>NC_138305.1:29010000-29662500 GCF_965601325.2 Salmo salar
GCTTTTCATTTTGACTTAAGCCTTGACTTAACCCAAAAGCAATGGGTGACACACATCCACACACACATTGTGACATAGCTTGACGCGGTGTGATTTCTTTACGCATTTAAGACTCGCCTATTAAGCAACATAAAAATCCACAGCACATCTGGACAACACCATCAGACACCACATACGTGTTTCCTCCAAACACACACACACACACACACACACACACACACACACACACACACACACACACACACACACACACACACACACACACAACCACACACACACACACACACACACATACACACACACACACACAATTATGCGGAAATTTAGCGGCAAGCATCTCTGAATGCTCCCTCGCTAGCCCAGTCCAAATTAGTGGTGAGTTTTATTCCTCCACTGTGGTAGGAAAATATCAAATGTGCTGCCATATGAGGGCCATAAAGACAGCAATGAACCGTTTGATGCCTTCATGTGGGAGCCTGTGTGTGTGTGTGTGTGTGTGTGTGTGTGTGTGTGTGTGTGTGTGTGTGTGTGTGTGTGTGTGTGTGTGTGTGTGTGTGTGTGTGTGTGTGTGTGTGTGTGTGTGTGTGTGCGTGTGTGTGTGTCGCTCCAATAGGTCAGGTGGTACACATATGCGTCTCCATCACCATGTTTAAAGCCTCCAAGTATGGACCTGGTTGAACCTGGTAGCACACACACACACACACACACACACACACACACACACACACACACACACACCACACACACACACACACACACACACACACACACCACACACACACACACACACACACACACACACACACACACACACACACACACAGCCAGGCAGTCAGACAGCCCTGGGGTGGTCTCCTTTCAGATAGCCTGAAAACGGAACACTGTAGTGGGCTAGAGATGTGGAGCAAGGCAGGGCAGGATGGAGGTAAGGTGATATAGTCGGTAGTCCTATCTACAGTTTATACATAATCCGTTGCAAAAAAGTCAATGCAAAACGTTTGCAGACCATACAAAGCTTGCAGTGCAACCTTTCTCTCTCTCTGAAATCTGGAGTGTAATTTCTCAATTTCTGCATTGAAATTGGGGCATAGGCAATCACTGTGGGGAGTGTCCTAGACTGAATATAGTTTTTGATTTAACTTCTGCATTCAAATTGTGGTAAAGGCAATCTCTGTTCTGGTCTGAGTAGTCCTCCAGACCCCAGAAAGTACAGTCTCAGTCATATTTCCTGTATTGTGTTCTGTCTCTCCCCTACATAAAGAGAGCGTAGGACAGACTTAAAGAAAGCGTAGGACAGACATAAGGGTTTATTGCGTCTCTCTTCCCCTACATAAGGAGAGCGTAGGACAGACATAAAGAGAGCGTAGGACAGACATAAAGAGAGCGTAGGACAGGCATAAAGAGAGCGTAGGACAGACATAAAGAGAGCGTAGGACAGACATAAAGAGAGCGTAGGACAGACATAAAGAGAGCGTAGGACAGACGTAAGGGGTTATTGTGTGTAGAGACATGCTCCTTTGACATTCTTTAGTGCATCCTACTACTGCAGGAGCATCTCCCAAAATACACATTGCAATAAACACACCAACTGGAGCAGACAAACACACACACACACACACACACACACACACACACACACACACACACACACACACACACCTCATGTACGCAGGACTCTCACGTGTACATACACTCCCCCACAACACCCAACGGCCTCCCCATAACCCCTAATCACAACCCTGAGGCCTGGACATCAAATGAAGCAAGTAGAAACGAAATATCATCAGGAGTAATTAACACGGTTTCATATGCAAATGTGATGAATGCAAAACTACAAAGTCATTATGCTAATGTAGGTGTGTGTGTGTGTGTATGTATCCTTGAACGTCTGTACAAATATTCACAGCTCCAATCAGAGGGATCTGTCTCAGAATCTATTTTATCTCTTTTCCCGCTCTCCTTTCTTTTCCTCTACTCTACTCTCCTCTCCTTCTATTCTCTTCTTTTCTCTCCTATTCTCTCCTCTTTTCTTCTCTCCTCTCCTCTCCTCTCCTCTCCTCTCCTCTCCTCTCCTCTCCTCTCCTCTCCTCTCCTCTCCTCTCCTCTCCTCTCCTCTCCTCTCCTCTCCTCTCCTCTCATCTCCATCCCTTGCTCTATCTGTCTCTCCCACTGCAGAGAAAACCCAGAAGTAGCAAGTGAACTTATTTCTAAACTTCTAAACTGTTTTTATGTGCATTAGTCCATCCACGTCCTCCGTGTGTGTGTGTGTGTGTGTGTGTGTGGTGT
The DNA here is from genome assembly GCF_965601325.2 of Salmo salar. Lineage (NCBI taxonomy): Eukaryota > Metazoa > Chordata > Actinopteri > Salmoniformes > Salmonidae > Salmo > Salmo salar. The sequence continues at coordinate 29,012,287 of NC_138305.1, forward strand.
GCGTGCGTGCGTGCGTGCGTGCGTGTGTGTGTGTGTGTGTGTGTGTTTTCATGCGATGGGCCAGACTGCAGCTATTACCCAGGCAGCGTGCTGATTAGACCTGCTTGGTACTGAAGCGAGACAGGGACCCTGCCCGACTATATTGGGAACGAAGGTATGAATATGCAACACCCTGATTGCTTTTCATGATTAAAGCCTATTTAATATGCTAATGTGAGCATGCCAGGTGATTAAAAGAGCAATGGGTGGCAGGGCAGGGAGAAAAGAGAGAAGAGAGAGAGAGAAGAGAGGAGGGGAGAGAGAGAAGAGAGGAAAACTGAGAAGAGAGAGAGAACGCACTGACACATTCAAATACACTTCCTGATACTGGAATACCAAGGCATGTTATAGACTCTACTGCTGTGATTCTGCTATACTACTACTGTTAATATGACAACTACCCCATACATTAACTACAGCACTCACTGCTGCTGACAAGTCTCTACCACACTGTACAATATATCACCACAGAGTAATGAAATGTCTGGGGTCTTAAACTGGAGCTCTAGAGGCCAAGCTCAACCCAGTCAGATCAAAGATAGAGATAGACAGAGAGAGAGAGACAGACAGACAGACAGACAGGACAGACAGACAGACAGACAGACAGACAGACAGACAGACAGACAGACAGACAGACAGACAGACAGACAGACAGAGAGAGAGAGAAAAATGTCGAAGTTGTTCCAAATGTCATATTTCAAAGTGTTTAAGGTTAAGTTTAGGCATTAACTCTGAATGGTTAAGGTTAGGGTTAAGATTTAGGAAGGCTTGCAACCTTTGGAATAAGAGGCTGATGCTTACGCCCATCACTCTAGCAAAACCCAAATCTACTTGACGTTTCCCGACGTCTCCCGACGTCCTCAGACACGGATGGACGTCGAATACTGACTTGTATAACGGGTGACCTGGCTGCATTCTTCTCACACACAACACTCACACACATCTCAAACACACACCACTGTCTCAACCGTACACACACACCACAGGAGGCTGGTGAGGAGAGGACGACTCATAACAATGACATCATAAATAGATCATAATTACATCGTAGAGTGAATGGAGTGGTAGCAAACACATATCATTCCATTCCGGACATCACTATGAGCCCATCCTCGCCAATTAAGGTGCCACCAGCCACCTGTGACAGACACCGCTCACGGGGTTGCATCAGCGAGAGAGAAGCAAGGAAAAAAAGAGGACACTGAAGGACTATTTTCACCCAACATCATCTATGTGTGTGTGTGTGTGTGTGTGTGTGTGTGTGTGTGTGTGTGTGTGTGTGTGTGTGTGTGTGTGTGTGTGTGTGTGTGTGTGTGTGTGTGTGTGTGTGTGTGTGTGTGCGTGTATGTGTGTGTGTGTGTGTGTGCATGTGTGTGTGTGTGTGTGTGTGTCTGTGTGCGCGTGCGCGTGCGCGTGTGCGTGTGTGTGTGCGCGTGTGCGTGTCTGTGTGCGCGTGTGCGTGTGCGTCTTCTCCAGTTTAACGTGCCTTGCAGCATCCTTGATGTCTAAGCGGATGACACAGAACAAAGCCAAGGCAGGATGTTACAAAACTAAACCACTCGTCTGTCTCTGTCTCAGTCAGGAGAGGAAGGGGTTAAAGTGTGTTCCTGAGTGCGTGCATGTTGTAAGTGCCTGCCTGTATGTTTGTGTGTTTGTGTGTTTGCATGTCTGTGTTTCTGCGTGTGTGTGTGTGTGTGTGTGTGTGTGTGTGTGTGTGTGTGTGTGTGTGTGTGTGTTGTTGGTGTGTGTGTGTTTGTGTTTCACAGACCCTGGGTGAGCCCTTCTCCCAGACTCCCTCCCTTCCTAACCGCAGTGCTCTGCTCTCTGTGACCCATATAGGCTAGCATGTGTTCTGTTCCTTCCACCTCAGGCCCTCTATGTGCTCGGCTCTGTCTGGCAGCCATGTTGGATCTAATTAGCCCTATTAAATATAATCTGGTTTGGCTGAAACTTAAGAACACGGCTCTAAGTGGCAATCTAATGTGTTGAGTAAAGCTTGAAACGCTCTTGAACTGTTTAATTCATTAATTCAGCCCTGGAGTGGTTCCTTGTCCTGCATTCCCATAGATAAGGTTGACTTTTCCTCCGGTGAAATAAATCAAGGGAAGGTCAGTGTAATACTGTGGAGATGGAAGAAAGGAATTCAACTGGGTGGGATCTGATTCTGACTCACGTAGCTTCTAAATAAATTGATTTGGATAAACTGAAACGTGTCTATTTCTCTCTGTTTTACCAGCGTGTTGAGTTGTGTAGCAATATTTCATTTAGCAAAAAGCGGGGACAGTCTTCCTCGTCATACTGTCTGCTTTATGGTCTCTCTGCAATTGACTGACTTGACTTACTCATTCCCCAATTCACCCATTCCACTGTCTCCAGGCCAGCCCCCGTCTCACCACCACATCTGATTCAGTCTTTCTCCAGTCCACTCGTTTGAGTTCCTCTAGTGGTGACTTTGTGGCCTGATAACTTTGAGCTTGTCCCCCTGCAGCTCCACTTGCTAATACTAAACAGTCTCTTTAATCCAGATGAATGGTCCTATATCCTCTTTATTAATCCTCTTCTCTGCACCTCCCAGCCACAGCATTTGAATCAGCTTTTGATGCAGTGGAATCTCCTTATGAACACACACTCACACACAGGGCTCTGCCACGTCCTGGTACAACTGGTTTCAGCAGCAGGAGTCCTTCAGGTAGCTTTAGAGCTGAGGCTGTGAAGGGGGGGGGGGGGGGTGTGTGTGTGTGTGTGTGTGTGTGTGTGTGTGTGTGTGTGTGTGTGGTGTGTGTGTGTGTGTGTGTGTGTGTAATTGAGTGGCAAAGCTCAGAGTGAGTTCTGATTTCCTACCTGTGTTCCCTCTTTCCTGCTTGGGACAGATTCCTTTAGTGGGCGTCAGCCTCCTCTCCTCTTCCTCCTCCCCATGTGGGGTCACCTGCACCCCCACCTCCACCGGCACCGCCCCTCCCCGCAGCAAGACGGGGTTCCCCCTCTCGCCCGGTTTGGAGAACCCCCCAGGGGCGCGGCCTCCCCCACTGCACAGCCGTCTCTTATGCTCTATGAAGACCAGGATGTCTCCCAGAGGGAAGTTGGTCTGGCACCTCCCACAGGTCAAGAGGTCATGCTCCCCTGGCCCCGCCCTCCTCGGAGTGGGGCTGGGAGTGGACGGCTCCGGGGAGCGAGTTCCCACCCCCAACTCATGATTGGCCTCGGCTGTGGGGGAAGATGAAAAGGGGGGGAGGAGAGAGGAGATGTCATCATGGAACAGTTCTAGAACACGTTACATCTGATCATCAACAGCACAAACTGTATCGTACAAAACTAAACTCAGTAAGAAATGATGTTTTTCCTGTATGTTTTAGATAACATTACCTGCAAAATGCCATAATTCCATACCACCCCAAAGAACCTGCTTAATGTTAAGCATACTGTTTAGTCTCACCACACAAGCAGGCAGCTGTACGGCTATAAACCTTCCGCAACAAATAAACCAACCAAACACCTCAGACCCTCAGTCTTATCTGGGAGCTGAGATGAGTGAGTGAAGGCGTGGCTGACACACTATGAGTAAAGCTACGAACCGTTTCACAGCGGCCTATGGGTTTCCGGTGCAGCTCGCTGTTCTCTGCAATCGCTTCTGCTGTATGGGAACCTCACTACAAGCATGCAACAAGGTAGGCCACATCCACCCCAAGACAGATGTTTATGTTGAGTGGGGGCAGGGAGGGGGGACGTGTGTGTGTGTTCATGTGTGTGTGTTTGTGTGTCTGTCCGTGTGTGTGTGAACACAAGTGTATTCTCCTCAGAGAGATCTACAAAGAGAAGCCACTCCTAACCCAGGTGACAGTACTTTAGGTCTCATTCTCTACACTGTTGACACTGTCATCAATAACAATATGTCATTCTCCCCTGGTTGTTTTACAGTGAAGTCCCATGGTGTAAATTCATTAAGGACTCTTCCTCTGTAACAATATCCTGATGTAACCAATAGGTTACGGTGTATATCTTCTCTCAGAGGGCCTGCAGGAAGCTTGAAGCTCCAGTGACTCCCAGGGCATTCTGTCTGAGCGGGTACCCAGGGAGAAGTGTTGATGCCTGGGAGAGGAACTTAGCAGAGCCTGCCTCTATCGTCTACAAGCTGCATTTCCCCTTCAGTCTCTCGCTGTACAAACACAAAATATGGGTCCCAAAAGCCCCCCTATTCCCATAGGGCTCTGGTCAAAAGTAGTGTACTATGTAGGGAATAGGGCTCTGGTCTATAGTAGTGTACTACATAGGGAATAGGGCCCTGGTCTATAGTAGTGTACTACATAGGGAATAGGGCCCTGGTCTATAGTAGTTACAATGTAGGGAATAGGGCCCTGGTCTATAGTAGTGTACTCCATAGGGAATAGGGCTCTGGTCTAAGGCAGTGTACTACATAGGGAATAGGGCCCTGGTCTATAGTAGTGTACTACATAGGGAATAGGGCCCTGGTCTAAGGTAGTGGACTACATAGGGAATAGGGCTCTGGTCTAAGGTAGTGTACTACATAGGGAATAGGGCTATGGTCTAAGGTAGTGTACTACATAGGGAATAGGGCTCTGGTCTATAGTAGTGTACTACATAGGGAATAGGGCTATGGTCTAAGGTAGTGTACTACATAGGGAATAGGGCTCTGGTCTATAGTAGTGTACTACATAGGGAATAGGGCTATGGTCTATAGTAGTGTACTACATAGGGAATAGGGCTATGGTCTATAGTAGTGTACTACATAGGGAATAGGGCTATGGTCTAAGGTAGTGTACTACATAGGGAATAGGGCTATGGTCTAAGGTAGTGTACTACATAGGGAATAGGGCTCTGGTCTATAGTAGTGTACTACATAGGGAATAGGGCTCTGGTCTATAGTAGTGTACTACATAGGAAAGAAGGTGCCATTTGGGATGCAGCCCTTGAGTTTCACATGGTTTCTTAGTTGCCCGTAATCCTCCATTATGTCTGTCTTTCCAGTCCCTGACCTCTGACCTCCTGGCTATTGCCCTGAAGTGATTGTATGACAAGTGTTTTTTCACGCAGCATATTTCTCTTAAACGGTGTCTTGGAACAGGGCCAAGTCATTTCCATGTCATAAAAAAAGAAGACAAATATGTAGTTCTAACCTAGCCGGGACAGGATATCACCTGATGGGCTGTGTTTCAGTGTGTTTCCATGTGTTTCAGTATGGGCCTTGTGACTGTGTGTCTCCTTAGCCCTGGCATCAAAGCCTCATCTCATTTGCCAGGGACATTTAAGATGGGTGGGTGGCATAATTTGAAATGAACTCAATTCCTGACGTGACTGCATCTATAAGCAGAGAGAGAGAGAGAGAGACACAGAGAGACACAGAGAGACACAGAGAGAGGGTGAGACACAGAGAGAGAGAGAGAGAGAGACACAGAGAGAGAGAGAGAGAGAGAGACATGGAGAGAGAGAGAGAGAGAGAGAGACAGAGAGAGAGAGACACAGAGAGAGAGAGAGAGAGAGATCAAGCAAGGAAGAGAAAGAGAGAAATACAACGAGACAGTGACATGTTCTTTGCTGTTTTGGCTCTGGCACTTTGGACTTAAAATGACACAACAACTACGAGGTTAAAGTGCAGACTGTCAGCTTTAATTTGAGGGTATTTTCATCCATATAGTAAGAACCGTTTAGAAATTACATCACTTTTTATACACCTCCCCATACATCCCAGACTCCTCCCCATACATCCCCAACTCCTCCCCATACATCCCAGACTCCTCCCCATACATCCCCAACTCCTCCCCATACATCCCAAACTCCTCCCCATATATTCCAGACTCCTCCCCATACATTCCAGATTCCTCCCCATAAAGCCCAGACTCCTCCCCATACATCCCAGACTCCTCCCCGTAAATCCCAGACTCCTCCCCATACATCCCAAACCCCTCCCCATACAGCCCAGACTCCTCCCCATACATCCCAGACTCCTCCCCATACATCTCAGACTCCTCCCCATACATCCCAGACTCCTCCCCATACATCCCAGACTCCTCCCCATACATCTCAGACTCCTCCCCATACATCCCAGACTCCTCCCCATACATCCCAGACTCCTCCCCATACATCTCAGACTCCTCCCCATACAGCCCAGACTCCTCCCCATACATCCCAGACTCCTCCCCATACATCTCAGACTCCTCCCCATACATCCCAGACTCCTCCCCATACATCCCAGACTCCTCCCCATACATCTCAGACTCCTCCCCATACATCCCAGACTCCTCCCCATACATCTCAGACTCCTCCCCATACATCCCAGACTCCTCCCCATACATCTCAGACTCCTCCCCATACATCCCAGACTCCTCCCCATACATCCCAGACTCCTCCCCATACATCTCAGACTCCTCCCCATACATCCCAGACTCCTCCCCATACATCTCAGACTCCTCCCCATACATCCCAGACTCCTCCCCATACATCCCAGACTCCTCCCCATACATTCCACTTGAATAGCAAAAGAGAAATAAACAAAGAAAAAAACATATTTACAAAAAAAGATAAGAACGAGAGCTGTTTATTCAGTCGTAAAAAGTTTAGTATTTGGTCCCATATTCATAGCTAACAATGACTACATCAAGCTTGTGCTTCTACAAATTTGTTGGATGCATTTGCTGTTTGTTTTGGTTGTGTTTCAGAATATTTTGTGCCCAATTGAAATTAATGGCAAATAATGTATTGTGTCATTTTGGAGTCACTTTTATTGTAAATAAGAATATAATATGTTTCTAAACACTTCTACATTCATGAGGATGCTACCATGATTACAGATAGTCCTGAATGAATCGTGAATAATGATGAGAACGTTACAGACACACAGCTACCATAACGGTGAAAGGTTTGTCTTAGGGGTATGATATTTGTGAGTCGGTAACTTTCTCACTCATCATTATTTCACAATTCATTCAGGAATATCCACTTTCGCTTCTCAGTCATGGTATCATTTCAAATCCAAAGTGCTGGAGTAAAGAGCCAAAGCAACAAAACGGGTTAATGTCACAATACTTTTGGATTTCACTGTATGTACAGTATATAAAGAGAGAGAGAGAGTTACAACACTGTATATAGACATAATATGACATTTGAAATGTCTTTATTGTTTTGGAACTTTTGTGAGTGTAATGTTTACTGTACATTTTGTATTGGTCATTTCACTTTTGTTTATTATCTATTTCACTTGCTTTGGCAATGTAAATATATGTTTCCCATGTCAATAAAGCCCTTAAATTGAATTGAATTGAGAAAGAGAGAAAGAGAGAGACAGAGAGACAGAGAGAAATAGAAGAGAGTAGAGCGAGAGAGAGCGAGCGAGAGGGTGGGAGGGAGAGAGAGCGAGAGCAGAACAGATAGAGAGAGGAACATATGTGTTTGTTAACCCAGGGAGGGTTGAGTAACATGTCCCAGGGGTTAGGACCGTAAATTAGCAGGCGTTGGCACCATCACAATGCCACAGAAATATCAGCCAACCGCTTGCTCGCTCTGTCAAACATCTTCTAACCGCACCCTACCCTAATCTTCTCATCATCCACCCTCCAGGTCAGGAGAGAGAGAGAGACACACACAAAGTCCACATTTATTTTCATAGCAAAGAACGAAGTATGTGTAGAAACAACAGAACAGACTTCACAGCTGCAGTTATAATGTTAAACTTGGCACCTATTATGAGGGTTTGAGTTGATAAGGTCGAACCCAAGCTACAGTAACTAAATCCAGTAACTAAAATCTCACCCATCATCACTTTCCTTCCTATACAGTATTTATATGAAGACACAGCTATTAATCAGACAATGACTACGCCACAAGAATGTAAGCTAGGTGGCAGTCAGCTCCTGGGAACATTTTCAGATCATCTTTGGTTGAGCAACTATCATCATAGTTAAGCAACTACAGTATCAGAAGTTTAATGAGATAAGCTGGGTCGAGTGCTTTAATTCATGCTCAAGGGGTTATAATTGCAAACACACACACCATAACATTAAGCTAAGTGTTACTCTGCTGACATACATTTACATTACATTAATTTAGCAGACGCTCTTATCCAGAGCGACTTACAGTAGTGAATGCACACATTCCATGCATTTTTGTATTTATTTTTTAGTACTGGCCCCCCCGTGGGAATCGAACCCACAACCCTGGTGTTGCACACACCATGCTGGCGTTGCAAACACCATGCTCTACCAACTGAGCCATAGGGAAGACATACGTATAGAACCCCCTGTCAGTTTGAGGAAAGAGAAAGACAGTACTGTGTCCTCGGGCAAGAGAGAAAGACTGTACTGTGTCCTCGGACAAGAGAGAAAGACTGTACTGTGTCCTCGGACAAGAGAGAAAGACAGTACTGTGTCCTCGGACAAGAGAGAAAGACAGTACTGTGTCCTCGGACAAGAGAGAAAGACTGTACTGTGTCCTCGGACAAGAGAGAAAGACAGTACTGTGTCCTCGGACATGAGAGAAAGACTGTACTGTGTCCTCGGACAAGAGACAAAGACAGTACTGTGTCCTCGGACAAGAGAGAAAGACAGTACTGTGTCCTCTGACAAGAAGCAGCAGAGGAAAAGTGTATGAATGACTAAAGAAAAACATTAGACTGAATGACTAAAGAAAGACATTAGACTGAACGACTAAAGAAAGACATTAGACTGAACGACTAAAGAAAGACATTAGACTGAATGACTAAAGAAAGACATTAGACTGAACGACTAAAGAAAGACATTAGACTGAACGACTAAAGAAAGACATTAGACTGAACGACTAAAGAAAGACATTAGACTGAATGACTAAAGAAAGACATTAGACTGAATGACTAAAGACATTAGACTGAACGACTAAAGAAAGACATTAGACTGAATGACTAAAGAAAGACATTAGACTGAATGACTAAAGAAAGACATTAGACTGAACGACTAAAGAAAGACATTAGACTGAACGACTAAAGAAAGACATTAGACTGAACGACTAAAGAAAGACATTAGACTGAATGACTAAAGAAAGACATTAGACTGAATGATTAGATGGAGGACACCGATAACAACATTTTCGTTAACAAAACTACAAAAAATTACAATTTTTCTCAAATTATCATGTATTTATATTTTGTATTTACTAAGGATCCCCATTAGTTCCTGCCAAGGCAGCACCTACTCTTCCTGGGGTTTATTATGGATCCCCATTAGTTCCTGTCAAGGCAGCAGCTACTCTTCCTGGGGTTTATTATGATGCCCATTAGTTCCTGCCAAGGCAGCAGCTACTCTTCCTGGGGTTTATTATGGATCCCCATTAGTTCCTGTCAAGGCAGCAGCTACTCTTCCTGGGGTTTATTAAGGATCCCCATTAGTTCCTGTCAAGGCAGCAGCTACTCTTCCTGGGGTTTATTAAGGATCCCCATTAGTTCCTGTCAAGGCAGCAGCTACTCTTCCTGGGGTTTATTAAGGATCCCCATTAGTTCCTGTCAAGGCAGCAGCTACTCTTCCTGGGGTTTATTAAGGATCCCCATTAGTTCCTGCCAAGGCAGCAGCTACTCTTCCTGGGGTCCAAACACATTAAGGCACTTACATTACACAAAACCCCCAGAATAAAACAGTACATCATATAACATTATTATACCACTATATATCTAAAATACAAAATGTATAATACCACCACACAACAATATAACAATATATGTGTGTGTAGAGAGTGTGTGCTAGCATGTACTGTTGAAGTTGGAAGTTTACATACACTTAGGTTGGAGCCATTAAAACTCGTTTTTCAGCCACTCCACAAATGTCTTATTAACAAACAATAGTTTTGCAAGTCGGTCAGGACATCTACTTTGTGCATGGCACAAGTAATTTTTCCAACAATTGTTTACAGACAGATTATTTCACTTATAACTCACTGTATCACAAATCCAGTGGGTCAGAAGTTTACATACACTAAGTTGACTGTGCCTTTAAACAGCTTGGAAAATTCCAGAAAATTATGTCATGGCTTTAGAAGCTTCTGATAGGCTAATTGACATAATTTGAGTCAATTGGAGGTGTACCTGTGGATGTATTTCAAGGCCTACCTTCAAACGCAGTGCTTCTTTGCTTGACATCATGGGAAAATCAAAAGAAATCAGCCAAGACCTCAGAAAAGAAATTGTACACCTCTACAAGTCTGGTTCATCCTTGGGAGCAATTTCCAAATGCCTGAAGGTACCATGTTCATCTGAACAAACAATAGTACGCAAGTATAAACACCATGGGACCACGAAGTTGTCATACTGCTCAGGAAGGAGACGTGTTCTGTCTCTTAGAGATGAACGTACTTTGGTGCGAAAAGTGCAAATCAATCCCAAAACAACAGCAAAGGACCTTGTGAAGATGGAGACAGGTACAAAAGTATCTATATTCACAGTAAAACGAGTCCTATATCGACATGACCTGAAAGGCCGCTCAGCAAGGAAGAAGCCACTGCTCCAAAACCGCCATAATAAAGCCAGACTACGGTTTGCAACTGCACATGGGGACAAAGATCGTACTTTTTGGAGAAATGCCCTCTGGTCTGATGAAACAAAAATAGAACTGTTTGGCCATAATGACCATCGTTATGTTAGGAGCAAAAATGGGGAGGCTTGCAAACCAAAGACCACCATCCCAACCGTGAAGCACGGGGGTGGCAGCACCATGTTGTGGGGGTGCTTTGCTGCAGGAGGGGCTGGTGCACTTCACAAAATAAATAGCATCATGAGGTAGGAAAATTATGTGGATATATTGAAGCAACACCTCAAGACATCAGTCAGGAAGTTAAAGCTTGGTCGCAAATGGGTCTTCCAAATGGACAATGATCCCAAGCATACTTCCAAAGTTGTGGCAAAATGGCTTAAGGACAACAAAGTCAAGGTATTGGAGTGGCCATCACAAAGCCCTGACATCAATCCCATAAAAAATTTGTTGGCAGAACTGAAAAAGCGTGTGTGAGCAAGGAGGCCTACAAACCTGACTCAGTTAGACCAACTCTGTCAGGAGGAATGGGCCAAAATTCACGCAACTTATTGTGGAAGCTTGTGGAAGGCTTCCTGAAACGTTTGACCCAAGTTAAACAATTTAAAGGCAATGCTACCAAATACTAACTGAGTCTATGTAAACTTATGACCCACTGGGAATATGATTAAATAAATAAAATGTGAAATAAATCATTCTCTCTACTATTATTTTGATTCTGGTGACCCTAATTGACTTTAGATAGGGAATTTTTACTTGGATTAAATGTCAGGAATTGTGAAAAACTGAGTTTAAATGTATTTGGCTAAGGTGTATGTAAACTTCCCGCTTCAACTGTATGTGTGTATGCTTGTGTAAATTTCTGACAATGTAGAGATTGCCACAAACTGATACTACTGTAACAGTGCTACAGTTCATTCAGTGTATCCACGGCAGACTGACTGATAAGTCCAGGGGCATTTGAGACTGAGTGATAAGTCCAGGGGCATTTGAGACTGAGTGATAAGTCCAGGGGCATTTGAGACTGAGTGATAAGTCCAGGGGCATTTGAGACTGAGTGATAAGTCCAGGGGCATTTGAGACTGACTGATAAGTCCAGGGGCATTTGAGACTGACCGATAAGTCCAGGGGCATTTGAGACTGAGTGATAAGTCGAGGGGCATTTGAGACTGACTGAGTAAATCCAGGGGCATTTGAGACTGAGTGATAAGTCCAGGGGCATTTGAGACTGACCGATAAGTCCAGGGGCATTTGAGACTGAGTGATAAGTCGAGGGGCATTTGAGACTGACTGAGTAAATCCAGGGGCATTTGAGACTGACTGAGTATGTCCAGGGGCATGTGTCTGATAATTAGATAAATTGCTAGAATGAGTTCAGGCCTGTCATACTCCCACTGTGTTTTCCCTTTAGCCACTGGCTGTGCTAACACACACGTTCACACACGCACACACACACACACACACACACACACACACACACACACACACACACACACACACACACACACACACACACACACACACACACACACACACACACACGTTAAAACATGCACACACACACACACACGTTCACACATGCACATGCACACACACACACACACACACACACCACACACACACACACACACACACACACACACACACACACACACACACACACACACACACGTTCACACATGCACATGCACATACACACACACACACACACACACACACACACACACACACACACACACACACACACACACACACACACACACACACACACACACACACACACACACACACACACACACACACACACACACTCTTTTTCCAAGAAATGGGGGTGAGATCCATTGCTGTCTTCAAAATAAATGACACAATGCCACCAACGATACACACCAACGATACACACTGATGGTTATGATCAGAAATTGAAATGACAAGTGATCCTGTTTAATTGTGCGTTTTCTCCAGGGTGAGATCCAAGGCAATAGCTGCTGTTACAGTGTGTGTTGTGCAAGAATAGGGACTGAGATGTGTGTGTGTGTGTGTGTGTGTGTGTGTGTGTGTGTGTGTGTGTGTGTGTGTGTGTGTGTGTGTGTGTGTGTGTGTGTGTGTGTGTGTGTGTGTGTTTCATTATCTTATCCCCGTATAATCCATCTCAGTGACATCTCACATCATAAACCTAGATCCCTAATTTAAAACATAAAGTGATGAATCAGGTTCTATAAGACAGATGTTCTATAAGACATGTTTCTCTGTTTAGTTTACTTCATTTGAGAGGTTCAAGGGAAAAATGGATTTCCTCATAGAAATTGTATTTCATCACAAATAAATAAAAAGTCGAATTTTCTAAGATATCATTTTATGATATACTTTTTTAAATGATTTAATTCATCTTAAATTATTAGCCTTTTATAACATTGTTGGTATAATTTCACAGCCTTTCACAGCCTCTCGGTGGAGTTCTGTCGACACACACAGACACACACACACACACACACACACACACACACACCACACACACACACACACACACACACACACACACACACACACACACACACACACACACACACACACACACACACACACATTACCCGTAATGATCCTATTCTGAATGTACACAGATACTGCATTAACATAAACTAACTCCACCTCAGGTAGCAACTACAGAGTGGCCAAACATCCTTACACTCCATGTTAATGTCCCATAGGAGATCTGCTGAGATACTGTAGGCTATATCTTTCATTTCTTTATTTTGAATAACACAGACAGGATGCTGTATGTACAGAGAGGACCTCCACCTGTACCAGCAGATACTGAGTATGAACATCCTTGATCAGATCCCGTGAAATGACAATCCTAAGATCGTGAGGGGCACAAAAACATCCCTGACCCTCACATCGTAATAGAACATGAGTTACATCCTCAACTGGGAAGGTCAATGTTCCACAAAATAAAAGCTCTAATTTACAAGAAAGTGAAAAAGTCAATCTAGTCTTTGAACTGCCAGACATAATTGCCATATACACTGAGTGTACAAAACATTAGGAACACCTGCTCTTTCCATGACAGACTGACCAGGTGAATCCAGGTGAAAGCTATGATCCCTTATTGATGTCACTTGTTAAATCCACTTCAATCAGTGTAGATTAATTGGAGGAGACAGATTAAATAAGCATTGAGACAATTGAGACATGGATTGTGTATGAGTGCCATTCTGAGGTTGAATGGGCAAGACAAAAGACTTAAGTGGCTTTGAACGGCGTATGGTAGTAGGCACACCAGTATGAGTGTGCCGAGAACTTCAACGCTGCTGGGTTTTCCACACTCAACAGTTTCCCATGTGTATCAAGAATGGTCCACCACCCGAAGGACATCCAGATAACTTGACAGAACTGTGGTAAGCATTGAAGTCAACATGGGCCGGCATCTCTGTGGAACGCTTTTGACACCTTGTAGAGTCCATGGCCCGACAAATTCAGGCTGTTCTGAGTGCAAAAGGGGGTGCAACTCAATATTAGGAAGGTGTTCCTAATGTTTTGTACACTCAGTATAAATGAAAGCTTTGGGATTCTTACAGTTTATGTCTCTGTAGAAATTAGTTGTATGTATTAATGTACAGTACACTACACACCTGTCCATGTGGATGTGCAGGTCTGAGAGAGAGAGAGAGAGAGAGAGAGAGAGAGAGAGAGAGAGAGAGAGAGAGTACACTCAGCATTTACAGCCAGTCAGAAGGTCCAGAAATATGCTGATATTCTGGTTCTCTTCTTCCCAACATGACCTGTAGAGCCATCGCTGCAGGCTAACTAGCTTGGTTGAGCAAGTCTTCAAACAGAAGTCATATGTACAGCCAAGATATCTCGTTGACTCAATTAAACTGGCAGTTTAGTTTACGCCTTCTTCGACCTAACATCTTCCTTTAGCAATGTTGGGGAAGCTGCTCTATCAATATAGTGTACCAAACTACCAATTAATATAGTGTACCAAACGACCAATTACTATCAATATAGTGTACCAAACGACCAATTACTATCAATATAGTGTACCAAACGACCAATTACTATCAATATAGTGTACCAAACGACCAATTACTATCAATATAGTGTACCAAACTACCAATTACTATCAATATAGTGAACCAAACGACCAATTACTATCAATATAGTGAACCAAACTACCAATTACTATCAATATAGTTAGTGTAGCAAACGACCAATTACTACCAATATAGTGTACCAAACTACCAATTACTATCAATATAGTTAGTGTAGCAAACGACCAATTACTAACAATATAGTGAACCAAACGACCAATTACTATCAATATAGTGTACCAAACTACCAATTACTATCAATATAGTGAACCAAATGACCAATTACTATCAATATAGTGTACCAAACTACCAATTACTATTAATATAGTGAACCAAATGACCAATTACTACCAATATAGTGTACCAAACTACCAATTACTATCAATATAGTTAGTGTACCAAACGACCAATTACTATCAA
Organism: Salmo salar; assembly: GCF_965601325.2. NCBI lineage: Eukaryota > Metazoa > Chordata > Actinopteri > Salmoniformes > Salmonidae > Salmo > Salmo salar. The sequence goes on from NC_138305.1 coordinate 29,027,336, forward strand.
TATAGTGTACCAAATGACCAATTACTATCAATATAGTGTACCAAAAGACCAATTACTATCAATATAGTGTACCAAACTACCAATTACTATCAATATAGTGTACCAAACTACCAATTACTATCAATATAGTGTACCAAACTACCAATTACTATCAATATAGTGAACCAAACTACCAATTACTATCAATATAGTGTACCAAACTACCAATTACTATCAATATAGTGAACCAAACGACCAATTACTATCAATATAGTGTACCAAACTACCAATTACTGTCAATATAGTGTACCAAACTACTAATTACTATCAATATAGTGAACCAAACTACCAATTACTTAAAATTAAAGGAAAGTAAGCTACTCTAAAGCTAACCTGAAGGAAAATATTGTATCCAATCTAAATCTGAAATACCATAGACTACAAATTGTAAGAACAGATCACTCGGGAGTCAGAATGTGCAATTAAGCCCAGTAAACACTAAAATTACGTTTCAAGTGAGAATAAGGCAGGTCTGATGCAATAAAAAATGAATTTATTTCCTACACTCCATATCTAGGTGTTCACAGCAAGGCTGTGAAACTTTTTATTATTTTTAGATGTGTTTTTCCATGACATGGTCAAATAACTCAAGCATAAAATTCTCCAAATTTGGCGCACAGAAACTACAGGCCATGAGGAACGTGGTCAAAGTAATGGCACTGATTGGCCAATAGGTGACGCTGTTATGAGCAGTCTCACTTAAACCCTCATATCCGCTACCCGTTTGACCTAGAGACGTCAAACTTTGTAGGAGTCTATGCTCATGCTAAACAAATTTGCCCGCAAGGACCCATAAAATACGTCAGGATATATTTTGCTCCATCTTGGGACTTTTTGAAAACCTTTGAAAAAACATATTCTTATGAACCATAAGTACATATAACACCATATTCAGTATGTAGGCACATGTTACATCTCTTAACTTAGTTTGATTTTACGTGTCGATTGAAATCCTTTTTAAATCCACTCCTCGTTTGGTATTGATATCTTAAACAATAAGCAAACTGTAAGCAATTCACTATTTTGACTATTTAATGCTTCAAATAATAATGAAAAAATATTTGGTGGACTAGAAGTCAGATTCACTCCAAATGTGGTCTTTGGACTCATCACAATAGTCCCTAAAGAATTTGAGAAAATAACGTTCATGTATTTAAAGATGGCCACATTAAACGCTAACCTATACAAATATGTTAAAAGATGCTAAAAATACCTCAAAAATCTCCTTGACATGAACCATAGGACCAAATGACACCAAATGTGGAATGTATGTCTTAACTTCATTTGAGAAATGTTATCGACAAATCATAAATCGGATTTAACGTCTCCCTTTAAATCACTGTCAATCCACTGTCATCGCTATCATGGACGTCATCGCTATCATCGCTATTATGGACGTCATCGCTATCATCGCTATCATGGACGTCCCTAAGATCAACCTCACTGAATGTGGTATTGATATCTCAAAAAACAAGGAAAATGTAACCTTATCAGTCCTGAGATCCCAGGAAAAATCTGCTTTTCATTTATCTGCATGTCCAGCCGTTATATTTAGCCTCACAAGTATGTGTTTTGCCATGTTATTTTTTAGGACAACCAGGGCTACAAGTAGAAGACAAAACAATTTGACATAAACAGTTCCATTCATGAGTTTTACTGACAAAAGTAAATCAAATAAATCATTTTTATCAGGTTTTTGCTTTGGCAGACAGACCTGATTCAGGTCTACCAAAGCACAAACCTGATAAAAATGTATTTATATGAACGCTGTAAGTACAGAAATTGTTTACTCATTGGGAAATGAATATCCAACTAGTCAGTGACAACTGTGTGGAGTTTGTGACAGAAACTCTGTGAATTTATGCGAGCTTATTACAGTGTTATAGACACTATGTCCTCTTACCTTCTTACGACTCTTGTGTAGCTGGTGTAGTCTCAGCTTTTCATAGATAGCTTTAATTAGTTTGTAGCTCAAACCATTGGGACTCTACAGACAATTTTTTGTATAAAAGACCCGGCTCCGGGCCTCTTCTGCCCTTGTCTTACAAACACCGTTGTAGCTCAGCACCCGTTAATCACACAGATTAATGGCTGGTATCTACAGATGCAGACCAAATAGACGAAGCCAGTGGTACAATAAGTCTCTACACAGTCCGTACACAATGTTTAAAAGGGGTTATAAGTCCAAAACGCGCTGACGATAGGGTGGGACTCATTGGCTTAACAACTCATTCTTTGTATAATGTAATGCTAATGGTCAAAATCATCTGTAATCATCTTCACCTCGTGAATCATAACGTCAGATTCACTCCAGATTTGGGATTTAGACTCATTACATCAGTCTTTAATGGTTTTGAGAGAAAAACGTGTTGTTGCATTGAAATATGTCCACTCTGCACCTATAGATGTACGTTAGCACATGTACTAATGCTAAAAAAAATAAGGTAAAAATCTTCTCATGAATCATGAATCAGATTGATTCCAGATTTGGTATATATGGACTCAATGAATTAGCCAATGATTTTGAGAATGATTAGATGCTGAATTCAAAGTCGGCCGCGCTACACCACTAGATGACACTATATCACACCAGGGCTTTAAGAACTGAACCCATGGGCATGGGGTCATGAAACTTGGTATGTAAACCTTATGTATATATCCTTAGAGTCTTTGTGAATATAAAGTCAATGCAACTTTAGATGGCTGCACCAGACCAGTTGGTGGCACTATAGATGTCATTGGCACCAGACCAGTTGGTGGCACTATAGATGTCATTGGCACCAGACCAGTTGGTGGCACTATAGATGTCATTGGCACCAGACCAGTTGGTGGCACTATCGATGTCATTGGCACCAGATCAGTTGGTGGCACTATAGATGTCATTGGCACCAGACCAGTTGGTGGCACTATAGATGTCATTGGCACCAGACCAGTTGGTGGCACTATAGATGTCATTGTCACCAGACCAGTTGGTGGCACTATAGATGTCATTGGCACCAGATCAGTTGGTGGCACTATAGATGTAATTGGCACCAGACCAGTTGGTGGCACTATAGATGTCATTGGCACCAGACCAGTTGGTGGCACTATAGATGTCATTGTCACCAGACCAGTTGGTGGCACTATAGATGTCATTGGCACCAGATCAGTTGGTGGCACTATAGATGTAATTGGCACCAGACCAGTTGGTGGCACTATAGATGTCATTGGCACCCGTGGCACCCAAAGATACTATTGGTCAAGTGGACTTTGTCTTGTGCAAAAGAATGTTAGATTTGAATTATATGTGAAAAAATTGTTAAAATAACGGAGAAAATATTTCACTTATCTTAACATAAACCATTAACCAAATTGACCCCAGGATTTGTATATAAACTCAATACATTAAGTAATGATTTAAAAAAATATACAAATATTTTACCTTTATTTAACTAGGCAAGTCAGTTAAGAACAAATTCTTATTTACAATGACAGCCTACTCCGGCCAAATCCAGACGATGCTGGGCCAATTGTGTGCCGCCTTATGGGACTCCCAATCACGGTGGGATGTGATACAGCCTGGATTTGAACCAGGAACTATAGTGATGCCGCTAGCACCGAGATGCAGTGCCTTAGACCACTGCGTCACTCAGGAGCCCAAGAATTTAAGAATGATTACTAGCCCACAGCACTAGACTAAACTTCACTTGCGTCAACCATGGTATTGAGAGATAAACGTGGTAATGCTTTCAGTGATGGCACTTAACGGAAAATAGTTCCTACATGATAGAGGGCTTGCTTTGTTATCCAACTGACCGTGTCCTTTCTGTCATCCTGTGAACCCCGTTCATAGCTGCTCACAGCTATATTTTATACTCTTTTTGCAAAAAAAAAGTAGTTTGTTCCAGTAGTTAGCTACAACGCTACAAAATAGTAATTAACTACTGGTAACACTACCAAGATTTGAATTTAGTTCAACTACCACCAAGCTACTGTAAAATGTACTTGAATTACTAGTTGAACTACTTCCCAACACTGTCCTTTAGCCTCTCCCTCCCTCCCTCCCTCTCTCCTTCCCTCTCTCCCTTCGCTCCCTCCCAGATGGGTGTATTGCCTCCAGGGCTAACCTGGGGGTTATGGCATGATACAAGGCAGCTCGCCCAGTATCGGTTTACATACATATGAGCACACTACGTGTATTTGGCTTAATTCATTTGCAGGGCCTATACTGTAAATACAAGCATGGACACATGCAAACACACAAAACCTCACACACACACGACTACACACACGCAATGTATATGTACACATGCAGACACAGGTGGACAGAATTAGGGACAGGTGGGGAGATAGACGGCAGGTCCACACATACAAATTCTACATTCTCTTTCTCTTGTTCTCTCTCTCTCTGTCTTTCTCTCTTTCCTAGTTTAAAGTCTAATTACATTTCTTTCATAGAATATATGCATTGTATTTAACGTTAAAGTTGAATCATTTAAATCCTCTGGCTTAACGTCAGGTCAGTAACTGTTCTGTCCTTCCCAGTCATAAATACATAGACGCCCACATGCAAACACACACACACACACACACACACACACTCACTGTTTCAGATATTCGCTATAGAAAACTAGGTTGTCGTTGAAAAAGGTCAACTGCATTTTCAAACTTTTTGAAAGATTTGAACACACGGTTCGTTCTGTAGCTCTGTAAGCAAATGAGCCATAGGTGTGTAGGAGTTCTTATAGTGGTGGAAAGTCCTCCGAGCCCTGTGTGATGTTACGAGCTGCATCCTGGGACTGTTGATGAACCTAAACACAGACCTGCCTCGGGCTCACCTGTCCATCATCCTCACCGATTCTTCAACTGAAAAAACGGTAGGGTGATTTGTGAGACAGAAAACAACACCCTTTCCTGCTGCTAACCTACAATGCAGATGTAGCATCTCTTACAAACCTGTTACATCTCCCATCCTTTCACTAATAAATGTAATCTAATAACACTTACAGTGGGTGCAGGCAATAGGCCTGTACCTATTTCAGTTCTACTCGTGAGCACATTATATGTATACTTGGGGAAGGGGATTGCTGTGAACGACACCTGATGAAAACAACTGTAATACAAAACTCCTGTCCTCGTCCTGCAGCAACTGAGCAGGCTGCTGATTTAACGCCTATCATTTTTAGACTCCTCTCACCTGCTATGAAGAGAGAATGACAACACCTGAATTTGATTACTCAGGCCTATTGACAACGCATGGCTGCTGCTGTCTGATAGCCGACAGCGGGAATCCAGCCACAGCTGCAGCAAGCAGGGACCCAACCACAGCAGAGCACCTCAGATGGAGGATGCATGCCTAGGCTAGGCTACAACAATATTACAAGTCACATCAGCAAGCAAGGTTAGACCACAACTGAAGGTAACAGGATCTACAGTGAGAATGTTAGGCCTTCCTTTGTCTTGGGGTGAACATTGAAACAGCCTTTGTGACATGCAAAATACTTTTGGTTAAAAATAAATTGTTTCAATTGAATTCTTCAAGCTGTTATGGTTATACTTGCTTTTAAAATATATATATTTTTAGTATATATATATATATATATATATATATATATATATATATATATATATATATATATATATATATATATACTTGGTATTGATATCTGGGGTTGAGGGTTAAAATACTGAAAGATTAAAAAGTCATGATGGAATAAAAAGAAGATTAAAAGGTCTAATAAATTGGGGTTAAATCCAGTAAAAAGGGTGCAGAGTAAATGATTAGTCTACATGTTAAATAGTGTTGGGTAGGACAGAATGTACCTAACCCCGCTCAACACAAAACAGATTTTCCGAAGATTACATCATAAACCTCTGTTATGAATTAGCTAGATTAGGCCACTATGAAATTGGATTTAAGAACGGGAGAGAGCGCTGGGAAAACTCTGGATTTATTTAACTGATTTCAAATGTGATTATGTGACGTATTTTACTCATATGCCCACAACAATCTTCAATCAGATGTAATCTATAACATATCGGTTCGGGGTTGGGAAATTCACTTCGATTAACTACTGATGATTACGGCATTAAATGAAGGCCTGCCTACCCGAATCCACCAGCCTTGAATCCACGACGAGAAGCAAATCGTTTTCAAGCATTTTGTTGACGTTGGTGGTACATTAGATACCTCGTCCTTTTCCAGTATAAGTTATTATAGGCCTAGCAGACGGCTGAACATAAGCTAATTCTTCACAACCTTGATCCACATGCTCTTTTTCTCTCCCAATAACTTGGTATCCAAATATTGTGCAGTCCTACAATGCACAATATGCCGATAATACCCGCAGGAACAGCAGAAGCTCCGGCCAAAAGAAAGAAACGATTAGACTGCATAGAATAATTATAGAATCAATATGCACCTGCATGTCACGCTGACATAAATACATAGTTTTAATATAGCAGAAAGGGGTATAGGAAATACAATTCTCGAAATGCATGATTGAATGGGCTAACTTAAATTATAAAGGATTTCAGGGAAATCATGAAGATACTACATTTCACGGACTGATCAAGGAATTATGGATGTCTTATAAGTATTGTTGTTGTTGTTGTTGTGTGTGTGTGTGTGTGTGTGTGTGTGTGTGTGTGTGTGTGTGTGTGTGTGTGTGTGTGTGTGTGTGTGTGTGTGTGTGTGTGTGTGTGTGTGTGTGTGTGTGTGTGATATGGCGTTATGCACAACTAAAGTCTAATTGCATTTATTTTAAAGCCATCCAAGCAAACAGGACGACATGTTATTTATCCTCGCACACAGTAGTCTATGAGTGTCACATGTATTCTCAACAAATTGTACTTTAAAACACAAGTGCAATTTTGGTTAATTAATTTCAATAAAACAATGCCTAATTGCCACTTGGCAGTTAGCCACAGGGACAGAAATGTATAATTCAACAATATGCTATTAGAATGAATAAATGCATTATCTTTACATTTGGAATTGTAAAATGTGAAATAAAATAGTACGTTTTTGTTGCACAATTATTTTGGTTTTAAATGTGAATTCATTATTGGTTAAATACGCCCGAAACATGAACCTATAAAGGCTGGTTAGAACCATGAATGCACGCTCGATGTTTTTCAGGACATCAGTAGGTCCTTACAAATAAAGTTATTCTGGACTTTTGATTTTTCAGGTTCTTGCAAAGACTGCTTAAAAATCAGACCATTCCACCCCTCTTGCAAAGATATAAAAAAAAGTGGTTTGCATTAAACATAAATAGCTATGCTATAGAATAAGATACGTGTTTAAAATGTATCTTACTTGCTCCAGTATTACACCGTAAACATGAAGGCCTAAATTCATCCTAATAATTGCGCGTGATAATGGTAATTTCATCTGGTATATAATATGCAAAATTCACATATTTAGGCTATCAATTGATCTATAAGGTGATCATACTCACGTCGTATCGTTTCTCTTTGCGACAGTGGTAGGTGCTGAGGGTTCCCCTGCTTGCGACGGGACATTGCCCCTGCATCTACTCTGGCATCGCCCGGAGACCTGCGCTTGGGGTCGGCTTGCTCCGTGATGATCCTCCGCTGGTCTGGTGCCCGGTAACTTTTTCAAATTGCTTCAATTCAGACGATTTAACAAATCTACTGTAAGTGAAAATGAGCCTAGTGTGTTTGTATTGTGGTTGTTGAAAGGCGGGTAAAAACCGTTGGTCAATTGTCCAGTTCTCTTATCGCATAATCACTCACCCTAAACGCAACACCTGGAATTGCCAAAGGAAGCTTTAGGATACAACAGAAACATGCAGGTGCATGCAAATATTTCTGTAAGGTTATGTTTTGTTAATAACAGCAATGGATATTGTAATAATTGCAGAGAATAACGATCATTTAAATTCCCGACGAGGTGCCCTCTTCTGCAGCGCGTTGACAACTGGGGTAGCCTACGGTGCATGCCACTCTTCGACCGATGGGTCAAAATTCGATTCAACTGTCACCTCTTCTTCTCCTCTGATATGTTCTTAAATAATTATAACAAATTAGCTACTAATTTACGTGATGTGAGCTTTGGCCCCATTCAGTCCTCGCGGCGCGCGTCTTGGCAACGGTGAACGGAATGGCATGGAACTGTACGCTCTAAGAGTTGAGGGGGGAGACGGAGACAACAGACAGTTACAGCCAAACACCTCCTCTTTCTCTCATTCCAAACAGCGGAGGTCCAGTGTTTCCGTCTTGTTGCTTTGGGAGGACCCCTTCGTGTGTGTGTGTGTGTGTGGCTGGGGTTGCCTCCGTACAATGGGATAAGAATTCAAGTTCAAGTGCGGACGTGACGTTGCGTCCACGCTGAGAGAGACATTAGTGGGACTTGGGGGCAGTGGGGGCGACTAGCGGTGATTCGCGTGCCCATTGGCTTACCTGGAGTGTGCGCGTTTGGCGCGTGCGGTAAGGAATCAAATGGACACAGCGCGAGGAAACCAAAGCAACCCGTGCGCGCATGCAGCGCAGGCAAACCCGTTCCAAATCGCTTTCACAATGAGATGAAATGAGATGATGGCAAATCATGTAACAGATTTCAAGGTGGATTTTGAAAAAGCTTTAAACTGTCAATAAGGCTACTTTGAGCCTGAGTAATTTGAAGACTGGGGTTATGCGGTAAGCATAGAAGTGATTTGATCCAAATTAGATTTGATTCTACATTCAATAGGCTACCGACATTCGCTTTGCGTAAATGCGATAGCAATTTTTCTTTAAGATTATGTTTATCACTAATGCAGTGTTTCAGTTGTTTATCATTTTGCTAATATGTAAAATAAGACACGAAGGCCTACATAAAAAAATGCTGTGCCAAAAATAACATTAGGCTATAATTAATTGAGGCATTACTGCAATAATACATAATAAAAAAACATCCCATTGTTATGAGGACAGTATATTTAAATGTTGTGCATTATACCCTCTCAGACATGTTGGCCTATAATGATTCTTGAATTAATTGAGGTAGCAAACATTTCATATTTAAAACAATAACAATTTATGAGAAAGCAGTCCATTGTTACATGTATAACAATAGACAGACATACTGCACAGGTATGTGAAAAGGGAAATCTCCCCTGTGTTTGTCTGTGTTCTACACATTAATCTCCACCTTGTTGTGAAGCAACAGTACCCTCTGTTGGCATGACGACGCTAGCCTCCTCTGACGTTCCTCTGTGGCTGTGTGTCACTTTATTGGGTTTCATTGTACAATATGTGCATTATTAGCGAGTCTCAGAACAGTTGATCTCTCATCTGTCACATTTCCTCACATCATTTCTCCTTTAAAATGCCACTTAATTTTCCATAATAGGGATTTCTATACCAATTTAAATAATTCCTATTTGGACAGGATGATCAGGTCAGTCAAGTACTATGGCCTCCTTGAGGAAAAAAACCCCCCACCTTCAATAACATTAAAGTTTAATGTTCTCTGGTCATCATAGATTGGATGATGAAACTGAATGACCCACTTGAGAGACATGGTGTATAAAGGTAAACACCAGATTCCAATTATTCCAGACTGTTTGTAACATTCTTTCAGATAAATGCATGCACTTAAATGGTTTTAGCGCTTCATACATGTAGATTTCCTAGGACCTCATCTTTGACTATCCAGTCATGCCCCAATTAGTGTAAAAGAGGAGCATCTTTAATCTAATGAAGTATCATGTAAGTACTATAGCATACTAATTGCTATATTGTTCAATACGAATGAGGACATTTTAGTGAGTGCAAAATGTAGTATGATCAAATTAAGTATGATCAAATTAAGTATGATCAAATGAAAATGAACTTCATGTGGACACAATTTCCATTTCAGATCAACCGAGCCAATGGTATACAACATTTATTATAGGCTGCTATGAATATTACATGAAAGTACATTTTAAGAGCATTAGAAGTCTGATTGCTTGAGGCCAGGCCTATGGGACGTCCGGGACAGTCATTATTTATATAAATGAAATGTCATATCAGCTCTGTCTCAAATCAACATAACCTCAGAAGACCCTAACGTAGAAACAGCGTACGGAAATCTAATAGGTAATCCATGTGTGTTGTCAACAAGCAGAGCATTTTGACAAGAGCGCATTGTACACAGAGTGACTGGTATCTATATATACGTTTGTATATTTTAACAGACAGGTCAATTAAGAGCAGATTCTCATTTACAAGAATTCTCTGTTTAACCGTTTCTATAGCTATTTTTATTTGATCTAGTCCATTAACATTGTTACTTGATAATTCTGCTGACTTCCATAACCTATTTTTATTTGATCTAGTCCATTAACATTGTTACTTGATAATTCTGCTGACTTCCATAACCTATTTATTTTCTATTGTTACTCTTTTTATAATGTAACTTGTGCTTTGGTATTATGTATCAACACATCATGCCAATAAAGGACATTTAAATTTAAATTGATAGACAGAGTGACTGAGAGAAAGAGACAGACAGAAAGAAAGAAAGAAAGAGAGCGACAGAGAGAGAGACAGACAGATACATATATAGACAGATATATAAATATATATATAAATATATATACAGTGCATTCGGTGCATTCGGAAGCTATTCAGACCCCTTGAATTGTTCCATATTTTGTTACGTTACAGACTTATTCTAAAATGGAATAAATACTTTTTTTAAATCATCAATCTACATACAATAACACATAATGACAAAGTGAAAACAGGTTTTTAGAATTGTTTGTACATTTATTACAAATAAAAACAGAAATATCTTATTTACATAAGTGTTCAGACCCTTTGCTATGAGACTCGAAATTGAGCTCAGGTGCATCCTGTTTCCATTGATCATCCTTGAGATTGATCATCCAGGAGTCCACCTGTGGTTAAATTCAATTGATTGAACATGATTTGGAAAGGCACACACCTGTCTATATAAGGTCCCACAGTTGACAGTGCATGTCAGAGCAAAAACTAAGCCATCAGGTGGAAGGAATTGTGTCGAGGCACAGATCTGGGAAAGGGTACCAAAAAATGTCTGTAGCATTGAAGGTCCCCAAGAACACAGTGGCCTTCATCAATCTTTTAATTCTTTAATTTTTATTGAACTTTTATTTAACTAGGCAAGTCAGTTAAGAACAAATTCGTATTCTTCTTTGTAACCACCAAGACTCTTCACAGACTATCCGCCTGACCAAACTGAGCAATCGGGGGAGAAGGGCCTTGGTCAGGGAGGTGACCAAGAACCCGATGGTCACTCTGACAGAGCTCCAGTAAAAGGCACATGTCAGCCACTTGGAGTTTGCCAAAAGGCACCTAAAGGACTCTCAGACCAAGAGAAACAAGATTCTCTGGTCTGATGAAATCAAGATTGAACTCTTTGAACTAAATGCCATGCGTTCCATCTGGTGGAAACCTAGAACCATCCCTACGGTGAAGCATGGTGGTGGCAGTATCATGCTGTGGTGATGTTTTTCAGCAGCAGGAACTGGAAGACTAGTCAGGATCGAGGGAAAGATCAACAGAGCAAAGTACAGAGAGATCCTTGATGAAAACCTGCTCCAGAGCGCTCGGGACCTCAGACTGGGGCGAAGGTTCACTTTCCAACAGGACGACCCTAAGCACACAGCCAAGATAACGCAGGATTGGCTTCGGGACAAGTCTCTGAATGTCCTTGAGTGGCCCAGCCAGAGCCCGGACATGAACCCGATCAAACATCTCTGGAGAGACCTGAAAATAGCTGTGTAGCGACGCTCCCCATCCAACCTGACAGAGCTTGAGAGGATCTGCAGAGAAGAAAGGGAGAAACTCCCCAAATACAGGTGTGCCAAGCTTGTAGCGTCATATACTCAAGAAGACTCAAGGCTGTAATCACTGGCAAAGGTGCTTAACAAAGTACTGAGTAAAGTGTCTGAATAATTATGTAAATGTAATATTTTCATTTATTTTTATACATTTGCAAAATGTTCTAAAAACCAGTTTTTGCTTTGTCATTATGGGGTATTGTGATGTCATTATGGGGTATTGTGATGTCATTATGGGGCGTTGTGATGTCATTATGGGGTATTGTGTGTAGATTGATGAGGTGGAAAAAACATTGAATCCATTTTAGAATAAGGCTGTAACGTAACAAAATGTGGAAAATGTTGAGGTGTCTGAATACTTTCCAAATGCACTCGAAATATATACACACACAGTATAGAGAGAGAGAGCGAGAAAGAGAGAGCGAGAAAGAGAGAGTGAGAGAAAGAGAGAAACAGAGAGAGAAGTTACACACTCTTACCATGATCCCTACGGCTCCCTGAGTCCCAGCTCCCTGATCCTTACCCCTTGGGTTCCTCAATAAAACATCAGTATAGCTCCATGATGGCGGATCGCTGTTGGCTCGGGGCAAAGACAGTTATAGCCGGTAGCATCGGGCCAAGACACCACAACATACTGCTTGTGGACTCAGGAAAGTTTTTAAGTCCAAAGTGTTGCTTCTGAGGAGACAAGTTTTGCGTATCAGCGTTGTGTGAGTACTGTGTTAGGGAAAGACCATGAGAGTAGAGTAAGTGAAACACTGGAGGGCATTCAACACAGGGAATGGGAAATGACTGTAAAGCTAAGGGCGTTAAGGGCTTTACAGTAAGGGCTGAAAATGTACAGTATGGTCATGGAAAGGCTATTGAATAATAACATAACATACGTGCATTAATGCAATCTGTCAATTAACATTTCCAAAGATCATGGGATCTCTACAGAGTCCCAATTGTAATAGCAAAAAAAACCATCAAAGCAGCCAAGTGCAATGTGATTTACGGTGAGCTCCAAAAGTATTGGGACAGAGACACATTGCTGGTTGTTGTGGCTCTGTACTCCAGCACTTTGGAATTGAAATGTTACAACATAATTGACTCCAAATTGACTCAATAGATTATTTATCATTCATTTCTATTGGGCACAAAATAATCTGAAACACATCAAAAACAAACAGCAAATGCATCCAACGAGTTTGACTACAAGCTGTATGTAGTCATTGTGTGCTAGGAATATGGCCCCAAATACTAAACTTCTGACTACTTTAATACACATACTGTATAAGTGCATTTGTTCCAATACTAATTGTCCTCTAAAATTGGGGACTATGTACAAAAAGTGCTGTAATTTCTAAACAGTTCACCCGATATGGACGAAAATACCCTCAATTTAAAGCTGACAGTCTGCAGTTTAACCTCATAGTTGTTGTATCATTTCAAATCCAAAGTGCTGGAGTACAGAGCCAAAACAACAACAACAAAAACTTGGAGCTCACAGTATAGGTTAAATAATTTAACATCATGTGAAAAAGGACAATGAGAAAACAAAGAGAGGTTCACTGTAGGGACACATCACGGTTAATAGGAATATTGCTCTGGGATTTGCTTATAGTGCCTCATTATGCAGTGTTTAATATTAATAAAGAGGAAAGGAGTATATTATTCATGGGATTATTTACTGTGTATGGAATGTGTGTGTGTGTGTGTGTGTGTGTGTGTGTGTGTGTGTGTGTGTGTGTGTGTGTGTGTCCTACGGCCTGAGTGACAGATTAAGATCTCTTGCTGTGGGCAACAAACTACCAGACAAGACTTGCAACAGTGGCCCATGGCAAACAATGTGACAACTCTTCCCACAGTTAATAGGCTTTTGTCTGAGAAGGGGTTAATAATTCATGCAGATTCCAGATTTTAATTGGGATTAAGTAAATGTTTCAAAACTGTCTGTTCTCTGGGAGTTGGGCGATAGATTCACATAGAGATAATGGGAAGAGATGAGCGAGGCTATTGGGAGCCGATTGCCTCATGTTCTTGGACACACATTAGTTGTGACAGGGGCAATTTATTTCCTTCCTTCAACCAAATACAAATCAGATGATTTTGTTTGACTGAAACTTGAGTGATGGAGAAAGAGTTTCTTTCACCATTCTAGTCAACTCTGAAATTGCAAACACATTGCCAAATACGGACTGATGTATTAGTCAAATCTATCAACTTGATTGTGCAGACGGCCGAGTTTGTCCCTCAATGAATAATGTGATATCTGTAATGTCTTCAGTAAAAGAGGCAACTAGACAATCCAAAGCAAACAATATATATTTATCAAATTGTCCAGTAGTAAATGAATGCATTGACTCCAGTGGCGATTTTCACCCCCCGTAAAAACAATTCCCAGGACATAGACATATCTGATATGGGCAGAAAGCTTAAATTCTTGTTAATCAAACTGCACTGTCCAATTTACAGTAGCTATTACAGTGAACGAATACCATGCTATTGTTTGAGGAGTGTGCACAATTATGAACTTAAAAATGTATTAATACAACATTTTGAACAGATATGCAATGGTTCATTGGATCAGTCTAAAACTCTGCACATACACTGCTGCCATCTAGTGGCCAAAATCTAAATTGCGCCTGGGATGGAATAATGCATTATGGTCTTTCTCTTGCATTTCGAAGATGATGGTACAAAAAACAAACATGTTTTTTTCTTTGTATTATCTTTCACCAGATCTAATGTGTTATATTCTCCTACATTAATTTCACATTTCCACAAACTTCAAAGTGTTTCGTTTCAAATGGTATCAAGAATATTCATATCCTTGCTTCAGGTCCTAAGCTACAGGCAGTTAGATTTGGGTATGTCATTTTAGGCAAAATTTTAAAAAAAGGGTCCGATCCTTTAACATGAAAATATCAATTGGGTAAACTCAATCAAAAAAGCTCATATGCATCATAACCACTACACACACAAACGTTATAACATTCGGTTATGATCAGTTTACTTCCCATAGTAAAATTCTGCATGGGTCTACAATATTTCTTAATTGTTACAGTATTGGGACGCAGCCAAAACACTGTTCTGAGTGGGCCTGTCTGTTACCAACATGCTCCAGTTAAGATTAAAGCAACAAGGTTTATAAAGTTACTCCCTCTCTTCATCTACTGTATAGTTCCAGTTCCATGGGTATAACAGTCTGACATCAAACATAAACAACAAGCCACGTCGTATAGCTTCCTCAAAACAGATGTTAGCCACTGCTTCTATTCACCACCAACCACAGTTGAAACTTTTTTCCAGCTTGCTTTATTTTAATGGATGGCCTTTCAATGTTTAGTGGCTGATGAGCGCCTAGACATTTTATCTCTACATTTCCTTCATAATGCTATGTTTGAAAATGATTTGCTAGGATATAATCAGCATAGTAACTTTTTAGCTGGCCATGGTAAACAATGAAGTTGACACACATCAGTCCAATCAAAGTTACCGGAGAAAAGACGCTGACTTATCTGTGGCCAATGACCTTGAGCCTCCTTGGATGGGCACTGCCAATGTAACGCTATGGCAGCATCCAAGGGGGTAGAAGCTCCCTGGCCCTCAGTGTGCTCTCCCAGTAAGTTCTGCGGTCTTGTGAGTGACATCACCCTGAGACAATCCATCGCAACCAAAGAAGATCTACGATGCCTTCGCTCTGTGCTTACTCTGGCTGCCCTTCCGCCACAGAAGGCACTGAGCGAGGGTGAAACTGCTGTGTTCTGGAACTACCTTACTCTAATAAAATGTATCAAAACAATAATATGACAGAGAGGAGTCGAGTATGCTGCTTATTAACTCAAGCAATGACTTTATTTACATTGTTTGCTAGCTGCTATCATATAATATTGAGACACTAATGTATGCCAGCATTACATGCAAAACAGCGCCATCATCTGGACAGTGGCGGGGCTGTGGCCCACTTGCCCTGAATGACACATCGCCACTGATTGATTGATTCATTCATGAACTCGGACTGACCATTGAACTCCTCTTCCTGAGGTATAATAAGAATTGGTGACCGTGTCCAAAATGTCCGACCTGTTGTTTTCAAGGTAATCTACTAAGGTTTTATACGCCGATTCATGGACCGTCTATATCCGGGTTGCATCCTGTTATACGGACCAACATCACATGCGCACTAGCACTCATCATGCTTTCAAGACAATTGGGAACTCAGAAAACAAACGAGGTGAAATCATGACGTCAGTGTTCTTCAGGTCGGAAAGTCGGAGCTATAGAAAGAGGCCAGACTTGGATTTCCGAGTTGGATGACCTTTCAAAACGAATTTACCCAGTCAGAGCTCGTTTTTTTCTGAGTTTCCAGTTGTCATGAACGCATTGAATTCGGAAGTCAGAGATTCCCCAGTCCCCAGTTGTTTTGAACGCTGTATCAGTGCACACAGGGAGCAGCGTGAGCAGCGACGACGTCATCACTTCATCAAAAAACACGGCAGACATAGGATTTTATTTATTTTTATTTAACTCGGCAGGTCAGTTATGAACAAATTATTAATTACAATGACGGCCTCCTGCGGGGACGGGAGATAAATAAATAAATATATATGTATAGGACAAAACACACATCACGACAAGAGAGACACCACAAAAATACATATAGACCTAAAACAACAACACAGAAAGGCAGAAACACATGACAACACAACATGGTAGGAACACAGCATGGTAGAAACACAACATGGTAGGAACACAACATAGTAGCAACACAACATGGTAGAAGCACAAAACATGGTAGAAACATTGTTGGGCACAGACAACAGCACAAAGGGCAAGAAGGTAGAGACAGCAATACATCACACAAAGCAGCCACAACTGTCAGTAAGAGTGTCCATGATTGAGTCTTTGAATGAAGAGATGGAGATAAAACTGTCCAGTTTGAGTGTTCGTTGCAGCTCGTTCCAGTCGCTAGCTGCAGCGAACTGAAAAGCGGAGCGACCCAGGGATGTGTGTGCTTTGGGGACCTTTCACAGAATGTGACTGGCAGAACGGGTGTTGTATGTGGAGGATGAGGGCTGCAGTAGATATCTCAGATAGGGGGGAGTGAGGCCTAAGGGGGTTTTATAGATAAGCATCAACCAGTAGGTCTTGCGACAGGTATACAGAGATGACCAGTTTACAGAGGAGTATAGAGTGCAGTGATGTGTCCTATAATGAGCATTGGTGGCAAATCTGATGGCTGAATGGTAAAGAATATCTAGCACACACCTGCAGATCTATAAACTACGTATCTAGCACGTATCTAGCAATCTAGCATGGTCATCTGAATCAGGGTTAGTTTGACAGCTGGGGTGAAAGAGGAGTGATTACGATAGAGGAAACCAAGTCTAGATGTAACTTTAGCCTGCAGCTTTGATATGTGCTGAGAGAAGGACAGTGTACTGGATGAATATACAATTTTAATATTTTCGGGTGTGAGTAACGGGGAAAAAAATCGGCCTCAGCGACAATTATTTTAATAATTCAATGGATGCTTTGTGTTGCCTTCTTGTCTTTCTGGGCCAGGCGTCAGTTAAACTGCAGTACCGAAGCAAAAACCGTGCTTCAAGAACCGGAAAACTGGCTCCTTGGCTCCTCCACATAGAAAAGTAAAGGCAAAGATTTGTATAACGAACTCAAGATAGAGCAGAGCCTGTCGTTTCTAATGGCAGCAAATTAATCATAGTGGGCAGAGCCAACCACGAGCTAGTGAGATCCTATTGGCGCGTTGTAGTGTTTATTTGCATATTTCCGTTTGGGAACGCCTATGAATTGCACGTGTCCAATCACTAAATTTGCCCTTGCACTCCTTCTAAACAACACAATTTTATGAAACTTTGGCAAAGGGTAAAGTCTACAAAATGCAGTCCACTCTGTTAGTTACAGATTCTAGTTTTGGAAACAGAAAACTGTATTGGGATCAAATGTTTAATCGATGAGAAAATTTGCAGAATTTCGGCCAAAATCCATCTTGCTACCGGATGCTTCACATTTATACAATACAATTTCAATTTCAATGTAAGGGCTTTATTGGCGTGGGAAACAAGTGAAAAGCAAGTGAAGTAGATAATAAACAAAAGTGAAATAAACATTTTAAAACATTCACAGTAAGAATAAAGACATTTCAAATGTTATATTATGTGCAAATAGTACAATACAAAAGTTAAAATAAATAAACATAATTATGGGTTATATTTATAATAGTGTTTGCTATTCACTGGTTGCCCTTATATTGTGGCAACAAGTCACAAATCTTGCTGCTGTGATGGCACACTGTGGTATTTCACCCAGTAGATATGGGAGTTTATCCAAATTGGGTTTGTTTTTGAATTCTTTGTGGGTCTGTGTAGTCTGAGTGCAATATTTCTCACTAATATTGTCATATATTTGGCAGGAGGTTAGGAAGTGCAGCTCAGTTTCCACCTCATTTTGTGGGCAGTGTGCACATAGCCTGTCTTCTCTTGAGAGCCAGGTCTGCTTACGACTGCCTCTTTCCATAGCAAGGCTATGCTCACTGAGTCTGCACATAGTAAAACCTTCCTTAAGTTTGGGTCAGTCACAGTGATCAGGTATTCTGCCACTGTGTACACTCTGTTTAGGGCCAAATAGCATTCTAATTTGCTTTTTTTAAAAATGTTAATTCTTTCCAATGTGTCAAGTAATTATCTTTTTTGTTTTCTCATGATTTGGATATATCTGGCTGATTGTTCTATCTTTGGTAGAGTCATCTACATTAGTAGTTCTCTGTCGCCCTCTATTGGGTCATTTTGTCCAAAACGCGACTGCGCACGCATACATCCCCGCACCGGCTTCTGACGTACAACAAAATGGCGGCGTCCATGTTACGATGACTAATTCAATATAAATATAAAACGAGTTCATCGATTGTTGGATAGTGTTACTCGTTATTCAGTCTACATGATAAAGGTAATTGTCCTTATTTTCAGATTTTAGACCACGTACGTTAGACATGCGTGTGTTTTGGATTAGTTGAAATGTCATTAGCTAGCGTTAGCCTCTCGAGGGAGTGCTAAAGTTAGTTTAGCAAGTTAACTTAGCTAGCTAACGTTAGCAACTTCGGCCTGAAAGCTAGTAAGCTAGTAAGCTAGCTAGAATGATAAAGGTAAACATCCTTCTAGCCAACTTACAACACTATATGTTTGTGATATGTTTCGTTTTTATAACTCTAGCTAGCTAGCTTACTAGCTAACGTTACCCTATTTCTTCATCCAAGATGACAAAACACCATTCATTCATGCTGTGAATGATCCCTTCCTCCTCGGTTGCCAGTCTTGTAGTTCAGCGGCTCCATCACCCTCCTCGCTTCTCCAGATGAAGGAAAACAACCACCCCTCTAGTGGTCAAGCCTTCCTGGACCATATCAAGCCATGCTGGTACTGGGACAAGAAGGACCTGGCCCACACCCCGTCCCAGTCTGAGGGCCTGGACCCGGCCACAGAGGCCCGGTACCGCAGGGAGGGGGCCCGGTTCATATTTGATGTGGGGACCAGACTCGGACTGTATCCTTTTACACACTAGATATTGGAAAGTCATTTCATTTAGGGGCAGTGCTTGGTGATATCACAAAAAATATATAACAGGTTCACAATATCAACATTCAATATATCAAAATATATAACCATACACAAGGAATGTGATAAATATTTACAATGATGTATATCAATGTGTACTAAGTGTATAAAACATTAAGGACACCTCCCTAATATTTAGTTGCATCCCCACTTTTGTTCTCAGAACAACCTCAATTCATTGGGCTACAGGGATGCTGGCCCATGTTGACTCCAATGCTTCCCACAGTTTGTCAAGTTGTCTGAATGTCCTTTGGGTGGTGGACCATTATTTTTACACATGGGAAACTGTTGAGTGTGAAAAAAAACAGCAGCGTTGCAGTTCTTGACCCACCCGGTGCGCCTGGCACTTATTACCATACCCTGTTCAAAGGCACTTAAATATTTTCTTGCCCAATAACCCTCTGAATGGCACACATACACAATCCATGTCTCAAGGCTTAAAAATCCTTCTTTAACCTGTTTCCTCCACTTCATCTACGCTGATTGAAGTGGACTTAACAAGTGACATCAATAAGGGATCATAGCTTTCACCTGGTCAGGCTATGTCATGGAAAGAGCAGGTGTCCTTAATGTTTTGTACTCTCAGTGTATATTCAATTAGGGTTTTAAAAAAAACTGTTTTTTACATTTTTAGAACTATAAAAACAGTTTCAAGTCAAACTCCTGGTTGGTTGAATTTACCCTTAACTCTGTCATCAGACATTATGACACCTTGGCAACAGGTATCATCTACTTCCACCGCTTCTACATGTTTCACTCCTTCAAACAGTTTCCCAGATATGTGAGTATAGCCTTTACAGTACTGGTGTCACTATGCATAAGGGATTTCCGCAATGTTCATTAGTTTTATTATCATTTACATTTAGCAGACACACTTATCCAAAGGGACTTGCAATGCTATACTTGCCTTCACAAATCAGAATGAATGAACACGGTCATGTTGTCAACTTTTTAATCTCAGTGGTGCATACCTAGAGGTACCGTACTGGGATTAAATGGTGTGTGAGACCTGTGTATTGTGTACAGTTCCTTCAGAAAGTATTCACACCCCTTGACTTTTTTCCGCATTTTGTTGTGTTACAGCCTGAAATTTAATCCATTTAAAATAGAGATGTTTTGGTCTCTGGCCTACGCACAATACCCCATAATGTCAAAGTTGAGTTATGTTTTAAGACATTTTTACTAATTAATTTAAAAATTAAAAATGTTTACGTCTCAAGTCAATAAGTATTCAACACCTTTGTTATGGCAAGCCTAAATAAATTCAGGAGTGGAAATGTGCTTAACAAGTCACTTACGTTGCATGAACTCACTCTGTGTGCAATAATAGTGTTTATCTCCACACATACAATTATCTGTAAGGTCCCTCAGTCGAGCAGTGAATTTCAACCACAAACACCAGGGAGGTTTTCCAATGCTCGCAAAGAACTAGCAGACTTTGAATTTCCCTTTGTGCATGGTGAAGTTATTAATTACACTTTGAATGCTGTATCAATATCAAATCAGATGTATTTATAAAGCCCTTCTTACATCAGCTTATATATCAAAGTGCTGTACAAAAACCCATCCTAAAACCCCCAAACAGCAAGCAATGCAGGTGTAGGAAAAACTCCCTAGAAAGGCCAATACACCCAGTCACGACAAAGATACAGGCGTCCTTTCTAACTCTGTTCCCGAGAAGAAGAAAACCACTCAGGGATTTCATCACGAGGCCAATGGTGACTTTAAAACAGTTCCAGAGTTTAATGCCTGTGATGGGAGAGAACTGAGGATGGATCAACAACATTGTAGTTATTCCACAATACTAACCTAATTAACAGAGTGACAAGAAAGAAATCTGTACATAATAAAAAATATTCCAAAACATGTAACGTTATCCTGTTTGCAAAACAAGGCACTAAAATAATACTGCAAAAAGTGTGGCAAAGCAATTAAAGTTGCACTATGCAGAAATCGCTCCGCCATTTCCTGGTTGCTGAAACTAATAGTTCCCCTAATTTCAGTTTATGTGACAAAACAAGCTAGTACAGTGTAGAGAATCATTGTACCATGAAAACCGCTGTGAAATAATATATTTTCCATATTTTCCTGAATACAAAGTGCTATGTTTGGTGCAAATCCAATACAACACATTACTGAGTAACACTCTCCATATTTTCAAGTATGGTGGTGGCTGTTATGGGTATGCTTCTAATTGTTAAGGACTGGGGAGTTTTTCAGGTTGAAAAAAATTAATGGAAAGGAGCTAAGTACAGACAAAAACCTGGTTCGGTCTGGTTTCCACCAGACATTGTGAAATGAATTCACCTTTCTGCAGGACAATAACCTTAAACACAATGCCAAATCTACACTGGATTTCCTTACCAAGAAGACAGTGAATGTTCCTGAGTGGCCAAGTTACAGTTTTGACTTAAATCGGCTTGAAAATCTATGACAAGACCTGAAAATGGTTGTCTAGCAATGATCAACTTGACAAAGCTTGAATAATAAAAATTTTAAAAAGTGCAAAAATTGTACAATCCAGATGTGCAAAGCTCTTCGAGACTTACCCAGAAAGACTCACAGATGTAATCACTGCCAAAGGTGATTCTAACATGTGAATACTTATGTAAATTAGTATTTCATTTTCAATACATTTGCAAACATTTCTAAAAATCATATTTTCACTTTGTCATTATGGTGTATTGTGTGTAGATGGGTGAGGAAAAAAACAAACATTTTAAATCCATTTTGAATTCAGGCTGTAACGCAACAAAATGTGGAATAAGTCAAAGGGGTATGAACACTTCCTGAAGGAACCGTGTTTCCAGGTGACAGGTGCGTGTTGTCTCTTCCTGGCTGGGAAAGTGGAGGAGACTCCTAAGAAATGTAAAGACATCATCAAGACGGCTCGCAGCTTACTGAACGACGTACAGTTTGCCCAGTTTGGAGACGACCCAAAGGTGAGAAATATCTCACTTCATTCACTCTTCTCCTTCCTCTGTATGTACAGTGAAGTCCTGCTGGTAACCTTGTCACATGTGCTGATCCAAACCAAACTGTGCTAGCTCGATAATAGGCTTTTCTTTTCACATTGTCCTTTTCAGCACAGTTCCAACCATAGTGGACATGCATAAAAATGGTGTCCCCCATGTACTTAACACATATGCCTAATTTGCGACGTTTGTCGTAGTATACAGTGCTCTCCATTAGTCTTCTTTTGTATCAGCATTAGCATAGTAAACTTGAAAAAAACAAAAAAAAGTAAGATTGTGCTGATTTATTAGCACATTGAGCCATGTTGCGCGCCGTAGTTTAAAAACTCTCTGGGTAGTGCCAAAACAATTACGTCATATCTGCATTCCTCCATATGCACCTTCAAGATTATGGTGGATGCTTAACCAGGCCAAGTCAGTACAGCTTGATTTTTGTAGTAGTGTGATAAGCCCTTATGTTTCCTTACTTTACGCTCTTGTTTGGGTCCTGGGATGTGTCATAGGATTTTCGCCATCAACAGGAAGAGGTTATGGTGCTAGAGAGGATCCTGCTACAGACGATCAAGTTTGACCTGCAAGTGGAACACCCTTACATGTTCCTCCTGCGATACGCCAAGCAACTCAAAGGTCTGAAAGGTGGTGTTTCCATCTTAGTTTCACTTCGTTTCCAACTCTTCGTTTCCAACTCTTCGTTTCCAACTCTTCGTTTCCAACTCTTCATTTCCAACACTTTGTTTCCAACAGTCTTTTTTTCATTCTAGGTGACAAAACCAAAGTTCAGAAGCTGGTGCAGATGGCCTGGACCTTCGTCAACGACAGGTGGGCCGAACATAACACAATAGTTTGGACTCCTTACAGTGTCACTAGTTACGTCTGACCCAGAGGCTTGTATGTTAATAATGTTACAGGTCTCCTGGTTCCTGTCATAGATAGTGCCTCACCTTACAGTGGTTGATTCTCTCCTTCTCTCATCTTACAATATTCATTGAGGGGTATTGTACGACTGTATTTGCCTCCACATCTAAACTGCTCTCTCTCTGTCTGTTCCTACCTCTCTCTCCAGTCTGTGCACCATGCTGTCCCTGCAGTGGGAGCCAGAGATCATAGCTGTAGCGGTCATGTACCTGGCTGGACGACTGTGTAAGTTTGACATCCAGGAGTGGACGTCCAAGCAGTCTTCACGGCGATGGTGGGAGCAGTTTGTCCAGGACGTCCCAGTGGAACTGCTAGAAGGTATAGACAGGAAGTCTCTGACAGGATCTAGTGGAATATGTAATGCTGAATATTTGCCTTTCTGGACCTGCCTTCCAACATTGTGAGAGAGAAGAAGTTATTGATCTTTGTGTAAAAAACTTTTATTTGTAATGTAAGAATTTTATATATATATATATTTTTTCCGTCTCATAGGGCTGAATCCTAAATTGAGATCTGTTCCCCATAACTAAGCAAATCGCTCATTGACATGATTTATGCAACATGTCCAATGTGTAGCATATTTATCAAGTTAGGATTCGGCCCATATTGTCCCTGTCTGTCACTTGCCTAATCTCGCCTCTCCTAATCTCTCTCTTCCCAGACATCTGTCACCAGATCCTGGACCTGTACTCCCAGGGGAAGACTCCCATCCCCCCAGGTCTGGAGCAGGAGACCAAGCAGAGAGGTCCACCCCACTCCCCGGTCCCTGCCCCTCCTCCAGGCCCAGAACCTCCACAGGGCCAGCCTCCAGGGAGTGCTCCACCGCCCCCTCCACCCAAGAAGAACTCACCCCAGGGCAGTCCACCGCGCCAGCTTAAACGCACACATGTGAGTGTGTGTTGTATGCCTGACTGCATTGCCACTGGATGTTTCAGCTCAGCTGGTGATAAAGAAAACCCACTTTCCCCTCTGGGGATCAATACAGTTTATTAATTCATTCATTAAATTATTAATTAACTTATTCATTCATTCATTTGTGTGTAGTATCTATGGCTAAAAGTGATCATTCAACCACCCCGACGTCATAGTTTCTCTATAGTTCTGTAGTAGCTTACCATAACTAAAGTGCTCAGAGGTCAAATTTGGTGCTTGTATTGCTTGCCTGCTTGAAGCAGTAGTGTATGTGAGTGATTATCTCTCTTTTTGTCTTCTCAGAGTTCTCTGAAAGAGGAACCTAAACCACCAGAACAAGTGGGTTCTAAGATTCCACGGTTGGAGAGCCCTATGCCCCCCCTGCCCACTTCACAACCCCCTCCTGGTGAGTGTCTCTTGGGTCGTTCCTCCTCAAAAAGCACCAGAAAGAGGATTTCAAAACCCACCCTCTCAGATTGTTCTGAAATCGTTTCTGTAGTTAGTAACAGATACAATTAGCATTCCTGAAACATTATTTTGTTGAACTATAATTTGATCATTGACAAATTAAGATAATTGTTTGCACCAAATTTGGCCATTTAAATTTATATTATTCAGATCAGATTCAATAAATACTGTATATTACCCAATGTCTGATTTGGACCAAACTTCTTCCTACCAATGAGACATGAGAAATCCCCTAAGACATTCTCCACACCCCATGCCAATCCCACCCCAACAACCAGTATCAGTTCTCTATGTTTGACAAGTAGTATGAAGTTGCGGCTTGGAGTATTGCTTCTCCATACTATGTAATGTATTCCCTGTGAATCTGGTGATGTTTTTTGCCCCTGTTCAGTGAAATTAGTAATTGAAGCCGCTCACTTAAGTAGTGTGGAAGTACCAGGTTTTGACCACTAAATTCCGCTGTTCCTGTAACCACACACAATCCATTTTGATCATGAACCAAATCTATTGGTTTTCTACCCAAAGTTGCAAAGGAAATGTTGTGATATATTTAATAAACACAAGAGACCAGCAAAATGAATAAAAGAGAATGGCGGTGAAGGAACAGCAACATCTAGTGGTCAAAACCTGGTACTTCCACACTACTTTATGGTAAATAATGCAAGTGACTTCAATGACTAATTTCTCTGAACAGGGGGGGAAAGCCATCATATTCACAGGGAATACATTACATAGTATGGTGAAGCAATACTCCAAGCCGCAGCTTCATACAACATACTACAAACATAGAGAACTGATACAGTATACTGGTTGTTGGGGTGGAATTGTCATTGGGTGTGTGGGGGGTCAGTGGGTGTCTTGACAAACAAAATGTATTCCACATGTCTTACTCATAGTTTGGTCCAAATCAGATTTTGAGTACTTTATTTATTGAACATTATCTGAATCCTATAAATTAAAATTGTTGCAATCAATAAGCTTAATTTCTCAGAGATTAAAATTACATTTCAGCTAAATAATGTTTTAGGAATGCGAATCTTACCTGTTCTAAGAACAGAAACAATTTCAGAGCTACCTGAGATGATGATGGGTGTCATGGCTTGCTGAAATGACATGGCACAGGTCGTACTGCTCAGCAGTTTGCTCATTATATGCAATAACAGCAGTAGCTACTGATCATCTTTATCTTATCGGAGAGAATAGCTGGTCAGTTGTCATATGATGTATGAAGTGGCATATTTATTTATGTTGTGTGTTTATTGAAAGACAGTTTTAGAGATGGGGGTTGCAGGGCTTTCTGTAAGGGCAGCAACAGGTGTTCCAATCTTTAGGCCTTCTTAGAATCCCGATTTACATAACTAACTTCCCAGTCAGAACAGTCCCACCCACCCCCTCCTCCTGCCCTGCTCTCTCAGACCAATCTGATTACTGTTGCAACTTTTTAACGAGTACTCCTCAGGGAGTGTATAGTCTAAACTCTGGGAACACTAGGAATGGCTGTCTGGGTAGTTGTGTGTCGAACGTTTCCAGGTCTGAAACGTTTGGTCTTGTTGAACAGGAATTGAAACCTATGATTAGGATTGTTTGTTTAGTGGAGTTGGAAATGACATGATTTCTCTCTCTCTCTTTCCGTCTCGCTCCATAGATCGTAGAGCACCACCGGTCCCTCCTGAAGCAGAGCCAGCCGTGGGGACTGAACCCGTTCCCCCTCCCCCCTCTCACGCCCCACCCCCCCACCAGCCCCCTCCCCTGCCCCACCGCCCCCCTCCTCCTCCTCCCTCTAGTTACATCATGGGAATGTCCACCTCTAGCTCCTACATGTCAGGGGAAGGCTTCCAGAGCCTTCAGTCTATAATGAAGACAGGGGAACCGTCCTACGCCCCCATGCCCCCCAACTACGGTCCCCCCATGCCCTATCACCCTCACGTTTACCCTAACGCCCCACCCCCTGGCCCCCCACCCAGCGCCTACCCACCCCCCAACCTGCCCCCTCCCTCCCCAGCATACCCTCCACCAGGCTACAACCACAGCTACCCTGAGTACCCCCCTCCGCCTCCACGCATGCCCCCTCCAGGGATGGGTATGCCTCCTGGGGTGTACCCCCTGCCACCAGGCCAGCCCCAGGTACCCCTGCCACCCCCTGGCATGCCCATGAATCATGGGGGATGGATGAGATGAGAGGAGGAGAGGTAGAAGAAAGAGAGAGGAAGAGAAATGTGGAAAATGAAAGCGAGAAAAGTAGAGGAATGTCTGATGCTTAGCAGTCCTGTTCCTGTTGTCAGTCCTGGGTCGTGTTCATTAGGTACCAAACAGAAGAAAATCAAACTGAGGGACTATCTGAACTTGTCCAATAAGAAATACTCCTTTTCGCTTTCTGTTGCAAAACAGTTTGGTACATTGTGTCCTAATGAGTACGACTCTGGAGTCCACTGGAGATCTTAACAAATAAAGGAGCGATCTGTTATTCTACATTGTCTTAGAGGCGTTGTGGAATCCCGTACATGTAAAGCTTTATGACCCCTGGAATCTGAACATCCATTCTGTAGAGATTCTATCCGTTCCACATTCCAAAGGGTTCCATTTGAGAAAACACGAGGCAGACGATATTGAATCATTAACATGGTTGAACATATTTTGAGATTAATTGAAAGGAAATACAATGGATATTTAGACTGAAGGTCTGGTTAATGCTACAAAAAGGCTGCTTGTTTTTGCTTACATTTTTAGTCTGTGTGAAAATAAAATATTTTCACTAATCAGTATTGTGATAACTTTACCTTGTCTGTGGAAAACAAAGTTGGGTTTATCGCAGAAAATACCAAACATTTCTTTTCCCTTATTTTAATTTAGCTGTGTGATTATTGGTTAATCTGTTAAATGTATTGGACTGGATGTACCCTGTATAATTACAGTAATAGCACTTAAACTGTTACTTGTAGGAGTCATGAACTGAAAGATGTTGGTAACCCATATCTGAACAGCAGGTTGATAGAACACTGGACAGCCAGGGGTGTATTTGTACATAATGATAAACTTTACTATGTGAAATCTGAGCGATGGGATCTTTTTAGAATGCTTATATCAATAGTGCCTTAATTAGGCTTTACTTTAACAAACTATTTTGTGCTTTCTATGCACATACACACACATACTTTTATGTCTCGTAGGCCCTTGGGATAATAAAATAAATGTATCTTACTTTGAAAGGAGTGTTTGTGTGGTGTTATTAGTCTAGCCAGTGTTACTATTACTGCCATGACTCGTTCCGCAACCCTGCTAACTGAAGCTAGTGTTGAGTGTTTTATGTTGTGTGTTTGGAACAAGAGTTTTCAGGTCGGATGTATTCACAAGGAAGGAACCAAACGGAACGGGTGAGGGACCTACCTGAATATATCCAATAGAAACTTGTTTCCGTTGCAAAAACGTTTTGGACTAATGAGTACACCTCAGGTGAAGTTCAGACCGTCTGCTTCTCAGGTCCTGACCTTAGGAACAATCAGCTTAACTGTTTTGTCTGTTTGTGACCCCCTCCCCAAACTACACCCACACATTCCCTGACCAGTGGGTTTAACCTGTACCCGCTGTATCTGTGTCCACTTTGAAGGTTTTCCCCAATACTGTCAGTCCCATTCCGTTGATCCAATTTGAAATGTTAAGTTTGTCAGAAATAAAATACAGTACATTGATCATTCACTATATAAACCAGTAGAGGGCAGGTTTGCTCAAGTTCTGAATTCCTGTCACTTCAGTATGGAAGGCTTCGTATCATACTGTATGTGTTTATCAGTTCAGCTCAAGTCAGCATTTCCTCACACATGAATTCAGAGAAGACACAGAATTACAAAGAAAGTCATTGTTTATTTTTTTTTCTCCAAAAAATCATCAAAGTGATCTAGTTCAATTACTATTTTTTTTTTTGTTAACTATCACCTACACATACGTCTGATCTCAGTGAAATTCATGGGGGGGGAAAAAAAATGTTTACATTCATGCTAGTTGCTATAGGAATAGTTTGCATTAAACACTGTAGGCCTGTGTCCGAGATAACCTATTCCCTATATAGCACACTACATATGACCAGGGTCAGCACAAGGCAATGGTCAAAAGTAGTGCACTAGGGAATATATTGCTATTTTGAGATGCAGACTAGGTTCTAGGATCATCATGACTTCTAGTTTAGCACATATATACAGAATTAGAAATACAACAAAGTTCAAAACACAGGTTCCAACTCAAAATCCCATGCAGAGAAAAATGTGGCACATCTCAAATCAAAATGCCAGACTGAAAAACATTACAAGTCATCATAGCTTCAAATCAGTTGAAAACCCATACTTTGATTTTATTTTTTTGTTGTTGTAGTAGACCCTATTAGAGAGAACCCGACGAGGATGAATCGTAAGAATGTACGGTCAGAAGCCTCAATGTTCTAATTTGGAAAAACTAATACTAGAACCAGGAGAGCTTGAGCTGTCAATCATTACTAATTGCCCAATCAATATCTCCTGATAGGTCAAAATCTTAAACTGGCCAATCACATGACAGCCCTATTATTGGATAGCTCTCCCCATTTTTTATCGAAACACCTGGCAATAAATAGCCTTGAACAGTTTGATCATAACAGTACTTATTACTTCATCTGACATTATAACTCGTTAAAATGTAGCTGTATCCAAAAACATCTAAGGGAAGACTTGCTCTTTCTCACATTCCAACAGAAATAATTTTCTACAAAACATGCACTGCTGAAACTCATCTGCTGTATTCACCATGGCTAAAAAACACTTATTCATATTATGCAAATTGAAATGAAAACCATTCCATTTATTTGACAACTTTCTTAGCTTTCAATTAAAATGCTGTGTTGTACAGTGGTTTGATTAATGCAATAGTTATTGATGACCAAAAATAGCCAAATTAGTCTGATCTTCCCTTTATGACAGTAGCATAAAAGCCGTCAAGTTTCAGAGAACATTTCTGAAACATTCTGTCATGGAGATTTATGAAACATATTATTTCATATAAAATGTGTTCAGCAGTCTCCAACCCTGTCGTAACCAGGTGTCAACAGTCTGTTACAGAGAACTACACTACACACAGGCAACCTGACCAACGTCAACAAAGAATCACCACTATATCCACAGAAGTCACAGAAGAGTCACAGGGTCGGGGCAAAGCTCTCGTTATTTCCCAACCGGAGAAACATGATTGTCTTAGAGCAGACACAACCTTGTACATTTTAGTAAAAAAAAACAAAAAAACATTGACTCTTGGCTGAGACGGTTTAGATTTAAAATGGGCTTGATACGTTTACAGAGGAGATAAAGTAATCATTTGTTTCAACGAACTACAGTAAAAAGATGAGTGGTTACCATAGAAAGAACCCTGTTCACTTGTGGGTTTTATGTTTTACAAAAGCACACAAAACAGTCCGTTTCTAACACTTGGCCACGCTAGAATAATAATAAAAAACAAAAAGCTACAAATAAACGATAACAACAAAGCAGTGCTATGTTTTTTTTTGTTTACATATTTTACACTAGTTTTAAAAGTGATCTCTATAATAGTACTGTATTAATAATAGACTTCTCTTATGAGCATAGGGTGCTATGTATCATATCACAATGGGTATCACATATTAACACTTTGTATGCTAATGCTAATTCTGCTAAGGCAAGCATTAGCTAATGCTAATTTAGCTAAAGCTAGCATTAGCTAAGGCTAATTACACTAAGGCTAGCGTTAGCTAATGCTAATTTTGCTAAAGCTAGCATTATCTAAGGCTAATTACGCTAAGGATAGCGTTAGCTAATGCTAATTATGCTAATCAACCAGATAAAGGCAAAGCACAACTAACAGAGGAGCTAGCTGGGTTTTTTATTGGGAAGTACTATGAAGGAGTGGGGTGACATTGCTCCTAGACACTGATCCACAGTCAGTTCTGTACGTTACCTCTAAATGCTCAAGATCAGGATTGAAGGTGGGTGAAGGTGATCCTAGATCTGTCCATACGAGACACTTGTAACCCAAAACGTAACCATATCTGACATTATCACAGCGTTACTTTATCATCCTAGAGCTCCTATAGCTCTCATCTGAGTTTCTTTCTTTTTTAGCATAAAACAAAACATGAGAGTTTGTTCTGTAATAGTCTTCAGCACTGTGTAAAGTGTAAGCCTGTCTAACTATAAACCTAAAATCTGTAATACAAGGAAAGTTGCAAATCAGTGAAACTAGCTGCCAGTTAACAACACTGGAAGTTGAAACGAAATGTGTGTGTATGGGGAGTTGACTAGTGGCGAGGGAGAGATGGAGAGGTCCATTCTGTGGTTTTCCTGGGTCGCATAATGTCCAGTCACATATCCCAGGAGGATGGTGTTATGGGTAGTGTAGGCAGTAGGAATGGATAGTATGTAGGAAGATCTCGCTCTCTCTTTCTCACTCTCTGGTTGCTGTGGACTACATGGGGCCTTTGAACTGGTTACCAGAGAGATGCTGTCTGATAGACGGCTTAGCTCCTGCCACGTCGCCCAGCTTTCTCCACACCACCTGCTCACACACACACACACACACACACACACACACACACACACACACATAAAAAGAAAACAAACAAGTTATGTTACGCACCCTTTTTTTATACACAGAAGTTGAAATTCAATAATTTTGACATTGATGCCCCCAAACACTATGTGCAGGAAAAGCATCTCTGTCCTCACTTGGTCTTTCACTAACTGAACCCCTGGTGGAGTCTCTCTGTCCTCACTTGGTCTTTCACTAACTGAACCCCTGGTGGAGTCTCTCTGTCCTCACTTGGTCTTTCACTAACTGAACCCCTGGAGGAGTCTCTCTGTCCTCATTTGGTCTTTCACTAACTGAACCCCTGGAGGAGTCTCTCTGTCCTCATTTGGTCTTTCACTAACTGAACCCCTGGTGGAGTCTCTCTGTCCTCATTTGGTCTTTCACTAACTGAACCCCTGGTGGAGTCTCTCTGTCCTCACTTGGTCTTTCACTAACTGAACCCCTGGTGGAGTCTCTCTGTCCTCATTTGGTCTTTCACTAACTGAACCCCTGGTGGAGTCTCTCTGTCCTCATTTGGTCTTTCACTAACTGAACCCCTGGTGGAGTCTCTCTGTCCTCACTTGGTCTTTCACTAACTGAACCCCTGGAGGAGTCTCTCTGTCCTCATTTGGTCTTTCACTAACTGAACCCCTGGTGGAGTCTCTCTGTCCTCATTTGGTCTTTCACTAACTGAACCCCTGGTGGAGTCTCTCTGTCCTCATTTGGTCTTTCACTAACTGAACCCCTGGTGGAGTCTCTCTGTCCTCATTTGGTCTTTCACTAACTGAACCCCTGGAGGAATCTCTGTGTGAGATGACAGGACACAGGGCCCCATAGACAATACAGGGCCCCATAGACAATACAGGGCCCCATAGACAATACTGGGCCCCATAGACAATACTGGGCCCCATAGACAATACAGGGCCCCATAGACAATACAGGACACAGGGCCCCATAGACAATACAGGACACAGGGCCCCATAGACAATACAGGACACAGGGCCCCATAGACAATACAGGACACAGGGCCCCATAGACAATACAGGACACAGGGCCCCATAGATAATACAGAGCCGGTGTTGTGAAGCTCCCCAGATTCCTATCCTGACACATCAGTCTGGTCACTAGAAACTTTTGAATAGGCCCTGAGGACGTGGATATATGCCTTCCTCAGCATTCACCCCCCTCCCCTCCCCCCCCCCCAAAAAAAACATGGCACAGCACTGGGTGAAACTCATAAGGCTCGGAGCCAGAGCGCGCTGCTTAGACCACCGTGCCACTGCAGTTCACAATGCTCTAGCAAGCAGGGAGAGGACTTAATAATGTTTGATGGAAACAGCACATTGTTTTGAATTATTTTGTTTCATATTATCCCCAACCCATAGCCCTTACCTTAACCCCTCGGAACAAAAACCTAAACTTAACCCTTTGAGTTGTTACTGTTTTAACCCTGTAACCACGCGGAATTAACCCTGTAACCACGCGGAATTAGGGCCGATAGCCTAGTTGTGTCTCTCTGTGTGTCTCTCTGAGTCTGTGAGAGTCTCTCCCTCTCTCTCTCTGTGTGTGTGCGAGAGTCTCTCCCTCTCTCTCTCTGTGTGTGTGCGAGCGAGTCTCTCTCTCTCTCTCTCTCTCTGTGTGTGTGCGTGCGAGTCTCTCTCTCTGTGTGTGTGCGCGCGAGTCTCTCTCTCTCTCTCTGTGTGTGTGCGCGCGAGTCTCTCTCTCTCTGTGTGTGTGCGCGCGAGTCTCTCTCTCTCTCTCTGTGTGTGCGCGCGAGTCTCTCTCTCTCTGTGTGTGCGCGCGAGTCTCTCTCTCTCTCTCTGTGTGTGCGCGCGAGTCTCTCTCTCTGTGTGTGTGTGTGTGGGTGTGTGTGTGCGCGCGAGTCTCTCTCTCTGTGTGTGTGTGTGTGGGTGTGTGTGTGCGCGCGAGTCTCTCTCTGTGTGTGTGTGTGTGCGCGCGAGTCTCTCTCTCTCTCTCTCTGTGTGTGCGCGCGCGAGTCTCTCTCTCTCTGTGTGCGCGCGCGCGAGAGTCTCTCTCTCTCTGTGTGCGCGCGCGCGAGAGTCTCTCTCTCTCTGTGTGCGCGAGTCTCTCTCTCTCTCTCTCTGTGTGCGTGCGCTAGAGTCTCTCTCTCTGTGTGCGTGCGCGAGTCTCTCTCTCGCTCTCTGTGCGCGCGCGCGAGTCTCTCTCTCTCTCTGTGCGTGCGCGCGAGTCTCTCTCTCTCTCTGTGCGCGCGCGCGAGTCTCTCTCTCTCTCTGTGCGCGCGCGCGAGTCTCTCTCTCGCTCTCTGTGCGCGCGCGCGAGTCTCTCTCTCTCTCTGTGCGCGCGCGCGAGTCTCTCTCTCTCTCTCTGTGCGCGCGCGCGAGTCTCTCTCTCTCTCTCTGTGCGCGCGCGCGCGTCTCTCTCTCCCGCTGTGCGCGCGCGTCTCTCTCCCTCTGTGCGCGCGCGTCTCTCTCCCTCTGTGCGCGCGCGTCTCTCTCCCTCTGTGCGCGCGCGTCTCTCTCCCTCTGTGCGCGCGCGTCTCTCTCCCTCTGTGCGCGCGCGTCTCTCTCCCTCTGTGCGCGCGCGTCTCTCTCCCTCTGTGCGCGCGCGTCTCTCTCCCTCTGTGCGCGCGCGTCTCTCTCCCTCTGTGCGCGCGCGTCTCTCTCCCTAAGTGCGCGCGCGTCTCTCTCCCTCTGTGCGCGCGCGTCTCTCTCCCTCTGTGCGCGCGCGTCTCTCTCCCTCTGTGCGCGCGCGTCTCTCTCCCTCTGTGCGCGCGCGTCTCTCTCCCTCTGTGCGCCCCTCTGTGCGCCCCTCTGTGCGCCCCTCTGTGCGCCCCTCTGTGCGCCCCTCTGTGCGCCCCTCTGTGCGCCCCTCTGTGCGCCCCTCTGTGCGCCCCTCTGTGCGCCCCTCTGTGCGCCCCTCTGTGCGCCCCTCTGTGCGCCCCTCTGTGCGCCCCTCTGTGCGTCCCTCTGTGCGTCTAATCAGTAGGCATTTTTTTTAATAATGGAGGGAAGAAGCGGAGAAGAGGGGATGCTCTGCTCTTTTCCTGGCTACTCAGAGAGATGAATTGCTTTGACAGTTAGTTGGGCTGCGAGAGCCTCATAAAATATTCCAACTAGAACACCGCTCCACGATGGGACACAGACACAGAGGAGCAACCAGTGGTGTAGTGGAGGCTGTATGCAGTGGGCATTGCGTATACTTGATGCTTATGAATGTAGTGTAGTGGAGGTATACTCTGTATCAATTATGTAGTACAATAGAGAAATCATCCGCAAAGTAGCCTACACAAACACAAAGCAGGTGAAATATAGCCTAGTTTCAGAGGAATATCAAGCAGCAAGAGCGTGCAGCTCTCAGCTGGTTGTCGCATGACGCAGCTCGCAGAATAACGACATCGGTAGCCGGTAGGAAAGATGTTTCAACTTATATCTACCAGTAAATGCTAACTAAGTCAAAAATGAGTATGCAAACCAAACCAGGTATTGCAAAAGGTCCAAAATCTTGGTTGAATCTTTGCAATGTGCAATTCAGTCATCGTGTTCTGTTTCTAAAGGCTCCCCCAAAAAACCCTTCCCCATTAAATGTTGACTGCAAAGTAGGCAGAATGATATCATGATGAGTGGTGTCAATCGGGAGGAAATTTGTTTTGAAAACTTTGCCATCACATACTGTAGGCCTACATTGGACATTACAGAAACACCGCAAGCCAAATTGTCTCTTGCTAGGTGTGCAATTTAATTAAAGAGCACCTACACATTATTCCATATGTGTTATCGTTTTGATGTCTTCACTATTATTCTACAGTGTAGAAAATAGTAAAAAATGTAAGAAAAACCCTTGAATGAGTAGGTGTGTCCAAACTTTTGACTGGTACAGTACTTAAGCAACAAGGCCAGAGGGGGCGTGGTATATGGCTAACATACCACGGCTATGGGCTGTTCTTAAGCACGACGCAACGCAGAGTGCCTGGACACAGCCCTTAACAGTGGTATATTGGCCATATACCACAAGTCCCTGAGGTGCCTTATTGATATTATAAACTAGTTACCAATGTAATTAGAGCAGTAAAAATAAGTTTTGTCATACCCGTGGTATAATCAGCATTCAGGGTTATACAACAACTTACGTTACACATCTCTCTAACGATGGCTTTTTCCTTCTCACTCAGATCCTCCTCGTAGTCCTCTGGCCCCTGGTTCTTATCCAGGTTCTCGTGGACCTCCAACACCTGGTACAATCAGGCATATATGATCATAAAACCAAGTTAGTGAATAAATGTGATTCACTGTTTAAACCAGCTGTGTCAGAACTGTTCCAGTGTGATCTGATGTTGGTGTTTTAGCTGTGACATTGAGATTGTAGAGCAGGGATACTCCTTTTTTGAGAAGGTCCGGTTATACAAATGTCCTAGGTGACAAAAGTCCGGATGGATATTGTAATTTATCGGCATAGTAACAAACCCCCACCTCACAACCCATGTGACCCCAAACTGTTCAAACTGTTCACAGCCCTCTTTTTACATTTTTATACATTTTGAGTCATTTAGCAGACGCTCTTATCCAGAGCGACTTACAGTAGTGAATGCATACATTTCATTTTTTTTGGTACTGGCCCCCCATGGGAATCGAACCCACAACCCTGGCGTTGCACACACCATGCTGGCGTTGCAAACACCATGCTCTACCAACTGAGCCACAGAAAAAAATTGCAGTTTTAAAGCTAATTTCCTGCAATTCTACACATTTTTCATGTTTTAGTTGCGTTCATATGACACTATGAGTCGAATCCCGACCGAATTCCATTATTTAAAAAAACGAATTTTGGGCCCCACTGTCCGGATCTGGCCTGCGGTCTGCCTGTTGCGTATGGCTGTTTTAGAGTTATCATGAGGAGAGCTGTTGTTGTAGTTGATGTGATGTGCTGTGAGAGATAATTTGAAGTTGTCGTACCTTCATGGCGTGGACCACAGCCTCTGGTTTCTGAACACAGGACAGGTAGCCTGTTACCGGGGTTGACTCGCTGGTGGGGAGACGACCAACCGTGCCCTGAGAGGGGAGAAAGACTAGTTAGTCTGGTGGGGAGTCCACCAACCGTGTCCTGAGAGAGGAGAAAGACTAGTTAGTCTGGTGGGGAGACCACCAACCGTGTCCTGAGAGAGGAGAAAGACTAGTTAGTCTGGTGGGGAGACCACCAACCGTGTCCTGAGAGAGGAGAAAGACTAGTTAGTCTGGTGGGGAGAGCACCAACCGTGTCCTGAGAGAGGAGAAAGACTAGTTAGTCTGGTGGGGAGACCACCAACCGTGCCCTGAGAGAGGAGAAAGACTAGTTAGTCTGGTGGGGAGACCACCAACCGTGCCCTGAGAGGGGAGAAAGACTAGTTAGTCTGGTGGGGAGACCACCAACCGTGTCCTGAGAGGAGAAAGACTAGTTAGTCTGGTGGGGAGAGCACCAACCGTGTCCTGAGAGAGGAGAAAGACTAGTTAGTCTGGTGGGGAGAGCACCAACCGTGTCCTGAGAGAGGAGAAAGACTAGTTAGTCTGGTGGGGAGACGACCAACCGTGCCCTGAGAGAGGAGAAAGACTAGTTAGTCTGGTGGGGAGACCACCAACCGTGTCCTGAGAGGGGAGAAAGACTAGTTAGTCTGGTGGGGAGACCACCAACCGTGTCCTGAGAGAGGAGAAAGACTAGTTAGTCTGGTGGGGAGACCACCAACCGTGTCCTGAGAGGGGAGAAAGACTAGTTAGTCTGGTGGGGAGACCACCAACCGTGTCCTGAGAGAGGAGAAAGACTAGTTAGTCTGGTGGGGAGACCACCAACCGTGCCCTGAGAGGGGAGAAAGACTAGTTAGTCTGGTGGGGAGACCACCAACCGTGTCCTGAGAGAGGAGAAAGACTAGTTAGTCTGGTGGGGAGACCACCAACCGTGTCCTGAGAGAGGAGAAAGACTAGTTAGTCTGGTGGGGAGAGCACCAACCGTGTCCTGGTGAAACCCACAGTGTGGAGATGTGTTAGCAGGACCCACAGTGTGAGATGTGTTAGTAGGACCCACAGTGTGGAGATGTGTTAGTAGGACCCACCGTGTGGAGATGTGTTAGCAGGACCCACAGTGTGGAGATGTGTTAGCAGGACCCACAGTGTGAGATGTGTTAGTAGGACCCACAGTGTGAGATGTGTTAGTAGGACCCACAGTGTGAGATGTGTTAGTAGGACCCACAGTGTGAGATGTGTTAGTAGGACCCACAGTGTGGAGATGTGTTA
Organism: Salmo salar; assembly: GCF_965601325.2. NCBI lineage: Eukaryota > Metazoa > Chordata > Actinopteri > Salmoniformes > Salmonidae > Salmo > Salmo salar. Next base: position 29,064,856 of record NC_138305.1, read on the forward strand.
GTAGGACCCACCGTGTGGAGATGTGTTAGCAGGACCCACAGTGTGGAGATGTGTTAGCAGGACCCACAGTGTGGAGATGTGTTAGCAGGACCCACAGTGTGGAGATGTGTTAGCAGGACCCACAGTGTGGAGATGTGTTAGCAGGACCCACAGTGTGGAGATGTGTTAGCAGGACCCACAGTGTGGAGATGTGTTAGCAGGACCCACAGTGTGGAGATGTGTTAGCAGGACCCACAGTGTGGAGATGTGTTAGCAGGACCCACAGTGTGAGATGTGTTAGTAGGACCCACAGTGTGAGATGTGTTAGTAGGACCCACAGTGTGAGATGTGTTAGTAGGACCCACAGTGTGAGATGTGTTAGTAGGACCCACAGTGTGAGATGTGTTAGTAGGACCCACAGTGTGAGATGTGTTAGTAGGACCCACAGTGTGGAGATGTGTTAGTAGGACCCACCGTGTGGAGATGTGTTAGCAGGACCCACAGTGTGGAGATGTGTTAGCAGGACCCACAGTGTGGAGATGTGTTAGCAGGACCCACAGTGTGGAGATGTGTTAGCAGGACCCACAGTGTGGAGATGTGTTAGCAGGACCCACAGTGTGGAGATGTGTTAGCAGGACCCACAGTGTGGAGATGTGTTAGCAGGACCCACAGTGTGGAGATGTGTTAGCAGGACCCACAGTGTGGAGATGTGTTAGCAGGACCCACAGTGTGGAGATGTGTTAGCAGGACCCACAGTGTGGAGATGTGTTAGCAGGACCCACAGTGTGAGATGTGTTAGTAGGACCCACAGTGTGAGATGTGTTAGTAGGACCCACAGTGTGAGATGTGTTAGTAGGACCCACAGTGTGAGATGTGTTAGTAGGACCCACAGTGTGGAGATGTGTTAGTAGGACCCACAGTGTGGAGATGTGTTAGTAGGACCCACAGTGTGGAGATGTGTTAGTAGGACCCACAGTGTGGAGATGTGTTAGCAGAACTGCTCTTGGGTTTTATTCCTTGCTTGGTAAGTAAAGGTTTTGGACAGTGCAGATATGGATGTTGAGTCCTGTGTTCAGTCCCTGCATAATCAGCCTTATTTAGGCCTTCCAGTATGGAGAGGAACAGATACAGTCAGAAACCGTAGTTTCTAGTGTTAGAGTCTTAGTGGAGAATAGGAACGGACTATCTAGTGTCTGTGTGAATCAAATGAACTGAGCTTTGTCTCACTCATTTGTTGTGCTTACACACACACAAGTGTGTAAGTCTGAGGATATTGTATTCATTCAGCTCTAACCAGGCAAGTCATGTCAATAGAGGTAGAAAATAACATCTTGTTCTATGGTAATCTCTTCTCCATGGAAATATGACGGTTCAGTATATAGTAGCCTCTGAAGTCATTGACACACTGTTCCACGGGAGAGAGAGAGTGAGTCAGAGTGAGAGATGAGAGCATGAGGCGGTTAGTAGACACCTGCTCCCCCCTCTTTTGGCCATCCTCCCTGCTCCTGTCCCGCCTGGAAGAGACTCGTGGGTCAAAGGTCATGGGCATTTTGTGAGACTGAAGGACAGGCCCAGTGTACTGGGTGTCTTAGGCCTGTCAGTATGCTACTGTAGGCCCTGGTTAAAGGAAGTACTGGGGCTGTATGTAGCGCCTGTGTACTGGGTCATACCCTAGATCCTGATTAAATGCAGTATTGATTCTGTGGAGTGAGGTCATCAGGGTGTTGTCAAAGAGAGGTCTGGTTTCTCTCAATTACCAGCTGGTCAGTCTCCTCTGGTAGTGGAGAGGTTAAAGGTCAGGGGTCAGAATGGCTAATTAATTTCATTCTACAGGATTCCGTTGAAACAGGCTCTGGGGAGACAGAAGCCTAAAGGCTTGGTGAGTCAGTGGGTGGTTGAGATGTGTTAGAGTGGGAGAAAGAAAGGCAGAGGATGGGGGTAAGAAAAGAGGGTGAAGATGTGTATTCTGTAAGTAAAGAGAGGTGTGTGTGTGTGTGGGGGGGGGGTTCTTCTATCCTTGTAGGGACCTACAATCCCCCAAAATCCCCACAAGGATAATAAAACAAGGAAAATTCTCCCACGTGGGGAGAACTAAGGCTATTTTTAAGTTTAGGGGTTAGGTTTGGTTTACAATTAGGAGTTAGGTTTAGGGAATATAGGATTTTGAATGGAAATGAATTGTAGGTCCCCACGAGGATAGAAGAACATAATGCGTTTGTGTGTGTACTCACGTTGTGCAGTGCGTCCTGGCGTTGTGGCAGGGATGACAGCTGAGACTCAGAGTGGTACAGAGTCATCCCCTTCCTCAGGACACGAAGGTCCCCTGGGTTACACTGCTGCTGGGGACAGAGAGGAGAGAGAGACGTCGTCATACACTGACCAATCCACCATAGGCCTACACACTTTTTTTACCCATACACACGGCTGGACCACAGAAAGAAACGTCTTTATGTTCTCTAGACCACTGTTCCCTGAGGGAGGGAACCCATCTGAGGGAGGGAACCCATGTTCCTTATGACATTTCCCCATGTCACGTAATTGTTTGCACCGTACGCTGCCAGCGCGTGCAAACACGTGATGCTAGTAGAACCAGAGCTGTAAATAAACCCAGTGAGCTATGCGTGTGTGTCACGTCTGGCGCTCCTAGGTGTCAGGGGACTGAATGCAGAACACAGTCTTCTCCCACAATGACATGCGCTCCAGAGATAAAATTAGCATTCCATCACTGCACCTCTGGCTCATGTTCCTTCACATTCCCCCCATCCCGTCACTCCTCCAGCTCCCGAGTAGTGCAGCGATCTAAGGCACTGCATCTCGGTGTTAGAGATGTCACTACAGACACCCTGGTTCGATCCCTGGCTGTATCACAACCGGCTGTGATCGGGAGTCCCATAGGGCGTTGCACAATTGGCCCAGCGTCGTCCTGGTTAGGGTTTGGCTGGGGTAGGCCGTCATTGTAAAATAAGAATTTGTTCTTAACTGACTTGCCTGGTTAAATAAAAATAAATACATTTGAAAAAAAAGTCCCTAATTTTCTCTTCTTCTACCCCTCCTTTAGTCCTCCAGCATTCCACCTTCAGTCTTTTACCATTTTAGGTCCCCGCGAGGATAGAAGAACATAACGTGTTTCCCTTGCTCCTCACCTTTTACCATCACAACATTATTTCTCCCTTGCCTCCCAATGAAAATTGAGATCCTCCGTCTCTGCTTCCAGCCTTCGAAGAATCCCACATCCTTGGCATTATGCTTTATTTAATGAAACATACTTCCCAACTTCCACCTCCGCTTCTTATACTGCCGAGCGAGACAAACTGAACAATACACTATTGGTCTGTAAGACAGGCTGGCATCTCTTCATGGCAACAGCCCTGTTCCCCATCCATCACAATGTCCTGAGAGGTGACAGGAAGGAACCCTGGCCCAGCGTCACACATCACTTCCTGTCTAAGTTATGATGAGGGGCCATGGTGGAACAGGTGTCCACGACACTAGGACAGGATGCGGTCCCCTCTTCTCCTGTCCACTCTTAACAGACTGTTGAACTATTGTACAGCCGAGCCAGAGTAACACTACACTAGTCTTTCTAAAGAGGTACATGTATGTCCGTGGACAGGGGGACTGTTATAATAACACACTTCAATACTCAAGTAGACAGAAGTCACTAATTATTCAAGTACCTTTAAAAGTAGTTTAAGGCAGAGTTTTTGTGAATATGCTAAATAGGGGTGTGCCAACCTCTTTCCATTGTGTCCAGGTCTTTCCATTGTTGTGTCTAGCCCACTGCCTACTTGCTCTTTACAAATTTTTAAGTGTAAACCACACAATAAAGGCCGTTAATAGGGTCTACATTCCATTGGTAATCTCGTATTGTTCCCTTTACAATAAACTCAGTTTCACTGCTTCACATTCACAACACATGGACGTGGGAAATATCTCCACCAAACAGGAGAAGTAGGAACAAAATCTCCACAGAACAGAAGTAGTAAATCTCTCCATAGAACAGGAGAAGTAGAAATTACATTGGCTAGTATTGTGACATGTTAACTTTACGACACATCTCTGGAGTATTGAGTAAATACATTAAATACCTTATAATTAGGTGTAGAAATCTACCTCACTTTCTTTCCATATACCTAAAGTAAGTTACTTTCTCTATAGGTCTATAACATTGTAAGTTACTTTTCTCCATAAATCTAAAACAATGTAAGTTATAGACTAATGGAGGAAGTAACATTGTACGTTACTTTTCTCCATTAGTCTATAACAGGTATTCCCAAGCTGGGGTATGTGCAATGCCATCGGGGGTACGCCAAATAAAAATTCACATTTCAATTAAATTTTTTTATAATTCAGTAAAAAATTTACATTTTCAAACGGGGCTATACATTTGGGTGAGTTTCTTCTCTCACCTGAGTATCCTCGTTTCACTGCCAAAAATAAAATGTAACCATCTAGTGTTCAGCGAAATAACAATGTCAAATACAGGTAGCCTAGTCAAATAATTAACATCCAATCACATTAACTGTTACTCTCTCACGGGAAACCTTCACTCTTGCACAGATATTTAGAAACGAAATATGACAATTTGAAAAACAAGCCACAGGAGTTTTTGGAGCGAGAATAAAGATGACATTACTACTTGAATGTCACGACTTCCGCTGAAGTCGGTCCCTCTCCTTGTTCGGGCGGCATTCGGCGGTCGACGTCACCGGTCTTCTAGCCATCGCCACTCCACCTTTCATTTTCCATTTGTTTTGTCTTGTTTTCCCGCACACCTGGTTCACATTCCCTCATCAGACTAAATGTATATTACCCTCTGTTTCCCCCATGTCTGTGCGTGGAATTGTTCTTTGTGTAGGGTGTTACGCTACATGCTGGCTTGCACTAGGTTTGTTTCAAACCTAGGTTTGTTTGTTTTGTGTAATCCGGTTCATGTTACCGTGGTTGTGCTTTGTCCTGCCTCGCCTGTGGGCCAGGGTGTATATTAAAGTCTCCTGTTATCACCCATCTCTGCTCTCCTGCGCCTGACTTCTCGGCAACCAGTCACTCACCCCATTACAAGTAAGACATGTATAAAAGCAACACATACCATTAATAAGAAGGGGCTAGAAGCGTCTTATATGGTGAGCTACCAAGTGGCTAGGACAGGTAAGCCCCATACTATTGCGGAGGACTTAATTCTTCCTGCTGCCGTGGATATGGCTGGGACAAAGCTGGGGGAAAAGGCCCCAAAAACTATACAGACAATGCCTTCATCAAACAACACTGCTTCACGACACAGCAGTGAATTACTGCTTCGTATACAAGCCGGCAGGTAGCATAGTGGTTAGAGTGTTGGACTAGTAACTGAAAGGTTGCAAGATCAAATCCCCAAGCTGACAAGGTAAAAATATGCTATTCTGCCCCTGAACAAGGCAGTTAACCCACTGTTCCTAGGTTGTAATTGAAAATAGGAATTTGTTCTTAACTGACTTGCCTAATTACATAAAGGTAAAATAAAAAAGCCAGTGAACTGTATGTGTTACAGCTGGATGAGTCAGCAGGCCTGGCATATGTCTGTTATGTTTAGGACAATTCGAGAGAATATTTTTAAAGTACTGGACAGCGTTGTGACATCAAATGGACTTTGGTGGTCAAGATGTGTTGGTATCTGTACTGATGGCGCAAAATCCATGACAGGGAGACATAGTGGAGTGGTAACGCCAAGGGAATGCCTGACAGCTTGAAAGACGTTTTGAACACGACAGTGAAAATGGCTAACTTTGTTAGAGCAAGTCCCCTGAACTCTCGTGTATTTTCTGCATTATGCAATGATATGGGCAGCGACCATGTAACGTTTTTACAACATACAGAAGTGCACTGGTTATCAAGGGCAAAGTACTGACCCATTTCTTTTAATTGAGAGACGAGCTTAAAGTTCTTTACTGACCATAATTTTCACTTGTCTGACCGCTTGGATGATGATGTGTTACGAATCCCTTTGGCCTTGCAGTCTAGGGGGGGATGGAAACGAGACCCGTAACATAACTCATGCAAATTATAACAGTGAAAAGGAACAGTGAGAACAAAAGCCACAGACAACTTAAATCTACCGTCAAACACTCATGGTTTATTGTTAAACACATGGTAAAGGGGGGCGGGAAAAGGGGCTGAGCTGGACCCAAGGAAAGAAACAAATATCCAAAAACACCCCTAAGCTAGTCTAGCCTACTTCAACAACCGCCAGCTAACTAACCAAAAATAGTGGGTGGTCCGCCCAGTTCTAACTAGTGTATTCAGACAGTTTTCCTACGTGCAATGTAGGCCCATGGGCGACTTGGCTTGTTACCCCCTTTTCCCACCAACAAACAAACAGTCAAACACCATAACAAAACAATACTCACAGGTGGGATGGACAAAGTGACATGTAGTTGCAAAAACAAAAGAGAGCTCTAGCCTACAAAGCAAGAGGGCGAGAGAATGAGTGACAGAGAGATTGCGCTACAGAGAGCTTGAACTGACTGGGTTTTTAAACCAAGGGAAAGGGGATGTGATTGGGTTAGGGAAAAGGAGCAGGTGTCTTCTGATTGGGGAATGATGATTGTCACCTGTGAGGGGAGAAGGAGATAAAAGAAATACACACACAGGATACACACTCAGGATACCTGTATCCGTAACAATGAGTTTCTCACACGACTGGCCTATCTGGGTGATGTTCTCTCTCACCCGAATGATCTGAATCTAGGATTACAGGGACTCTCCGCAACTATATTCAATGTGCGGGACAAAAGTGAGGCCATGATTAAGAAGTTGGAGCTCTTTTCTCTCTGCATTAACAAGGATAACACACAGGTCTTTCCATTATTGTATGACAAATGTTATATTGCGAAGCACCTGAGTGAGCTGGGTGCGCAAATACGTAGGTACTTTCCCGAAACGAGCAACACAAACAACTGGATTCGTTATCCCTTTCATCCCCTGCCTCAGGCCACTTACCGATATCTGAACAAGAGCCTCATCGAAATTGCAACAAGTGGTTCTGTGCAAATTTAATTTAATCAGAAGCCACTGCAAGATTTATGGATTGGGCTGCGTTCAGAGTATCCTGCCTTGGCAAATCGTGCTGTTAAGACACTGATGCCCTTTGCAACTACGTACCTACTGTATGTGAGAGTGGATTCGCTGCCCTCACTAGCATGAAAACTAAATACAGGCACAGACTGTGTGTGGAAAATGATTTAAGACAGACTCTCTAAAATACAACCCAACATTGCAGAGTTATGTGCATCCTTTCAAGCACACCCTTCTCATTAACCTGTGGTGAGTTATTCACAATTTTTTTATGAACAAAGAAGGTTTTATATGGAAGATGGCTAAATAAAGAGCAAAATTATTGATTATTATTATATTATTATTTGTGCCCTTGTCCTATAAGAGCTCTTTGTCACTTCCCACAAGCCGGGCTGTGACAAAAACTCACACTCATTCTTATGTTTAAGTGTGTGTGTGTGTGTGTGTGTGTGTGTGTGTGTGTGTGTGTGTGTGTGTGTGTGTGTGTGTGTGTGTGTGTGTGTGTGTGTGTGTGTGTGTGTGTGGCAGGCTTACAATAATGGCAAAAAACAACATTTGAGAGTGCGCTGACCCCGGTGCTAGAGGGCTACGCAGCTGGAGGTTGAATGTTTGAAAGGGTACGGGACTATAACAAGTTTGGGAACCACTGGTCAAGAACAATGGAAAAATTCCTCGACGTCAACAACAACCGATCAACAAGCGGACATTCATACAACTTTCAGGACGTGTTCATTTTCTTGGTTACATACACTAGCTGTCAGCCATGCATTAATGATGTCTGGTTCTTATACCTGCGCTCTCTGTGTCGCCCCCATAGAGAGATCAATTATTCACCAACCAGACATCCCTGAGACAAACGTTTTGCTGTGCTGTTCATGCTTCATAACACACTGTAGCATAGCACTCACCTCCCAGGCCTCGGTACAACACAACACACTGTAGCACCTTAGAGTTGGAGAGGTACCTTATTTCTCTGTATCTGTGATAAGCTATATATGCTACAGGGCTGAATGTGGGGAACATGATATGTTATGAGAGGATGGCTGACAGGTTGTTCTGTGTGACTCTGAGGTTAGTGTAAAACAAAGTACACTGTGACTGAATAAGCTTTAACACGAAACACTTGGCAACATCTTTTGAGCCACCAACCACCATGTCTTGCTACGTAGGAGGATATTAGACAGGTGCTTTATCTGTGACGATCACAAAGCAGGGATATACGTTATTATCTTACCAAAAGGTTTCTAAATTAAAGTTAATATTAGGGGTCCTTATGTAAAAGGTACTGCAGGCCAATCTTTAGGCCTACTTATTAATTGCTTTTAATTGCCCTGATGATAAAAGTTTGGTGTCATTAGTTTCAGCCCACACACTTTGCCTACATAGTAATCTGAAGGGAGATAATTGGTAAAAATAAGTGACAAAAAAATAATAAAATATCTAAATTAAAATCTATAAAATCGCATTTATGTCTTCAAAGCCAATACTTGAATTGGTTTATCGGTACGGTGCTTGAAGTGAACTGAGCTGATACCTGAGTTGGTTTATGGTACAGTGCTTTAAGATGCTTGCCCTGAAATTAACTCAAATCAAATCAAATCAACTCAAATTGTATTGGTCACATGCGCTTACAGTGAAATGCTTACTTACGTACAAGCCCTTAACCAACAATGCAGTTTTAAGAAAATCCCTAAAAAAGTAAGCAATAAGAATAACAAATAATTAAAGAGCAGCAGTAATAACAACAGCGGTACAGGCGGTACCGGTACAGAGTCAATGTGTCAATGTGTGGGGTCACCTGTGTCGAGGTAATTGAGGTAATTATGTACATGCAGGTAGAGTTATTAAAGTGGCTATGAATACATAATAACAGAGAGTAGCTGCAGCATGGGGGGGGGGTGCAAATAGTCTGGGTAGCCATTTGATTGGCTGTTCAGGAGTTTTATGGCTTGGGGGTAGAAGTTGTTTAGAAGTTGTTTAGAAGCCTTTTGGACCTAGACTTGGCAGTCCCATTCCGCTTCCATGCGGTAGCAGAGAGAACCGTCTATGACTGGGGTGACTGGAGTATTTGACAATTTTTAGGGCCTTCCTCTGACACCGCCTGGTATAGCGGTCTTGGATGGCAGGAAGCTTGGCCCCAGTGATGTACTGGGCTGTACGCACTACCCTCTGTAGTGCCTTGCGGTCGGAGGCCGAGCAGTTGCCATACCAGGCAGTGATGCAACCCGTCAGGATGCTCTTGATGGTGCAGCTGTAGAACCTTTTGAGGATTTGAGGACCCATGCCAAATCTCTTCAGTCTCCTGAGGGGGAATAGGTTTTGTCGTGCCCTCTTCATGACTGTCTTGGTGTGCTTGGACCATGTTAGTTTGTTGGTGATGTGGACGGCAAGGAACTTGAAGCTCTCAACCTGCTCCACTACAGCCCCGTCAATGAGAATGGGGGTGTGCTTGGTCCTCCTTTTCCTGTAGTACACAATCATCTCCTTTGTCTTTATCACATTGAGGGAGAGGTTGTTGTCCTTGCACCACACAGTCAGGTCTCTGACCTCCTCCCTATAGGCTCTCTCATCGTTGTCGGTGATCAGCAAACTTAATGATGGTGTTGGGGTCGTGCCTGGCCGTGCAGTCATGAGTGAACAGGGAGCACAGGAGGGGACTGAGCACGCACCCCTGAGGGGCCTCCGTGTTGAAGATCAGCGTGACGGATGTGTTGTTACCTACCCTAACCACCTGGGGGTTGCCCGTCAGGAAGTTCAGGATCCAGTTGCAGAGGGAGGTGTTTAGTCCCAGGATCCTTAGCTTAGTGATGAGCTTTGAGGGTACTATGGTGTTGAACGCTGAGCTGTAGTCAATGAATAGCATTCTCACATAGGTGTTCCTTTTGTCCAGGTGGGAAAGGGCAGTGTGGAGTGCAATAGAGATTGCATCATCTGTGGATCTGTAGGTGTGGTATGCAAATTGGAGTGGGTCTAGGGTTTCTGGGATAATGGTGTTGATGTAAGCCATGACCAGCCTTTCAAAGCATTTCATGGCTACAGATGTGAGTGCTACGGGTCGGTAGTCATTTAGGCAGGTTACCTTAGTGTTCTTGGGCACAGGAACTATGGTGGTCTGCTTGAAACATGTTGGTATTACAGACTCAGACAGGGAGAGGTTGAAAATGTCAGTGAAGACATGCTCGGCGTACACGTTCTGGTAATCCGTCTGGCCCAGCGGCCTTGTGGATGTTGACCTGTTTAAAGGTCTTACTCACATCGGCTGCGGAAAGCATGATCACACAGTCATCCAGAACAGCTGATGCTCTCATGCATATTTCGGTGTTATTTGCCTCGAAGTCGAGCATAGAAGTTATTTAGCTTGTCTGGTAGGCTCGTGTCACTGGACAGCTCTCGGCTGTGCTTCCCTTTGTAGTCTGTAATAGTTTGCAAGCCATACGACATCCGACAAGCGTCAGAGCCGGTGTAGTACGACTCGATCTTAGTCCTGTACTGATGCTTTGCCTGTTTGATGGTTCGTCGGAGGTCATAGAGGGATTTCTTATAAGCTTCCGGGTTAGAGTCCAGCTCCTTGAAAGCGGCAGTTCTACCCTTTAGCTCTGTGCGAATGTTACCTGTAATCCATGGCTTCTGGTTGGGGTATGTACGTACAGTCACTGTGGGGACGACATCCTCAATGCACTTATTGATAAAGCCAGTGACTGATGTGGTGAACTCCTCAATACCATCAGAAGAATCCCGGAACATATTCCAGTGTGTGCTAGCAAAACAGTCCTGTAGTTTAGCATCTGCTTTATCTGACCACTTTTTTATTGATCTAGTCACTGCTGCTTCCTGCTTTAATTTTTGCTTATAAGCAGGAATCAAGAGGATAGAGTTATGGTCAGATTTGCCAAATATAGGGTGAGGGAGAGCTTTGTATGTGTCTCTGTGTGTGGAGTAAAGGTGGTCCGGAGTTTTTTTCCCTCTGGTTGAATATTTAACATGCTGATAGAAATGAGGTAAAACTGATTTAAGTTTCCCTGCATTAAAGTCCCCAGCCCCTAGGAGCACCGCCTCTGGATTAGCGTTTTCCTGTTTGCTTATGATGGAATACAGCTCATTGAGTGCAGTTTTAGTGCCAGCCTCGGTCTATGGTGGTATGTGGATAGCTACAAAAAAATACAGATAAACTCTCTAGGTAGATATTGTGGTCTACAGCTTATCATAATATACTCTACCTCAGGCGAGCAAAACCATGAGACTTCCTTAGATATCGTGCACCAGCTATTGTTTACAAATATGCATAGGCCCCCGCCTCGTGTCTTTACCAGAGGCTGCTGTTCTATCCTGCCAATAGAGTGTATAACCCGCCAGCTGTATGTTCTTAATGTCGTTGTTCAGCCACGACTTGGTGAAACATAAGATATTACAGTTTTTAATGTCCCGTTGGTTGGATATACGTGCTTTCAGTTCTTCCCATTTATTTTCCAGCAATTGAACGTTAGCTAGCAGAACGGAAGGCATCCTGATCTTTTTCTGCGAAACCTACGTTTCCTCGTTTCCTTGATACCTGAGTTGGTTTATGGTACGGTGATCGAAGTGAACTGAGCTGATACCTGAGTTGGTTTATGGTACGGTTCTTGAAGGTGCTTGCCCTGAAGTGAACTGAGCTGATACCTGAGTTGGTTTATGGTACGGTTCTTGAAGGTGCTTGCCCTGAAGTGAACTGAGCTGATACCTGAGTTGGTTTATGGTACGGTTCTTGAAGGTGCTTGCCCTGAAGTGAACTGAGCTGATACCTGAGTTGGTTTATGGTACGGTTCTTGAAGGTGCTTGCCCTGAAGTGAACTGAGCTGATACCTGAGTTGGTTTATGATACGGTTCTTGAAGGTGCTTGCCCTGAAGTGAACTGAGCCTCACATAATAGCATAACATACAGCACAATGTTATGGCAAAGGATAAAAAATACAAAACATATTTAATGTTAGAACATATGGCTGATGATTATGCTGAGATAGGTTTTAGGATTGACTGCACATGGGTTTAAAAGTGCATATAAGCCTACGTATACGACAAGAGAACACGTTTAATGTTTCGTTCACTAGCCTGTGTGTGTGTGTGTGTGTGTGTGTGTGTGTGTGTGTGTGTGTGTGTGTGTGTGTGTGTGTGTGTGTGTGTGTGTGTGTGTGTGTGTGTGTGTGTGTGTGTGTGTGTGTGTGTGTGTGTGTGTGTGTGTGTTGATGTCGTCTCGTCGGGAAGCTGATGCACCTGACATGTTGATGTAAGGCAAAATTTAGACTGGTCCCCCCCTCCCCCAAAACCAGGTGAACTCCTGGTGAACTAGAAGAGCCTCCCTCTCTCCCACCTACCCTCCTCCCCTCTCCCACCCTCCTCCCCTCTATTGTGGGCGACATCACACGAGGGCTCTGTACTGTGTGTGTGTGTGTGTGTGTGTGTGTGTGTGTGTGTGTGTGTGTGTGTGTGTGTGTGTGTGTGTGTGTGTGAGTGGCCTCACCTGCGTTAAAAGCTTGTTGTTGTCGTCTTCCAATATCCTCATTTTGGTCTCCAGCTGTCTGATGTAGTTAGTGGAGGAGTCTAAACGAGGGAGAGGAGCAGAAGAAGAGAGAGAGGAGGAAGAGAGAAAAGGAGGAAGAGAGAAGGAGATTAGATCCAGTTGCCTGGTAGTTTTTTCTTATAGCCCCGACAGCGAAAATCAAGTATTTTTTAAAACAAACGACAGTTGAATAATTCAATTCTGTCACTCATCTGGTGTTACATCTACGTTGATACAGAACACTTGTCTAAATTATGTTGCTACTTTACTTGAACCAGCTTAGGTTCATTTTAGGGACAGCAACAGTGAGCAGAATCTAGGGTGTGTGTGTGTGTGTGTGTGTGTGTGTGTGTGTGTGTGTGTGTGTGTGTGTGTGCCCCTGCATGCGTGCGTATGTGTATGCTGTTGTTCACTGTGGGTGTTCCAATGTTTTCCACAATGCTTCACACACATTTACAGAAAACAGATGAAAGTGGACATATCTGAAGCTAAAATGCTCTGACAACATCTCAGAATCAGTCAGTCAGTCGCCAGGTGCTCAAGATCCAATTACATTCTGTTATTATACATACAGCGGGAAAGAGAATACCACTCACTCACTCACACACACACACACACACACACACACACACACACACACACACACACACACACACACACACACACACACACACACACACACACACACACACACACACACACACACACACACACCACACACACACACACACACACACACGATTGAGTCACCACTATGTACGTCAGAAGGCTCCATTAGGCTACATGCATCTAATCTCACTCATTAGGCTAGCTGCTGACACAAACAAGTCCAACCAGCTCCCATCACACAGCCTGCTGTTCCAACCCCCACCACCAGGTACTGTTTTTCTGCAGAATAATCATTAGAGAGAAGCAGGCCCTACAACAGCACTGGGCCATAACAATGATATTGATCTCTCTGTACCTACATATCCCTTGAAGGAGAGATTGGTTTAAGGTCACACTAGCACCTTGGTGTTGGTAGACGTTTCCTGTAGATCAGTAATGGATGAGTGCGTACAGCTTCTTTACTTTTCATTAGTAGTAGTCTAACCACTGTAATGCCAAGGCAGGGTTAGCTAACAGAACCACTGTAATGCCAAGGCAGGGTTAGCTAACAGAACTACTGTATTGCCAAGGCAGGGTTAGCTAACATAACTACTGTAATGCTAAGGCAGGGTTAGCTAACATAACTACTGTAATGCCAAGGCAGGGTTAGCTAACATAACTACTGTAATGCTAAGGCAGGGTTAGCTAACATAACTACTGTAATGCCAAGGCAGGGTTAGCTAACATAACTACTGTAATGCCAAGGCAGGGTTAGCTAACATAACTACTGTAATGCCAAGGCAGGGTTAGCTAACAGAACTACTGTAATGCTAAGGCAGGGTTAGCTAACAGAACTACTGTAATGCTAAGGCAGGGTTAGCTAACAGAACTACTGTAATGCCAAGGCAGGGTTAGCTAACATAACTACTGTAATGCTAAGGCAGGGTTAGCTAACAGAACTACTGTATTGCCAAGGCAGGGTTAGCTAACAGAACCACTGTAATGCCAAGGCAGGGTTAGCTAACAGCACTACTGTATTGTCAAGGGAGGGTTAGCTAACATAACTACTGTAATGCTAAGGCAGGGTTAGCTAACATAACTACTGTAATGCCAAGGCAGGGTTAGCTAACATAACTACTGTAATGCCAAGGCAGGGTTAGCTAACAGCACTACTGTAATGCCAAGGCAGGGTTAGCTAACATAACTACTGTAATGCCAAGGCAGGGTTAGCTAACAGCACTACTGTAATGCCAAGGCAGGGTTAGCTAACAGAACTACTGTAATGCCAAGGCAGGGTTAGCTAACAGAACTACTGTATTGCCAAGGCAGGGTTAGCTAACAGAACCACTGTAATGCCAAGGCAGGGTTAGCTAACAGCACTACTGTATTGTCAAGGGAGGGTTAGCTAACATAACTACTGTAATGCTAAGGCAGGGTTAGCTAACATAACTACTGTAATGCCAAGGCAGGGTTAGCTAACATAACTACTGTAATGCCAAGGCAGGGTTAGCTAACAGCACTACTGTAATGCCAAGGCAGGGTTAGCTAACAGAACTACTGTAATGCCAAGGCAGGGTTAGCTAACAGAACTACTGTAATGCCAAGGCAGGGTTAGCTAACGTTTTAGCTCCTTGACTTTTCTGGCATGGTACAGAGTTGTTGGTGTCAGTTGGTGTGGTGGATAAAGAGGCAGAGAGTTAGCAGAGCTTCTGTCTTGTAATGTCCAGCTGGTTTAATCCTCTTTATGTCCCTTGTGACCTGGCCTCTAATCTGGCTTAATCTGTTCTGTTCTGCTCTTTTCTGTTCTGCTCTGTTTTGTTCTGCTCTGTTTTGTTCTGTTCTGTTTTGTTCTGTTCTGTTCTGCTCTGTTCTGTTCTGCTAGGTTCTGTTCTGTTCTGCTCGGTTCTGTTCTGCTAGGTTCTGTTCTGTTCTGTTCTGTTCTGCTCTGTTCTGCTCAGTTCTGCAACACTGCAAATGGCTTTGGATAAAGGTGTCTGCTAAATTACCATATTATGAGCTAACCAAGGCCACAGAGGTCTGTGTTTACAGACAGTAGGAAGTACCAGACCAGAGAAATGATACTGAGGCTTACTAAACCTAGGAAGAGCCCAGGACAAAGAAGCAGCTAACTGAACTCACTGCTAAGAGAAAAAGCAAATCCCAAAGCTAGAGGATTCCGAGGACATCACACCATCTCTCTCTCTCTCTCTCTGTCAGTCACTAGGCTTTTGATGTGGAGGGGCTAAAGCCAACTGGGATCACATAGCATACCATAGTCATAGAGATTACTTTAGCATCAGAACATAGCATACCATAGTCATAGAGATTACTGTAGCATCAGAACATAGCATCTCATAGGCAGAGAGATTACTTTAGCATCAGAACATAGCATCTCATAGGCAGAGAGATTACTTTAGCATCAGAACATAGCATCTCATAGGCAGAGAGATTACTTTAGCATCAGAACATAGCATCTCATAGGCAGAGAGATTACTTTAGCATCAGAACATAGCATCTCATAGGCAGAGAGATTACTTTAGCATCAGAACATACCCTAGAGTGTAGAACACATATAAACACACTGTATAGGCCTAGTCAGACAGTGGTGACACACACAGACACACAGTTCTGTAGTGGGGCCTGGGGGGGGGGGTCCATAGAAACAGTTCTGTAGTGGGGCCTGGGGGGTCCATAGAGACAGTTCTGTAGTGGGGCCTGGGGGGGTCCATAGAGACAGTTCTGTAGTGGGGCCTGGGGGGGGGTCCATAGAAACAGTTCTGTAGCGGGGCCTGGGGGGGTCCATAGAGACAGTTCTGTAGTGGGGCCTGGGGGGGTCCATAGAAACAATTCTGTAGTGGGGCCTGGGGAGGTCCATATAGACAGTTCTGTAGTTGGGCCTGGGGGGTCCATAGAAACAGTTCTGTAGTGGGGCCTGGGGGGTCCATAGAGACAGTTCTGTAGTTGGGCCTGGGGGGTCCATAGAGACAGTTCTGTAGTGGGGCCTGGGGGGGTCCATAGAGACAGTTCTGTAGTGGGGCCTGGGGGGGTCCATAGAAACAGTTCTGTAGTGGGGCCTGGGGGGGTCCATAGAGACAGTTCTGTAGTGGGGCCTGAGGGGGTCCATAGAGACAGTTCTGTAGTGGGGCCTGGGGAGGTCCATAGAGACAGTTCTGTAGTGGGGCCTGGGGGCATCCATAGAGAAAGTCTAAACACCCCCCTCTCTTTAACCCTCTGCTCTCCGAGAACAACATCATCTCTCCTCTCCTCTCCTCTCCTCTCCTCTCCTCTCCTCTCCTCTCCTCTCCTCTCCTCTCCTCCACCCCTCCTCTCCTCTCCTCCACCCCTCCACCTCTTCATCTCCGCTCTCTGCAGGCCTGGGGAAAACATGCATCACAGAGGGATGGCATAGCAAAAGCCCAAATAAACAATGACCCAAATACGCCTGCCTGGCCCTTCAACTCTATAACTTATACCTTTATTCAAAACTAGCATCTAGGTCTCAGGTTATTACTAATGCATAAAGCTGTGTAAGTCTTGCTGTGTAAGTCTTGTTGTGAAAGTCTTGCTGTGTAAGTCTTGCTGTGTAAGTCTTGCTGTGTAAGTCTTGCTGTGTAAGTCTTGCTGTGTAAGTCTTGCTGTGTACGTCTTGTTGTGTACATCTTGCTGTGTAAGTCTTGCTGTGTATGTCTTGCTGTGTATGTCTTGCTGTGTAAGTCTTACTGTGTAAGTCTTACTGTGTAGGTAGGTCTTGAAAGCCATGTTTTCCCCTTATGTGCGTTCGTGCAGTGAAGTGAGCTAAGGTCTCGCTGTGTGTATGTGTGTGTGCGTATGCGTATGTGTGTGTGCAAGCAGCGTGACACAGACAGAGGCGTCCATGAGTCTGTCTTTCTCTCGTGTGTCGCTTCCCATCGCATCACAATACCATGACCCACTTCTGTGGCTACTCCCTCACTCCATCACTCACTCCCTCTCTCCAACCATCACTCCTTCCATCCTTCCTTCTATCTATCCCTCCTCCTTGCATCCTTTCCTGCCTCCCTTGTCCATCTCCCTTTCCTCTTTCTACCCTCTCGTCCTCCATCGTTCCCCCTCGTCTCTCCCTCTATTTCTCCTTCCATCTCTCTTTCCCTAATCCATGCCTGTTTCCCACCTCCTAGCACAGAGCTGGGGCTACAGGCTGACCAGTGGGGATTGAGGGGGTTCTGGACAGGTTCTTCAGGAGTAGAGGGGCCTGGGGCTAGACTAGTGGGTTCATGAGAGACCCACCCACACACACACACACACATAGAGCGATACCCCCCCCACACACACAGAGACCCACCCACACCCACACACACAGAGAGATACCCACCCACACACACACACACACATAGAGAGATACCCCCCACCACACACAGAGACCCACACACACACACAGAGACCCACCCACACCCACACACACACAGAGAGATACCCACCCACACACAGATACCCACCCACACACACACACACACATAGAGAGATACCCCCCACACACACAGAGAGATACACACACACACACACACACACACACACACACACACACACACACACACACACACACACACACACACACACACACACACACACACACACACACACACACACACAGATACCCACCCACACACACACACACACACACAGAGATACCCACCCAAACACACACACAGAGATACCCACACACACACAGAGAGATACCCACTAGAGGTCGAGCGATTAATCGGAATGGCTGATTAATTAGGGCCGATTTCAAGTTTTCATAACAATCGGTAATCGGTATTTTTGGCCACCGATTTTGCCGATTATTATTTATTTATTTTTGACATTTTGTTTTATTTTTTTTACACCTTTATTTAACTAGGCAAGTCAGATTAAGAACACATTCTTATTTTCAATGACGGCCTAGGAACGGGGGTTAACTGCCTTGTTCAAGGGGGATTCGGGGATTAGTTTTTGCAACCTTCCGGTTACTAATCCAATCCAACGCACGAGGAGCCTGCATGGCAGGCTGACTACCTGTTACGCGAGGGCAGCAACAAGCCAAGGTAAGTTGCTAGCTAGCATTAAACTTATCTTATAAAAAACTATCAATCTTAACACAATCACTAGTTAACTACACATGGTTGATGATATTACTAGTTTATCTAATGTGTCCTGCGTTGCATATAATCGATGCGGTGCCTGAATCACAGCCTATTTCGCCAAACGGGTGTTGATTTAACAAGCGCATTTGCGAAAAAAGCACTGTCGTTGCACCAATGTACCTAACCATAAACATCAATGCCTTTCTTTAAAATCAATAAACAAGTATATATTTTTAAACCTGCATATTTAGTTAATATTGCCTGCTAACATGAAATTGTGTCACATCTCTAGCGTTCATTGCACGCAGTCAGGGTATATGTAACAGTTTCAGCCGCCTGTCTCGTTGTGAACTAATTTGCCAGAATTTTACGTAATTATGACATAACATTGTCATAACATTGACATAACATAACTCGTAAGCATTCATTCAGACAGCACTTTCGTGCATTTTACCAGCAGCTCTTCGCTGTGTTTCAAGCTGTTTATGACTTCAACCCAGGTGGGTATAATTTGTGGAACGTTCCAACAGGAATCTATTACAAAAACTTCGTAAATAACAAGGTTGCCAAAAAACAACGCATACAAAGTTGTATAGCGGCAGAATAAGATACCGGGTAGTGAGTGGTCTATTTCATTGCGTTTTTCACTCATCACGTTTATTCCGAAAAATGTCTGTCCTCACTCTGGTTGCCTATAGACAAACATTAAGAATAAGCTACGTGGTGAGTTGATGCCTATTTGGCAGCTAGTTAGCTAGGTTTGTATGCGTTGCTACTTTGTATGCGTTGTTGGTTGGCAACCTTTTACTTTACGTTTTTTGGAACAGATTCCTGTTGGAACGTTCCACAAATTATACCCACCCCTTCAAGCCTGTCAACTCCCAAGATTAGGCTGGTGTAACCGATGTGAAATGGCTAGCTAGTTAGCGGGTGCGCGCTAATAGCGTTTCAAACGTCACTCACTCTGAGACTTGGAGTAGTTGTTTCCCTTCCTCTGCATGGGGAACGCTGCTTCGAGGGTGGCTGTTGTCGATGTGTTCCTGGTTCAAGCCCAGGTAGGAGCGAGCAGAGGGACGGAAGCTATACTGGTACACTGGCAATACTAAAGTGCCTATAAGAACATCCAATAGTCAAAGGTATATGAAATACAAATCGTATAGAGAGAAATAGTCCTATAACTCCTATAATAACTACAACCTAAAACTTACCTGGGAATATTGAAGACTCATGTTAAAAGGAACCACCAGCTTTCATATGTTCCCATGTTCTGAGCAAGGAACTTAAACCTTAGCTTTTTTACATGGCACATATTGCACTTTTACTTTCTTCTCCAACACTTTGTTTTGCATTATTTAAACCAAATTGAACACGTTTCATTATTTATTTGAGGCTAAATTGATTTTATTGATGTATTATATTAAGTTAAAATAAGTGTTCATTCAGTATTGTTGTAATTATCATTATTATAAATAAATAAATAATATATTTTTTAAATCGACCGAATAATCGGTATCGGGTTTTTGGTCCTCCAATAATCGGTATCGGTATCGGCGTTGAAAAATCATAATCGGTCGACCTCTAATACCCACCCACACAAACAGAGAGAGAGAGATAGCCACCCACACACACAAACACACCTTCCCCTCCCCACGCACACACACGTGGACTGTCATAACAGAGCTGTATCATACCAGCTGACTGCAGGTTATGGGCTGACGTTTCAGGTGTAGCGGAGAGTATAGGCAGGTATACACGGTATACCAACTTATTTTCCAGTGAGCATTGCGTCTACTCATTTGTTAATCCCCACGATGCGTATCAAAGTAGTGTACTGGAGGTGTCAATTAATAAGGTGGATGGAACAGATCACAATTCACATTTGACGCCAGAAAATGTACACATGGCAGATAGACTTACGAGCAAATATTCCAAAATGGAATTTGCGGGGAAAAACACTGTTACAAAATGCGCAGCGCACATGTGAATGGTTTCATGGACAGAGATGGAAATATCCATAACATCTTTTAGAAATAGGGGAGATCTAAAGATGCAACAACTATAATGGGTTGCTAATATGACATTGAAAGAAAGTTGAAAGGAAGTGTAAAATAAACCAATAGAACAGCATATCAGGAAGTCTTTAAAAAAATAACTGCATCCACATTTCTATGGTGGGATTTTGGCAAAAGGCTGCTTTGAAATAAGGTAAGACATGCCTCATAATATGACATGAAACTCCCAGGTTTCAAACAATTAAGGAACAGGAAAAATATAGCGATGGTAATGATAGACCTAGCCGTCTTCTGGTAAATGGAAAGGCTTTCCCCAAAACATTCTCAAATAAATGTTATCTCGCTACAAAGTAGCCTTTGCCTACCAGGCAGAATGATATCACTGCATCAATAAGACTTTTGAAAACAAAAAACCTGGGGAAAAAAATGGAAAGTCTGGAACATGTGAATTTATGCCTCAGTTGACAGGCACATTTATCTGTTTCAATAGTAGGCCTACTATTAGCCTGCTGCACAGTACAACTTGGGTTGACCTGACTGAAAGACCAGTATGAGATTCATCATTTTAGGTCATTCATAGTGTATGTCACTGTTTCTCATAGAATTTCTCACACAGGGGCACCTTTTCCTTCGCCGGGCGGCCCTTTTGGGAAATTCTTGGCAGAATTTAAGTATACCCACTTCTCCAAGCACCACTACACCACTGGGCCTGGGCCTGGTGTCTCAGGAGAGCAGGAGTTCCTTTATGTGTAAAACGAAGACGTCTGCACTGTTTAACAGCCTGCAGGGCAGAGAGAGAGCTAAGCTTTATGGCTTAGGTTTTATCCAGCTTTCATCTTATTCACCCTATATTTGTGTGTGTGTGTGTGTGTGTGTGTGTGTGTGTGTGTGTGTGTGTGTGTGTGTGTGTGTGTGTGTGTGTGTGTGTGTGCAGCGAGTGTGTCTGTCTGTGTTCAAGGGGGAGGTTGGGTAAATTACAGCAAGATGTGGAAGAAAGAGGACAAACTACAGTGAGTATGTATTCCAAATGGTACCCTATTATGGCACCCTTCCCATATGGCTCTGGTCAAAAGTAGTGCACTATATAGGGGATACGTTCTGTCAGACAATGAGTTCTTCATGAGAGGGATAGAGAACAACTCTGTTTGGACAAAGAAAAAGAAGACTGGATCCTTTAGTGGAAGAAGTGCAGTTAAGATCAAGTCAAGCAAACTGGAAAAGAAAAAGGCTGTTTCACTGTAGAAAAATGGTCAGTCTGAGAAGAAAGAGAAATCAAGGCTGAGAGAGAATGTCATGGAGAGAGCGAGTTAGTGTTTGTACTGTGTGGGACATTATTTCCCCTAGGTTTTTTTCAGCGGGGGGGTGGTAGTAATGGTAGTGGCCAACGGCGCTGTCTCCAACCAACAGTTTTAGAATCACAATTTCCTGCAATTGTACACATTTTGCCATGGGGCTAAAGTTTAGAGAAACGATTGACCATCCTAAAATGTATTTTCTAAATTATTGTTACATTTCTTATAATATTTTTGGGAATGGCACTGCTAAATTAATATAGGGGAAACACTGGAGAGAGAGTTGGCGAGATAGGCCACTGTTGACAACCTTTACAATCTTTTGTCATCTCCCAGGTGAGATGCATGGGTTTGGTTCCAGGATAGACTATCTGAACATCATCTGTGCCTGCTGCCTGTTGGCCTAGCAACAACAGGGACATGTTCTGGAACATTCTCATGTCATGTGACAGAGCAGTAGAACGTTCCGGAACGTTCTCAAGAAGCCAAATCTCCCAGCATGCTTTGCTCTGCATGAGGGCTCTGAGAGGACACACAAACACACACAGCCAGGCTTAATTAAAGAGCAGAACAACAGAACCTGGCGATGCCGTCTCATAACTGGCAACCCAGGCAGGTAATTACAGGCTCTGGCCTTCCATCAAAGACATGACTGGCATGGCTGGCTCATCAGCTAGCGACGAGCTAACCCATTCTGACAAGACCTGGCACTGAGGGAAAGCTGAGAGAGAGGACGCGCACACACATGCACACTCACACACACTCACACAGCGTGATAGGGAAAGAGACAAGCCTCCTCTGGGCAAAGTGTGTGTTTGTCTCCTTAGAACTAGCTAGCTAGACTACACATGCAATTCAGAGTCATGTCACTGAAGTTAAAGTGATCCTAAAGCCGTCTTAAACCAAACACTGGGACAGGGAAACGTGTCTGACAGTGAGACCACTGTTTAGGTGAGCTCTAGTTGTTTGTATCCTCTGCACATGCCCAGTGGGTCAAAAGTGAGATTATTCCTTCCTGGATTGCAGTTTCAATAGCCTGGCACTAGATTTGTTTGTACTATCATTCCACTTCTTGCCATGCCAATGTTTCACATATTTTTTTTAAATTTTTATTTAACTAGGCAAGTCAATTAAGAACAAATTATTATTTACAAAGACAGCCTACCCCAGACAACGCTGGGCCAATTGTGCGCCGCCCTATGGGACTCCCAATCACAGCCGGATATGATACAGCCTGGATTCAAACCAGAGACTAGTGACACTAGTGACACTGCGATGCAGTGCCTTAGACCGCTGCACCATTCGGAAGCCCATACAGAGTACAATAACAGAGTACAAAGAGTGGAAT
This sequence comes from Salmo salar, assembly GCF_965601325.2. NCBI lineage: Eukaryota > Metazoa > Chordata > Actinopteri > Salmoniformes > Salmonidae > Salmo > Salmo salar. The sequence continues at coordinate 29,087,760 of NC_138305.1, forward strand.
TTTAGCACAAACAGACTGGTACCCAGGCTAGTGTTTCAACAAACTCTGTTACTTTTACACATTTACCAGGTAAGGCTGTTATTGTCTTTCCTCTTTGTAGGCTAATCATTGACTCGTCTTACACAGTACTACTAATGATTGGCTGTTGGGAGACCTTGGACCTGTGACAGTCACAGATAGAGACGTCAGTGTGTTTGAGTATACTAGCTTAGTGTGTTGTTGACCCTGTATCTTACAATCCCTTAGGAAAGCAGTGAGAGGGAAGTGTCCCAGGTGTATAGAGCATAGTCCCTGAGGAGGTGTCCCAGGTGTATAGACCATAGTCCCTGAGGAGGTGTCCCAGGTGTATAGACCATAGTCCCTGAGGAGGTGTCCCAGGTGTATAGACCATAGTCCCTGAGGAGGTGTCCCAGGTGTATAGACCATAGTCCCTGAGGAGGTGTCCCAGGTGTATAGACCATAGTCCCTGAGGAGGTGTCCCAGGTCTAGACCAAAGTCCCTGAGGAGGTGTCCCAGGTGTATAGACCATAGTCCCTGAGGAGGTGTCCCAGGTGTATAGACCATAGTCCCTGAGGAGGTGTCCCAGGTCTACAGACCAAAGTCCCTGAGGAGGTGTCCCAGGTGTATAGACCATAGTCCCTGAGGAGGTGTCCCAGGTGTATAGACCATAGTCCCTGAGGAGGTGTCCCAGGTGTATAGACCATAGTCCCTGAGGAGGTGTCCCAGGTGTATAGACCATAGTCCCTGATGAGGTGTCCCAGGTCTACAGACCAAAGTCCCTGAGGAGGTGTCCCAGGTGTATAGACCATAGTCCCTGAGGAGGTGTCCCAGGTGTATAGACCATAGTCCCTGAGGAGGTGTCCCAGGTCTACAGACCAAAGTCCCTGAGGAGGTGTCCCAGGTCTACAGACCAAAGTCCCTGAGGAGGTGTCCCAGGTCTACAGACCAAAGTCCCTGAGGAGGTGTCTGGTGTCTAATTCCAGACCCTACTGTAGCCTACTACCATGCTGTCATTCACACCGCTCACTTTGTGTTGGTGGAAACATACACAGCAAACTAGACCAGGACTGAACTAGGCCAGGTACTGAACTAGACCTGGTACTGAACTAGGCCAGGTACTGAACTAGGCCAGGTACTGAACTAGGCCAGGTACTGAACTAGGCCAGGTACTGTGGTCTACATGGTGTAAGCCCAAGGGAGTGAGACAGAATTCACATTAGAATAAAAAAAACGAACAAATTGGTGTTGACCTACAGTAGTGTACTGTAGCGACCTTTACATGTCACTCATCCCCATAGTTTTAAATGCCTGGTTACCCAGACTCCTTGCTCCGGCCAAGCACTACGCCACACCCACAGAGGGTATTAGTTTCTTCTCTGGATCTGAGTACCTCCTTGACGATTTCTAGAACGCAAACACATCCTAACCATTCTGATTGGTCCCAGAAACCAATCAGAGACCAGGTGGGTAAAGCTGGCGTTTTCAAAATTCGTCATTGGCTTTGATATTCTGATTGATTAGAGATGATCCAATCGCAGCTGACTTTGTTTTGTACAACACCACTCATTTTGACGTAACCACAAACGACTTCAACGATGGCAGTCTCAGACTGAAGTATGTACTTTAGCTAACATCACAAGATAACGGGGGAAGGCAAGATAACGGGGGAGGGCAAGATAACGGGGGAGGGCAAGATAACGGGGGAGGGCAAGATAACGGGGGAGGGCAAGATAACAGGGGGAAGGCAAGATAACAGGGGGAAGGCAAGATAACAGGGGGAAGGCAAGATAACAGGGGGAAGGCAAGATAACAGGGGGAAGGCAAGATAACAGGGGGAAGGCAAGATAACAGGGGGAAGGCAAGATAACAGGGGGAAGGCAAGATAACGGGGGAGGGCAAGATAACAGGGGGAAGGCAAGATAACAGGGGGAAGGCAAGATAACAGGGGGAAGGCAAGATAACAGGGGGAAGGCATAACACTGAAGAGTCTGGAAACCATGGTGTTAGACACACAAAACATGTATGCACAGACACACACACACACAGACACACAGACACACACACACACAGACACACACAGACACACAGACACACACAAACAGACACACACACAGACACATACACACAGACACACACACAAACACATACACAGACACACACAGACACAGACACACACAGACACACACACACACACACACACAGACACAGACCCACACACACACAGACACACACACACACACACACACAGACACACACACACACGTGTGCAGTGTGATGGTGATGACAGTGACCTGATGAGACATATAGGATGGACGCATCACCTCCCCCCAGATGTGTGATGACAAATACACACACACACACAGTCAGCCGAGACGTGTGAGACCAACAAGCAAGTCTATAAATAAAATACCCTCTGTGGGATATTCAGACAGAAAGAGACGGTCCAGTCGATAACCCAATACAACACACTTTAACAGACACTTAGTCACTAGTCAATAGACCTTAACAAGCTACGGTACTAGCCTATACAGCAACAACCAACAAGTGACCTTTTCATTTACCATTCAATGGCTGTAAGTATACACAGCTGAGCTGACCAATCACATCAGATATGTAGATTTAGGAATATAAACTGACCAATCACAACAGATAGATGTAGGAATGTACAGTTCTTCTGTAAATGTTTAGTCACTTGTCAGACCGTGTGTGTGTGTGTGTGTGTGTGTGTGTGTGTGTGTGTGTGTGTGTGTGTGTGTGTGTGTGTGGGTGGGGGGGGGGGGGGGGGGGGGGGGGGGGTTGATTAACTCTTGAGGTCCTTTTCTGGTTTTGACCAATTTAGATAAATCCTCCTTTAGTTTATACCCTCCACACTTATGGAGTCACTTACAAAATTCATTACATGTGGATTCCCTTGGTGCCACCAGGGCAGTTTAAACCCATGATGATAAATGAAATTGTTTTTGATTGGTTGACTTTAATAACTTGTTAATGATGCCTGTGACGTTCTAATGTAATCAGTGGAGGCTGGTGTGCGGACTATAGGAGGACGGTTTCCAAACGTTTGATACCGTTCCATTAGTTCCATTCTAGCTATGACAATGAGGCTGTCCTCCTATAGCTCCTCACACCAGCCTCCACTGATTACATTAGAACATCACAAACAGGCAAAATAGTGGACAGAATAAAACAAATCAGGCAGGTTAATGGGGTAATCCCTAGTCATTGGTCCCGTGTGGCTCAGTTGGTAGAGCATGGTGTTTGCAACGCCAGGGTTGTGGGTTCAGTTCCCACGGGGGACCAGTTTGGGAATTTTTTTTAATGAAATGTATGCATTCACTACTGTAAGTTGCTCTGGATAAGAGCGTCTGCTAAATGACTAAAATGTAAAAAAAAATAAATGTAAAATGTAGTTGCTACATCCATTTTTAGACATAAATGATATGTTCCCATTGATTCTCAAGAGCTGAGTTCAACCGTCGTAACCCAAAATATAAACTTGTTTTACTCCAATGTCTATAAACAAAGTCAACGTCAACAACATTGTATAGCCTAAAAAACATGGTTAAAACTATCATTTCGATATCATGGACGGTCATTAAAAGCTTCGTCTATGGATTTTTGAGTGGTTGCATTTCTCCAGCCTCATCCCTCAGCTTTTTACTGAAACTGTGGTGGAAAGTACACTTTGTTAATGTTTCAATTAAGGATTTTTCACATTCTTTTTTTCTGGCTGTTTTTTTTGTAAGGGAAGTAGCAATACGGTCAGAATTGATGAGCAAAGAGATGATGTATTTACCAAGCCTGTTATTTTAGGTTAGGATTATTTATGGATTTGCATTTGTGGTTAGAGAGATCCATAACTCCAAGATCTCCATCATCTAGTGACGACCGCCCTTGGACCAGCAACCGGTCTCCTCTCCTTGTCAAATGGAAATAAAATGGACTTGGCCCACCTCAACCAACCATTAGGCCTACCCACCACCACTGCATGACACTATGGTCTATCTATTTTAACCATAGAGAAAGATAGAGGACTCTAGTGCCCAAAAGCCGGATTTTAGCATAGGCAGCGCCATTGAGGACTTTCTCCATTTTGAAGTAGTCAACTGGGTGGGATGTCCAAAGGGTTAAATAAGAATCCCACAATGGTCAGCCAGTATCCACCACAGCATGGTACTATGGTCTACGTATTTTACCCTGACTCTGGTCTATCCCCCCCAGTCATCTCTGTCTCTCTCGCTGTCTCACCGCAGTAACACACCATGCACACTATTTGCATAAATCTAGGCTACATCCCAACATACACATTAGCTGAATCTACATAGCAACACAGTCTAGCTTACTGCTGGCTGGCGTTGAGTGTTGAGTTTATGTAACTAAACCATAACGGGTCGCAGGCAGTGAACGATAAATACACAGCTAGGCTAGTGAGGGCATTCCTCAATAAGTATAACTCTCACTGCCATTTTGTCCAGTGCTGGAAATCCCATCAAACTATATGGAAACTGACGCAATCGTTTTATAAAAAATATTTTAAAACAATAATAATCCCGTAACACTTTCCAGAATATACAGGTCCAGCTGTATGTGTTTGAATATATTTGTTTCTCTCTTTCTAATGCAAGTGAATGAACAAGATTCAACCTGTCTATAGGCTATATTGTGTTGTGAGGTCAATAAAATAGTCTGCTTTATCCAACAAGGTGTTGATTGAAGCATTTTTAAGCCAGCAATGAGCCGCTAGGAAGCTTGACAGACAGACTCCTCTTCACCTCAATGGCTGACTACACTTCCAGAGACCCGCAGCATCACCTGTGTCAAGCGCGTGTGGCCGACATATCGCCACCCAAGACGGAACAGGATATCCAGGATCCTATTCTCAGATCATGCTTGGCACTGTCGTATCTGCTACTGTCACGTCCTGACCAGTAAAAGCGGTTATTTGTCATTGTAGTTTGGTCAGGGCGTGGCAGGGGGTGTTTGTTTTGTGTGTTTCGGTGATTTTGGTTGAGGTTCTATGTTTTCTATTTCTATGTTTAAATCAGTTTTCTATTTCTATGTTGGATTTTTGGCAATGACCTCCAATTAGAGGCAGCTGGTTGTCGTTGTCTCTAATTGGAGGCCATATTTAGTTGTGTTTGTTTCACTTGTGTTTTGTGGGTGGTTGTTTTCCTGTATAGCCTGTGTTGCCTTACGTAACTGTTTCGTCGTTTTGTTTATTTTGTTTAAGTGTTATCTTTAAATAAATTAAGAAGATGAGCACTATACCCGCTGCGCCTTGGTCCTATCCTTACGACGCTTATGACAGAACCACCCACCAAAAAAGGACCAAGCAGCGGAAGAAGGAGCAGCAGGAGAAATATTTGGAGTCGTGGACATGGGAGGAGATCTTAGACAGAAAGGGACCCTGGAGGCAGGCTGGGGAGTACCGGCGACCGAAGGAGGAACTGGCGGCAGCAAAGGCAGAGCGGCGCTATTATGAGGCGCTGTATAGGCGGGTTGTGCAGGCCGTGCGCTCCAGACCTCCAGTGCGTCTCCAAGACCCAGTGTACCCTGTGCCTGCTCCGCGTACTCTTCCTCCAGTGCGCCACCATAGCCCAGTACGTCCTGTTCCTGCTCCCCGCACTAGCCTGAAGGTGCGTGTTACTAGTCTGGCACCTCCTATGCCAGACCCACGCATTAGGTCTCCAGCGACGCTCCTCAGCCCTGAGCCTCCAGCGACGCTCCTCAGCCCGGGGCCTCCAGCGACGCTCCTTAGCCAGGAGCCTCCAGCGATGCTGCGCAGCCCAGAGTCTTCTGAATGGGAGCTACGCTCAGAGCCACCTCCGTAGTGGGAGGATTGGGGGGGGGGGGTGTAGGACAGGGGGGGTGTAGGACAGGGACCGTCGTTGACGGTGGCCACCCTCCCTTCCCTCCCTTTAAGTTTGGGGTTGTTTTTGGGGGGGGGGGGTGGGGGGTACTGTCATGTCCTGACCAGTAAAAGGGGTTATTTGTCATTGTAGTCTGGTCAGGGCGTGGCAGGGGGTGTTTGTTTTGTGTGTTTTTGATTTAGGTTCTATGTTGGGTTTTTGGCAATGACCTCCAATTAGAGGCAGCTGGTTGTCGTTGTCTCTAATTGGAGGCCATATTTAGTTGTGTCTGTTTCACTTGTGTTTTGTGGGTGGTTGTTTTCCTGTATAGCCTGTGTTGCCTTACGTAACTGTTTCGTTGTTTTGTTTAAGTGTTATCGTTAAATAAATTAAGAAGATGAGCACTATACCCGCTGCGCCTTGGTCCTATCCTTACGACGCCTATGACAGTTACATTTAATATATCAATCAGGAATATTTCTTAACCTATTTAGGCCATATTATTCTTTCTTTTTTAAACTGTTTACAAAAAAGAATAAGTAATTTTTTCTTGCATTATATATATTTTGTGAGAACTAATTTCTGGGAAAAGCAAAAAACAGGGTGCCATTTGATTTCCGCTACTGTGACTGGGGAACAGATTTCAAAACACATTCCTCTCCATTCATCACTGTCAGCTGCTGCTTTTCAGACATCACACATCATTGATGGATAAAAAAACTACACTACATGACCAAAAGTATGTGGACACATTCTCGACGAACATCTCATTCCAAAATCATGGACATTAATATGGCGTTGGTCCCCCCCTTTTGCTGCTATAACAGCCTCCACTCTTCTGGGAAGGCTTTCCACTAGATGTTGGAACATTGCTGCGGGGACTTCCATTCAGCCACAAGAGCATTAGTGCAGTTTAAAGGTGTTCGATGGGGTTGAGGTCAGGCCCCTTTGCCGGCCAGGCAAGTTCTTCCACACCAATCTCAACAAATCATTTCTGTATGGGCCTGACTTTATGCATGGGGGCATTGTCATGCTGAAACAGGAAAGGGCCTTCCCCAAACTGTTGCCACAAAGTTGAAAGCACAGAAAAGTCTAGAATGCCATTGTATGCTGTAGCGAGTGGCGCAGCAGTCTAAGGCACTGCATCTCAGTGCTAGAGGTGTTACTATAGACCCTGGTTTGATTCCAGGCTGTATCACAACCGGCCGTGATATGGAGTCCCAGCGTCAATTGGCCCAGCGTCTTCCGATTTACCGTTTGACCGGGGTAGGTCGTCATTGTAAATAAGAATTTGTTCTTAACTGACTTGCCTACTTAAACAAAGGTTCAATGAAATAAATAAAAATAAAAGCATTACGATTTCCCTTCACTGGAACTAAAGGGCCCAAACCATGAAAAACAGCCCCAGACCATTATTCCTCCTCCACCAAACTTTACCGTTGGCACTATGCATTGGGGCAGGTAGTGTTCTCCTGGCATCTGCCAAACTCAGATTCATCCTTCGGACTGCCAGATGGTGAAGCGTGAGTCATCTCTCCAGAGAACACTTTTCCACCGCTCCAGAGTACAATTGCGGCAAGCTTTACACCACTCCAGCCAATGCTTGGCTTTGCACATGGTGATCTTGGGCTTGTATGCGGCTGCTTGGCCATGGAAACTCCATTTCATGAAGCTCCCGATGAACACTTCTTGTGCTGACGTTGCTTCCAGAGGCAGTTTGGAACTCGGTAGTGAGTGTTGCAACCGAAGACAGAATATTTTTACATGCTACAGCACTCGTTCTGTGAGCTTGTGTGGCCTTACACTTCGCGGCTGAGCCGTTGTTGCTCCTAGACGTTTCCACTTCACAATAACAACACTTCCAGTTGACCAGGGCAGCTCTAGCAGGGCAGAAATGTTACAAACTGACTTGTTGGAAAGTCATTCTTGTTGAAAGTCATTATACTGCCAATGTTTGTCTATGGAGATTGCATAGCTGTGTGCTCAATTTAATACGCCTGTCAGCAACGAGTGTGGCTGAAATAGCCAAATCCACTAATTTGAAGGGGTGTCCAGATACTTTTGTATATACAGTGCATTTTGGAAAGTATTCAGACCCCTTCACTTTTTCCACATTTTGAAACGTTTCAGCCTTACTCTAAAATTGATTAAATAGTTTTTTCCCCTCATCGATTTACACACAATACCACATAATGAAAAAGCAAAAACCTTTTTTTTTAATGTTTGATAATTTATTAAAAATAAAACACTGAAATATCACATTTACATACGTATTCAGATCCTTTACTCAGTACTTTATTGAAACACCTTTTGTAGTGATTACAGCCTTGATTCTTCTTGGGTATGGCTCTACAAGCTTAGCACACCTGTATTTGGGGAGTTTCTCCAATTCTTCTCTGCAGATCCTCTCAAGCTCTGTCAGGTTGGATGGGGAGCGTCGCTGCACAGATATTTTCAAGTCTCTCCAGAGATGTTCGATCGGATTCAAGTCCAGGCTCTGGCTGGGCCACTCAAGGACATTCAGAGACTTGTCCCAAAGCCACTTCTGCGTTATCTCGGCTGTGTGCTTAGGGTTGTTGTCCTGTTGGAAGGTGAACCTTCACCCCAGTCTGAGGTCCTGAGCACTCTGGAGCAGGTTTTCATCACGGATCTCTCTGTACTTTGCTATATTCATCTTTCTCTTGATTCTGACTAGTCTCCCAGTCCCTGCCTCTTAAAAACATCCCCACAGCATGATGCTGCCACCACCATGCTTCATCATAGGGATGGTATTGGCCAGGTGATGAGCGGACTCCAATCAAGTTGTCAAAACATCTCAAGGATGATCAATGGAAACAGGATGTACCTGATCTCAATTTCGAGTCTCATGGAAAAGGGTCTCAATACTTATGTAAATGTCATATTTCAGTTTTTTATGTTTAATACATTTGCAAAAATGTCTAAAAACCTTTTTTTGCTTTGTCATTATGGGACATTGTGTGTAGATTGATGAAGGAAAAAAAATCAATTTTAGAATAAGGCTTTAACGTAACAAAATGTGGAAAAAGTCAAAATACTTTCCGAATGTACCATAGATGTTTTGGGCTGAAACAACATGGAAACAATGTTGCTTCAACCAGTTTTGCCCAGTGGGTCTGTTGTCGCTGAGAATTATCCTGTTCTGCAGAATTTACATAAATTCACTGAAAACCTGCAATAACACACAGTTATATTGACAATATCGCATTTTTCATGTAGCCTAATTTTTTGCCAGCTAATATGCCTAACCACCAATCAAACAAAATTAAATTGGCGGAAAAGTGTGAATGAACTAAAAACATAAAAATCCTGTTGCTGCAGGATTATTTTGTTCTGGCAATACTGGTCAAATTAAGACTGTCAGAGGCGTCGAAAGGGACAGACCAAGGCGCAGCGGGTATAGTGCTCATCTTCTTACTTTATTTAGAGAGAACACTCAAAACAAAATAAACACACGACGAAACAATTCCATAAGGCACGCAGGCTATACAGAAAACAACCACCCACACAAACACAGGAAAAACAGGCTGCCTAAGTATGGCTTCCAATCAGAGACAACGAAAGACACCTGCCTCTGATTGGAAGCCATACTTGGCCACACATAGAAAAAGAAACATAGAAATAGAAACTAGAACCAAAATCCCCTAGAACCAAAACCCCCAAAACCCACAAAACAAACACCCCCTGCCACGCCCTGACCATACTACAATTACAAATGACCCCTTTACTGGTCAGGACGTGACAAAGACTGTACATCTGTATATTGCTTAAGCTTCTATAACAAATAGTTCTGATGGATGTATTTTAGACTATAGTATTTTTAGGTCAGGTCACTTGAAAGGAAAAACCTCAGGGCCCTGGTTAGGCTATAGCCTCCTCCTAAAAGCTGGTACACAGAGTTTTTATTGGTCATTTCATGTAGTCAGGAACAACAGCCAGGCCCGAGTTCTGACTCTGATGTAACTCCAGTTGAGCCGAAACAATCCCATGAGATCCCCTCCTACGAGACAGATTGAAGAGGATCCTGAGAGGGTGTGTGCGTGTGTGCGTGTGCGTGTGTGTGTACTGACGAATACAGAACCCAATACAGGCTAAGAATACAGGCTATCTATTTATAAAGTAACATCAAATCTCCTTGTATGAGAAGAGGCAGCAATATATTGTTTTAATCTTTCAACGTGGTGCCACTCTCTCACTCTGTCACACTGTCAGACCTGACACCAGCCTACAGCCTCAGTGCGACATCAGAGAAGAAAATGGAGAGAGAGGGAGAGACGGGAAGAGAGAAAGAGAGAGAGAGGGGAAGAGAGAGAGAGGGAAGTTAGAGAGAGAGAGAGAGAGAGAGAGAGAGAGAGCGAGAGAGAGAGAGATGCAAAACTGGATTTGCTTTGGTGCACAGAATAATAAATAGATGCCACAAACTTTTCTAGAAAAGAAAAACAACTAGTCCTGACACATTACTAGAACATTCCTTGTTTAGGGGTTCTACAAGGCCGATCTGAGAATGAGAACACGTTTTCTTAGACGTCTCAATGTAATTGGAGGTGTTTCCCTGGATCCCTAGGTGTCTCATCTTGTTTAATTGTGTCAAGTTCGATTGACTTCGAGGAATGTGCCCTTACAGGGTGAAATGGCTATAGTTAAAGGATGCTGTCTCTCTCTCTCTCTTCCCCACGCTCTCTCTTCCCCATGCTCTCTCTTCCCCTCTCCTTCTCCCTCTCCCTCTTCTCTTTCCTCCCTCTGCACTCTCTAATGTTGGTGCAGTGACCTCCACAGCAGAGAAGGGCATGGTGTCAAAACACATTAAGAAAACACGGAGAACAGGATGGGGCCATTCTCTGTCCTCTCCTGCGATTGGCTGATAGTGGGTTTCCTCTACTGTGATTGGCTTATGGTGTTTTTTTGGGGAACTGTAGGTCAGGAGTAGCCTGGCTGATGCTCGACCCACGTGACTTCACAGACTTCAAGAGCCAGACTACGTCAGGAGAGGACACAAAGATGTAGACGTCAAACTCTGCTCTAGAGGGCAGCTAGGAGAGTCAGGAGACTGAGGAGGATTCACTGAAGTGTACAAGACCACTTCATCCTACACAGGTCTTTATATCACTTCTGTAAGTCCATGAATGACTAGTGCATTCATCAAGTTGATAGAAGCCTCTCTGCCTTCCGCCTCGTTCTAAGAACCATTATGTCTGAATGTACGTGTGTTTGTATGTCTGTGTGTGTGTGTGTGACACGGGGGGGATGAGGGGACAAATTCCATTAGCGTCCGAACAGAGACGAGAGGTTTATAGCCAGATGGTTAACCTCCCTGATGAGGAGGGACTACTGTTATTTCATCCATCGCAGTGAGAGCTGGCTTCTCTCTCTCTCGCTCTCTCTCACATAAAACGCAATGGAGCCTTGCCAATCATCAATCAGTCATTATACATGAGGAGACCTAATATAAGGAAAAGGGGATACCTAGTCAGTTGTACAACTGAATGCATTCAACTGAAATGTGTGTTCTGCATTTAAACTTCTCAGGGATAGCCCCCTTTTTTTCAATTTCTGTCTAAAATGACATACCCAAATCTAACTGCCTGTAGCTCAGGCCCTGAAGCAAGGATATGAATATTCTTGGTACCATTTGAAAGGAAACACTTTGAAGTTTGTGGAAATGTGAATTGAATGTAGGAGAATATAACACAATAGATCTGGTAGAAACCAACTGCTTTTTTTCCCTTTCTACCACCATGTTTGAAATGCAACAGAAAGGTCCCAAATCTAGCCATCACTCTGGTTGTAATTCCGATAGTGTCCACAGGATGGCAGCAGTGTATGTGCAAAGTTTCAGACGGATAACTTGAAGTATGAGCAAACTACATGACATTTAGTGTGAAGTCACCCAGGTACATTTGGGCAAATCGTGAAGGAGACATTTACATTCACATGACATTTTTCTGCAAGAATATCGTCAAATCTGTATATACTTGGACTTTGATTTAGCTTTTCCAGTATTAGTAGCCATATTATAAGTTCAACATTTGCAAAACCCCCAGTTTTCATAACTTCATAACTCTCCATATTCTTATAATTTTTGTCCAAAAGGAAAAGGATGGATGTCGCACCGATACGGGGTTTCCACATACTCCCGTAAATCCCAGCTCATTGGCTATCTAGTTAGCTAGTTTGACCCTGATTGGTGCTTATTTGACAAAGTTACAGTCAATCAAGTGAAGGCCACCCGTATCATTGGCGTGCCATGAAGGCGTCGCTCTCTGACCAAATTTGGTGTCCTATTGGATATACTACACTCCTAATGATATAGTGAAGTCTGGTTACGTTCTAGGATCTCTGAGGAATAAATACAAACGTGATTTGACTGGTTGAAACAACATTTAGGGTTAGATTTTCAGATTCCTTTCTTTGCAAATTGAACGAGTGGAAATACAAAATCGATCGTGTATGCTATATGGACCTTTTAAAGATTTAAAAATGATTTTATCTAACAAAACAACACTTCATGTAATCTCATGTTATCTTATCTCTTTGGATGATAAATCAGAGCAAGATTTCAGAATGTAAGTACACATTTCACCTTCAGAGGTGAATTTATTTAACCTATCTCGGTGAAAAAAAGTGTTTTGCTGTTAGGAGCTCTCCTCAAACAATAACATGGCATTTTTCCACAGTAATACCTACTGTAAATTTGACAGTGCAGTTATATTAACAAGAATTTAAGCTTTTAGCCGATATACGACACTTATATGTACCGACATTTGTTGTTTCTCTAAAATCTGCGATCGTGACACACGGCGCTGCATGATTTACAACTGTCCCGTTAACGGGACACCTATCCCTATTAACCCAACCCCTCTGAATCAGACATGTGCGGGGGGGCTGCCATAATCGACATCCACGTCTTCGGTGCCTGGGGAACAGTGGGTTAACTGCCTTGCTCAGGAGCAGAACGACAGATTTTTACCTTGTCAGCTCAGGATTTGATCCAGCAACCTTTCGGTTACTGGCCCAACGCTCTAAAGCCCCTTAACTCTTCTCAGTCCTCATCCTTGCCCACTAGCGAAACAATCCCCTTTCATGATACATGCTTCTTGTTCATACGCCTTTCACTATACAGGACCAAGTCTTCATCCCATTCACTCACAAATCGCTTTCCTTTTATGATACATGCTTGTCGTTTATACACCTGGCTGATTAAAGAAGTGATTTGGGTTAATGAGCTCGCTGACTCTGAAGGTGTAATGGTGTAATGGCATGGCTGTCATTTTCCCCTGAGTGTCTTGGGACCTGTCCTCTTCAGGGTACATGAACTAGCAGTAAACCTGTTAAATCATGTAAATTTGCTAATTTAATTTAACACCAGTTCAACTGGATTCCTCTGCTTGGTCATTGGGTAGGACACCTCACTAGAGTGACATAATTCACGCTCAGAAAAATACCATAATCAGTGTAATTTGACACCAATAATGGTTTGGATGAGCAGAGTAATTGATAAAACCTGTAAAAGGCAATGAGATGTAAAAAAAATGCCTCTAATTATGTTTGCTACAAGGCATTAAAAAAACTGGTAGCCAAAATGTAGGGATAGTCCAAACTCTTTACTTCTTCTTGACCCTGGGTCACAAACGGTGACCTGTATTCATTAACTACCTATGAACTGCCTGACCTCTGAGGTACATCAATCAGTGTGTCAAAGACGATTGAGTTTAACACAGATCCTCATCCCTGGGGTCTACACAGGCCAGGTAATGCTTGTTTGGTTTCTGAATCGATGGTCATTACAGGATACACTTCTAAGGTCAGCTATAAATATAATAATATAATATAATAATGGCGCAGGAGGAGATGGCTGCCGTTTTACGATCCCCTAACCAATTGTGCTATAGTGTGTGTTTTTTTTGCATTATTTGTAACTTATTTTGTGCATAATGTTTCTGCCACCGTGTCTTATGACTAGGGATGCCCGATATATCGGTGAACATATCGGAATCGGACGATATTAGCTAAAAATGCCAACAGCGGTATCGGCCCGACGTCTAGTTTAACACCGATGCTAAAAACCGATGTCAAAGCTACCGTGAATACCTATATAACGTAGGTACATGATGTAATAACGCCACGTAACATTTTGCGCTACACGTGCAACACAGCATTCCTAACCTAGCCCACAATGTCTGCTGTTTGGATTGAGCAGTCAACAAGTCGAGCAGTCTATTCAAAGAGTAATACAATTTCAGCGAGACAACTCAAAGGCGAAATCCATTAAAGACAAGATAATGGACTTCATTGCCCTTGACAATCAATCGCTCTCTGTCGTGGGTGAAGTGGGTTTCGCCGACTGGTCGAGCACCGGTACACACTACCAAGTGCGCTATTTTTCAGAGGTTGCCCTGCCGGAGTTACACAGTAATAGCATCACTGCTATTAGCTTCACGACATATATACTATGGAACGCCATTCGGGTCTTTGAGTGTCAAAAAAGATACAGTAGCACTGTCAAAGCTGTACAAAAAAGTCTACAAACAAGCAAACACTGGCCACGAACGATGTGTTTACAATACCACACTGGTAATAAAGCATCATTTGTTCAACCGCAACTTCTGGGGTAGCTAGCTTTAGCTTGGTACCTAGCTAAAACCAATACAACTAGCCTGAAAACAATGACCAGTAGAAACCACAGTCATTTTCATTATTCTTCGCAATGATTTAGGAATCCTTGTGAGTAAGTATTAGCTAGGTTGCCACTTGTTGTTCGCCATTTGAAAATGAATTTCAGTTCATGAAAATAAATAGCTAGCCAGCTACTTATCCCTGTTGCCCAAAACTAACGTTATAAGCAGCTAGCTAGCTTCATCTGGCAAGTGAGGCTCGACCGGACTGGGTTATGTATTGTGAAGCTAGCCACAATAAGGATTAGGCACAATAGTTGAATTTGCGTTTTGCCTTCAAAATAAAAGTATGTCATTGACAGTGATGCAAATGAATACAAATAGTAGAATTATGCCATACTTTTATTTTGAAGACTAACCGCAAAGTCCACTATTGTGGCTAATCCTTATTGTGGCTAGCTTCACATAGATGGGTCCGACCACCATTAATCAAATAAGAACTGTTTTATAAATTAGGGTTATTTTAGATGATGGCACCTTTTATTTTGGCAAGGAAAATATCGGATATCGGTATCGGCCCAAAATATTATATCGGTGTATCACTACTTATGAACGAAAAGAGCTTCTAGATATCAGGACAGCGATTACTCACCCCATACTGGAGGAATACTTTTTCTTGAATGAGTCACCCGTGTGGTGCAAGGATAACAACCTCTTCCTCAATGTGATCAAGACAAAGGAGATGATTGTGGACTACAGCAAAAGGAATATCGAACACGACCCCTTTCTCATCGACGGGGCTGTAGTGGAGCAGGTTGAGAGCTTCAAGTTCCTTGGTGTCCACATCACCAACAAACTAACATGGTCCAAACACACCAAGACAGTCGTGAAGAGGGCACGACAAAACCTATTACTCCTCAGGAGACTGAAAGATTTGGCATGGGTCCTCAGATCCTCAAAAGGTTCTACAGCTGCACCATCGAGAGCATCCTGACTGGTTGCCTCACTGCCTGGTATAGCAACTGCTCGGCCTCCGACCGCAAGGCACTACAGAGGGTAGTGCATACGGCTCAGTACATCACTGTGGCCAAGCTCCCTGCCATCGAAGACCTCTATACCAGGCGGTGTCAGAGGAAGGCCCTAAAAATTGTCAAAGACTCCAGCCACCCCAGTCATAGACTGTTCTCTGTGCTACCACACGGCAAGCGGTAAAGGAGCGCCAAGTCTAGGTCCAAAAGGCTTCTTAAAAGCTTCTACCCCCAAGCCATAAGACTCCTGAACAGCTAATCAAAGGGCTACCCAGACACCTCTTTTACGCTGCTGCTACTCTCTGTTATTATCTATGCATAGTCACTTTAACTATACCTACATGTACATATTACCTCAATTACTTTGACTAACCGGTGCTCCCGCACATTGACTCTGTACATGTACCCCCTGTATATAGCCTCGCCATTGTTATTTTACTGCTACTGTTTAATTATTTGAACTTTTATTTAAAAAATGTTACTTATCTATTTTTTACTTAACACTTATTTTTCTTAAAACTGCATTGTTGGTTAAGGGCTTTCATGGTAAGGTCTACACCTGTTGAATTCGGCGCATGTGACAAATACAATTTGATTTGATTTGCTTTAATCAAGGTTTGAGACGAAGTGCAGCTGTGATTTAGGTTTAAGTTGCCCCAGACACTGATCCAAAGTCAGTTTGACTGGTTTTCCTCCCAAAACATTCAGGTAAGGATTGTAGGGCAGGGAAGCTGATCCTAGATCTGTTTGGCTTTGGATGGGCTTGAGCCATTCTATCTATCTGTTATGTTTAATGCAGAGGGAGGGAAGGAGCATCAAAGCTCCCTGTGTGTACCAAATGGCACCCTATTCCAGTTATAGTGCACTGCAAAAGTAGTGCCCTGTTCAAAAGTAGTGCAATATAAAGGGAATAGTCTGCCATTTGGGAGGATCCAAACCCTAATCATCTTACTGTGATAAGCTCCAGATTAACAGACAGAAACATATGTTTCCCCCTTTGTCCAGGTTTTTCTCTCTGTCTCTGTATCTTTCTCGCTATGCATCTCTCTCCGCATCTCAATTCAATTCAATTTCAATTGAAGGGCTTTATTGGCATGGGAAACATATGTTTACGTTGCCAAAGCAAGTTAAATTGATAATAAACAAAAGTGAAATAAACAATTAAAATGAACAGTAAACATTACACTTACAAAAGTTCCAAAAGAATAAAGACATTTCAAATGTCATATTATGTATAATGTTGTAATGATGTACAAATTGTTAAAGTACGAAAGGGAAAATAAATAAACATAAATATGGGTTGTATTTACAATGGTGTTTGTTTGCCCTTTTCTTGTGGCAACATGTCACAAATCTTGCTGCTGTGATGGCACACTGTTGTATTTCACATAATAGATATGGGAGTTTTTAAAACATATCAAATTTTAAAACATATCAAATTTTGATAATTTGATATGTTTTAAAATTTGATGTTTTTTAATTATTTGTGGGTCTGTGTAATCTGAGGGAAATATGTGTCTCTAATATGGTCATACATTTGTCAGGAGGTTAGGAAGTACAGCTCAGTTTCCACCTCATTTTGTGGGCAGTGTGCACATAGCCTGTCTTCTCTTGAGAGCCAGGTCTGCCTACGGCAGCCTTTCTCAATAGCAAGGCTATGCTCACTGAGTCTGCACATAGTCAAAGGGTCAGTCACAGTTGTCAGGTATTCTGCCACTGTGTACTCTCTGTTTTTGGGCCAAATAGCATTCAAGTTTGCTCTGTTTTTTGTAAATTCTATCCAATGTGTCAAGTAATTATTTTTTGGTTTTCTCATGATTTGATTGGCTCTAATTGTGTTGCTATCCTGGGGCTCTGTTAGGTCTGTTTGTGTTTGTGAACAGAGCCCCAGGACCAGCTTGCTTAGGAGACTCTTTTCCAGGTTCATCTCTCTGTAGGTGATGGCTTTGTTATGGAAGGTTTGGGAATCGCTTCCTTTTAGGTGGTGGTAGAATTGAACGGCTCTTTTCTGGATTTTGATAATTAACCTCTCTAGGGCAGGGGGCAGTATTTGCACGGCCGGATAAAAAAACGTACCCGATTTAATCTGGTTATTACTACTGCCCAGAAACTAGAATATGCATATAATTGTTTGATTTGGATAGAAAACACCCTAAAGTTTCTAAAACTGTTTGAATGGTGTCTGTGAGTATAACAGAACTCATATGGCAGGCAAAAACCTGAGAAGATTCCTTACAGGAAGTGCCCTCTCTGACCATTTCTTGGCCTTCTACACTCTCTTTATTGAAAACTGAGGATCTCTGCTGTAACGTGACACTTCCTACGACTCCCATAGGCTCTCAGAAGGCGGCAAAACGTTGAATGATGACTTTGGAGCCCCTGGCTGAAAAACAGTAGCTCATTTGGATAGTGGTCGATCAGAGAACAATGAGACTGGGGGGCGCATGCACGAGCCGACACCATGTCTTTGAACGAAAACAGGGTTTCCCGGTCGGAATATTATCGCTTTTTTACGAGAAAAATCGCATAAAAATTGATTTTAAACAGCAGTTGACATGCTTCGAAGTACGGTAATGGAATATTTAGAATTTTTTTGTCACGAAACGCGTCGTGCGTGTCACCCTTCGTCACCCTTCGGATAGTGTCTTGAACGCACGAACAAAACAGAGGATATTTGAACATAACTATGGATTATTTTGAACCAAACCAACATTTGTTATTGAAGTAGAAGTCCTGGGAGTGCATTCTGACGAAGAACAGCAAAGGTAATCCAATTTTTCTTATAGTAAATCTGAGTTTGGTGAGGGCCAAACTTGGTGGGTGTCAAAATAGCTAGCCTGTGATGGCGAGCTATCTACTCAGAATATTGCAAAATGTGCTTTTGCCGAAAAGCTATTTTAAAATCGGACATAGCGATTGCATAAAGGAGTTCTGTATCTATAATTCTTAAAATAATTGTTATGTTTTTTGTGAACGTTTATCGTGAGTAATTTAGTAAATTCACCGGAAGTTTGCGGTGGGTATGCTAGTTCTGAACGTCACATGCTAATGTAAAAAGCTGTTTTTTTTATATAAATATGAACTTGATTGAACAAAACATGCATGTATTGTATAACATAATGTCCTAGGAGTGTCATCTGATGAAGATCATCAAAGGTTAGTGCTGCATTTAGCTGTGGTTTGGGTTTATGTGACATTATATGCTAGCTTGAAAAATGGGTGTCTGATTATTTCTGGCTGGGTACTCTGCTGACATAATCTAATGTTTTGCTTTCGTTGTAAAGCCTTTTTGAAATCAGACAGTGTGGTTAGATTAACGAGAGTCTTGTCTTTAAAATGGTGTAAAATAGTCATATGTTTGAGAAATTGAAGTAATAGCATTTCTAAGGTATTTAAATATCGCGCCACGGGATTCCACTGGCTGTTGAGTAGGTGGGACGATTTCGTCCCACATACCTTGGAGAGGTTAACGGGTGTCGGCCTAATTCTGCTCTGCATGCATTATTTGATATTTTACGTTGTACACGGAGGACATCTCTCTCTCTCTCTTTCTCTCTCTCACACACACACCATGCAGTCCAGCTCACACACACACCATGCAGTCCAATGGAAGCAAACTTGGCAAAGAGAGGTAGAGGAAGGCCAAGAACAAGGAGAGTAATCTCTGATGAAATTTGAGTGACTGTGGTGGACTATGTGGTCAACCCCGGTTTGACCTTGAGAGAGGCTGGGCAGAGAGTGCAGCCCAATCTGAGCCGCTTCACTGTAGCATCCATCATCCAGACGTACCAAAATGAGAATAGGTACAGTATGTACTGCAGACATTGGACCTCTCTACTACTTTTACTACTTGACAGTAGTACAACATAAAGCACAGTAAAGACTGGAGATTCCAATACATACTGTAGGGGAAACAAAGTAAATGTTTAATGTATTAATGTATTTATGAAATTGGGAGCTATGCTACTTTGTAACATGTTTATCTTGTATACTGTATTACTGTAGTGTTTACTGTACTGTATGCTATTTTGTTCTTGTAGAACTGAAAGACGAAATAGAATGTGTCTATTTACAGATGAACAGGAGGATGCCATTGTGCAAATGGTAGTTGAAAATAATGCCATAAGACTGGGAAATCCAACAACAGATTATTGAAAACCCTGCCATCTTCCATAACATCAGAGTGAGCTTATCAACCGTAGCCCGCACCCTTAAGAAACACCATTTTCGGATGAAGCAAATCTACAGAGTCCCATTTGAAAGGAATTGCCAAACAGTGAAGGATAAACGGTACGAATATGTGCAAGTACGTCATGTAATAGTATTACACTGTTGAAACATTAGAGACTCATTAATGTTGCCTGTAAACTTTACTATACAGCAATTACAGTATTTACTGTCATTTCAGAGAATCATGGAGTTGGATGCAAGTCCCATCCCCCAGGAACTCACATTCATAGATGCAGCTGGATTCAATTTAGCAAAGTTGAGGAGGAGAGAAAGGAACATCATTGGTCAACATGCCATCATTGAGGTACTGTACCTAGCCAGAGCGGGGGAAATGTCACCATATGCGCAGCTATGAGCCACAATGGGGTTCTCCACCGCCATTCCACCCTTGAACCATACAACACTGCCCATCTCCTTAATTTCCTGAACACCTTACATGACAATCTTTTTCAGCCAGAGCAGAGAGGGACAGGTGATCCTGAGCAGCAAATTTATGTTCTAATTTGGGACAACGTGAGTTTCCATCGGGCTGCTCAGGTCCGCAATTGGTTCCATGACAATCCCAGGTTTACGATTCTCTATCTCCCACCATATTCCCAATGTCTCAACCACATTGAGGAGTTGTTTTCGGCATGTTGGTGGAAGGTGTATGATCGCAAACCCCATGAACGTATGGCCCTTCTCCAGGCAATGGAGGAGGCCTGTGGTGACATTCCAGCAGAGTCCTGTCAGTTTTGAATGCCAGAAGAAATTCCCCCCGCTGTCTGGACCAAGGAGAATATCGTCTGTGATGTTGATGAAAATCTGTGGCCGGACCAAAACAACAACAGACATGACAGATTTTTTGAGTATTTGTTTCTTGACTTATGATTTAGATTTTACTGTATTTTGACAGTTTCTTTATCTATTCTGTACAATTGATCTCACATACATCACAGTATTACAAATAGGCCTATTTTTCTTCCTTTGCAAATGCAAAATACATTTCCTGTATGATTTCATTTTTATTGTATGTGTGCTTACAGAATGCTGTTTGACATGTATTGAGTCACGTAGAAATATAAAACAAAATGTTTTGCATTTGTGTTCCTTTCTTGTTTGAGTACACACAAACAATATACAGTATAACAACAAAATCTTAGTCTTTTACAGATGCACAATCGAGAGCATCCTGTTGGGCTGTATCAGCCTGGTACGGCAACTGCACCGCCCTCAACTGCAAGGCTCTCCAGAGGGTGGTGCGGTCTGCACAACGCATCACCAGGGGCAAACTACCTGCCCTCCATGACACCTACAGCACCTGATGTCACAAGAAGGCCAAATAGATCATCAAGGACATCAACCACCCGAGCCACTGCCTGTTCACACCGCTATCATCCAGACGGCGAGGTCAGTACAGGTGCATCAAAGCTGGGCCAACTTTAAATAATGCCACTTTAATAATGTTTACATATCTTACATTACTTATATCACATGTATATACTTTATTTTATACCATCTACTGCACCTTGCCTATGCTGCTCGGCCATCGCTCATGTACATTTTCTCATTCACTCCTTTAGATTTGTGTGTATTAGGTAGCTGTTGGGGAATTGTTAGATTATTTGTTAGATATTACTGCACTATTGGAACTAGAAGCACAAGCATTTCGCTACACTCTAATTAACATCTGCTAACCATGTGTATGTGACCAATAAAAGTAGATTTTATATATGTTCTGGTAGTGTTTTTTGAATGTGTCACATTAGTGTGATCTCAGTTGGCATTAAGTTAGATTCATTTGATGTGTTTGTTTCATTTGTAAGCAGAGTTTCATATTGAGCAGAGTGTCCATTATTTTGATTTCTGTGCTTCATTTTGCAAGATGTCTGTGTGGTTTGGGGAAATTGGCTAACTGTTTTCTGTTTTGTGTTTACAGTTTTGAGTACCTGAGACGTAGTTACAGCAAACATGTAACAATTAGAAAAACTGTAAATAGGGAGCCAATTCGTTTTCTGCACTTTTATTTCCATTGCTGATAACTTGTTTTCTCATGGCTCTCTCTTGTCCCTCTGCAGCAAACGGATGGTGAGCAATATGTTTGGAACATCGAATCTCAATACATATATAATCATGAGAATCACAATACATATAGAATCATGAGAATCACAATACATATAGAATCATGAGAATCACAATACATATAGAATCATGAGAATCACAATACACATACAATCACAATACATATAGAATCATGAGAATCACAATACATATAGAATCTGAATACATATAGAATCATGAGAATCTCAATACATATAGAATCATGAGAATCTCAATACATATAGAATCATGAGAATCACAATACATATAGAATCATGAGAATCACAATACATATAGAATCATGAGAATCACAATACATATAGAATCATGTGAATCTCAATACATATAGAATCATGAGAATCACAATACATATAGAATCACAATACATATAGAATCTCAATACATATAGAATCATGAGAATCACAATACATATAGAATCATGAGAATCTCAATACATATAGAATCATGAGAATCACAATACATATAGAATCATGAGAATCACAATACATATAGAATCATGTGAATCTCAATACATATAGAATCATGAGAATCACAATACATATAGAATCACAATACATATAGAATCACAATACATATAGAATCATGTGAATCACAATACATATAGAATCATGAGAATCACAATACATATAGAATCGTGAGAATCTCAATACATATAGAATCACAATACATCACAATACATATAGATTCACAATACATCACAATACATATAGAATCACAATACATATAGAATCATGAGAATCACAATACATATAGACTCATGAGAATCACAATACATATAGAGTCATGAGAATCTCAATACATCTCGTGTCGGCACCTAAGTATCGTGATAATATCGTATCTTGAAGTCCTTGGTAATTCCCAGCCCTAACCAGAATCAGAGGATTCTGTGGAAAATATCAAATGAACAATGCTTAGAGACATGGCATGAAGTCATTCTATAATGAGTCTAACTGTAAATAACTCATTCTGTAATGAGTCTAACTGTAAATAACTCATTCTATAAGTAGTCTGACTGTAAATAACTCATTCTGTAATGAGTCTAACTGTAAATAACTCATTCTGTAATGAGTCTAACTGTAAATAACTCATTCTATAAGTAGTCTGACTGTAAATAACTCATTCTATAATGAGTCTAACTGTAAATAACTCATTATATAATGAGTCTAACTGTAAATAACTCAAACATCAAACATATAGCCAGACAATACAAATGTATGACAATAATTGCTTTGCATCAAACAGCGTCAAACAACTGGATTGAACAGAGACAGATACTTAGAAGTGAAATGTTAACACTAAATCTTATTTCAAAGGCATTATGAAAGATAGCGATGACAACATGCAAATCCAACCCATTCTAAACCTCCATGGCACATTATGAATTAGCTCCCAAAGGCTCTCTAGCCAACAGAGATATGGACTCATAGCCTCCTATACCCACTGACAGAGATATGAGCTCATAGTCTCCTATACCCACTGACAGAGCTATGGACTCATAGTCTCCTATACCCACTGACAGAGCTATGAGCTCATAGTCTCCTATACCCACTGACAGAGATATGAGCTCATAGTCTCCTATACCCACTGACAGAGATATGGACTCATAGTCTCCTATACCCACTGACAGAGCTATGGACTCATAGTCTCCTATACCCACTGACAGAGCTATGGACTCATAGTCTCCTATACCCACTGACAGAGCTATGGACTCATAGTCTCCTATACCCACTGACAGAGCTATGAGCTCATAGTCTCCTATACCCACTGACAGAGCTATGAGCTCATAGTCTCCTATACCCACTGACAGAGCTATGAGCTCATAGTCTCCTATACCCACTGACAGAGCTATGGACTCATAGCCTCCTATACCCACTGACAGAGATATGAGCTCATAGTCTCGTATACCCACTGACAGAGATATGAGCTCATAGTCTCCTATACCCACTGACAGAGATATGGACTCATAGTCTCCTATACCCACTGACAGAGATATGAGCTCATAGTCTCCTATACCCACTGACAGAGCTATGAGCTCATAGTCTCCTATACCCACTGACAGAGCTATGAGCTCATAGTCTCCTATACCCACTGACAGAGATATGAGCTCATAGTCTCCTATGTCTTTACACGGCCGGTATGCGTCTGAGATGTTTCTGATGAGATGTTTCTGCCTGACTGGCCATCTAATATCTCTCCTCTCTCCCTCTCTCTCTCCCTCTCTCCACCTCTCCCTCTCTCTCCCTCTCTCTCCCTCCACGTCTCCCTCTCTACGCTACAATGACCTTTCTTCCAGAGGAGCCGCCCCGGAGAGGCATGTGCCCTGGATAGAACACACATAGTCGTAGACTCACTGAGCCCAATGTAGCTGGAGAGAAGTGGAACGTACAACAGAACTATAATGCTAAGTGTACTGTATGTGAATGGGTTGGTAGGTAGCCTAGCGGCTAAGTGTACTGTATGTGAATGGGTTGGCAGGTAGCCTAGCGGCTAAGTGTACTGAATCCTTATGGGTTGGCAGGTAGCCTAGCGGCTAAGTGTACTGAATGTGTATGGGTTGGCAAGTAGCCTAGCGGCTAAGTGTACTGTATGTGTATGGGTTGGCAGGTAGCCTAGCGGTTAAGAGCGTTGGGCCAGTTCGAATCCCTGAGCCGACTAGGTGAAAAATGGAGTGAGGAACTTAACCCTAATTGCTTCTGAAAGTCGCTCTGGATTAGAGCATCTGCTAAATGACTCAAATGTATCTCTCCTGCAGTGCGACTGACACGATTTCTTCTAGTCATTCTTTGTCCTAGTTTTCTGTTAAACTAGGATGAAGTTGCCCATGGATGCTGATCTCAAGTCAGTTTTTCTTCCAACGTCCCTAATGGATGAGCTTAGAATGGCGAGTGTATAGTAGGCTTGGGCGGCAGCCAGATTTTCATATCGGCATGGTCCTTCTCTCATCCAGGGATTTACAGTATTACTGGCATAGCCCACAAAGGTTACTAAAAACGCATGAAAAGCCCATTGGGCCTCCATTACCAGAATGCTAACAAAGTTAGCACAAACTAATAGCAAAATCACATAGAGGCTGTTAGCTAAATGGTAACAAGTGAGAAAAAAAACATAATTAATTTCAAAGAAAAGTTAAAGTTATACAAATATAGATAGTAGCTACCGAATGTCATTTTCGGTGACTGTGGACATTTTAGAAGTGAAAGTGAACGAGAGAAATTGTGCAAATGAACAAATTTGTCATGCATGGTTTTCTTAAAGGAGTCGAACTGTAAATAACTCATAATAGAATGAGTCTAACTGTATTGGGTGAGTAACCTGATTAGGGCGTCCATCCACAGTGCTCAGAATGACAAAAATCACTTTTAGATTATTGTAACTCATATAAAATGAACATGCAAATCGAGGATGAAACAATGTGCAGTCCTTCTTACCGAATTCTGATGTTCACTTTGAAGATGTTAGAATGACTGTCAAGATGTACTTTTCCTCATCAACAAGATGAGTAACGTACAGCAGAATCACTATCTTATGTCAATCTAATACACCCCCCAACATAGTAGAAAAGTTGACCTATTCTACTAGTCAGCTTGTCGAAAAAGAAGTAGCCTATTCCAAACAGACTCTGGGACAGTTGTGGGACGACAGGCTACATAAAAAAAAACTGTCCCATTGCAACAGATCAGAACTTTTAGCTTAAAATATTTATAAACTATTATTTCTTCACATTATAAGCGCAGCAATGCGCACAAGGCAGTACAGTACGTGCAAATGTTTGTTCCATAATGCAACTAATGGGAAATTACTGTTGTCAAAAGGGACTGCACATGAGAGCAGTTTCATGTGACAGAGATGAACATATCAGTTAAAAACGCAGAACGAGAGGAGATCTAATAGGCTACTTTAAAGCAAGGTAAGACATGCCTCATATTAAAACATTCAGGTTTAAAACAATTAAGTACACAGAGCTTTCGGAAAGTACTCAGGCCACATTTTGATAGTTTATAGCTTTCTTCTAAAATTGATTAAATTGTTGTTGTTTTTTCATCACTCAACACACAATACCCCATAATTACAAAGCAGAAACAGGTTAAGACTTTTTGGCTAATTCATAAAAAAGACAAAAAAGGAAATAGATTGCATAGCTGTGTGCTCAATGTTATACACCTGTCAGCAACGGGTGTATAACGTTTTTTTTTATGTTTGAAAATGTATTAAAAATAAAACACTGAAAAATCACATTTACATAAGTATTCAGACCCTTTACTCAGGACTTTGTGGAAACACCTTTGGCAGCGATTACAGCATCAAGTCTTCTTGGGTGTGACGCAACAAGCTTGGCACACCTGTATTTGGGGAGTTTCTCCCATTCTTCTCTGCAGATCCTCTCAAGCTCTGTCAGGTTGGATGGGGAGCGTCGCTGCACAGCTATTTTCAGGTCTCTTCAGAGATGTTCGATCAGGTTCAATTCCGGGCTCTGGTTGGGCCACTCAAGGACATTCAGAGACTTGTCCCGGAGCCACTCCTGTGTTATCTTGGCTGTGTGCTTAGGGTCGTAGTCCTGTTGGAAGGTGAACCTTCGCCCCAGTCTGAGGCCCTGAGTGCTCCGGAGCAGGTTTTCATCAAAGAGCTCTCTGTACTTGGCAACAATGAACGGAGCATCAATCTTTGTTTCCCAGTCCCTGCTGCTGAAAAACAACCCCACAGCATGATGCTGCCACCACCATGCTTCACCATAGGGATGGTACCAGGTTTCCTCCAGACGTGACGTTTAGAATTCAGGCCAAAGAGTTCAATCTGGGTTTTGTTAGACCAGAGAATCTTGTTTCTCATGGTCTGAGAGTCTTTAGGAAGCTTTTGGGAAACTCCAAAGCGGGCTGTCATGTGCCTTTTACTGAGGAGTGGCTTCCGTCTGGCCACTCCACCATAACGGCTGATTGATTGGTGGAGGGCTGCAGAGATGGTTGTCCTTCTTGAAGGTTAACCCATTTCCACACAGGAACTCTGGAGCTCTGTTAGAGTGACCATCGGGGTCTTGGTCAAGGCCCTTCTCCCCTGATTGCTCAGTGTGGCCGGGCGGCCAGCTCTAGGAAGAGTCTTGGTGGTTCCAAACTTATTTTATTTAATAATGATGGAGGCCATTGTGTTCTTGGGGACCATCAATGCTGCAGAACTTTTTTTTGGTACCCTTCCCCTGATCTGTGCCTCGACAAAATCCTGTCTCGGAGCTCTACGGACAATTCCTTCGACCTCATGGCTTGCTTTTTGCTCTGACATGCACTGTCAACTGTGGGACCTTATATAGACAGGTGTGTGCCTTTCCCAATCATGTCCAATCAACTGAGTTTACCAATGAAGTTGTAGAAACATCTAAAGGATGATCAATGTTAACAGGATGCACCTAAGCTCAATTTCGAGTATCATAGCAAAGGGTCTGAATACTGATGTAAATAAGGTATTTCAGTTTGACATTTTTAATAAATGTGCAAACATTTCTAAAAACCTGTTTTCACTTTGTCATTATGGGGTATTGTGATGTCATTATGGGGTATTGTGACGTCATTATGGGTTATTGTGTGTAGGTTGCTTTTATTTAGGTTGTTTTTATTTATTTAATCTATTTTAGAATAAGGCTGTAATGTAACAAAATGGGGAAAAGGTCAAGCCGTCTGAATACTTTCCAAATGCACTGTACATATGGTATATATGGTATACCACCTAAGCCTACTGTATAGGCCTAAAGACGATCCTATACCTGTGCTCACAGCCAGAGTGTTCTCGGTTACTCAGGTTAGATTTCTGTTATATCCCCTTGTACAGGGCTGCCTAACCCTCTTCCTGGAGATGTACTGTCCTGTAGGTTTTCAGTCCAACCCTAAATTAGCATATCTGATTCAGCTAGTTAAGATCTAGTTGAGCAGCTAATTAGTAGAATCAGGTGTGTTTAAATTAGTGTTGGACTGAAAACAGTAGATCTACAGGAAAAGGGTTGGGCAGCCCTGCCCTAGTACTTAAGGTTATGATTCAGATAGGATACACTGATCCTAGACCTGTGCTCACAGCCAGTGTTCTCTGTTACTCAGGTTAGATTTGTGTTATATCCCCTAGTACTTAAGGTTATGATTCAGAGAGGATACACTGATCCTAGATCAGTGCTAACAGGCCAACTTCTAGGCAGAGTGTTCTCTGTTATTCAGCTCAGTGAGAGGTCTTGTTCTGATTCTGACATCTAGTCAGTCAGACACTGGGCTAAGTTTGACAGATTCCCTTTGAAGCTAAAGCTAAACCACACCAGCCAGACCCCAGGCACTCTCTCACTCTCCATATCTCTTTCTCTCTCTTTGACTTCATTTTAATGGGCATGGTGTGTTCCTTCCCCTGCAGATGGAGATGTTTCGTTTTCCTCTCTTCCTCTCTCTCTCTCTTCCTCTCTCTCATCACACTCTCTCTCTCAGCTGCAGATGGTGAATGAAGCTTAGTTTTCCACACCTCCTAACTGCTGCAGCTGTGGTACAGGGGATGGCCAGCCCTCAGCTGTGGTACAGGGGATGGCCAGCCCTCAGCTGTGGTACAGGGGATGGCCAGCCCTCAGCTGTGGCTGCCGGCAGGAACCCTACTTCTCTCTATCCAGATGAGGTAGAGCGGCTTCATGTAACCCTAACCTCTACAGGCTCGCACACATCGCACCGAATGTGGATCTAGCGTTCATCTGACGATCGTTCAGCGCGCTGTGTTTTAGGGACCACCTGCTGTAGACGTCTGACTGCCGACATTGTTCACGCGATTCTAGATGTCAAATCGGTGCGCAATCGGTTTCTCAAATGACGTTCAGAGGTGCTCAGTACGCTGGGCCAGCAAACACTACTGGTGTGTCTGAGCCCACACTTTCCAATTTCGTGAGAAAAATGGGCCACCATCGTAAGGTTAGAATACGGAGATGCACATTGAGAAAGAAGTTTGACATTCAACAATATATTAATATTTTACTCATTCCAGTGATTCCCCTGGATTGGTTCGATTTAGGCGGTGTGCAGAGGCTCACAAAGCAAACATCATCCAAGGTTGCCGTTACTCACATTTATAAGGTTGTCACTACTCACATAAAATAAAAAATTGTCTAGACAGAGTGGATCACAATTAGGCTGGGAAGTTTCAATTCTACCATGGGTCTTTGCAGGAGCGATTTTTCATGTTTTGTGTTAGGCCTATGTTCAGGGTTTGTCTGTCTGTTGCAGGTTTGAATGAATGGGACCATGTGTTCCATGCAGCTAAAAGAACAACTGTTTCTCATCTACAGCTATACAACCAGGAAACTGTGGGTCCACTCCTTCTAGCTGGCATTCTTTCCAACATGACTCAACTCGCTTTGAAGTTAAACAAACACAAAAATGACAGTCCAAACTTGTCGAGGAGGGAAGAAAAATAGAAAGACAGGGAGAGAGAAAGAGACAGGGAGAGACAGAGAAAAAGAGAGAGAGAGAAAGAACAAAAGAGAGAGGGAGAGAGAAAGAGAGTTAGAGAGAGAGAAAGAACAAGAGAGAGAGAGAAAGAGAGTTAGAGAGAGAAAAAGAGAGAGAGAGAAAGAACAAGAGAGAGAGAGAGGGAGAGAAATAGATTGAGGGGGAGAGAGCGCACCCCATATCACTGCAAAACACAGTAAAAAAAAGCAGTGTATCCTAGCAACAAGACTGCGTTGTATTAGAACCTGCTAGCGCTGCAGTATCCTTCCTCTTTGCACTGAGATCGGCAACCTTGAGCCCCCTCACCCCCATCCCAGACCTCCTGCTGTTACCAGCCCCCATCAAAACCCTGAGGGTAACTTTCATCCCCCTTCCGTTTAGATTTTTATGATTTTACACCCCATAGGGTAGCTTGTGGCACCCCTCGCTAGAGAACTAGTCTACCAATAGCTCTTCTTCTAAAGGGATACTGGGTTCATAGCCTGGTAATAGATAGTATACTGTAAGCTATGCAGTAGTACGTGCCGTCTGTCTGTCTCTCTGTGTGTGTGTGTGTGTGTGTGTGTGTGTGTGTGTGTGTGTGTGTGTGTGTGTGTGTGTGTGTGTGTGTGTGTGTGTGTGTGCGTATTCAAAATTAGATATTGTTAAGAGACCAAAGAGGATCTCTTTCTAATTGGCAGATAGATGTGTCATCTCCTTTCAGTGTTAGGAGATGACCCCATATTGGGAAGAACTCTGCACCACAACAACCACAGAACTGTGATGCTAAAATCAAACTTATAAAATCATGTTGTGTACTAACAATTTTTAAATATTTTTTTATATAACATCTCTCTCTCTTTTTTCCTCTGTCTCTCACAGATGATATAATGGCAAATAATATGTTTCACTTCAATCTCTCCAACCTCTATCTCTCTCTAGGTCCCTAGAGGTTGGCTGTCTAGCGTTGCCTTCTAGCATGGGGGCCTAGTGTTTAAGCTAGTAGGAGATTGTAGTTAATACATAAGATAGCTTACAGCCGTAGACCTAACCATGTGGTCAGCTGTAGACCTAACCACGTGATCAGTTGTAGACCTAACCATGTGGTCAGCTGTAGACCTAACCACGTGATCAGTTGTAGACCTAACCATGTGGTCAGCTGTAGACCTAACCATGTGATCAGCTATAGACCTAACCAGGTGGTCAGCTGTAGACCTAACCAGGTGGTCAGCTGTAGACCTAACCACGTGGTCAGCTGTAGACCTAACCACGTGATCAGTTGTAGACCTAACCATGTGGTCAGTTGTAGACCTAACCATGTGGTCAGCTGTAGACCTAACCACGTGGTCAGCTGTAGACCTAACCAGGTGGTCAGCTGTAGACCTAACCAGGTGGTCAGCTGTAGATCTAACCACGTGGTCAGCTGTAGACCTAACCACGTGGTCAGCTGTAGACCTAACCAGGTGGTCAGCTGTAGACCTAACCACGTGGTCAGCTGTAGACCTAACCACGTGGTCAGCTGTAGACCTAACCACGTGGTCAGATGTAGACCTAACCACTCAGAGAAACAGCCTTTTCATAATGATCCGATCCAGGCATTTTGTATTATGGCTTTTCCCCTATAAGCTCTTTACAACGTCCATGGAGACTAAATCCCTGGGGGTAGAAACAGCCTGTTGTCTTTATACTCTAAAGGCATTTACATTTTGATCATATCATCCTGTAAACTGGCACAGGTGAGACTAGTGTCCACTGTGACCTTAATATCTCCATGTCTGATGTAGGCTATGCTGTTGGGACTCGCTTCAGATTGTCTGTCTCTCTCTCTCGGGGTGTGTGTGTGTGTGTGTGTGTGTGTGTGTGTGTGTGTGTGTGTGTGTGTGTGTGTGTGTGTGTGTGTGTGTGTGTGTGTGTGTGTGTGTGTGTGTGTGTGTGTCAAACGTCAAACGTTTCGGGTTGCCTTTCACAATAAATTGGGTGAATTTTGGGCCCATTCTTCCTGACAGAGCTGGTGTAACTGAGTCAGGTTTGTAGGCCTCCTTGCTCGCACACGCTTTTTCAGTTCTGCCCACAAATCTTCTATGGGATTGAGGTCAGGGCTTTGTGATGGCCACTCCAATACCTTGACTTTGTTGTCCTTAAGCCATTTTTCCACAACTTTGGAAGTATGCTTGGGGTCGTTGTCCATTTGGAAGACCCATTTTCGACCAACCTTTAACTTCCTGACTGATGTCTTGAGATGTTGCTTCAATATATCCACATCATTTTCCTCCCTCATGATGCCACCTATTTTGTGAAGTGCACCAGTCCCTCCTGCTGCAAAGCACCCCCACAACATGATGCTGCCATCCCCGTGCTTCACGGTTGGGATGGTGTTCTTCGGCTTGCAAGCCTCCCCCTTTTTTCTCCAAACATAACGATGGTCATTATGGCCAAACAATTCTATTTTTGTTTCATCAGACCAGAGGACATTTCTCCAAAAAGTACGATCTTTGTCCCCATGTGCAGTTGCAAACTGTAGTCTCGCTTTTTTTATGGCGGTTTTGGAGCAGTGGCTTCTTCCTTGCTGAGCGGCCTTTCAGATTATGTCGATATAGGACTCTTTTTACTGTGGATATAGATACTCTTGTACCTGTTTCCTCCAGCATCTTCACAAGGTCCTTTGCTGTTATTCTGGGATTGATTTGCACTTTAAGCACCAAAGTACGTTCATCTCTAGGAGACAGAACGCATCTCCTTCCTGAGCTTCTCCTCTCTTTCATGTTGATAAAACAGTCTATCACTGTCATACAGTACACACTTACATGTTTTGTTGTCCTAGGCTACCTGGCTAAAATGCTTACTCACTAGCCTAACTCCATTCATGGGCAACGATAGCTACTTAACATTAGCCTTCTACATCTAGCTACATATTGAACTTCTATCCTCTCAGGCCAGGAGCACAATGTATGAATTAATGATTGGATCACAATCGCCATTATAATCATCGTCCAGTACAGGGAATTAAGTAAAACCACAAGTCCAAATCTCTATCTCCATACATGGATAAATTTAGGAAAGGGACAATTTTAGTTAGCTAGCCACTGGAGAACAACAACACAACGAGATGCAACAAGTCAAGTTGTTTCTGTCAATAACGTATGCTCTCGATGCGATTTGATAGTGACGTCAAATCCAAACTGGCTTCCCTTGACACCTTTTTTTGGTGCGCCAGGATCATTCACAGCTGAGCTCACTCAGTTTAATTCCACACTGATTGGCTATTATTTTATACCTTTTTTTATCAAGGGAGGTCAAATGCTCGCTGGCTTCCCTAGCATTCAATTCTACGGGCAGCAACAACGTCATACTCTTTTGGACCAGACAGCATCAGATAGATGGCCTACACATACAGAGACAGAGGGGCGCTGTTCGCTCGCTCGGATGCATTCTCCGGTCGAGATACATTCAGCCTCTTGAGAACTAAAGGAAAATTATGAAACAGAGAGACGAAAGATAAATTATTAATCTATTTTTTTCTTGGTCAATTTTTTGGAGAAGCCTGGCTTCCCTTGGCATCCATGAAAACACGCCACTCACTAGACTCATCTGAACGTCCCCCGGTACCAGTTGAAAAAATGAACGGAATTATATACGGAGACTGTATAGTGCCAAAAATAAGGGGTTAAAAACATGTAGCTAAATGATCGTTGGTACGACCTTCTTAAAACAATTCCATATAGCTTAGTAGAACCCCACCTCCGGCATAGTCAGGGCTTGGACTGTAATGGGTTAAATAGTTCTGTCACGTCCTGACCCTTGTATGATGTCATTTTCTATAGTAGAGTGGTCAGGGCGTGACGGGGTGTTTTTGGGTGGTTTTCTTGTTTTCTGTTTCTATGTTGTTTTTCTAGGTTTCTATTTCTATGTTGGGGTTGTTGGGATGATCTCCAATTAGAGGCAGCCGGTTCTCGTTGTCTCTAATTGGAGATCATATTTATGTAGGGGGTTTTGCCATTTGGTTTTGTGGGTTGTTATTTTGAGTAGTGTGTTTTCTCTCTGCGTCACAGTTTGTTGTTTTGTTATTTCAAGTATTTGGTGTATTGCATTACGTTTCACGGATTAATAAAGATGTGGAACTACAAACACGCTGCGCCTTGGTCCAATCCTTTAAACAGCCGTGACAAGTTCATATGAGTGATTTGGCTGTTCTGGTGTTGGTTACACAAAATCATCATCAAACACCATCCAAATAGCACAGAACAAATGCATAATAAATTGATGTTGACTTCGTTCTATAGCCCCTTTGTTCTATGAAGTCTTTCGTCTTTCCTTCCTCTAGGCTACACAGAGATGAACTACCTTGATATTATGACATTTTGATTGTTTCTCCTTTGTTTTCATTACTTAATAGAAGCCTGCTGCTGAGAGACAGAGTTCTCTGGGGAAGGCTGTGTGAGGGTCTGCTGAGAGACAGAGTTCTCTGGGGAAGGCTGTGTGAGGGTCTGCTGAGAGACAGAGTTCTCTGGGGAAGGCTGTGTGAGTGTCAGCTGAGAGACAGAGTTCTCTGGGGAAGGCTGTGTGAGTGTCTGCTGAGAGACAGAGTTCTCTGGGGAAGGCTGTGTGAAGGTCTGCTGAGAGACAGTTCTCTGGGGAAGGCTGTGTGAGGGTCTGCTGAGAGCCTGAGACTGCTCTTCTCTGCTCTGAGCTGCAATCTGAATGGCCTGTAAAACTCTCATACATACAGAGGGATGGAGGGATGAATGAAAGGGATGACTGATAAAGGGATGACTGCTTGATGTACTGGAGAAGACAAACGCTTTCACCTCAATTCCTGAGCTTGGTTTTCTGAGCAGGCAGTGGACAGGCGTTTAAAGTCCCTCCTCTGCTTTGTCTGGAGAACAATACCCCCAGCCAGATGGCCAAGCATTCCCAAGGCAGAAGAGGGAGACACTACGAACCCAACAACCCCACAAACTCTTATAAGACCCCCACAGGGGGAGCACAAAGTCTGGAAGCCAGGCTAGGGCTGACTCAAATCAAAACAGAATGCCATTGCTTTTGCTGTCCAAGTTGCAGAAACAGGACTAATCCACTGTTGGAACTCCTGGGACAAGTTAGAGAGAAGAGATCCCCACTCCAAACCCTGACCCCTGACCCTTCGCCACCAAAAACCCAACTTCTCATTAGGTAATACAAGGGAAATTATAGTTAGAGAGAAATGTCTGACTTAAGGTCTGGCTCAACTCAAATGAAAACAGGAAGTTTTTCCAGAAAGGTCCAGTCTACTCTTGGCACCTGGGAGAATTGAGAGCGGGCTGTAGAGCAAGAGGAAATGACTGTTCAGTAAACCAGATCGAGGTAACAATTCAACAACCCTTCCTGAAGATCGAAACAACAGTTTCACTTCTCAACAATCAATTCCAGATGGCTCACTCTTCACCCGTTTAAATGTCTCTATGGTTGCATACCAAACAGAACCCTATTTCTCATCTAGGTTCCATTCCAAACAGATCCCTATTTCTCATCTAGGTTCCATTCCAAACAGAACCCTATTTCTCATCTAGGTTCCATTCCAAACTGCATCCTATTTCTCATCTAGGTTCCATTCCATACAGAACCCAAAATCCTCATCTAGGTTCCATTCCAAACTGCATCCTATTTCTCATCTTGTTTGCATTCCAAACGGCATCCTATTTCTCATCTAGGTTCCATTCCAAACTGCATCCTATATCTCATTCTAGGTTGCATTCCAAACGGCACCCTATTTGTGTTTTTTTGCAGCTAAAGGGAAAGTAAGACTGTCATCACTTCCCAGTCCAGCCAAGGTGCATGAACTAATAATCACCTCTGATGTACGTGAGAATTTACGAGAAGCATTCAGCTACTCTGGAGGACAACTGAATAGAGCAGAATAAACCTAGTCTCTCTCTCGCGTTCTCTTTCTTTCTTTCACTCACTCTTTTTCTCTCCATCTCTCTGCTCTCTTCAGATGTGAAGGAACTTGTAGGTTAGCTCTCTGCTCTCTTCAGATGTGAAGGAACTTGTAGGTTAGCTCTCTGCTCTCTTCAGATGTGAAGAAACTTGTATGTTAGCTCTCTGCTCTCTTCAGATGTGAAGGAACTTGTAGGTTAGCTCTCTGCTCTCTTCAGATGTGAAGAAACTTGTAGGTTAGCTCTCTGCTCTCTTCAGATGTGAAGAAACTTGTATGTTAGCTCTCTGCTCTCTTCAGATGTGAAGGAACTTGTAGGTTAGCTCTCTGCTCTGACAATCTGCTGTTACCTGGAGGTCACCAGAGCTCCAACACATGTATAAAGATGTATAAAAACATGAAAATGAGGCAACTGTTTCTACACTAATTAGCACAACACTAGACTATTAGAAAAAAGGTTTCCAAAAGGGTTCTTCGACTGTCCCCACATTAGAAAACTTTTTGGCTCCAGGTAGAACAGCTTTTGGTATCAGGTAAATCCATGTTGGGTTCCATGTAGAAGCCTCTGTGGAAAGGGTTCTACATAGAACCCAAAAGGGTTTTAACCTGGAACCAATAAGGGTTCTCCAATGGGGACAGTCGAAGAACCCTTCTAGGTTCTAGATAGCACTTTTTCATCTAAGAGTGTAGAGTTTTTTTGAGAGGACTCGAGTCTTACAACGTTATGCCACCTTGACATTCCTCTGGAGGAGAGGACAACCTTAAATCTGCATAAGATCTCAATTCAAGGTGAAGGTTAGGTGTAGACTATGCTGAGTGACTCCTATTCAAAAACTTTGCGATCAAAAAAGCTGACAAGTAAAAATATGCCACATAGGGTCCTCCTGACGACGACAACTTGCTGACTTTTGGCTGGCTGGCCGTTTCTCTAAAGGTCACCTGAAGTGTGTCTGCCAGACAGAATGGGTATTGCTGAGGTCATGGTTTACAGTCAACTAGAGGCTTGTCACCGTGCCACCTGGCCCCATCATCGACACCTTTCTATTCTCTATCTCATCTCATCCCGACACAGCAGGCCAGAGATCGATGTGATGGCCTCGTCTCGACC
The DNA here is from genome assembly GCF_965601325.2 of Salmo salar. Classification (NCBI taxonomy): domain Eukaryota; kingdom Metazoa; phylum Chordata; class Actinopteri; order Salmoniformes; family Salmonidae; genus Salmo; species Salmo salar. The sequence goes on from NC_138305.1 coordinate 29,124,049, forward strand.
ACTGCATTTTGCTACACTCATCAAAACCATGGTGTTTATAGACCACCAAGGACAGGGTATAAAGAGGTCCTGAACATGTTGTGGTGCTGAAAGATTAATGTATCACTTTAACTAGATCAAGGCTATTTTCATCTGCTACCTTGTGTTCTCTCACATTATAACGTCACCATGACGACTGATGATTATCATCAATAGCTAACACACTGGCACACTTAGATATAGGTTCACTAAGGATGTCATTGTGACCACACCCTGTGTGTCACATTTTTCTTATAGTCCTAGAATTCAGTCAACATCCATTGAACCATGAAAAGTGTGCTGCCAAACCCCACCACACCCATCCCCCTCCTCCACCCCTTCCTCATCTCTCTCTCTCTCTCTCTCTCTCTCTCTCTCTCTCTCTCTCTCTCTCTCTCTCTCTCTCTCCTAGGCCAGGCGTGGGGGATCCATCCATCCGCCCCACTGGGAGAGGAGAGGAGAGGAGAGGAGAGGAGAGGAGAGGAGAGGAGAGGAGAGGAGAGGAGAGGAGAGGAGAGGAGAGGAGAGGAGAGGAGAGGAGAGGAGAGGAGACACTGAATGATAAAGAGCGAGAGAGAGAGAGAAACTACCCTACAGTACTGAGCACAAGATTCCCAGGAATCACTTGCTCTTTGCATGACATACGTACCTATGTACAGTACCAGTCAAAAGTTTGGCCAGACCTACTCATTCAAGGGTTTTTCTTTATTTTTACAATTTTCAACACTGTAGAATAATAGTGAAGACATCAAAACCATGAAATAACACATATGGAATCATGTAGTAAACAAAAAAGTGTTAAACAAATCTAAATATATTTTAGACTCTTCAAAGTAGCCACACTTTGCCTTGATGACAGCTTTGCCCACTCTTGGCATTCTTTCAACCAGCTTCATGAGGTAGTCACCTGGAATTCATTTCAATTAACAGGTGTACCTTGTTAAAAGTTAATTGGTAGAATTTATTCCCTTCTTAATGCCTTTAAGTCAACCAGTTGTGTTGTGACAAGGTAGGGGTGGTATACAGAATATATCCCTATTTGGTAAAAGACCAAGTCCATATTATGGCAAGAACAGCTCAAATAAGAAAAGAGAAACAACAGTCCATCATTACTTTAAGACATGAAGGTCAGTCAATTCGGAAAATTACTAGACCTCTGAAAGTTTCTTCAAGTGCAGTCGCAAAAACTATCAAGCGCAATGATGAAACTGGCTCTCATGAGGACCACCACAGGAAAGGAAGACCCAGAGTTACCTCCAGAGTTACCTCCGCTGCAGAGGATAGGTTTATTAGAGTTACCAGCCTCAGAAATTGCAGCCCAAACAAATGCTTCACAGAATTCAAGTAACAGACACATCTCAACATCACCTGTTCAGAGGAGACTGCATGAATCAGGCCTTCAAATAAAATAAAATGTTATTTGTCACATGCGCCGAATACAACAGCTGTAGTAGACCTTACTGTGAAATGCTTACTGACAAGCCCTTAACCAACAATGCAGTTTTAAGAAAAATAAGTGATAAGTAAAAAATAGGTAAGTCAAATGTTTTAAATAATAACAATGGCGAGGCTATATACAGGGGGTACCGGTACTGAGACAAAGTATGGGGGCATCGGTTAGTCGAGGTAATTGAGTTAAAGAGTTAAAGAGACTATGCATAGATAATAACCAGAGAGTAGCAGCAGCGTAAAAGGGGGGGGGGGGGGGGGGGGGGGGCAATGCCAATAGTCTGGGTAGCCATTTGATTAGATGTTCAGGAGTCTTATGGCTTGGAAGTAGAAGCTGTTTAGAAGCCTCTTGGACCTAGACTTGGTGCTCCTGTACCGATTGCTGTGCGGTAGCAGAGAGAACAGTCTATGACTGGGGTGGCTGGAGTCTTTGACAAATTTTAGGGCCTTCCTCAGACACCGCCTGGTATAGAGGTCCTGGATGGCAGGAAGCTTGGCCCCAGTGATGTACTGGGCCGTATGCACTACCCTCTGTAGTGCCTTGCGGTCGGAGGCTGAGCAGTTGCTACACGAGGCAGTGATGCAACCAGTCAGGATACTCTCGATGGTGCAGCTGTAGAACGTTTTAAAGATCTGAGGACCCATGCCAAATATTTTTAGTCTCCTGTTGGAGTAGTGCCTGGCCATGCAGTCATGAGTGAACAGGGAGAACAGGAGGGGACTGAGCATGCACCCCTGAGGGGCCAGTGTGTTGAGGATCAGCGTGGCAGATGTGTTGTTACCTACTCTTACCACCTGGGGGTGGCCCATCAGGAAGTCCAGGATCCAGTTGCAGAGGGAGGTGTTTAGTCCCAGGGTCCTTAGCTTAGTGATGAGCTTTGAGGGTACTATGGTGTTGAACGCTGAGCTGTAGTCAATGAACAGCATTCTCACATAGGTGTTCCTTTTGTCCAGGTGGGAAAGGGCAGTGTGGAGTGCAATAGAGATTGCATCATCTGTGAATCTGTTGGGGCGGTATGCAAATTGGACTGTGTCTAGGGTTTCTGGGATTACGATGTTGATGTGAGCCATGACCAGCCTTTCAAAGCATTTCATGGCCACAAACGTGAGTGCTACGGGTCGGTAGTCATTTAGGCAGGTTACCTTAGTGTTCTTGGACACAGGAACTATGGTGGTCTGTTTGAAACATGTAGGTATTACAGACTCAGTCAGGGACAGGTTGAAAATGTCAGTGAAGACACTTGCCAGTTGGTCAGCGCATGCTCGGCGTACACATCCTGGTAATCCGTCTGGCCCTGCGGCCTTGTGAATGTTGACCTGTTTAAAGGTCTTACTCACATCGGCTACGGAGAGCATGATCACACAGTCGTCCGGAAAAGCTGATGCTCTCATGTATGCTTCAGTGTTGCTTGCCTCAAAGCGAGCATAGAAATAATTAAGCTTGTCTGGTAGGCTCGTGTCACTGGGCAGCTTGTGGATGTACTTCCCTTTGTAGTCTGTAATAGTTTGCAAGCCCTGCCACACCCGATGAAGGTCAGAGCCAGTGTAGTACGATTCAATCTTAGTCCTGTATTGACGCTTTCCCTGTTTGATGGTTCGTCGGAGGGCATAGCGGGATTTCTTATAAGCTTCCGGATTAGTGTCCCACTCATTGAAAGCGGCAGCTCTACCTTTAGCTCAGTGCGGATGTTGCCTGTAATTCATGGCTTCTGGTTGTGGTATGTAGTTGATGTCGGAAGTTTACATACACTTAGGTTGGAGTCATTAAAACTCGTTTTTCAACCACTCCAAAAATTCCTTGTTAACAAACTATAGTTTTGGCAAGTCAGTTAGGACATCTACTTTATGCATTACACAAGTAATTATTCCAACAATTGTTTACAGACAGATTATTTCACTTATAATTCACTGTATCACAATTCCAGTGGGTCAGAAGTTTACATACACTAAGTTGACTGTGCATTTAAACAGCTTGGAAAATTCCCGAAAATGATGTCATGGCTTTAGAAGCTTCTGATAGGCTAATTGACATCATTTGAGTTAATTGGAGGTGTACCTGTGGATGTATTTCAAGGCCTACCTTCAAACTCAGTGCCTCTGCTTCTTTTGATTTTAATGAGAAAATCAAAAGAAATCAGCCAAGACCTCAGAAAAAAAATTGTAGACCTCAACAAGTCTGGTTCATCCAATTTCCAAATGCCTGAAGGTACCACATTCATCTGTACAAACAATAGTACGCAAGTATAAACACCATGGGACCACGCAGCCATCATACCGCTCAGGAAGGAGACGCGTTCTGTCTCCTAGAGATGAACGTACTTTGGTGCGAAAAGTGCAAATCAATCCCAGAACAACAGCAAAGGACCTTGTGAAGATGCTGTAGGAAACAGGTACAAAAGTATCTATATCCACAGTAAAACAAGTCATATATCGACATAAATTGAAAGGCCGCTCAGCAAGGAAGAAGCCACTGCTCCAAAACCAACATAAAAAAGACAGACTACGGTTTGCAACTGCACATGAGGACAAAGATCGTACTTTTTGGAGAAACGTCCTCTGGTCTGATTAAACAAAAATAGAACTGTTTGGCCATAATGACCATCGTTATGTTTAGAGGAAAAAGGGGGAAGCTTGCAAGCTGAAGAACACCATCCCAACTGTGAAGCACGGGTGTGGCAGCATCATGTTGTGGGGGTGCTTTGCTGCAGGAGGGACTGGTGCACTTCACAAAATAGATTGCATCATGAGGTAGGAAAATTATGTGGATATATTTAAGCAACATCTCAAGACATCAATCAGGAAGTTAAAGCTTTGTCGCAAATGGGTCTTCCAAATGGACAACGACCCCAAGTATATTTCGTTGTGGCAAAATGGCTTAAGGACAACAAAGTCAAGGTATTGGAGTGGCCATCACAAAGCCCTGACCTCAATCCCATAGAAAATGTGGGGGCAGAACAGAAAAGGCGTGTGCGAGCAAGGAGGCCTACAAACCTGACTCAGTTACACCAGCTCTGTCAGGAGGAATGGGCCAAAATTCACCCAACTTATTGTGGGAACCTTGTAGAAGGCTACCCGAAACATTTGACAAATTAAACAATTTAAAGGTAATGTTACCAAATACTAATTGAGTGTATGTAAACTTCTGACCCACTGGGAATGTAATGAAATAAATCATTATCTCTACTGTTATTTTGACATTTCACATTCTTAAAATAAAGTGTTGATCATAACTGACCTAAGACAGGGAATTTTTACTTGGACTAAATGTCAGGAATTGTGAAAAACTGAGTTTAAATGTATTTGGCTAAGGTGTATGTAAACTTCCGACTTCAACTGTACGTACAGTCACTGTGGGGACGACGTCGTCGATGCACTTATTGATGAAGCCAGTGACTGATGTGATGTACTCTTCAATGCCATCGGAAGAATCCCGGAACATTAGCTTAGCATCTGTGTCATCTGACTACTTCCTTATTGACTGAAACACTGGTGCTTCCTGCTTTAGTTTTTGCTTGTAAGCAGGAATTAGGGGGATAAAATGATGGTCAGATTTACTAAGTGGAGGGCGAGGGAGAGCTTTGTACGCATCTTTGTGTGTGGAGTAAAGGTGGTCTATAGTTTTTTCCACTCTGGTTGCACATTTAACATGCTGGTAGAAATTGGACCGCAGCGTGAAGGAAAAGCAAAGCAGCCAACAAGGGCTCAGCATATGTGGGAATTCCTTCAAGACTTTTGGAAAAGCAGATTAACTGCCTTGCTCAGGGACAGAACGGCAGATTTTTATCTTGTCAGCAAGTGCAGGTGGTGAGATTAATAATGAACGGAAACATAGCCCAATACAAGAAACACGAGAAGTGTGTAGACATGAAACACATAGTCAATACTGCCTGGGTTCTGGAACTAAGGAGGTGACATAAATAGGGGAGGTAATCAGTGAAGTGATGGAGTCCAGGTGTGCCTATTAATGGAGTCCAAGTGTGCCTAATGATGAAACGCAGGTGCGCATGATGATGAATGCCAGGTGCACATAATGATGAATGCCAGGTGAGCGTAATGATGAATGCCAGGTGAGTGTAATGATGAATGCCAGGTGAGTGTAATGATGAATGCCAGGTGCGTGTAATGATGAATGCCAGGTGAGCGTAATGATGAATGCCAGGTGAGCGTAATGATGAATGCCAGGTGAGCGTAATGATGAATGCCAGGTGAGCGTAATGATGAATGCCAGGTGAGCGTAATGATGAATGCCAGGTGAGCGTAATGATGAATGCCAGGTGAGCGTAATGATGAATGCCAGGTGAGTGTAATGATGAGCCAGGTGCGCGAGGTGCCGGGGCGTAATGATGAATGCCAGGTGAGCGTAATGATGAATGCCAGGTGAGTGTAATGATGAATGCCAGGTGAGTGTAATGATGAATGCCAGGTGCGCGTAATGATGAATGCCAGGTAAGTGTAATGATGAATGCCAGGTGCACGTAATGATGAATGCCAGGTGGGTTTAATGATGAATGCAAGGTGCACGTAATGATGAATGCCAGGACAGGTAGTTAGTAAACCGGTGAAGTCGAATGCCGTAGGGGAAGAGCGGGAGTAGACGTGACATCTAAAATGTAGAAAATAGTAAAAATAAAGAAAAAACATGAAATGTGTAGGTGTGTCCAAACATTTTACTGGTACTGTAAATCTACAGTATCTATCCAGTAGGTCATTTAGTAATTTAACTAATAGCCTATATTCTCTGATCAGTCTCACACAGTATATCTATACATTCAGTAGTCTGTCATCTGGACTAGTATAATTACTCTACTCCTCACTGGCTGTGGTTTATGGACTGGGTGGTTTATGGGCTGGATGGTTTATGGACTGGGTGGTTTATGGGCTGGATGGTTTATGGACTGGGTGGTTTATGGACTGGGTGGTTTATGGGCTGGATGGTTTATGGACTGGGTGGTTTATGGACTGGGTGGTTTATGGGCTGGATGGTTTATGGACTGGGTGGTTTATGGGCTGGGTGGTTTAAGAGCTGTGTACTCTACTGACCAGGGCCTAGAACCTCATTCTGTCGGATGGGAGCTGTGCTGATTGGAATGAATGAACAGATCAGACAGCAGGTTCAGGGACAGATAGAGAAAGAGGGAGATAGAGAGACAGAGGGAGAGACAGAGAGAGAGAAAAGAAAGGGAGACCCACTTCCACCATTGTTTGTCCAGGAATGCAACCTATGCGTGACATCCTGACAGACAGGTTGTGTGTTTTCTACAATACCCAGCTGAGAGGTTCCCTCTGTTGATCTGTGTCTTCATCTTCTATGGCTCCCTGTGGGTCTCTCTATCTCGCATATCAACAGGACCGCCTAGTCAGTGATATAGTGTACTGTACCAGCATTGAGGTGAGGCGAGGACTAGTCAGTACTGTAGTATACTGTACAAGCCTTGAGGTGGGGCGAGGCCTAGTCAGTGATATAGTGTACTGTACCAGCATTGAGGTGAGGCGAGGACTAGTCAGTGATATTGTTGAGATTTCTAGCTCACTCAGGAAAAGAAAAAAATATATATGTATAAATAGATAAAAGAGAAGCAAATGGGTCTGATGTGTTCAATTAAATGGGGAACGAGTGATTTCTTTAAGTTTCTTAGATGCTCAAATATGTTACGTTATGTGCGCATGCGTAGCTTCACTAGAAACTTAAATTACAGCACCTGGTAATCACTTCACCGTAGACAATCATCAGGAGCACACAGCCCGTTGGTATGTAACTGCGAACTACTCAGTCTAGCATTGATGTTTAAGTCACTTATATGTTTGTGCACTGAACGTTTACCTCACTGTGTCGGTGTTAGTTGGCCGGGAGTAACTTGTAGCTCGCTGGGTGCGGTAGCTCAGCGACCCAGATGCTATATAGCATTAGGCTATTATTATCAGCCATTTGCATTGTGCTGATTGTTCGGAGCACTCTGCTGGTTTCTGGTGGCAGTGGTGATAGCGGTGGTTTGGTTCGGTGATCCCTGGTGGAGTGCCGCATTATGTTGCGTTTGTGTGTAAATCCTTTGGACGAGGCATGTGGTGGCATGGGTTCTGTGTCCTGTGACAGCGTCCATAGCAACCTGTGACGGCAGAGTCACTGTGCGCATGCTCCTCTGGCGCTGGGCATTCTGGGTGATGTAGTCGGTGCTGTTTTAAGCCAGATTCGCCACATCTTTGATGGTGTTGCAGGCTTATTTGATTTATTATTTACATTATTATTATTATTATTATATTACTTGAATAATATACTAAATAATATATCTGAATAATATATTGTCATTACTTGTTTGTTGTATTTCAGGTTTATGACCTGTGGTCATTTGATTTAAAATAAAATTAAGGACAAAACACGAGTCATGACATTGTGTGCTTCCTGGTGAGCCTTTTCGGAGGGCTAAATAACGAAAATCCGAACAGATATAGTGTACTGTACCAGCATTGAGGTGAGGCGAGGCCTAGTCAGTGATGTAGTGTACTGTACCAGCATTGAGGTGGGGCGAGGCCTAGTCAGTGATGTAGTGTACTGTACCAGCATTGAGGTGGGGCGAGGCCTAGTCAGTGATGTAGTGTACTGTACCAGCATTGAGGTGGGGCGAGGACTAGTCAGTGATGTAGTGTACTGTACCAGCATTGAGGTGGGGCGAGGCCTAGTCAGTGATGTAGTGTACTGTACCAGCATTGAGGTGGGGCGAGGCCTAGTCAGTGATGTAGTGTACTGTACCAGCATTGAGGTGAGGCGAGGCCTAGTCAGTGATATAGTGTACTGTACCAGCATTGAGGTGAGGCGAGGCCTAGTCAGTGATGTAGTGTACTGTACCAGCATTGAGGTGAGGCGAGGCCTAGTCAGTGATGTAGTGTACTGTTCCAGCTTTGAGGTGGGGCGAGGACTAGTCAGTGATGTAGTGTACTGTTCCAGCTTTGAGGTGAGGCGAGGACTAGTCAGTGATGTAGTGTACTGTACCAGCATTGAGGTGAGGCGAGGACTAGTCAGTGATGTAGTGTACTGTTCCAGCTTTGAGGTGGGGCGAGGACTAGTCAGTGATGTAGTGTACTGTACCAGCGTTGAGGTGAGGCGAGGACTAGTCAGTGATGTAGTGTACTGTTCCAGCTTTGAGGTGGGGCGAGGACTAGTCAGTGATGTAGTGTACTGTACCAGCCTTGAGGTGAGGCAGTACATTACCATGAAAAATGGACCATTGAAAAACAAATCAAATTGTATTGGTCACATACACACATTTAGCAGAGTCTAAGAATACTGAAATCTGAAGGCAGAATAATGTGTCTAAAGCTGGATAAACAGGATACGAGCAATAGAAACATCCCATTCCTGTCTGTTTCTGTTTCCGCCCCAACCAGTCAGAACTAGATGACAGAGAGCAGAATGGAAAACAACACTGCTGTGAAGTCCATATGAAAAAAGTACACAATGAAACTCAATGTTTTGTTCGACTGGTGATGTTTCATATCTTCCAAATATTTATCTTATAAGCATAGTAGTAATAGTCTAATGGGGATGTTGAAAACTAAATAGGCAGCTTTAAAAAAAAACGTTAACCAGAATTTAACCAGAATTTGTAGTATTGTAATAAATCATGAATACTTGAGCAGTGCTTTTAACATATTCAGTTACTCCATCTCCGTTCTCTTTCCTTCAGGCCTATTTGTTCAACAGAACATGTACACAGACTGTCTCTATAGACTCTCTACTTCTCAATGAATCACTGCCACTTGTCTTTGCTGACTTAATTACTTTTTTTAACTGGAGAGAAGCCCATTCAGGTAGGCTCGGCTCACAGGAGAGTTGCCACACAGCTGAGCCAGGTGAGTGAATAGCCTCACCTTCTCAAGGTGTGGCATTACACACCAACACAGTACAACTAATATAGACTGAATGGCTGTGGAGGGGAGCTAGAAGCAATAGGTGAGACAGGTGAATGTGAGATGCTGACTCATGTCCTGAGGTGAATACAGAGTGACAGAATTCAAAAAATATATATATATTTAACTAGGTCACGTCAGTTAAGAACAAATTCTTATTTACAATGACGGCCAACCCCGGCCAAACCCGGACGATGCTGGGCCAATTGTTGCGCCGCCCTATGGGACTCCCAATTACAGCCAGTTGTGATACAGCCTGGATTTGAACCAGGGAGTCTGTAGTGATACCTCTAGCACTGAGATGCAGTGCCTTAGACCGCTGCGCCACTCAGGAGCCCAAGACAGACAGACAGACAGACAGGAGGTAAGCTTGAGAGTGGTGCCGGAGGGGATGGCTGCCGTTTCGAGGGCGTTGTAACTTTTTTTGTACATAATGTTTCTGCCACCATTTCTTATGACCGAAAAGAGCTTCTGTACATCAGAACAGCGATTACTCACCTCGGACTGGACAAAGATTGTTTCTTTAATGAATCGGAGGCGAAAGATTTACGGCTACTTCCAGACCAGGCCCAAATCCACGTCACTCGCATGAAGAGGAAACGTGGATACAGGGGGCGCAGATCCGGGTGCTTCATGAGAATTCGTCGTCGAGTGGATAATCCGCTTTTACCGTCCGTCCTACTGGCGAACGTGCAATCACCAACGGGACATTAAAAACTATAATATCTTATGTTTCACCGAGTTATGGCTGAACGATGACATGGATAATATCAAGTTTGCTGTGTTTTCCGTGCATCGGCAAGACAGATCAGCAACCTTCGGTAAGACGAGCGGTGGTCTGTGTCTATTTGTCAATAACAGATGCTGCGTGATCTCTAGTATTAAGGAAGTAATCTATATTTTTCGTAGCCGTCTATTTACCACCACAAACCGTTGCAGGCACTAAAACCGAGCTGTATAAGGCCATAAGAAAACAAGAGAATGCTCATCCAGAAGTGGCGCTCCTAGTGGCCGGGGACTTTAATGCAGGAGACTTTAAATCAGATTTACCTAATTTCTACTAGCATGTCACATGTGCAACCAGAGGGGGAAAAAACATGAGACCACCTTTACTCAACACACAGAGACACGTACAAAGTTCTCCCTTGCCCTCCATTTGGCAAATCTAACCATAATTCTATCCTCCTGAATTCTGCGTACAAGCAAAAACTCAAACAGAAAGATTCAGTGACTCGCTCAATACGGAAGTGGTCAGATGAAACGGATGCTAAGCTACAGGACAGTTTTAATTGCACAGACTGGAAAACGCTCCGGGATTCATCCGATGGCATTGAGGAGTATACCACATCATTCACCGGCTTCATCAATATGTGCATCGACGACGTCTTCCCCACAGTGACCATATGTACATATCCCAACCAGAAGCTATGGATTACAGGCAACATCCGCACTGAGCTAAAGGCTAGAGCTGCCGCTTTCAAGGAGTAGGACACAAATCCGGAAGATTAAAAGAAATGCCTTCTATGTTCGCTTCGAGGCAAGCAACACTGAACCATGCATGAGAGCACCAGCTGTTCCGGATGACTGTGTGATCACGCTCTCCGTAGCCGATGAGAGTAAGACCTTTAAACAGGTCAACAGTCACAAGGCAGCAAGGCCAGACGGGTTACCAGGACGCCTACTCAGCGCATGTGCTGACCAACTGATATCTTCAACCTCTCCCTGTAATACCTACAGCTGAAGTCAGAAGTTTACATACACTTAGGTTGGAGTCATTAAAACTCGTTTTTCAACCACTCCACAAATTTCTTGTTAACAAACTATAGTTTTGGCAAGTCGGTTAGGACATCTACTTTGTGCATGACACAAGTAATTTTTCCAACAATTGTTAACAGACAGATTATTTCACTTGTAATTCACTGTATCACAATTCCAGTGGGTCAGAAGTTTAAATACACTAAACTGACTGTGCCTTTAAACAGCTTGGAAAATTCCAGAAAATGGTGTCATGGCTTTAGAAGCTTCTGATAGGCTAATTGACATCATTTGAGTCAATTGGAGGTGTACCTGTGGATGTATTTCAAGGCCCACCTTCAAACTCAGTGCCTCTTTGCTTGACATCATGGGAAAATCAAAAGAAATCAGCCAAGCCTTCAGAAAAGAATGTGTAGACCTAGAGGAAACAGGTACAAAATTTATCTATATCCACAGTAAAATGAGTCCTATATCGATATAACCTGAAAGGCCACTCAGCAAGGAAGAAGCCACTGCTCCAAAACCAACATAAAAAAGACCGACTACGGTTTGCAACTGCACATGGGGACAAAGATCGTACTTTTTGGAGAAATGTCCTCAGGTCTGATGAAACAAAAATAGAACTGTTTGGCCATAATGACCATCGTTATGTTTGAAGAAAAAGGGGGAGGCTTGCAAGCCGAAGAACACCATCCCAACTGTGAAGCATGGGGGTGGCAGCATCATGTTGTGGGGGTGCTTTGCTGCAGGAGGGCCTGGTGCACTTCAGAAAATAGATGGCATCATGAGGTAAGAAAATTATGTGGATATATTGAAGCAACATCTCAAGACATCAGTCAGGAAGTTAAAGCTTGGTCGCAAATGGGTCTTCCAAATGGACAATGACCCCAAGCATATTCCAAAGGTGTGGCAAAATGGCTTAAGGACAACAGTCAAGGTATTGGAGTGGCCATCACAAAGCCCTGACCTCAATCCCATAGAAATTCTGTGGGCAGAACTGAAAAAGCGTGTGCGAGCAAGGAGGCCTACAAACCTGACTCAGTTACACCAGCTCTGTCAGGAGGAATGGGACAAAATTCACCCAACTTATTGTGGGAAGCTTGTGGAAGGCTACCGTTTGACCCAAGTTAAACAATTTAAAGGCAATGCTACCAAATACTAATTGATACTAAATACTAAATACTCAAATCTGAAATAAATCATTCTCTCTACTATTATTCTGACATTTCACATTCTTAATATAAAGTGGTGATCCTTACTGACCTAAGACAGGGAATGTTTACTCTGGTTAAATGTCAGGAATTGTGAAAAACTGAGTTTAAATGTATTTGGCTAAGGTGTATGTAAACTTCCCACTTCAACTGTACATGTTTCAAGCAGACCACCATAGTCCTTGTGCCCAAGAACGCAATGGTAATCTGCCAAAATGACTACCGCCCTGTAGCACTCATGTCTGTACCCATGAAGTACTTTGAAAGGCTGGTCATGGCTCACATCAACACCATCATCCCAGAAACTCTAGACCAACTACAATTCACATACCACCCCAACAGATCCACAGATGATGCAATTTATATTACACTCCACACTGCCCTTCCCCACGACAATGCCTACTTCCCCTCAGGAGACTGAAAATATTTGGCATGGGTCCTCAGATCCGCAAAAAGTTCTACATCTGCACCATTGAGAGCATCCATATTGGTTGCATCACCTCTTGGTATGGCAACTGCTCGTCATCTGAGGGTAGTGCGTACGACCCACTACATCACTGGGGCCAAGCTTCCTGCCATCCAGGACATCTATACCAGGCGGTGTCAGAGGAAGGCCCAAAGAATGTTCAAAGACTCCAGTCACCCAAGTCATAGACTGTTCTCTCTGCTATCGCATGGCAAACGGTACCGGAGCACCAAATCTAGGTCCAAAAGGCTCCTTAACAGCTTCTACCCCGAAGCCATAAGACTGCTAACCAGTTAATCAAATGACCACCGGACTATTTGCATTGACCCCATTTTTACGCTGCTGCTACTCTGTTTACTATCCATGCATATAACACCTTTACCTACATGTACATATTACCTCAATTACCTCAACTAACTGTGCCCCCGCACATTGACTCTGTACCAGTACCCCCTTGTATATAGCCTTGTTACTGTTATTTTATATTACTTTTGTTTACTTCAGTTTATTTAATTTTTTTAAATTCTGCATTGTTGGTTAAGGGCTTGCAAGTAAGCATTTCACAATAAGGTCTACACCTGTTGTATTCGGTGCTTGTGTCAAATAAAATTTGATTTGATTTGATAAATTAGGAAGGCTGGTTCTACTGAATCCAGCCTTTATCACCATTCAGATTAGGGCTCCTTGGTACTCTCTGCCCACCAGAAAGATATATCACCATTCAGATTAGGGCTCCTTCGTACTCTCTGCCCACCAGAGAGATATATCACCATTAAGATTAGGGCTCCTTGGTACTCTCTGCCCACCAGAGAGATATATCACCATTCAGATTAGGGCCCCTTGGTACTCTCTGCCCACCAGAGAGATATATCACCATTCAGATTAGGGGCTCCTTGGTACTCTCTGCCCACCAGAGAGATATATCACCATTCAGATTAGGGTGCTCCTTGGTACTCTCTGCCCACCAGAGAGATAGAAAGAGAGAGATTCCAGCACAGCCAGAATGATGACCTGGTGATAAAATCTGACAGAAAAGAGGTCGAACACACAAACACGTTCACACACACACACCACACCGGGCCCCCAGTAATGACGCAATTAAAGCAATTATGTGTGTAGGTGTTAAAAGTCACAGTTTAAAAAGCCATTCTATTTTATGGCTTTTCTGTGTGTGACTAAGAGAGTCTAATTTGAACCCAATTTAGTCCAAGAGTTTGAGTTTTATGGTGTGACTAAATTATTACTCAAAGAGTTAGTGTTCCTCTAAAAATAACATTTAAATCAACTTAATGAAACGTCAAAATGGTTTATCTTCACCATATTATTAAGAAACAGAAAGATAGCCTAGGTCTAGTTACAAAATCAAAACACTTTTTCACAGCATTGTCATTCTCTGGAGGACCCAGTTCCTAACTGAATAACACCATGGTAACCAGCGCTAACTCCTGAAAGACATAATGGGTACAGAAGACGGATCATTTATCAATGTCTGTGGCCCACTGTTCTAAATCGTGGCCTTTAACTCTCAACAGAGTTTAATTCTGGTGCTGCATTCCCTAAAAACTGACACACATACACACTCACACACACACACTTATGCACGCGCGCACACACACACACACTAAAACCAAACACAGCCTGTGAGTTGGATTAACCCTTGAGGGGTCATCTGCTGCTGGGACCAGAGCAGGGCGGGTCTGTCTCTAATTAGCATATATAGCTAATAGACCAGGGGGAATAACCCTGCCACAGCTGGCCTAGAACGGTTTACTAAATCAACACTTTAAAACTGGTTTATGGCTGTCTAATCCTCATTAATAACGGCCCCAATTATACCATCAACAACAGTGATGTGATTTAGACTGCTATACTCGAGAATATATCTAGCACTGTCTTATTTACTTAAATGGAAATCAGACTTCTGCATATTAGATAAAGTGCACTTAATTTGCACTTAGGCCTATACTTTGTGTGAGAAAGTTTGCTTTCTTAGCAGCTTGGTTGGGTAGTAATCCTTAGCGACTTGGTTGTGCGTGAGGTGGATTCCCAGGTAACTATGACTCATTTACAAACTACACTGACTCTCATGTACAGGCAGCAATGTAATGAAAGAGAGAGGGAGGGAGAAAGAGTGAGAGAGGGAAATAGGGTGAGGGAGGGAGAGAGAGAGAGTCTACTGTTTGCTGATGATCTGATGCTTCTGTCCCCAACCAAGGAGGGCCTACAGCAGCACCTAGATCTTCTGCACACATTCTGTCAGACCTGGGCCCTGACAGTAAATCTCAGTAAGACAAAAATAATGGTGTTCCAAAAAAGGTCCAGTTGCCAGGACCACAAATACAAATTCCATCTAGACACTGTTGCTGTAGAGCACACAAAAAACTATACATACCTCAGCCTAAAAATCAGTGCCACAGGTAACTTCCAGCTGTGAACGAGCTGAGAAACAAGGCAAGAACGGCCTTCTATGCCATCAAAAGGAACATACATTTCGACATACCCATTAGGATCTGGCAAAAAATACTTAAATCAGTTATAGAACCCATTGCCTTTTATGGTTGTGAGGTCTGGCGTCCGCTCACAAACCAAGACTTCACAAAATGGGACAAACACCAAATTGAGACTCTGCATGCCGAATTCTGCAAAAAAATCTTCAGTGTACAACATAAAACACCAAATAATGCATGCAGAGCAAAATTAGGCCGACACCCGCTAACTATCAAAATCAAGAAAATATCTGTTAAATTCTACAACCACCTAAAAGGAAGATTCCCAAACCTTCCATAACAAAACCATCACCTACAGAGAAATAAACCTGGAGAAGAGCCCCCTAAGCAAGCTGGTCCTGGGGCTCTGTTCACAAACACAAACAGACCCCACAGAGCCCCAGGACAGCAACACAATTAGACCCAACCAAATCATGAGAAAACAAAAAGATAATTACTTGACACAATGGAAAGAATTTTCAAAAAAACTGAGCAAACTAAAATGCTATTTGGCTCTAAACAGAGACTACACAGTGGCAGAATACATGACCCCTGTGACTGACCCAAACTTAAGGAAAGCTTTGACTACGTACAGACTCAGTGAGCATAGCCTTGCTATTGAGAAAGGCCACTGTAGGCAGACCTGGCTCTCAAGAGAAGACAGGCTATGTGCAGACTGCCCACAAAATGAGGTAGAAACTGAGCTTACACTTCCTAACCTCCTGCCAAATGTATGACCATATTAGAGACACATATTTGTGACATCACAGCAGCAAGATTTGTGACCTGTTGCCACAAGAAAAGGTCAACCAGTGAAGAACAAACACCATTGTAAATACAATCTGTATTTATGTTTATTTATTTTCCCTTTTGTACTTTAACTATTTGCACATCGTTACAACAGTGTATATAGACATAATATGACTTTTGAAATGTCTTTATTCTTGTGGAACTTCTGTGAGTGTAATATTTACTGTTAATTGTTTTTCTTTATTTCACTTTTTGTTTATTATCTACTTAACTTGCTTTGACAATGTTAACATATGTTTCCCATGCCAATAAAGCCCTTAAATTGAGAGAGAGAGAGAGAGAGAGAGAGAGAGAGAGAGAGAGAGAGAGAGAGAGAGAGAGAGAGAGAGAGAGAGAGAGAGAGAGAGAGAGAGAGAGAGAGAGAGAGAGAGGTCGTTGTAGGGTCAGGAATAGGGCTGGGCGGTATACCTTATTTTACTATATACCGGTATTGATGCACGGACCGGAGTTTTTACTTTACCTTCTATAGCGGTATTTCAATGCTTGGTTTGTTAAATGGGATACGCACATCCGGCTTGTATAATGTCGATTTTTGTAGTTTACTCCAGTTACTACTTGAGTCATCTCTCTCCCTCTCCTCCTGCTGCTGCATGCCGCTAACCACACCAAGCCCTGCCCCCTGTTACTCAAGGACAGCAGTTGTTCCACCATGAGCTCTTTCTTGTCGTTCACTCCACATGGTCAGATGTGATGCAACAACGTTGGTGACATGCTGCTTTCCACAAGAGTTCTATACTTAAACTATTTGTTTGTGTATTTTACTGTTTGCAAACTACTGTTTGCTAATTTGTATTTTCTTAGCAAGGTGTTGCTAAAATAATTTATGTTAGCAACTAATGCTAATCGTTAATTAGATGGCTAGTTTGCTAAATGTACTAAGAGTCAGAGCAAACGTAGCTAGCTAGCTAATACTGCCTGGCACCAGTGCTGATGTAGGCCTAGACACGCATGTTTGTGCAACAGTATCTTATCAGAGAGGAATAGGCAAAACATTAATATGTTAGCTAGCTAGCTACATAAAGAAAGAAAACATTTAACGTAACATCTAATTAGGGTCACCTGGAAACAGTGACCAACACTTTGATTCCTACCCTGTCAATAATTCCTCACTGGCTTATTCATTTGTTGTCATGTCAAACAACAATGTATTCTAGGTGCTGACCACTATATTCTAACTATAAAATTAGAATAATCATTATTGCAACATTTCACCAATTAACTAGGCCTAGATTTTTTTGGCCCATATCATGCTGCATGGCACAGCGTGAAAATGAAAATAATCGTGCAGGAAATGCAAAAATGTATGCAAACACTGAAAATTATTTTAGTTTGTAGTCAGATTGAACAGTGTAAATGAAGAAAGTCCCATTGAAAACACTCATAATTTATGTTGACACCCTAGGGTCATGAACCACCCAGAAAGCCTACTTAGAACATTTATTATTCAGAAACATCAAATACTGTTAAATACAATCAAATATGTGACAAATATCATGATATGATATTTTGTCCATTTTGCCCAGTCCTAGTCAGGAGGCGTGGCCTGTGAAGGGACCATCCTTATTTGCATATCTGTGCTATTTCAACCCAGCAGCACTAAGACACAGAGACAGACAGGTTTAGAGAAATGTATTGGTCTCATCAGGTCTGGAGCCTTACAAAAATACAAACCAGACCTCAGGACAGAACTGTAGACACACACACACACACACACACGTACGCACACAGACATGCACACACACAAAGTCAAGTCACCACAATGCACTGCAAGTCTTACTGTACATGTGCAACTCAACTGCATCATATTTCAGAGCCTTGGGTGGAATCCCATTCCAGATTCCAGATTCGAGACCACCAATGATATAAGTGAATGCAGACAGTGGCTCCTGGAAATAGAACACAAGTGACTGCTGTACTATACACACAGAGACACGCAATATAACATGCCTAATGCAGGCACTGACTCCTGGACATAAAACAAAAGTCATGCACGGTTGTATACATAGGGACATGCAATGTACAGTCAGTATAGTTTCAGGCATAGTTTTAGTTCAGGCTTCAATCAATCAATTATCTTTAATAACCCATCCAATCAAAGATCTTTAATAACCCATCCCATCAAAGATCTTTAATAACCCATCCCAGAAAAGATCTTTAATAACCCATTCCATCAAAGATCTTTAATAACCCATCCCATCAAAGATCTTTAATAACCCATCCCAGAAAAGAGCTTTAATAACCCATTCCATCAAAGATCTTTAATAACCCATCCCATCAAAGATCTTTAATAACCCATTCCATCAAAGATCTTTAATAACCCATCCCAGCAAACAGAGGTCTGGAAAAAGAAGTTGCATGTAAAGCATCCATTGGTGTTCAACACTTGTAGGCTAGGCCTATGCGGTATGCATTCCTCCATCTCTCCAGGTTAAGAAAGCTCAACTTTAGATGTGTGTGTATAGAGCTAGTTATTCCCAAGAGAAGAGGGGGTGTGTCACCAGACTCAAACTCACTCAAAAATGCAATTACACTGACAGCAGGATCCACCAGAAACCCCTCCTCTGTCTTGCCCCCCCCCCCCACTACTACCAAGCCTACCCACTACTTCACCCCAGCAATACCACCACCTCTCCCTAGCCTAACCCCCCACCACCTCCCAGCCACCCCCCCCACTACCAAGCCTCTTTGAAGGCCTTTTGTTTGCTTGCCTGTCTCGCGCCCCTTGCTTGCTCTCTCTCCCTCCTCTTTCTTAAGGGGTAGAGGAGCCAGAAATGTGGCGAGGGCTATGTGGGGGATCTTTTTGAGTGGAGACGAGGCAGAACAATAGTATTCTGTAGTTGTTGGTTGGATTCATTCTTTAAGAGCATGCCAGCTCTAGAATTCCCACTCCTCCCCTTCTTCCATCCATCTGCCCATCCTCCCACTCTGGCACAGTGGTCTCTCATTTAGCACCTCGGTAACGGTTTTAATGTTTGTCTGCTAAAGTCCCCAAGGCTTCCTTGGCATCTGGATGCCCTGACTGAAGCTACAGAACTCAGCATCCAGTCAGCAACTAACAACTGTTCCCCTTGGACTTCAAACATCAGACCTACACATCCACTCCTCTCCTCATCCATCAGCTTGGCTCTGACTGAATGACTGACTGACTGACTGACTGACTGACTGACTGACTGACGGACGGACGAGACAGCTGGGAGAGTGGAGAGAATGTCCCCATCAAAAAGATTTCAGATTTAATTAAAAAAATATATACATATATTTGTATGTACAGATAGAGTAATCATACCCTACAGTGAGTCTTGTGTTGACACACAGTCCCTGCCAGTCATGGAGACAAGCTATGGAGATCCAGATTGTCTGACAGTGATGAGCATAGGGTTGTACAGTACAGTGTCAGTCCAGGGCATAGACGGACGGTTTGGTTCAGGGGCTTCGCAAGAACATCACTTAGCATAACATCAGCTTAGAGAGGCTAGAGAGGTGAGCCCTGCCCAGCCCCATTCCGCCACAGGCAGACAAGCACACACAATATTGCTGTTACGCAATGATGCACAAACATGGCCCAAAAAAATGTGTTTGTGTGCAGATTAAAAACAGCTCCGCTTGCTAACATGCTGCTAGGATACGGTATATATACCTTCAGGGTTTTAAGATTCTAGAATTCCTGGAATCTCAAAAGACACCAGCTGTGGAATCCGAACATAGAACGATATTTCCTTGAGGAAGTGCACCCGTGTTGCGTTACTAAAACCAACGAATCAGAGGCTGGATTTAGGCGGCCTGTCTGTTTGTACGCTACAGCACGAAACAGACTGTATCCTAAATAACAAATCATTGTGGTGTGTGTGTGTGTGTGTGTGAGTGAGTGAGTGAGTGAGTGAGTGAGTGAGTGAGTGAGTGAGTGAGTGAGTGAGTGAGTGAGTGAGTGAGTGAGTGAGTGAGTGAGTGAGTGAGTGAGTGAGTGAGTGAGTGAGTGAGTGAGTGAGAGTGCATACGTGAGCGTGGGTGGGGTAATGGTGGTGATGTGCAGATTAAACTAGGCTTAGCATCCTATTTCATTATGGTATTTCATCCAACACTCTGCTAAAGCCTGGGTATTTAGGTCTTAGAACAGCGCATTGATTTCTAGTCCGCTTGATGCATTTCAAATGTCCCCTAAGCAGAGAGACAGAGACCCTTAGCAGAGAGAGAGAGAGTACAGAGGCATAGAGACACACAGAGAGAGAGAGAGACAGAGACCCTTAGCAGAGAGAAAGACCCTTAGCAGAAAGAGGAAGAGAGAGAGAGTACATAGAGAGAGAGAGAGAGAGAGAGAGAGAGAGAACAGAGGCATAGAGACACAGAGAGAGAGAGACAGAGACCCTTAGCAGAGAGAAAGACCCTTAGCAGAAAGAGGAGGAGAGAGAGAGTACATAGAGAGAGAGAGAGAGAGAGAGAGAACAGAGGCATAGAGACACAGAGAGAGAGAGACAGAGACCCTTAGCAGAGAGAAAGACCCTTAGCAGAAAGAAGAAGAGAGAGAGTACAGAGGCACGGGGGAGAGAGAGAGAGAGAGAGAGACAAACATCCAATCGAAATACTGCATACAGAGTTTTTCAAGACTGTATTGCAAGTGCAAAGAAAAACTAATGTAGATCAGAATTGGGCCAATACCCCCTCCATATTTGAATAGAAAAAAGAGCCATCAAATTGTACAACCATCTAAAAACAAGTGACCCCAAAACATTTCATCACACAGCCCTACAATGTCAAGAGATGGAACAAGAGAACAGTCCCCTCAGCCAGCTGGTTCTGAAGCTCACTTCACTAACCAAACCAACCACATAGAGCCTCATGACAGCACTGAGAAAGTCTGGCCCAACCAAATCATCACAAAGCAAAAATAAAAATATAGCACCTATTGGAAAGACACCACAAAAAATCTAAGTAAACTTCAATGCTATTTGGCTCTAAACAGACAGTACTTGGTGGCAGATTATCTGACCACTGTGACTGATAGAAAACTGAGGAAAACACTGACTAGGTACAGACTCAGAGAGCACAGTCTGGCTATAGAGACCGGTCGTCACAGACAAACCTGGCTGCCCAGAGAGGACAGGTTGTGATAACTCTGCTCCAGGGGAGAGGTAGAGACAGAGCTGCATTTCCTACTACACTGTGACAAATACTCAGACATAAGAGAATCTTTCTTTCCCAAAATGTTCATTCATTACAAAAAATGTGAATCTTTAAAAGCTGAAGAAAAGACTACGTGTTTTGGCAGCCAAATATGTGTCCTCTTGCTACAACCTGAGGGACAGCCAGTGAAAATGTAATACAATGTAATATCAATGATATTTCACATATTGTTTTGTCTTTCATACCATGTCATGGGGCTTCTCAGTCACGTTACTGCCTTACAACTGTTGCTTTAATGGATTATTATTCTCATTGATATTGATACCTTATTGCTGTTGGTCACACTATTCTTTGTTATATGTATACTTTGACAATGTAACTAATTTAACTTATCATGTCAATAAAGTCTCCTGAATTTAATTGAAATTGAAATTGAAATTGAGAGAGAGAGAGAGAGAGAGAGAGAGAGAGAGAGAGAGAGAGAGAGAGACAACAGTGATAATCAGTGAACTCATCCAAAATCAATTTGCCTGAGCCCTTCTAAAAGCGATTAAAATAGTCTGCTCTTCTTCCTTCAGGGCCGTGATACTCAGTGACCTAATTCACCACACATCAATCTGATGGTAGGACACTGAAGAGGCTACTTAGGCATCCATTTTGTGTGTGTACATGTGTTACAGTAAGCATCCCAATCATGACTTCATGTCAGGATGAGAAGAGGATTGAAACACAGCAGCAGTGAGGTAATCACAACAATAATAATAGTTTAGTCCGACACATATGTTGCTGGCTGTCTGTCGGGGAGAAAAAAACAGTCAGTCATATGGCAGGTTGATCCACTGCTGTGCGGGCCTTGACTGGATCCGTCTGGAGGAGGGAGGGGTACTCAGGCCTGGGCAGCATCACTGTCCAACGTCTCTGTGTTATGATAGAGGTCAGTCTGTCTGAATGGTCAGTCTGTCTGAATGGTCAGTCTGTCTGAATGGTCAGTCTGTCTGAAGGGTCGGTCTGTCTGAATGGTCGGTCTGTCTGAAGGGTCATCAGTCTGTCCGATGGGTCAGTCTGTCTGAATGGTCAGTCTGTCTGAATGGTCAGTCTGTCTGAATGGTCAGTCTGTCTGAAGGGTCAGTCTGTCTGAATGGTCGGTCTGTCTGAAGGGTCAGTCTGTCCGATGGGTCAGTCTGTCTGAATGGTCAGTCTGTCTGAAGTGTCAGTCTGTCCGATGGGTCAGTCTGTCTGAATGGTCAGTCTGTCTGAATGGTCAGTCTGTCTGAATGGTCAGTCTGTCTGAAGGGTCAGTCTGTCTGATTGGTCAGTCTGTCTGAAGGGTCAGTCTGTCTCAGAGTCATATAGTGATGGCTCTGCTTTTTTAGTCCCTACTGCTGGTGGAACATCTAATTCAAATCGTAAAAAGTACTTAGTTTACAGCAGGTATTCAGTGCAGCGAAATGCTTACTTGCAAGCTCCCTCAACAATGCAGTACAAATATCAATAATAATGATATCCCCCCTTCTCCTATGCATTTAACATCCCAGCTCACACCCGGCTGGTATGGATCATTGAGATGAGATGGCCTATGTACAGGTGTGTACAGGTGTGTACAGGTGCATACAGATGTGTGGACCGATGTAGGCCATTAAAAGTGTATGGCAGGTGTGTATTACAGGTGTATAAACTTACCATTGAGTCCATTAGGGATGCTCCTGTGATGGTGTGGCGCTGACAGGTCATCCATGGACCTCCTCTGGAAGGTGCTGCCCAGCTTGCCTTCCCTCTCCGCGGGCAGCTTGTGTATGTGGTTGTGGCTGTGGTGGTGGTCGGGGCTACCTGCGCTCCCCGTGCTGGAGGTACTACTGCCATCCCCGAAGTCCCGAACTATCCCTGTCCCGCCGTTCAGGTTGGTGAGGCTGGACTGAGAGTCTATGGAGCTCCGGGAACCGGCTCCGTTCCTCTCTTCATCCAGCATGAAGATGATCTCCTTCAGGTCCGTGTTCTCGCGCACCACTGTCTCCTGGTTGGCCTCGAGCTCTTTGAGCTTTAGCTGGTAGGTGCCCACCTCCTTCCACATGGCGTTCGCGGAGTACCGGCCAAACCGCTGCCACTCCCGGGACAGCTTCTTGCCCTTCTGCCGGTCGTCGTCCAGGAAGCAGCAGAGCTCGCGGAGCTCGTTGTTGTCGTCCTGGAGCTTCTGGTTGATCTCCTTCAGGTTGCGGATCTCATGCAGGTGCACCTGCAGCCTCCGGTTAACGTCTTTCATCATGTTGCCGTGCTCGATCATCAGGTATAACTTCTCGCTGTCCACTCTCCTTAGTCTGTTGACCAGCTGCTCCTTGCCCCATTGCAGCAGCTCTTCGTCCGGTAGCTGATTCAGATCTGGCTCATTGGGTCCCTCGGACGGGTTTTTAGCCATTTCTCCGTCGGGTCTGTGCTCTCTCCTCGGTCCAATAACGGTACGGAAATAAGATGGATATTTAGGCTAAACTAGCCGAGTCTCAATTGTGGAATTGTATTGAAATGTGAATACATGATACGGAAATGATGCTAAGAGTGGCACTTCGGATGGAAAAGTTCAATTAAACAAATTAGAATGGCAATGAGATGTTGGCTGTGGCAACCATGCAGAAGACTGCAGGCACAACTCTTTCAAAAAAGATCACTGTCGAATCTTTGCAGTGCTTCTTGGTATTTTTTCATTCGTTCATAAATTGTGTATATATTGTGTAAAAACAAAACAAGCGAATGTTTACTGATCAAATCTCCATCACTCATCTGAGAACTGTCAGGAGAACCCTGAGCATCCCACCACATGTGCACATCGTGCTCCGCACGTTCCACCGTGGAAGAAAATAACGAAAATATACACGAAAATAAATAATTCTTCCGATAAAAATCCAACAGAAATGTGCGCTTGCAAGGAATAAAAAAACTATTATTAGTCCTATATTTACTATACCAGCATGTTGCTTTTCCGAGACAACGGAAACGAACGAATTTTACAACAGACACAGTGCTCGAGCTCTTTCAAAGATAAGCCTTTTTTCCCCGAAGTGGTGACTGGTGAGTGCCTTGGCAGCGGATTGAATCCCGGAGCTCGTTGGGAATTTGCACGGTCCTCCCCCGCTTCCGCAGACTGTAGAGTAGCGCAGACTCGGGTTTGAAATGGTACAGTAGGATCTCGGTCAAGACGGCCAATCAAGACGCAGCCAGGTAGCGAGATGGAGAGCGTGCCAACTTCATGCAAAGAATGGGCCAATAAGGAACTTCACACGTTATGAGAGGTGAAAATACATGCATTATCAATATAATTAATAAAATGGGTCTGTTTTGAAAATAACAATATGCAATTGAAATGGTCAGTTCCAGTTGATTTGAGACAGGAATAGAAATTCAACAGAATAATTATGAACATAGACCACTAGCTACTTTTTAGTATTTTTTTCTAAAACAACATTGTCAATGGTTCATTCTGAAAACTACAGCATGATTACATCTATGATTTCTATATGATCTGCTATAACCATGTCATAAACATGATGACACCAGCCAGCGTAGTCATAGACTGTTCCCTCTGCTACCGCACCGCAAGTGGTACCGGGGCGCCAAGTCTAGGTCCAAGAGGCTTTTAAACAGCTTCTACCCCCAAGCCATTAAACTCCTGAACATCTAATCAAATGGCTACCCAGACTATTTAGATTATCTATTATCTAGTCACTTTAATAACTCTACCTACATGTACATATTACCTCAATTACCTCGACACCAGTGCCCCACACATTGGCACATTACTGCTGCTCGTTAATTATGTTATTCTTATATCTTACTTTTCTTTGGTATTTTCTTAAAACTGCATTGTTGGTTGTCTATAAACATGTTATTAAAGTAACACAATGAAGCACTCTCTTGCTTTTAGTCAACTGAATGGCATAGCCCTCTTAATTGCTATTTGCAAATGTTAGCTTTAGTCTACACATCCTTGCACTGGCATGTTGACCCAATTCCAACAATGGATACACCATTTCCAAACTTTGGACTAATTCATGAAGAAACATCAAAGCTGAGGCTACAGAGAAAAATAAATATCACACTTGATTGACCTTTCACAATGTCACCCGTCATAAAAGATAGAGCTCTTCCACTTGCCACAAGTAGAGCTCTTCCACTTGCTATTCAGTCAAGAGGTGTCTAAAATGACCCATCTAGAGGTTATATTGAGCAGCAGGTAGCCTAGTGGTTAGAGCATTGGACTAGTAACCAAGAGGTTGCAAGATCGAATCCCTGAGCTGACAAGGTAAAAATCAGTCATTCTGCCCTAAAACAAGGCAGTTAACCCACTGTTCCTAGGCTGTCACTGAAAATAAGAATTTGTTCTTAACTGACTTGCCTAGTTAAATAAATATGGGTGTATACAAGAAAGATTCAAAATATGAAAATAAATGTTCTTGGTTTGTCTGCAAGTTCACAGTGTGGACAAAAGTATTCTAACCTTCTGGAGCTCAGTGATGTTTGGTCAATTACTTTATTAAAATATAGTAAATTCACTCCAACAGATGCACTGTTGGTTAGGAAGTTCATCAAATAAGTTAATATATACTTTATAAATCTCTTCATATTATGTGATAAATGGTATACTGCATAGTAACCTTTATATTATGTGATAAATGGTCTACTGCAGAGTAACAACATGATAAGGGTGTATTAAGCAACAAGGAATCAGTCCAAAAATACAAACACTCCTATGTCAAGTCTGTCCTAGTAACTCTCTTCATCACATAGACCCATTATATTTAAGATATTATAAACTGGGTGGTTTGAGCCCTTATGCTGATTGGCTGAAAGCTGTGGTATATCATACAATATACCACGAGTATTTACAAAACATTTATTTTTACTGCTCTAATTACGTTGGTAACCAGTTTATAATAACAATAAGGCACCTCAGGGATTTGTGATATATGGCCAATATACCACGGCTAAGGGCTGTATCCACGCACTCCGTGTTGTGAATAAGAACGGCCCTTAGCCGTGGTATATTAGCCATATACCACACCCCGTCGGGCCTTATTGCTTGATTATATTATTTCACCATTGATACAAAAAAATATACATAATTGTTCAAAATCCATTTTCATTAAAAATAGCTAGATATTTGAATAAGAAAGAGGTAATTTGCTCCACTAGGAAGTAGAAGGAATAAGACAAGTTATAGAGAAGTGCTAGTCATGTTCAGGTCCCAGTCAGGTCAGGCTGCGGGTGTCTGTCCTCTGTGTCTGATGTTACACACCACTCCACTCTTTGGTCTCAAAGACCCAGTGTCCAGGATGTCAAAGGACTGGCCAGGCAGCAGGCTGAAGTCAAACCTCTGGAGCAGCTTGGCCATCACTACCTTGGCCTCCATCTGTGAACAACAGATCTGTTTAAAGGATGACAAATCTGGTGTGCTCAACTATAAAAATAAAAAAAGTCTATATTGGAGGCAGAAGTCCAGGAGTAATCTAACTAGGATGGATAATAGGATCAGCAGAGAACACTCCCAAATAAAGTTGTTTCAATGTATTTCATATGGACAGTCTGCTCACCTGTGCGAAGCTCTGTCCCAGACATGAGCGTGGTCCCAGGGCGAAGGGGTAGTAGCAGTAATAGGGTCTTCAGGACAGAAACAAACACAACATGTCTGTTAGCTCTTAAAGAGTGACTGAACACACAGATTCCAAATGTGTTTTTCTGTTGCTCATTAAGAGAAATTAGGGGGGTGTATCCTCAAAATAGTCAGAATGAATCTAAGATAACTCAAGAAAGATGTTATTAATTAGGGCATTTTTGTCGACAAGGTTTTAGTCGCGCAATTTTACATCTAGCTAAGTTGTTTGGTGCCGTATAAAATGCATAACTTGTTGTCTTATGTAAACAAAGTCCGATCTGCGCTGCTGGGCAGGTCTGTCTCACTGTCTGTGTGTTGTGCCGTACCATTGGATAGAGCACACTCACCGGAGCTGTTTATCCCGTGTTAGTGGGCGAAATCAAAACCCAACCCCCATGTAAGTAATGATGAACTCTTGTACACAAATCTCACAAAACTAATTTTTTGGACGATACAGACTTAAATTAACCTACCAATTTTGGCACTGGAAGAAATGTTTCTGACTAATATCGATGTCACATATGCCGTTTTCAACGAGAGAAGTTGATTCTCGAGTTCAGTTCTGCTTTAATCAATTCAAATGTTGTAAAGAAACAATAAAACAATAAAAACATATCGTGTGACATACTTGGCAGCGTCTGGATGGAACCTCTCTGGGTCAAACGTCAGCGGGTCCTCAAAGAACTTATCCAACCTTCCACAGACATACGAATTGAACTGTAAACAGACAAGATAAGGGCAAACAAAAGATTTAAGAGTTTATGAAATAAAATGATTTCTGAGGTGTTGACTACACTGTTAAAATGAAGGGAATTGTAACACCTAAACTAGTGGCAACTGAGCTGCCACCAACTTGAAGGAGACAAAACCATATCTTTGCTGGAGTATTTAAACACATCATCCTGAGATGTTTTGAAACATTACATGGTGTGTTGTAACAGCACCAAATCAAATATTGTGCAACACCTTGCCAGGGACTGGGAGCACTAACGAAAAGGTTCTGTCTAGTGCAGAATTAGATCCCTTTATCTGGTGTCTTAATGTTAAACATTTGTTATGTATTTGATCATTTACCATAATACTGTATACCATTTTGGCAGGCATTGTCAAGCACAGTGTTCAAACCACCAGCAGTAACTGGAGGTTGAACTGCAAGAACCGAGGACTCTGCAGTTGCCTCTTCCACTGAAACGCATGAATGTGGGAATGGGTGCTGTCCTCACTGAACGTCAAATTGCCTGACAGTTTTGATATCCGCTCATCATGATCCATTACACAACAAACTGCTTAATTCCAATCTAGAAATATAGGCTTCTTTCTTCAAACATGTAAACAACATTGTGTGAAAGAATCATAGTCTAAAAACGTTAAATTACCCACAATCCTCTAAAAACAGAGTCATGCGTCAAGATAACTGAAAGGTGATTAAAACCAATGAGTTCAATCAATCTATTGTCTCTCACTTTGGTTATCCTCATAAAAGATGATTACATGTTGAGTAACATCTTAAATCAAATCAAATTTGTCACATGCGCCGAATACAACAAGTCCTTACCGTGAAATGCTTACTTACAAGCCCTTAACCAACAATACAGTTAAGAAATAGACTTATTTACTAAATAAACTAAAGTAAAATTAATCAAATCAATCTAAAAGTAACACAATAAATGTACATAACAATAACGAGGCTATATACAGGCTACTGAGTCAATGTGCGGGGATACAAGTTAGTCAAGGTAATTTCTAAGTGACTATGCATAGATAGTAAACAGCAAGTAGCAGTGTAAAAACAAAGGGGGGGGATCAATGTAAATAATCCAGGTGGATTAATTGTTCATTAAATTGGATTTACATTAATTTGGTAAAATGAAATGAACCAATCCTTGAAATAACTTGCATACATTTGCTGGTATTTTTATTTTATTGAGACAGTTCTGAAACGACAGAGGGGATACAGACAGGTGGGAGAAACAGATTGAAGGGTTGGGGAATTGAACGCTGGTCTACAGTGGGCAAGGGGTGACCTGTCTAAACCAGGTGTGTTACCTCTAGACCACAGGCTCAACACGACTTGCGTTCATTTTAACTAAATATATGTTGGTTTCTTAGATTCAATTTCAATTCAGCCCAGGATAATTAGTGTTTTATTTATTTAACCTTTATTTAACTAGGCAAGTCAGTTAAGAACAAATTCTTATTTTCAATGACAGCCTAGGAACAGTGGGTTAACTGCCTTGTTCAGGGGCAGAACGACAGACTTATACCTTGTCAGCTCGGGGATTTGAACTTGCAACCTTTCAGTTACTAGTCCAACACTCTAACCACTAGGCTACGCGATTGGCCGAGTGGGTAAAATTTCAACTAAATGTACCATGTATTTTTATTTATTATTAACTTTTTACACCCCTTTTCTCCCTAATTGGTAGTTACGGTCTTGTCCCATCGCTGCAACTCCTGTACGAACTCGGGAGAGGCGAAGGTCGAGACCCATCAGTCCTCCGAAACATGACCCTGCCAAGCCGCACTGCTTCTTGACACACTGCTTGCTTAACCCGGAAGCAAACCGCACCAACGTGTCGGAGGAAACACCATACAACTGGCGACCGGGTCAGCGTGCATGCGCCCAGCCAGCCACAGTAGTCGCTAGAGCGCGATGGGACAAGAACATCCCATCCGGCCAAACCCTCCCGACGACGCTGGGCCAATTGTGTGCTGCCTCATGGGTCTCCCGGTCACAGCCAGCTGCGACACAGCCCGGGATCAAACCCGGGTCTGTAGTGATGCCTCAAGCACTCCTTTCTGGAGTGCAAAATGTGCCATGTTACTGCCCCTCCTGTTTCTAACCTGTCTAAATAAAGCATTAAAAGAATAGAGGTGGAATTCCACAAAAAAACTATCCATAGGCCCTTATCATCAATCAATATTTAGGCTATAAACCATTTGTATTTCTAAACCATTGATTGTATGAGAAAAAAAAAACATTTTTGAGTTTTGATGCTGCCATTCACATGAAACCCCAAAAAGTGTTTTCACACACCAATATTCAAGTTGAAAAACCACTCTGGGTGTTTCAGAGTTCCTACACTTCTGTTTTAAAACACATTCTGTGTATTAACATTTTACATTCAAACACACAGATCTCAGCTTAGGTGCACTACCTGTCATAGTTTCATTACACAAGCTTGGTGTTTTGAGACATTCTATTTTTGTAACAGAAAAAAAGTCAAGGCATGAGCCATACTGGCTTAGACAAGGCTACTTCATTCCTTTACTACATTGAGGTATGAGCCATACTGGCTTAGACAAGGCTACTTCATTCCTTTACTACATTGAGGTATGAGCCATACTGGCTTAGACAAGGCTACTTCATTCCTTTACTACATTGAGGTATGAGCCATACTGGCTTAGACAAGGCTACTTCATTCCTTTACTACATTGAGGTATGAGCCATACTGGCTTAGACAAGGTTACTTCATTCCTTTACTACATTGAGGTATGAGCCATACTGGCTTAGACAAGGCTACTTCATTCCTTTACTACATTGAGGTATGAGCCATACTGGCTTAGACAAGGCTACTTCATTCCTTTACTACATTGAGGTATGAGCCATACTGGCTTAGACAAGGCTACTTCATTCCTTTACTACATTGAGGTATGAGCCATACTGGCTTAGACAAGGCTACTTCATTCCTTTACTACATTGAGGTATGAGCCATACTGGCTTAGACAAGGCTACTTCATTCCTTTACTACATTGAGGTATGAGCCATACTGGCTTAGACAAGGCTACTTCATTCCTTTACTACATTGAGGTATGAGCCATACTGGCTTAGACAAGGCTACTTCATTCCTTTACTACATTGAGGTACCACAGCGTATCACATGTTAACACCACAACTAAACTTAGAGATATTATCATACAACAACACGCATCACTCATCCACATTGTTTTTGAGGTGACTACTCACGACGCATGAGACTCCCGCTGGGATGGGGATGCCGTTGATGACGATGTCGTTGGGGATGAAGCGAGAAGTGCCTGGTGCTGTAGGGTACAACCTTAGAGTCTCCTTCAAAACCTAACGTGGGGAGATGATATGAATCAAACACACCATGCTGATTAATTAACCATGTGAAGAGTTACCTGACCTGAGACTTGAACACTTGCGTTAGCTCCCTGAGCTAAATCACACTGGGCACAGACGTCAATTCAACATCTAGTTTTGATTTACATTTGATTTAGTTGTAAACGTAAATTCAACTTGAAATCAACAAAACATTTCACCATGTCATTGGATTTAGGTTAAAAGTTGGGTGCAAAAAGACGAAATGGCCTTATGTCTTTTTGCAAATCAAATCAGTTTTCCACGTTGATTCAACATCATCGCATAGATGTTTTTTAGTTGAAATGACGTGGAAACAATGTTGACTGAACCAGTTGTTGCCCAGTGGGATGTAATAGGCTTTAGCTCAGCCGGCTAATACAGTCTTGTAGCATTCAGACGAACCAGGTTTACATCCAGTTGGTCACACAGTTAACTGTTGTTAATATTGTACAAGTATAGTTGAGATGGCACCGACAGAAATGGCAACTCTGCTTCTTGCTCCTAAGCAACTTTGCAGTATTTTTTTTTGTATAGTATGAAATAGTATACTAGTAATGACAAGACAACACAAAACAGACATGGGACAGGTAGATCATTTACCTGAGACAGGTAGGTCATTTTCCCCAGGTCGTCGAAGTTGATTTCCTGTTTCATCCCGAGGACATCATCCACTTCCTGCCTCACCCTGGAGAGGTCAGAGACACTCACAAACTCAACCAACCTGTTTTTATTACAGAAATGATCAATAACCAAAATATAAATTATGAAAACAAGTCCTACTGTCACGCCCTGATCTGTTCCACCTGTCCTTGTGATTGTCTCCACCCCCTCCAGGGGTCGCTTGTTTTCCCCAGTGTATTTATCCCTGTGTTTCCTGTCTCTCTGTGCCAGTTCGTCTTGTATGTTTCCAAGTCAACCAGCGTTTTTACCGTTCTCCTGCTTTTTGCATTCTCCTTTATCTAGTCCTCCCGGATTTGACCCTTGGCTTTTTCTGGACTTTGTACCCGCCTGCCTGACCATTCGCCTGCATTGACCACGAGCCTGTCTGCCACTCTGTGCCTCCTGGGCTCTGATCTGGTTTTGACCTTTTGCCTGTCCATGACCATTCTCTTGCCTACCCCTTTGGATTAATAAACATTGTAAGACTCCAACCATCTGCCTCCTGTGTCTGCATTTGGGTCTTTCCTTGTGCCTTGATAGTATGAACTGGCCATGACAGACCCAGCAGACATGGATCAGCTCTGCCAAGCTGTCTCCCTGCAGGGAGCCACCATTGGGAGACATCATGAGTTGCTACAGGGCCTTTTGGAAGGGCTCAGTTCCTTGACGGAAAGTCACGACCATGGGTTAAAGGCTATTATGGAGCAAATCAGGGAGTTAGCTCAGACTGTCTGCCACCTATGAAAAACCCCAATCACCCAGTCATTTTTTTCCCTATCTGTGGTGAGATTGTACAGCCTATTCCAACTCCCCGTGAACCCCGCTTATCTCCTCCAGAGCGATATTCGGGGAATCCTGGTACCTGCCGGGGTTTTCTTTCTCAGTGCTGGCTTATTTTTGAGCTACAGCCATCTTCGTTTTCTTCAGACCGATTGAAAATAGCGCATATAATTACGCTAATGTCGGGAAGGGCGCTCTCCCGGGCTACAGCAGTTTGGGAACAACAATCTGCCATTTGCGGTCATTTGGAGGAATTCATGGCAGAGGTGAGAAGTTTGAGTCTCCGGTATCCGGGAGAAAGGTGGCCAGCAAACTGCTTGACTTACGTCAAAACTCCCGTAGTGTGGCGGACTACGCGGTGGACCTTCGCACGTTGGCCACCGAGAGTGCCTGGAATCTGGAGACTCTTTTCGATACTTTTCTGCACTAATTATCGGAGGAGGTAAAGGATGAGCTAGCTGCTCAGGAAATGCCGGTGGACCTCGACTCTCTTATCGCCTTAACCAGTAAAATTGATGGACACCTAAGGGAACGCAAGAGTGAGAGGAGGTCTGGTCTTGGGCACACTCGTGCACCCTATATGTTCACCTCCTATGGAATCCGGAAGTTTCCGAAGGCAGCTCTTCCGAGAGGAGTCGAAGTCACCCGAGCTCTCCATGTCAGACAGGTCCTTCAGCGCCTCCTGGAGAACCAATTGTTTGTGAAAGCTCCTTCTGGCCTCCTGCAGCCAATACCGGTTCCTCATCATCCCTGGTCTCATATCTCTGGACTTTGTCACTGGGCTCCCTCCGTCTGATGGCAACACTGTCATTCTAACGGTAGTCGACCGGTTCTCCAAGGCCGCCCATTTCATCCTTCTCCCCAAACTACCTTCTGCCAAGGAGACGGCTCAGCTTGTGGTGCAGCATGTCTTTCGGGTCCATGGACTCCCGGTAGACATGGTCTCTCCGATTGGGGTCCTCAGATCTCGTCTCAGTCTTGGAAGGCATTCTGCACACTTATTGGGTCGTTGGCCAGCCTGTCATCCAGATTCCATCCCCAAACTAACGGTCAGCCGGAGCAAGCCAACCAAGACCTGGGGACCACCTTAAGGTGCCTGGTCTCAACTAACCCCACTACTTGAAGCCGTCAACTGGTCTGGGTGGAGAATGCCCGGAACACTCTTCCCAGTTCTGCCATGGGACTCTCCCCTTTTGAGTGCTCCATGGGGTATCAGCCTCCACTCTTCCCTGAACAAGAGCAGGAGGTCAGCGTACCCTCGGCTCAGATGTTTGTCCGCCACTGTCGACGTACCCGGAGAAGAGCCAGGGCGGCTATTCTCAAGACCAACTCCAGGTATTGTCGACAAGCGGACCGCCGCCGGACCCCAGCTCCCAGCTACCGTATTGGGCAGAGGGTATGGCTTTCCACTCGGGATCTGCCCCTTCAGGTAGAGTGCCGCAAGCTGTCTCCCCAGTTCATTGGTCCTTTTCCTATCTCCTGAGTTCCACTGCTGTCCGTCTTGTGTTACCCCGTACCCTCCGTATTCATCCTACCTTCCATGTGTCTAGGATTAAGCCTGTGTCTCACTGTCCTTTCTCTTCTGTCTCCAGGCCCATCCCTCCCCCCTGGGTTATTGGTGGCCAGCCAGCGTATACGGTGAGACACCTCCTGAAGGTTCGACCACGGGGCAGGGGTTTCCAGTACCTGGTTGACTGGGAGGGTTATGGCCCGGAGGAGAGGTGCTGGGTTCCTGCTAAAGACATCTTGGACCCGGCCCTCATCGCCGATTTCCACCGCCAAGTGGCGTCCCTGGGGGTAACTGTCACTCCCTGATCTGTTTCACCTGTACTTGGGATTGTCTCCACCCCCTCCAGGTGTCGCTTATTTTCCCCAGTGTATTTATCCCTGTGTTTCCTGTCTCTCTGTGCCAGTTCTTCTTGTATGTTTCCAAGTCAACCAGTGTTTTTCCCGTTCTCCTGCTTTTTGCATTGTCCTTTTTCTAGTCCTCCCGGTTTTGACCCTTTCCTGTTTTTGGACATTGTACCCGCCTGCCTGACCACGAGCCTGTCTGCCACTCTGTACCTCCTGGACCATTCTCTTGCCTACCCCTTTGGATAAATTAACATTGTAAGACTGCAACCATCTGCCTCCTGTGTCTGCATTTTGGTCTCGCCTTGTGCCTTGATAGTACAAACTAGCATGGAGAGACAGGAAACACAAGGATAAATACACTGGGGAAAATAAGCGACACCTGGAGGGGTGGAGACAATCACAAGGACAGGTGAAAAAGTTCAGGGCGTGATACCTACTTCGTCAATATCTCTGGCAGCCTTCCCAGTTCCATGACGGCAAAAGCTAGTTGATTGGCTGTTGTCTCTTGCCCTGTCAAGATTAAAACAACAAAAGCACTGTCACTTTTGTTTCTTCAAACTTCAACTGTGCGGGAAAAACTATATTACTAAGATGGAATAAAAGAAAGAATAGCGCTTGTTTCAGGGAGACGTACCCGCAATGAAGAACGTCACAAAGTTGTCCAGCATAAGCTCCTCATCATCGTTTGCTATGTTTTCCTCTGAAATTATGGAAATATATCAGTTTACAGCATTGAGACAATAGTGCTACTCAGGGCCCGATTAAGAACTTATAGGCCCCGTGCCAAATACACTTTTAAGACACTACATTGGTGTTTCCTTTATTTTGGCAATTTCTTGTATGTGCTTGTGATAAAAATGTAACCCAAATCAATTGTTTTTAAACTATTGATCCTCTGCGGCTAAATTATGCTGGTGTATTTTGAACATTGAAAGCGGGATCCTGTGGTTGGATCCAAAAATATATTTTAAATATATTTTAAAAATAACGTTATTTTTTTTGTTTTTTTATTTGCCTTATGTATGGGCTTAGGCTTGCAGTTTATTTTTTTGTATTAATCAGTTATCCAATCAAGGCAGGACCCCCCCCCCCCCCCACCTCCTCTCCTCTCCTCCCTCCATCTGACGATTAACAGAGCGGCAGCAGGCAGCAGCAGGCTGTCTATACTCATTGAGAGCTCCTGAATCCTCATGTGGTTGGCAGTTTCAGTATAAATTTTTTTTTTAAATCTATAATAGATACAGTACCAGTAAAAAGATTGGACACAACTACTCATTCAAGGGTTTTTCTTTATTTTTACGGAATAATAATAGTGAAGACATCAAAAGTATGAAATAACACATATGGAATCATGTAGTAACCAAAATAGTGTTAATAAACAAATCAAAATACATGTAATATTTTAGATTCTTCAAAATAGCCACCCTTTGCCTTTATGAAGCTTTGCACACTCTTGGCATTCTCTCAACCAGCTTCATGAGGAATGATTTTCCAACAGTCTTGAAGGAGTTCCCACATATGCTGAGCACTTGTTGGCTGCTTTTCCTTCACTCTGCGGTCCAACTCATCCCAATCCATCTCAGTTGGATTGAGGTCGGGTGATTTTGTAGGCCAGATCATCTGATGCAGCACTCCATTACTCTCCTTCTTGGTCAAATAGCCCTTACACAGCCAGGTGTGTTTTGGGTCATTGTCCTATTGAAAAACAAATGATAGTCCCACTAAGCGCAAACCAGATGGGATGGCGTATCGCTGCAGAATGCTGTGGTAGCCATGCTGGTTAAGTGTGCCTTGAATTCTAAATAAATCACAGACAGTGTCATAAGCAAAGCACCATCACACCTCCTCCTCCATGCTTCACGGTGGGAACCACACATGCGAAGATTAGCAATTTTCTTCATCTGCGTTTCACAAAGTCACGGCAGTTGGAACCAAAAAAATCTCAAATTTGGACTCATCAGACCAAAGGACAGATTTCCACCGGTCCACTGACCTTCATTTCTTAAAGTAATGATGAACTGTCATTTCTCTATGCTTATTTGAGCTGATCTTGCCATAATATGGACTTGGTCTTTTACCAAACATGGCTATCTTCTGTATACCACCCCTACCTTGTCACAACACAAATTAACAAAGCAAACCTGTTAATAGAAATGCATTCCAGGTGACTACTGTCACGACATGGCCCTTTGGGGTGTATATCGTGGCTCCCCCCTCTCTCACACCACAAGTTTTATGACTTTACAACAGGTCCTACATTCCTGGTCATGCAGAAAGAAATGGGACATAAACCTATGGAACAAAGAGCATCTCTTTGTTCAACTCCTATTCCCCAAAATTGGAGGATTAAACAATATTTATATTTTTGAGAATGTGGGAATGGTCCGTGGGTATTTAAAGAACAATCCTGTCAAAGTTGTTTTATTTTGTGACATTAGGAAGGACGGTAGCACAGAATAACAGTAGCTTTGGAAGTATACATTTCTCAGTTATTAATTTTCTACCTGAATGTTGTGTAAAATATATGATTGAATATGAAACTATTTGTCAGAAGATGTAATGTCGTGTTGGCCTTCTGAAAGAGATAGTTGTTTAGCTATTAAGTTTTAACTAGCCAGTGGCCACACCCCCGTGAGCCCAGACATTACATCAGGCGTCATAGAACCACCCCTTTTTTCCACAGAGTATAAATTCCACTTCCTACAAAATATACATTAAGTCAGAGAACGCCAGGACAGAGTCCCCACGTTGGAATGGTTCCAATTCTATAGACCATTAGACCATACAGCTGTTGCTTTGGCTACACGGCTGGAAATGGCTAAACTCTGAGACTATCGATCACTACAGAATAAGAGCAAATCTTAGACATATGATTACTAGTCTGCAGCTAGAAATTCTGTAAGTCTAGAATGAGAATACCGACAACCGCCAAAACATCGATTATATGCGACAACCATGGGTACGCCTGACGTATCCATTATGAACACAACCAGAGACTTTCTGTCGATTGACTCTCCAGCAGACGGACCGGATTCCAACAAAGACAACAGCGACATACGGACGTAAATATATACATTGCAATTATTCTCAAATGAGCGGCTGTTCATGTGCAAAGGATTAGCATTTCAATTATTATAATTATCAACTGTGTGTGTAATCCATCTCGTCTTTCCCGCTCTTTATCTGCCCCACCTCTTTCCTCTGTATAGCAAGCTGTCATATCAGCTTAGCCCACTAGGGACTTTTCTATCATTGTTAGTGTCACATGTGCTCCCTCTCCGGCCTCTAGGTCACTAGGCTGCATGTTATGGCGCACACCTGTCACCATCGTTATGCTCATCAGCACATTATGACACTCACCTGGACTCCATCCCCTCCTTGATTACCTGCCCTATATATGTCAGTCCCTTTGGTTCCTTCCCCAGGCCTAATTGTTTCTGTTCCTGTGTCATGTCTGTGAGTTGTTTGTGTTTCTTATTTTGTATGATGTGTTTATTTATTAAAACACTCACTCCCTGAACTTGCTTCCCGACTCTCAGCGCACTTCGTTAGTTAGTTATGTGGTGTCTAATTTCTGCATTACCAAATGAGAAGTTACAAACACACCAGTCCGAGTTAAACTACATCTTTAATACTTAAGATACTTTTGCAAAAGTACTTGACCTTCAATAATGCACTCTCTCGAATGAACCGGAAGGTGATTACACAATGGCTACAGGGATCTTTTATAGCAACGATACACCCCCTTCAACATACATTGACAAACCACAGATACTTAGTAACAGTTCACAAAGGTTACGTTTTGTATGACAGATATCCATAAAACACAGCAGACAGTAACTGCTATGTCAACAGGGTTCATTATATAGACCAGTATCTGGTCTCCTTAGAACCGTCCCTCCCTGGTACGGTTTAGAACAAAAACACCATTTCATCCAATGGCATATATCAATTGTCAACTCTAGATACTCCCATCTCAAGCAAACCCCCTCTTGACCCTACTCCTGGACAGGCTCACTGGGGAGTGAGCCTCTAGGCCATATATTATCACAGGATAAGTGCGAGATCTAAGAGAGGACATACAAGGGTCCATTTACTGCCATAATCCTCCCCACAATAAAGAAAAGGAGGGAGTGACTTGCTCACAGACATTGTGGAGACATGTCATTGGTTCCCCATTAATCACGCCATCCCTTCACATGGTTTAAGAATAAGTAAAGACACATTCCCATGACGACAAATCTGACCTCTCCCCTCTCTGGGCCCCAAGTGTCTGAGCCCCAGCTAAGGTAGACATGCAACTGAAAAGACACCAGAGTCCAATGGACACTTTCTAATGACAAGTACCTCAAATAAGCATATTATACTAATAAAACATCTTAATTATCTATGTTACCCAACTAATTCTGATTCGTCCACGACAGTAACCAATATCTACTGTTTGTTTATTTAATTCTGTGTGATTATGTAGTTAGTTAGTTAATTAGTTAGTAGATAATTAAGCCAATTTGTATATCGGTGATTCAGGCTAGGGTTTGTGCAAATATCCAAGGGTTTGCGACATTCAGTAATGAGAACTGATGAGGTAATAATAATATATTAATGAGAATGACTAATCGATCAAATATTAAAATATCTGAAGAGTTATATTCGGAAAATTATAACTCTGTAAATCTCAACATTTTCCGTGGTGCCCCGACTTCCTAGTTAATTAATGTTTACATGATTCGTTTAATCACGTAATAATTAAACCTAGAGAACTGATTTGATAATATACAGTATTCCCATTTCAAGATAGTCCAGACACAACAACTGTTTCCCAATGTTCTTTGTGGGCATCTATCCTTTTCCACATCTATCTTTTTCTGGTGTTACGTAGCACCACGACACTACTTAATGAAGCTGGTTGAGAGAATTTTAAGAGCTTGCAAAGCTGTCATCAAGGCAAAGGGTGGTGACACTTTTTTGGTATTCACATGATTCCATATGTGTTATTACATAGTTCTGATGTCTTCACTATTATTCTATATATAAATTGTAAAAAGAAAAGAAAGCAAAAACAGATTTTTTGAATATTTTACAAATGTATTAAAAATAAAAAACAGAAATAGCATATTTACATAAGTATTCAGACCCTTTGCTATTAGACTCGGAATTGAGCTCAGATGCATCCTGTTTCCATTGATCATCCTTGAGATGTTTCTATAACTTCATTGGAGTCCACCTGTGGTACATTCAATTGATTGGACATGATTTGGAAAGGCACACAACTGTCTATATAAGGTCCCACAGTTGACAGTGCATGTCAGAGTAAAAAACAAGCCATGAGGTCGAAGGAATTGCCCATAGAGCTCTGAGACAGGATTGTGTCGTGGCACAGATCTGGGGAAGGGGTCCAAAACATTTCTGCAGCATTGAATGTCCCCAAGAACACAGTCGGCTCCATCATTATTAAATGGAAGAAGTTTGGAACCACCAAGACTCTTCCTAGAGCTGGCCGCCCGGCCAAACTGATCAATTGGGGGAAAAGGGCCTTGGTCAGGTAGGTGACCAAGAACCCAATGGTCACTCTGAATTTCGCTCTTGAGTTCATCTAGCTTGCAAACGAAACTACTCCAGCGACAATACCTCTTTTGCCAATTTACCTGGACCCTTTGTCGACACGGAGCCCCGCCGATCCATCACGACTGGTCTGCCGATGTAATTCCGTCCGTTGTGCCCTCAGCCGGGGCCTTTGCCGGACGTCTGTGAAGACGGTTCTGCTAGCCCCGGCCTGCATCCTGACTGGTTGCATCACT
Organism: Salmo salar; assembly: GCF_965601325.2. NCBI lineage: Eukaryota > Metazoa > Chordata > Actinopteri > Salmoniformes > Salmonidae > Salmo > Salmo salar. Next base: position 29,164,099 of record NC_138305.1, read on the forward strand.
GCCTGGTACGGCAATTGCTCAGCCTCTGACTGCAAGGCACTACAGAGGGTAGTGCGTACGGCCCAGTACATCACTGGGGCTAAGCTGCCTGCCACCCAGGACTTCTACACCAGGCGATGTCAGAGGAAGGCCCTAAAAATTGTCAAAGACCTCAGCCACCCCAGTCATAGACTGTTCTCTCTACTACCGCATGGCAAGCGGTACCGGAGTGCCAAGTCTAGGACAAAAAGGCTTCTCAACAGTTTTTACCCCCAAGCCATAAGACCCCTGAACAGGTAATCAAATGGCTACCCGGACTATTTGCATTGTGTGCCCCCCCAACCCCTCTTTTTACACTGCTGCTACTCTCTGTTTATCATATATGCATAGTCACTTTAACTATACATTCATGTACATACTACCTCAATTGAGCCAACCGATCCAGTGCTCCCCCACATTGGCTAACCGGGCTATCTGCATTGTGTCCCATCCACCACCCGCCAACCCCTCTTTTACGCTACTGCTACTCTCTGTTCATCATATATGCATAGTCACTTTAACCATATCTACATGTACATACTACCTCAATCAGCCTGACTATCCGGTGTCTGTATGTAGCCTCGCTACTTTTATAGCCTCACTATTGTATATAGACTGTCTTCTTACTGTTGTTTTATTTCTTTACCTACCTATTGTTCACCTAATAACTTTTTTTGCACTATTGGTTAGAGCCTGTAAGTAAGCATTTTACTGTATCCTGTTGTATTCGGCGCACGTGACAAATACACTTGATTTGATATCTTTATGTTCACCATGTCTCCCGCTTGTTAGCACAGTAACAACTACCTAACGGCTTCCCTGTTTCATCTATTGCTGTTCACTGGACCCTATGATCACCTGGCTACATAGCTGATGCCCGCTGGACTGTTCATTAATTACGGTACTCCATTTTGTTTATTTTGTTCATCTGTCAGCCCCAGCCTCGAATTCAGGCCCTGTGTGTAGTTAACCGACCCTCTCTGCCCATTAATCGCCATTTTACCTGTTGTTGATGTCTTAGCTAATTAGCTGTTGTTGTCTTACCCGTTGTTGTCTTAGCTAGCTCTCCCAATCAACACCTGTGATTGCTTTATGCCTCGCTTTATGCCTCTCTCTAATGTCAATATGCCTTGTATACTGTTGTTTAGGATAGATATCATTGTTTTATTTTACTGCGGAGCCCCTAGTCCCACTCAACATGCCTCAGATACCTCTTTTGTCCCACCTCCCACAAATGCGGTGACCTCACCTAGCATAACTAGTGCCTCCAGAGATGCAACCTCTCTCATCGTCAATCAATGCCTTGGTTTACCTCCACTGTACCCGCACCCCACCATACCCCTATCTGTACATTATGCCCTGAATGTATTCTACCACGCCCAGAAATCTTGCTCTTTTTATTCTCTGTCCCCAACACACTAGATGACCAGTTTTGATAGCCTTTAGCCGTACCCTCATCCTACTCCTCCTCTGTTCCTCAGGTGATGTGGGGGTTAACACAGGCCCTGTGTGTCCTCAGGCGCTCTCATTTGTTGACTTCTGTAACCGTAAAAGCCTTGGTTTCATGCATGTTAACATCAGAAGCCTCCTCCCTAAGTTTGTTTTACTCACTGCTTTAGCACACTCCGCCAACCCTGATGTCCTTTCCGTGTCTGAATGCTGGCTTAGGTAGGCCACCAAAAATTCTGAGACTTCCATCCCCAACTACAGACATTTTCCGTTGAGATAGAACTGCCAAAGGGGGAGGAGTTGCAATCTACTGCAGAGATAGCCTGCAAAGTTCTGTCATACTTGCCTAAACAGTTCGAGCTTCTAATTTTAAAAATGTATCTCTCCAGAAATAAGTCTCACACTGTTGCCGCCTGCTATAGCCCCCCCCCCTCAGCTCCCAGCTATGCCCTGGACACCATATGTGAGTTGATTGCCCCCTATTTATCTTCAGAGTTCGTTCTGCTAGGTGACCTAAATTGGGATATGCTTAACACCCCGGCCGTCCTACAATCTAAGCTCGATGCCCTCAATCTCACACAAATTATCAAGGAACCCACCAGGTACAACCCTAAATCCGTAAACATGGACACCCTCATAGATATTATCCTGACCAACTTGCCCTCCAAATACACCTCTGATGTTTTCAATCAGGATCTCAGCGATCACTGCCTCATTGCATGCATCCATTATGGGTCCGCGGTCAAATGACCACCCCTCATCACTGTCAAACGCTCCCTAAAACACTTCTGCGAACAGGCCTTTGTAATCGACCTGGCCCGGGTATCCTGGAAGGATATTGACCTCATCCCATTAGTAGAGGATGCCTGGTTGTTCTTTAAAAGTAATTTTCTCACCATCTTAAATAAGCATGCCCCTTAAATTTTTGGGGGAACTAATAACAGATATAGCCCTTGGTTCACTCCAGACCTGACTGCCCTCGACCAGCACAAAAACATCCTGTGGCGTACTGCACTAGCATCGAATAGTCCCAGCGATATGCAACTTTTCAGGAAAGTCAGGAACAAATACACACAGTCAGTTAGGAAAGCAAAGGCTAGCTTTTTCAAACAGAAATTTGCATCCTGCAGCTCTAACTCAAAAAAGTTCTGGGACTGTAAAGTCCATGGAGAATAAGAGCACCTCCTCCCAGCTGCCCAATGCACTGAGGCTAGGAAACACTGTCACCACCGATAAATCCACGATAATTGAGAATTTCAATAAGCATTTCTCTACGGCTGGCCATGATTTCCTCCTGGCTACCCTAACCCCGGCCAACAGCTCAGCACCCCCCGCAGCTACTTGCCCAAGCCTCCGCAGCTTCTCCTTCACCCAAATCCAGATAGCAGATGTTCTGAAAGACCTGCAAAACCTGGACCCGTACAAATCAGCTGGGCTTAGACAATCTGGACCCTCTCTTTCTAAAATTATCTGCCTCCATTGTTGCAACCCCTATTACTAGTCTGTTTAACCTCTTCTCTGATTCTTTGATCCACCTCTACACAGACAACCCCATTCTGTATACATCTGGCCCTTCTTTGGACACTGTGTTAACAAACCTCCAAACGAGCTTCAATGCCATACAACACTCCTTCCGTGGCCTCCAACTGCTCTTAAATGCAAGCAAAACTAAATGCGTGCTCTTCAACCAATCGCTGCCTGCACCCGCCTGCCCGACTAGCATCACTACTCTGGACGGTTCTGACTTAGAATATGTGGACAACTACAAATACCTAGGTGTCTAGCTAGACTGTAAACTCTCCTTCCAGACTCATATTAAGCATCTCCAATCCAAAATTACATCTAGAATCGGCTTCCTATTTTGCAACAAAGTCTCCTTCACTCATGCTGCCAAACATACCCTCGTAAAACTGACTATCTGACCGATCCTCGACTTCGGCGATGTCATTTACAAAATAGCCTCCAACACTCTACTCAGCAAATTGGATGCAGTCTTTCACAGTGCCATCCGTTTTGTCACCAAAGCCCCATGTACCACCCACCACTGCGACCTGTATGCTCTAATCGGCTGGCCCTCGCTACATATTAGTCGCCAGACCCTCTGGCTCCAGGTCATCTATAAGTCTTTGCTAGGTAAAGCTCCGCCTTATCTCAGCTCACTGGTCAACATAACAACACCTTTCCGTAACACGCGCTCCAGTGGGTATATCTCACTGGTCAACCCCAAAGCCAACACCATCTTCGGCCGCCTTTCCTTCCAGTTCTCTGCTGCCAATGACTAGAACGATTTGCAAAAATCACTGAAGTTGGAGACTTACATCTCCCTCACTAACTTTAAGCATCAGCTATCTGAGCAGCTCACCGATCGCTGCAGCTGTACACAGCCCATCTGTAAATAGCCCATCCAACTACTTACCTCATCCCCATATTGTTTTTATTTACTTTTTTGCTCTTTTGCGCACCAGTATTTTTACTTGCACATCATCATCTGCACATCTATCACTCCAGTGTTAATTTGCTAAATTGTAATTACTTCGCTACCATGGCATATTTATTGCCTTACCTCCTTACTCCATTTGCACACACTGTATATAGATTTCTCTATTGTTATTGACTGTACTTTTGTTTATCCCATGTGTAACTCTGTGTTGTTGTTTTTTGTCGCACTGCTTTGCTTTATCTTGGCCAGATCGCAGTTGTAAATGAGAACTTCTTCTCAACTGGCCTACCTGGTTAAATAAAGGTGAAATATATATATTTTTTAATCTGTGGAGATGGGAGAACCTTCCAGAAGGACAACCATCTCTGCAGCACTCCACCAATAAGGCCTTTAAGGTAGAGTGGCCAGACAGAAGCCACTCCTCAGTAAAAGACACATGACAGCCCGCTTGGATTTTTCCAAAAGGCACCTAAAGACTCTCAGACCATGAGAAACAAGATTCCCTGGTCTGATGAAACCAATACTGGACTATTTGGCCTGAATGCCAGGTCTCACGTCTGGAGGAAACCTGGCACCATCCCTATGGTGAAGCATGGTGGAGGCAGCATGTTTTTCAGCGGCAGGGACTGGGAAACTAGTCAGGATCGAGGCAAAGATGAACGGAGCAAAGTACAGAGAGATCCTTGATGAAAACCTGATACAGAGCACTCAGTACCTCAGACTGGGGTGAAAGTTCACCTTCCAACAGGATAACGACCCTAAGCACACAGCCAAGACAACGCAGGAGTGGCTTCGGGACAAGTCTCTGAATGTCCTTGAGAGGCCCAGCCAGAGTCCAGACTTGAACCCGATCGAACATCTCTGGAGAGACCTGAAAATAGCTGTGCACCGACGCTCCCCATCTAACCTGACAGAGATCGAGAGGATCTGCTAAGAAGAATGGGAGAAACTCCCTAAATACAGGTGTGCCAAGCATGTAGCGTCATACCCAAGAAGACATGATGCTGTAATTGCTGCCAAAGGTGCGTCAACAAAGTACTGAGTAAAGGGTCTGAATACTTACGTAAATGTATTTTTTTTTTTCTATAATTAGCAAACATTTCTAAAAACCTGTTTTTGCTTCATCATTATGGGGTATTTTGTGTAGGATGATGAGGGGAAAAAACGATTTAATCAATTTTAGAATAAGGCTGTAATGTAACAAAATGTCGAAAAAGTGAAGGGGTCTGAATAATATATACTGTATATATTTCCCTTTTCTTGTTGAAAATATCATTTATTTTAATTTTTTTGCTGCCTCTTGGGCCCCCCATGGGCCTAGGCCCAGGGGCTTAAGCCCCAGTAAGTCCCTGCATTAACCTGGCCCTGGTGCTACTGAACCTCATCAATAATATCACTGTTTTAGCAAGGACTGTTTTAGCAAGTCACATGCAGAGTCACAAGTAAAAGGTCTCCAATGTTAGCCTGGTCCCAGATCTGTTTGTGCCGTCTTGCCAACTCCTGCCACTGTTCAACACAAGACGGCACGAACAGATCTAGGATCAGGCTACTACAACATGCCTTTGCAAGCTGTCTTGAGGATCTGTGTGAGGATGTCTTTTGGAATGTCCTCTCCGTTTTGGACGGCCATTTTCCTCTCGTTGATCCACTGTCTGCCTGTCGAACGCAGCAGCTGACAAGACTTCTTCACCTCGTTGATGAACTTCTTGTTCTTTGGGTAGAACTACATATGTAGGATCTTAATTTGATTACTCTTTTTCAATTATGTGAATTTTCCTGCGCAGCAGGAAATGCAAATGTGTGTATTGAACGTTTAAAGAGGCTTGTAAAGTTTGTAATTTCCACTTAAAAATGTCAGACTTGATATGCCCTGATGTAAAATGTATCAACCCCTACAAACAATGTCCATTAATTATTATCCACATAATAATTCACATTTCCTGTTGCTGCAGGATAATTTTCCTTGTGTAGCAAACGGGCTCAAAATAAAATCCTAGATCTTTAGAGATATGACATCCGACCATTTATTTAAACCCCATCTAGGGACTGTGACTCTGTAAAACGCATTATGGTGCATTTAGCCACATCTTACAGGCTTCCTACTTGGAAGGACGGCAACAAGAGACTAGAACAAACTGTTCTAACTGTATTTGTTTCCTATGAAATAGGATTTTATCTGATGAAACTGTAGGATTTCAAATAGATAAATTCAATAAGCAATCATTCTCGAGAAGCATCACTAACATACTTGATGTCATTATTTACCTGGAAGGTGGAGTCTCTGATATAGTGGACCATTCCCTTCAGACACATCTCTATAGCGTTGGGAAACGGAGAGTCACTCTCATTCAGCAGATCCAGCTCCACTCCAAACGCCACCTACAGATTATATAAAAACAGAGGATTGACAACATCTTACAACATGATAAGGTAAAACTCCTGGTTCTAGTTATGCTAATTATAGCTAGCACATTGGCTTGGTTAGACTAAATTGTATATAGCTTAGGTAATGAGTGTGTTATCAGTTGTCATAAGCAAAAAACTGCCTGTTATGACAATTTTACTGTCAGATATACAAACAAATGTAGCTTTATAACAGAGAGAATAAAGTGTAAGTGCAGTGTGGGGATCTGAGGGGAACAGGAAGTGACCGTTACCTTAGCGATGACATCCAGTGTCACACAGTTGAACATGTGGTGCATGTTGGCAGCTGTGTTGGTGTCAGCCATGTCTGCCAGTTTATCCATCAGCTTCTCTGCCCTCTCGTTGAACACACCCATCTGACCCCGCAGGTACCTAACAATACACAGCAATGATGGATGGATGAACAGATGGATGGCTGGATGGATTCATCAATGCAGTGATCAATGAGTTGATTGATCAATGGATTATTACACCATGTGAAATGGATAAGTGACTTACAGACTGCTGAAGGCAGGGTCCATTATTCTTCGCTGTTTGTACCACTCATCATGATTCTGTGCTGTGACCAGGCCACTTCCCAAAAACCTATGAAGAAGAAGGACAACAGAGTATTTACCCTAAGACTGAATAAACTGACCAGTGACCAAGTTGTCCCGTTTGAATGTCTATATGCTCTGTAGGCTACGCAGGCGATAACCAGCATTAGGAGGGATTGTGTTGAAAGAGTTGGTACCAACCAAAACATTGACACAATAAATTGTAGTAGGAAGTATATTTAGATAACATTAATTATACAGAGGATTCACCTCTGTCCAAACAGGTTGAAGAGACGCTTGTAGACCAGTGAGGCTTTGGGGTACTTAGGTGACATCAGGACTTCCTGTGGAGACAAAGCAAAGTGTCAGTTTGGTTTGAATGGGGAATTGAGGTAATGGGTTATTTTACAGCACTTTAATTTCAGAAATTAACATGGTAAAATGTATAATTAACCTAATCTTGGTTAACCCAGAACTAAAATCTTGCTTATTTGGTCAGGTGTTTACGTAGTCAGTCAATCAGAGATTATAATTACAGTAATTTCTCAGGTTTACCTTGGTGGTATCAGGACAGGTCACACACAACATCACAACATGCATACCGTTGATACGGTAGACCGGTCCATATGTCTCAGCCCTGTCAAAGATAAAATATATCTCTATTTATTGTCCCAGGATAAACAACACCTGATTCAATGTATGTGTGTGAGTGCTTGTGTGTATGTCCACTGCTGCTCAATAGCATTCAACAAACCATTCCAGAAATTTGTCGTGGACAACTCGATCATTGCTCATCTCCCTCTGAATGGTTGGTAAATGTCCAAATAAAAAACTAGGGGAGAACAAGAGACGAATTAATCCATAAATGACAAATAAGGAGGTTATGGCATGAGTGATACCTTCACCTTGTGAAAAGGAAAAAGGCAGGTGAAACAGCGACCATGACGGCTGTTGAGGTCAACTTTCACCTACTGTAGTTCCTTATCAACAAATCTCATACGTTATGTCGTCTCTCAATATAGTTGAAACTAACATTTAGCTAAAGCATTTTAAAAGAAATATTCAAGTTACATAATACTGACTCACCTATCCCTTGGTGGTCCCGGTATGTGATCATATTTCAGATGAATATATTTTATGTAAAGACAAAAACATAGAAATGCGATGAAAATCAATCCAAGCAGGCAAATAAGCAAATAACCGATCCAACCTGCAAAGAAAGGGAAAAGTGCCATATTACCAAAGACTAGATAGCTCGCATTGATCCTGCAAACCAGTTATGTGGTCGTTTTTTTTGGACGGAATTTGGTCACCCGTAGTACTAGTAGTAGAGAGGCATATGTGAAGCAAGAGGGTTTACTCTGCATAAAATATGTCCACGTTAAGCAGATCGTTAATTATTAATTACTTTTGGAGTGATCTGCGGTTCCGCATTTTCTGGAACCCCACGTGTATGGAGCAAGATAGCTGCCAAAAAGGTTGAATATACATATCGTTAGGATTGTAAGAAAATCCATATGTAAATTGTTAGGATTGTAAGAAAAGCCATGCGTGAAACATGAAATGTAAACGTTAAAATAGATTTGTAAACTTACAAACCCTATGTTCCGACAATGAATGAACATTTACATGTTCAATTCTTACTTTACAACTCAATTCACTCGGATATAGATCTTTTTAATACAGTGCATTCGGGAAAGTATTCAGACCCCTTCCCTTTTTCCACACTTGTGACCCGTTTCAGGAAACTAGGCGTATGTCGCAGGTCACTACTTAACAAGAGAGCCGTTTGAATGTAAACTTATTTTTTTAATCAAAATGTGTTTTGGGGTAGAAATGCCTTCTTGAACATGTGAACTTTCATGTGCCTTACAAACAAACTTGTATGCCATCTGTAAATACGAATAAATTGTTAAATTACGAGCCTAGTTGGTTTAGCCACAGAAAAAGTTGACAACCTTCTCGCAAGCCATAATAGGCTGAGATAATGAGTGGGCTGGACATGCCGATAGATGAGTTTGGATTGGTCTGCCAAATAGCACAGTTCTGTCTATTTGAGCTGGTCAGTATGTCTAGTTAATCCTGTCTAACGCAGCTTTTTTATTTATTTATCTATTGTGTAGTAAAACTGCTTAAGTGTTGCTCTCCACTTTCTGGAGAACCAAGTTTTGAAATTAGTGATAATCGAGCATGATAGCTAAGGAGATGGAGAAAACACCTGTCTCCAGATTACATCTTCAAACTAAGGGCAACCATGGCATCTGACAGGAGATGTGTCCATCCATGAATAATGTGCACTGGCAAGATAGTCTAGCTAGCTATATTTTCAGATATTACACGTTTCTAATTTTGACAGAAAGTGGTTTCATTTCAAGTTAAAGTGTACTGTTAGCTAGCTAGCTAACGTTAGCTGGCTGGCTCACTAGCTAACGTTACATGTATGATCGTATTATTTGTATTTCAGAGCCATTTGCTTGGCTAGCTATAGCCTAATATTAGCTAGCTAACATTGGTTGGTTAGCTACCTGCAGATTCATGCAGGGTAGTAACATCATGAGTTGGGATTATGGTTCATTGTTTACCTAGCTAGCTAGCTAGCTACATGTCTTAACAAAAGACTCCATAATGCAAGTAACCATTTCGGGTGCGTTTGTAAATTCAGTCTGTCCATCTTTCAGAGCACTCTCGTCTGAGTGTGCCAGAGCACAGAGTAACTGATGAATTTACGAACACTCAACACACGTTCAATATAGCCGGTGTCAGTAAACGTTGGCAAAAAGCGTAATTAAATTGTTGCCAGCAGCACAGTTACAGGCACCAATGCTCTGAATAACATGAAAACAGCCTAACCAGCTCTGCTTGGGCGTGTAATGTTCAGAGTGGGGTGTTCTCTCATTTGTATCTGGAAGTAGCTGGCAAGCTAGCCAATGTTAGCCAGCTAGCTTGGGTGCTTTAGTGCCGTTATGAGGTCAGAACGTTTGGATCAACCCTACTCATCGGCCAGAGCGTACGGTGCGCGCTCTGAACGCTCCAAGAGCTAAACTCTTTGAATTTACGAACGGATAATCTGACAGCACACTTGCAGTCACCAACGCTCTGGATAACATAACAGTTTAACCAGCTCTGCTGGGGCGAATAATGTTCATTGAGCTGTTGTCTCATTTGTGTCTGGGTGCTTAACTGCTGTTGTTAGTACAGAATGCTCAGATCAACCCTTAAAGAGATGGGTGGGGCTAAATCTTAAGAGGGTGTGAACGATGCTGAATGGGTGTAGTCAAAGAGAAGCTCTTCAGTAGGCACCAAAACATGCAAAGGCCATTTTCTCAAAGTGAGTTTGCAAGTTTATCAACTTTCAAAGCAGAATTACTTTCCCATTGTTCCTCAACTGTAGTGTATGATATACCATTTTGTAGCTCTGAGTCTACTTTTATCCAATGTAAAAAACACAATTTCATTTGAGCCGGATGGTCACATTTTGTTACTGTCACAGCTGTTTGAAGGAGCGGACCAAGATGCAGCGTGTTCGTAGTTCCACATATTTATTAAAAGTGAAACTGAATGCAATACACTGAAATACTTGAAATTACAAAACAACAAACCGTGACGCAGAGAGGACAACACACTACTCAAAAGACAATAACCCACAAACCACAATGTGAAAAAAACCCTACTTAAATATGATCTCTAATCAGAGGCAATGAGGATCAGCTGCCTCCAATTAGAGATCAACCCCAAACAATCCCAACATAGAAATAGACAAACTAGAACCTAAACATAGAAATAGAAAACATAGATAAACCAAAAACACCCCCCATCACGCCCTGCCCTACGCTACTATAGAAAATGACATCTTACTAGGGTCAGGACGTGACAGTACCCCCCCCAAAGGTGCAGTCTCCGAATGCAAACAAAACAAAAACCCCAACAAAACAATCACAAAATACAAAGGGAGGGTAGGGTGGGTGACTAGTGTCTATGGCGGCGGCTCTGGTTCCGGGCGTAGTACTCCCACCGCCCGCTGATCCCCCCGCTTCTGTATGTCCGGAGGAACCAGACCATTGATCATCACCGGAGGCTTCGGACCGCCAACCGCCACTGAAGACTCTGGGCTAAAGGCCGCCGTTGAATACTCTGGGATGCAGACCACCGCTGGAGGCTCTGGGTTGCAGACCACCGCTGGAGGCTCTGGGTTGCAGACCACCGCTGGAGGCTCAGGGTTGCAGACCACCGCTGGAGGCTCAGGGTTGCGGAGGACGTGACAGTTACGTTACAGCCTTATTCTAAAATTGATTACATTAAATGTTTTCTTCATTTATCTATACACAATACCCCATAATGACGAAGTGAAAACATATTTTTTTATGTATAAGAAATAAAAAACAGAAATACCTTATTTACATAAAAAAACTGAGCTCAGGTGCATCCTGTTTCCATTTATCATCCTTGAGATGTTTCTACAACTTGGAGTCCACCTGTGGTAAATTCTATTGTTTGGACATGATTTGGAAAGGCACACGCCTGTCTATATAAGGTCCCACAGTTGACAGTGCATGTCAGAGCAAAAACCAAGCCATGAGGTTGAAGAAATTGTCCATAGGGCTCAGAGACAGGATTGTGTCAAGGCACAGATCTGGGGAAGAGAACCAAAACATTTCTGCAGCATTGAAGGTCCCCAAGAACACAGTGGCCTCCGTCATTCTTTAATGGAAGAAGTTTGGAACCACCAAGACTCTTCCTAGAGCTGGCCGCCTGACCAAACTGAGAAATCGGGGGAGAAGCGCCTTGGTCAGGGAGGTGACCAAGAACCTGATGGTCACTCTAACAGAGCTCCAGAGTTCCTCTGTGGAGATGAGAGAACCTCCCAGAAGGACAACCATCTCTGCAGTACTCCACCAATCAGGCCTTTATGGTAGAGTGGCCAGACAGAAGCCACTCCTCAGTAAAAGGCACATGACAGCCTTCTTGCAGTTTGCTAAAAGAAAATTAAAGGACTCTGACCATGAGAAACAAGATTCTCTGGTCTGATGAAACCAAGATTGGACTCTTTGGCCTGAATGCCAAGCCCCATGTCTGAGGGAAACCTGGCACCATACCTAATGTGAAGCATGGTGGTGGCAGCATCATGCTGTGGAGATGTTTTTCAGCGGCAGGGACTGGGAGAATAGTCAGGATCAAGGCAAAGTACTGAACGGAGGAAAGTACAGAGAGATCCTTGATGAAAACCTGCTCCAGAGTGCTCAGGACATCAGACTTGGGCAAAGGTTCACCTTCCAACAGGACAACGACCCTAAGCACACATCCAAGACAACACAGGAGTGGCTTTGGGACAAGTGTCTGAATGTCCTTGAGTGGCCTAGCCAGAGCCCAGACTTGAACCGAATCGAAAATCTCTGGAGAGACGTGAAAATAGCTGTGCAGCGACGCTCCCCCTCCAACCTGAAAGAGCTTGAGAGGAACTGCAGAGAAGAATGGGAGAAACTCCCCGAATATGCGTGTGCCACGATTGTAGCGTCATACCCAAGAGGACTCAAGGCGGTAATCGCCGCCAAAGGTGCTTCAACAAAGTACTGAGTAAAGGGTCTGAATACTTATGTAAATGTAATATCAGTTTTCTATTTTTTATAAATGAGCAAACTTTTCATTTTTTTTACTGTTTTTGCTTTGTCATTATGGGGTATTTTGAAAATGTTGGAATAAAGCTGTAACGTAACAATAAAAAAAAGAAGCAAGGGGTTTGAATACTTTCCGAATGCATTGTCCAGGCTGCATCATTTCCGGCCATAATCTGGAATCCCATAGGGCAGCGCACAATTGGCCCAGCGTCGTCCGGGTATGGCCGGATTAGGCCGTCATTGGAAATAAGAATTTGTTCTTAACTGACTTGTCTAGAGTCTAGAGTATAAAGGTTAAATAGATTTTTTTTTTATAACTGTATATCCAAACTTTTGCCAGTAATGTGACATCTGCAAAGGACAAGAACCAAATGTAGCTAGTTGAATGTAACTAGTCGAATGAAGCTAGTCGAAGTTAGCTAGTCAATTCAGCAACTCTAGCCCAGACGTTAGAGTAGCTTTGCAGCTTCCGGTTTCATTTCCCAAATAAAAGTCTAGAGCTTGTTTTTGAACTGTGTTCTATAATGACGTTATACCAGTCGATGGCGTAGTATAGGCTTGGGCCTTCAGCAAATGACTTGTGTGTAAAAGATAGACACAGAAGAGCCTTGTCTAGAATCACCGCCTGAGCTGCAACATAGAAAGTATTCATGATTTAGCCTTGGTCTATTCCACTATCTAAATATGTCATGCTGTTGTGTTATTTAATGACCATATAATTTCATAATATATTTTTATAGCCACGTAGGGATACTGTGGTGATCATGTAAACTTCCCTGTAGCTCAGTTGGTAGAGCATGGTGTTTGAAACGCCAGGGTTGTGGGTTCGATTCCCACGCGGGGCCAGTACAGAAAAAAAAATGTATGAAATGTATGCATTCACTACTGTAAGTCGCTCTGGATAAGAGTGTCTGCTAAATGACTTAAATGTAATCTAATGAATCACACTTTGTCCAATATTTGGGAGCAGGGACTGTAGGGCTTATATTAGGCCTTTTAGACTGTTGTATTTTTTATTTTATTTAAAATTTATTTAACCAGGTAGGCAAGTTGAGAACAAGTTCTCATTTACAATTGCGACCTGACCAAGATAAAGCAAGCAGTTTGACACATACAACAACACAGAGTTACACATGGAGTAAAACAAACATACAGTCAATAATATAGTGGAAAAATAAGTCTATATACAAAGTGAACAAATGAGGTGAGATAAGGGAGGTAAAGGCAAAAAAGGCCATGATGGCGAAGTAAATACAATATAGCAAGTAAAACACTGGAGTGGTAGATTTGCAATGGAAGAAAGTGTAAAGAAGAAATAGAAATAATGGGGTGCAAAGGAGCAAAATAAATAAATACAGTAGGGGAAGAGGTAGTTGTTTGAGCTAAATTATAGATGGGCTATGTACAGGTGCAGTAATCTGTGAGCTGCTCTGACAGCTGGTGCTTAAAGCTAGTGAGGGAGATAAGTGTTTCCAATTTTAGAGGTTTTTGTAGTTCGTTCCAGTCATTGGCAGCAGAGAACTGGAAGGAGAGGGGGCCGAAGGAGGAATTGGCTTTGGGGGTGACCAGAGAGATATACCTGCTGGAGCGCGTGCTACAGGTGGGTGCTGCTATGGTGACCAGCGAGCTGAGATAAGGGGGAACTTTACCTAGCAGGGTCTTGTAGATGACCTGGAGCCAGTGGGATTGGTGACGTGTATGAAGCGAGGGCCAGCCAACAAGAGCGTACAGGTCGCAGTGGTGGGTAGTACAGTGGGGGGAAAAAGTATTTGATCCCCTGCTGATTTTGTACGTTTGCCCACTGACAAAGAAAGGATCAGTCTATAATTTTAATGGTAGGTTTATTTGAACAGTGAGAGACAGAATAACAACAAAAATATCCAGAAAAACACATGTCAAAAATGTTATCAATTGATTTGCATTTTAATGAGGGAAATAAGTATTTGACCCCCTCTCAATCAGAAAGATTTCTGGCTCCCATGTGTCTTTTAAACAGGTAACGAGCTGAGATTAGGAGCACACTCTTAAAGGGAGTGCTCCTAACCGCAGCTTGTTACCTGTATAAAAGACACCTGTCCACAGAAGCAATCAATCAATCAGATTCCAAACTCTCCACCATGGCCAAGACCAAAGAGCTCTCCAAGGATGTCAGGGACAGGATTGTAGACCTACACAAGGCTGGAATGGGCTACAAGACCATCGCCAAGCAGCTTGGTGAGAAGGTGACAACATTTGGTGTGATTATTCGAAAATGGAAGAAACACAAAAGAACTGTCAATATCCCTCGGCCTGGGGCTCCATGCAAGATCTCACCTCGTGGAGTTGCAATGATCATGAGAACGGTGAGGAATCTGCCCAGAACTACACGGGAGGATCTTGTCAATGATCTCAAGGCAGCTGGGACCATAGTCACCAAGAAAACAATTGGTAACACACTACGCCGTGAAGGACTGAAATCCTGCATCGCCCGCAAGGTCCCCCTGCTCAAGAATACATATACATGCCCATCTGAAGTTTGCCAATGAACATCTGAATGACTCAGAGGACAACTGGTGAAAGTGTTGTGGTCAGATGAGACCAAAATGGAGCTCTTTGACATCAACTCAACTCGCCGTGTTTGGAGGAGGAGGAATGCTGCCTATGACCCCAAGAACACCATCTCCACCGTCAAACATGGAGGTGGAAACATTATGCTTTGGGGGTGTTTTTCTGCTAAGGGGACAGGACAACTTCACCGCATCAAAGGGACGATGGACGTGGCCATGTATCATCAAATCTTGAGTGAGAACCTCCTTCCCTCAGCCAGGGCATTGAAAATGGGTCGTGGATGGGTATTCCAGCATGACAATGACCCAAAACACACGGCCTTGGCAACAAAGGAGTGGCTCAAGAAGAAGCACATTAAGGTCCTGGAGTGGCCTAGCCAGTCTCCAGACCTTAATCCCATAGAAAATCTGTGGAGGGAGCTGAAGGTTCGAGTTGCCAAACGTCAGCCACGAAACCTTAATGACTTGGAGAAGATCTGCAAAGAGGAGTGGGACAAAATCCCTCCTGAGATGTGTGCAAACCTGGTGGCCAACTACAAGAAATGTCTGACCTCTGTGATTGCCAACAAGGGTTTTTCCACCAAGTACTAAGTCATGTTTTGCAGAGGGGTCAAATACTTATTTCCCTCATTAAAATGCAAATCATTTTATAACATTTTTGACATGCGTTTTTCTGGATTTTTTGTTGTTATTCTGTTTCTCACTGTTCAAATAAACCTACTATTAAAATTGTAGACTGATAATTTCTTTGTAAGTGGGCAAACGAACAAAATCAGCAGGGGATCAAATACTTTTTCCCCCACTGTATATGGGGCTTTGGTGAAAAAACAGATGGCACTGTGATAGACTGCATCCAATTTATTGAGTAGGGTATTGGAGGCTATTTTGTAAATGACATCGCCGAAGTCGAGGATCGGTAGGATGGTCAGTTTTACGAGGGTATGTTTGGCAGCATGAGTGAAAGATGCTTTGTTGCGAAATAGGAAGCCAATTCTAGATTTAATTTTGGATTGGAGATGTTTGATGTGAGTCTGGAAGGAGAGTTTACAGTCTAACCAGACACCTAGGTATTTGTAGTTGTCCACATATTCTAAGTCAGAACCGTCCAGAGTAGTGATGCTGGACGGGAGGGCAGGTGCAGGCAGCGATTGGTTGAAAAGCATACATTTAGTTTTACTTGTATTTAAGAGCAGTTGGAGGCCACAGAAGGAGTGTTGTATGGCATTGAAGCCCGTCTGGAGGGTAGTTAACACAGTGTCCAAAGAAGGGCCAGAACTATATAGAATGGTGTCGTCTGCATTGAGGTGGATCAGAGACTCACCAGCAGCAAGAGCGACATCATTGATGTATACAGAGAAAAGAGTCGGCCAAAGAATTGAACCCTGTGGCACCCCCATAGAGACTGCCAGAGGCCCGGACAACAGGCCCTCCGATTTGACACACTGAACTCTATCAGACAAGTAGTTGGTGAACCAGGCGAGGCAATCATTTGAGAAACCAAGGCTGTTGAGTCTGCCGATGAGGATGTGGTGATTGACAGAGTTGAAAGCCTTGGCCAGGTCAATAAATATGGCTGCACAGTATTGTTTCTTATCGATGGCGGTTAAGATATCGTTTAGGACCTTGAGCGTGGCTGAGGTGCACCCATGACCAGCTCTGAAACCCGATTGCATAGCGGAGAAGGTGCGGTGGGATTCGAAATGGTCGGTAATCTGTTTGTTGACTTGGCTTTCGAAGAATTTAGAGAGGCAGGGTAGGATAGATATAGGTCTGTAGCAGTTTGGGTCAAGAGTGTCCCCCCCTTTGAAGAGGGGGAGGAACGCAGCTGCTTTCCAATCTTTGGGAATCTCAGACGACACGAAAGAGAGGTTGAACAGGCTAGTAATAGGGGTTGCAACAATTTCGGCAGATAATTTTAGAAAGAAAGGGTCCAGATTGTCTAGCCCGGCTGATTTGTAGGAGTCCAGATTTTGCAGCTCTTTCAGAACATCAGCTGATCGGATTTGGGAGAAGGAGAAATGGGGGAGGCTTGGGCGAGTTGCTGTGGGGGGTGCAGTGCTGTTGACCGGGGTAGGGGTAGCCAGGTGGAAAGCATGGCCAGCCGTAGAAAAATGCTTATTGAAATTCTCAATTATAGTGGATTTATCGGTGGTGAGAGTTTCCTATCCTCAGTGCAGTGGGCAGTTGGGACGAGGTGCTCTTATTCTACAAGGACTTTACAGTGTCCCAGAACTTTTTTGAGTTTGTGTTGCAGGAAGCAAATTTCTGCTTGAAAAAGCTAGCCTTGGCTTTTCTAAGAGCCTGTGTATATTGGTTTCTAACTTCCCTGAAAATCTGCATATCACGGGGGCTGTTCGATGCTAATGCAGAACGCCACAGGATGTTTTTGTGTTAGTTAAGGGCAGTCAGGTCTGGAGAGAACCAAGGGCTATATCTGTTCCTGGTTCAAAATTTCTTGAATGGGGCATGCTTATTTAAGATGGTGAGGAAGGCATTTTTTTTAAATAACCAGGCATCCTCTACTGAAGGGAGGAGGTCAATATCCTTCCAGGATACCCGGGCCAGGTCGATTCATACATAGTGAATTCCACTCTGTATGTAGGCTTGTTAAAGCCATTTGCGTTACACAACCCCATCACACAGAGGCTATATCCATATCAATAAATGAGACAACAACTAAATATCGATTAAGTCTTGGCTATAACCTGTCCTGAGCCAAATAGCCAAGTGGTCCCAAGTGGTCAAGGCTATCTACAACCTATTCTTATTGCCAGATTAGTTTTCCCTATCAGCCACTGCACGTACCTCTTTAACTATTTTGTTAAAAATGTATTTAGAGGCTATATTTAGAGGCCTGTGAGCTAAGGGCTCTTTTTAAGGAGAGCCCTATAATAAAAACTGTTATAAAACACAAATAGAGTTCTAAAATTGTTTCGTAAGACACCAGTCCCCAAAATGATAGCCTAAGTTGCAATGTCTACAAGTTGAGGCCTATTTTTTCATTTGGATAGGCCTAAATTAAACATTGAATTTTTAAAGTGATAGGCTAAAGAACTTTGGGGAATTTAGATAATTTTGAATACGCACATGGATTTCAATAAACAAATGGATGCATGGCTTCAGAAGGACATCTTCTGAGACTGAGGGGTGCTTTTCCAAAGGCGCATGGTGCTGTGGTGCTGCATAGAGATCACAAGCACTTAAACTGGACAGCAGTGTCGAGATGGAGTGAATAGCCTATATGGAGACTTCCTAAGACCACTGCAACAGAGCTTATGCCATACTAGCCTACGTTTAACCTGTCCCTTATGTTCATGACCATATTCACATAAATCATGTCAATTTATTTGTACATTCATTTGAACCCACCTACAGAATATGCTTTGGCAACATTTTGAGTGATGAAATCATATTAAAATATTCTGTAAAACATTTTTAAGAGTGACAAAGACTCCAGTGGTCATACATAATTAATAGATTCACTAAACATTTATTATAATTCTATGTTTCATTATTCCTGGTAGATACTACTTGTTATGATTCATTATTCCTGGTAGATACAGTTGAAGTCGGAAGTTTACATACACCTTAGCCAAAAACATTTAAACTCTGGTTTTCACAATTCCTGACATTTAATCCTAGTAAAAATTCCCTGTTTTAGGTCAGTTAGGATCACCACTTTATTTTCAGAATGTGAAATGTCAGAATAATAGTAGAGAAAATGATTTATTTCAGCTTTCATTTGTTTCATCACATTCCCAGTGGGTCAGAAGTTTACATACACTCAATTAGTATTTGGTAGCATTGCCTTTAAATTGTTAAACTTGGGTCAAGTTGGGTGAATTTTGTCCCATTCCTCCTGACAGAGCTGGTGTAACTGAGTTAGATTTTTAGGCCTCCTTGCTTTCACACGCTTTTTCAGTTCTGCCAACAAATTTTCTGTAGGTTTGAGGTCAGGGCTTTGTGATGGCCACTCCAATACCTTGACTTTGTTGTCCTTAAGCCATTTTGCCACACCTTTGGAAGTATGCTTGGGGTCATTGTCCATTTGGAGGATCCATTTGCGACCAAGCTTTAACTTCCTGACTGATGTCTTGAGATGTTGCTTCAATATATCCACATAATTTTCCTACCTCATGATGGCATCTATTTTGTGAAGTGCACCAGTCCCTCCTGTAGCAAAACACCCCCACAACATGATGCTGCCAGCCTGTGCTTCACGGTTGGGATGGTGTTCTTCGGCTTGCAAGCGTCCCCCTTTTTCTTCCAAACATAACGATGGCCATTATGGCAAACAGTTCTATTTTTATTTCATCAGACCAGAGGACATTTCTACAAAAAGTACGATCTTTGTCCCCATGTCCAGTTGCAAACCGTAGTCTGGCTTTTTTATGCCGGTTTTGGAGCAGTGGCTTCTTCCTTGCTGAGCGGCCTTTCAGGTTACGTCGATATAGGACTCGTTTTACTGTGGATATAGATACTTTTGTACCTGTTTCCTCCAGCATCTTCACAGGGTCTTTTGCTGTTGTTCTGGGATTGATTTGCACTTTTCGCACCAAAGTATGTCCATCTCTAGGAGACAGAATGCGTCTCCTTCCTGAGCAGTATGACGGCTGCGTGGTCCCATGGTGTTTATACTTGCGTACAGATGAACGTGGTACCTTCAGGCGTTTGGAAATTGCTCCCAAGGATGAATCAGACTTGTGGAGGTCTACAATTTTATTTCTGGTTTCTTGGCTGATTTCTTTTGATTTTCCCATGATGTCAACGTTAGAGGCACTGAGTTTGAAGGTAGGCCCTGAAATACATCCACAGGTACACCTCCAATTGACTCAAATTATGTCAATTAGCCTATCAGAAGCTTCTAAAGCCATGACATCATTTTCTGGAATTTTCCAAGCTGTTTAAAAGCACAGTCAACTTCGTGTATGTAAACTTCTGACCCACTGGAATTGTGATACAGTGAATTATAAGTGAACTAATTTGTCTGTAAACAATTGTTGGAAAAATTACTTGTGTCATGCACAAAGTAGATGTCCTAACCGACTTGCCAAAACTATAGTTTGTTAACAAGAATTATGTGGAGTGATTGAAAAACGAGTTTTAATGACTCCAACCTAAGTGTATGTAAACTTCCGACTTCAACTGTAAATATATGGATGAGCGATGGCGTGCGGCATAGGCAAGATGCAGTAGATGGTGTAGAATACAGTATATACATATGAGATTAGTAATGTAGGATGTGTAAACATTATTAACGTGCCGTTATTTAAAGTGACTAGTGATACCTCTATGTAAACAATATTAATGTGGCGTTATTTAAAGTGACTAGTGATACCTCTATGTAAACAATATTAATGTGTCATTATTTAAAGTGACTAGTGATACCTTTATTAAGTCTGTTTATTTAAGTGGCCAGAGATTTGAGTCTGTTTGTTGACAGCAGCCTCTCTATGTTAGTGATGGCTGTTTAACAGTCTGATGGCCTTGAGATAGAAGCTGTTTTTCAGTCTCTTGGTCCCAGCTTTGATGCACCTGTACTGACCTCGCCTTCTGGATGATAGCGGTGTGAACAGGCAGTGGCTCGGGTGGTTGTTGTTCTTGATGATTATTTTTGGCTTTCCTGTGACATTGGGTGCTGTAGGTGTGCTGGAGGGCAGGTAGTTTGCCCCCGGTGATGCGTTGTGCAGAACCCACTAGCCTCTGGAGAGCCTTGCAGAAATTCTTAGTTTGTGCAAACCCACAGTTGCATCAGCAGTCTGGGTGGCTGGTCTCAGACGATCCTGCAGGTGAAGAAGCTGGATGTGGAGATCCTGGACTGGCGTGGTTACACGTGGTCTGCAGTTGTGAGGCAGGTTGGACGTATTCTCTAAAATGATGTTGGAGGCGGCTTATGGTAGAGACATTTTTTTAACATTACATTCTCTGGCAACAGCTCTGGTGGAAATTCCTGCAGTCAGCATGGCATTTGCATGCTCCCTCTAAACTTGAGACATCTGTGGCATTGTGTTGTGTGACAAAATAACACCTTCGTAATGATCATGCTGTTTAATCTTTAATCTTCTTTAATCTTTAAGCTTCTTGATATACCACACCAACGGTCATCCAACTCAGAATTCCAAGTCGGGAACTCGGGCCTCTTTCTAGAGCTCCGACCTGAAGATCAATGACGTCATGATTCAACAGTTCTCAGTTGTCTTGAAAGCACCATAAATCCAGAGAATGCCAGACTTTGATGACAAAATTTGCCCACGAAGAACCATCACACCACCTTCCTTTTCAAGTGAGCACAGCACAACAAGGTGAGTCCAGAAATGTATTGTATGCTGCTGCATAAATGATGTAATATGACAGGGAGATATGTATACTGTAGCTAAGAAAGTAATACTAAGTGTATGTTTGTTACTCATGTGCCTCACCCTAATAATGTGGTCCCTTTTCTCCTCATAACTTAACCTACTGTTCTGACTTGGTGGTGCACAATTAGCCTATAGCCTGTTTTCGAAAAATGTCATCATCGAATATTGTAAGAGCTTTCATTGTCTGCTTATATGCCCCCTTTATTTATCCTTCGGTTCTGACTTGGTGTACAGGGAGAAAACTGTAAGAATGGCCCATGTTCTGAATTCTGTCACTGTACATTTCAAAAGTGCTGAACAAATATTTATATTGACTATTGAAATGGCCAATTATCCGTTTGTCGTCCCTTATGCCATAGTTTGCACCTCTGCATTGTCACATTTGTTTAAGCAAGTCAGTCATATCTGCTATGTTACTGTATTTGTATTTATTATGGATCCCCAGTAGCTGCTGCCAAAGCACCAGCTACTCTTTCTGGGGTCCAGCAAAATTAAGGCAGTTTATACAATTTTTTAACATTACAATACATTCACAGATTTCACAACACACTGTGTGCCCTCAGGCCCCTACTCCACCACTACCACATATCTACAGTACTAAATCCATGTGTATGTACTGTGTGTGTGTGTGTGTGTGTGTGTGTGTGTGTGTGTGTGTGTGTGTGTGTGTGTGTGTGTGTGTGTGTGTGTGTGTGTGTGTGTGTGTGTGTGTGTATGCATGTGTCTGTGACAATGTGTGTGTTGCTTCACAGTCCCCGTTGTTCCATTAGGTGTTTTTTTAATCTGTTTTTTAAATCTAATTTTACTGCTTGCGTCAGTTACTTGATGTGGAATAGAGTTCCATGTAGTCATGGCTCTACTGTGTGCCTCCCACAGTCTGTTCTGGACTTGGGGACTGTGAAGTGACCTCTTGTGGCAAGTCTTGTGGAGTATCCTTGGGTGTCCGAGATGTGTGCCAGTAGTTTAGACAGAAAGCTCGGTGCATTCATGCATTCATGTCAATACCTCTCATAAATAAAAGTAGGGATGAAGTCGATCTCTCCTCTACTTTCAGCCAGTAGAGATTGACATGCATATTATTAATATTAGCTCTCTGTGTACATCCAAGTGCCAGCCGTGCTGCTCTGTTCTGAGCCAATTGCAATTTTCCTAAGTCCTTTTTTGTGGCACCTGACCACACGACTGAACAGTAGTCAAGGTGTGACAAAACTAGGGCCTGTAGGACCTGCCTTGTTGATAGTGTTTTTAAGAAAGTCAGAGCATCACTTAATTACAGACAGACTTCTCCCCATCTTAGCAACTAGTGCATCGATATGTTTTGACCAAGACAGTTTACAATCCAGGTTTACTCCAAGCAGTTTAGTCACGTCAACTTGATCAATTTCCACATTATTTATTACAAGATTTAGTTGAGGTTTAGGGTTTAGTGAGTGTTTTGTTCCAAATACAATGCTTTTAGTTTTAGAAATATTTAGGGCTAACTTATTCCTTGCCACCCACTCTGAAACTAACTGCAGCACTTTGTTGAGTGTTGCAGTCATTTCAGTCGCTGTAGTAGCTGACGTGTATACTGTTGAGTCATCCGCATACATAGAAACTCTGGCTTTACTCAAAGTCAGTGGCATGTCGTTAGTAAAAATGGAAAAAAGCAAGGTCTTATGGGTGTAAACAACAAAGATACAAAACATGAGAATCAATGTTCTTGGTTTGTCTGCAGGTTCACAGCGACACCTTGTGGAGCTCAGTGATGTTTGGTCAATTACTTTATTAAAATATAGTAAATTCAATCCAACAGATGCACTGTGGTAATGTTGGTTAGGAAGTTCATCAAAGAAGTTAATATATACTTTACAAAGCTCTTCATATTATGTGATAAATGGTATACTGCATAGTAACCTTTATATTATGTGATAAATGGTATACTGCATAGTAACCTTTATATTATGTGATAAATGGTATACTGCATAGTAACCTTTATATTATGTGATAAATGGTATACTGCATAGTAACCTTTATATTATGTGATAAATGGTATACTGCATAGTAACAACATGATAAGGGTGCATTAAAAACAAGGAATCGGTACAAATACAAACACTCCTATGTCAAGTCTGTCCTAGTAACTCTCTTCATCACATAGACCCATTATATTTAAGATATTATTTCACCATTGATACAAAAAATAAACATAATTGTTCAAAATGTATTTTCATTAAAAATAGCTCGATTTTTGAATAAGACAGAGGCTATTTGCTCCACTAGGAAGTATAAGGAATAAGACAAGTTATAGAGAAGTCCTAGTCATGTTCAGATCCCAGTCAGGTCAGGCTGCGGGTGTCTGTCCCCTCTGTGTCTGATTTTACACACCACTCCACTCTTTGGTCTCAAAGATCCAGTGTCCAGGATGTCAAAGGACTGGCCAGGCAGCAGGCTGAAGTCAAACCTCTGGAGCAGCTTGGCCATCACTACCTTGGCCTCCATCTGTGAACAACAGATCTGTTTAAAGGATGACAACACTGGTGTGCTCAACTACCTGACTGGTCAACAAAAATAAAATATTAAGATGGGCAAAAGAACACAGACACTAGACAGAGGAAGATTGGAGAAAAGTGTTATGGACAAATGAATCTAAGTTTGAGGTGTTCACATCACAAAGAAGAACATTTGTGAGACGCTGAAAAAATGAAAATATACTGGAGGAGTGCTTGACGTCATCTGTCAAGCATGGTGGAGGCAATGTGTTGGTCTGGGGGTGCTTTGGTGGTGGTAAAGTAGGAGATTTGTACAGGGTAAAAGGGATCTTGAAAGAAGGCTATCACTCCATTTTGTAACGCCATGCCATACCCTGTGGATGGCACTTCATTGGAGCCAATTTCCTCCTACAGCAGGACAATGACCCAAAGCACAGCACCAAACTACAAACTATTTAGGGAAGAAGCAGTCAGCTGGTATTCTGTCTTTAATGGAGTGACCAGCACAGTCACCAGATCTCAACCCTATTGAGCTGTTGTGGGAGCAGCTTGACTTTATGGAACGTAAAAAGTGCCCATCAAGCCAATCCAATTTGTGTGAGGTGCTTCAGGAAGCATGGGGTGAAATCGCTTCAGATTACCTCAACAAACTGACAACTCGAATGCCAAAGGTCTGCAAGGCTGTAATTGCTGCAAATGGAGGATTCTTTGACGAAAGCAAAGTTTGAAGGACACATTATTTCAATTACAAATCATTATATAGAACCTTGTCAATGTCTTGACTATATTTCCTATTCCTTTTGCAACTCATTTCATGTATGTTTTCATGGAAAACAAGGACATTTCTAAGTGACCCCAAACTTTTGAATGGTAGTGTATATCTCAATATACTGACTACATATATTTACCCCAATACACTTACCTACATCTCAAATTTCTCTCTCTCTGTCCGTCCTGCAGAAGGTGACCTGGCCATCCCTGAGACATCTGACAACAGTAAGAAGCTGATGGTGAGAACGCGCAGCAAGAGCAAGTTCCTCTTCAAGGTCCCGGAAGAGGAGAGACTGCAGCAGAGGAGGTAACCTTTTTTTCCCCCACATATCCCCTTTCATACTTTTCTTGACTTTTGGAGTGTACAGCAGTAAAGTAGCGAGGGGAGATAGAATATAGGGGTTTAGATAAGGGAGTCTGAGTCGGGGCTTGAACCCCCGTCGCCAGGGGGGCACCACTCAATCAGACTCCAGCGCCAGTGGAGGTGACATCACTATAACTATACGTCTGACTTAAATGAGGAGATGATTGTCAGAAGTTAGTCTGTTTGTTTATTGTAGTACACTCACCCAGTACAACTTCAGGCGGCAGGTAGCCTAGTGGTTGGGCCAGTAACCGAAAGGTCGCTGGTTCGAATCTCCGGGCAGACTAGGTGAAGAATCTGTCAGTGTCCTTGAGCAAGGCACTTAATCCAAAGTTGCCCTGAATAAGATGTTGCAAAAATGACTAAAATATAACTATTCACAATAATACATACTGACCATTGTAACCATGTGTTTTGTGTTGACAGAGAGATGCTGAGGGACCCTGAGCTGAGGTCCAAGTTGATCTCCAACCCAATCAACTTTAACCACGTGGCACACATGGGCCCCGGCGACGGCATGCAGGTCCTCATGGATTTGCCTCTGGTAAACACAGCTAGAGCCAAAATGGCTGCCTCATACTGTATTCATAACCCATAGGAGATAGTTAAAGGACTCAACT
The DNA here is from genome assembly GCF_965601325.2 of Salmo salar. Taxonomy (NCBI): domain Eukaryota; kingdom Metazoa; phylum Chordata; class Actinopteri; order Salmoniformes; family Salmonidae; genus Salmo; species Salmo salar. Next base: position 29,189,709 of record NC_138305.1, read on the forward strand.
TGGATATAACCCGTTTTAGCATGGACATTGTCATTGAGGCACATTTTCAAACATCAAAAGGAGAAGAAAATGTACTTTAAAATGGAGGTAGCCTTAATGGCGCTGCCCATGCTGTCACAGACGCCATAATGGCACAGATACAAAGAAAGATAGGACCTCTTTCCATCTCTGTCATAACCCAACTGACGTTGCAGGAAGCAAAATGGCTTCCCAACCCCATGATAACCTGACTGATATTGTAGCAGCCAAAGTGGCTGTCTATTGCAAATTAACTGACATTTGCTGTACCCAGGACAGCTACTGCAAATAACCTAACTGATATCGCAGGAACCAAAATGTCCACCCTGTGTTAACCTTCCTGAAATTGCGGATAATAAAATGGCCGCCCCTTAAAACGGGAGCCATAACAGCTGTTTTTTAACGATCGCAAGACACCCGCTGGAGCCAACATGGTGTCTCCTTGCATTTTCTGACACTAGCAGCTCCCACTGCCAACTCCACAGAATAGCACTGCTATCCTACCATCCTAACTCCACAGAATAGCACTGCTATCATACCATCCTAACTCCACAGAATAGCACTGCTATCCTACCTTCTAGATGTCACCTTTCTCTACCTATTTACCACCTCTGTCCCTCTGGTTTTTGAATCTGAGACTGGAGGTCTGGGGTACTGGTTGTTGAATCTGAGCCTGGAGGTCTGGGGTACTGGTTGTTGAATCTGAGCCTGGAGGTCTGGGGTACTGGTTGTTGAATCTGAGCCTGGATGTCTGGGGTACTGGTTGTTGAATCTGAGCCTGGAGGTCTGGGGTACTGGTTGTTGAATCCGAGCCTGGAGGTCTGGGGTACTGGTTGTTGAATCTGAGCCTGGAGGTCTGGGGTACTGGTTGTTGAATCCGAGCCTGGAGGTCTGGGGTACTGGTTGTTGAATCTGAGCCTGGAGGTCTGGGGTACTGGTTGTTGAATCCGAGCCTGGAGGTCTGGGGTACTGGTTGTTGATCGGAGCAAAGTACAGAGAGATCCTTGATGAAAACCTGCTCCAGGGCGCTCGGGACCAGTGTCTCTGTGTGTGTGTGTGTGTCTCTGTGTGTGTGTGTGTGTGTGTGTATGTGTGTGTGTGTGTGTGTGTGTGTGTGTGTGTGTGTGTGTGTGTGTGTGTGTGTGTGTGTGTGTGTGTGTGTGTGTGTGTGTGTGGTGTGTGTGTGGTGTGTGTGTGTTGTGTTTGTGTTTGTGTTTGTGTGTGTGTGTGTGTGTTGTGTGTTGTGTGTGTGTGTGTGTCTCTCTGTGTGTGTGTGTGTGTCTCTCTCTGTGTGTGTGTGTGTGTCTCTCTGTGTGTGTGTGTGTGTGTGTGTGTGTGTGTGTCTCTCTCTGTGTGTGTGTGTCTGTGTGTGTGTGTGTGTGTGTGTCTCTGTGTGTGTGTCTCTCTGTGTGTGTGTCTCTGTGTGTGTGTGTGTGTGTGTGTGTGTCGCTCTGTGTGTCTGTGTGTGTCGCTCTATGTGTCTGTGTGTGTCGCTCTATGTGTCTGTGTGTGTCGCTCTGTGTGTCTGTGTGTGTCTCTCGCTGTGTGTGTGTGTGTGTCTCTCTGTGTGTGTGTCTCTCTATGTCTGTGTGTGTCTCTCTCTCTCTGTGTGTCTGTCATGAAGGAGGTGCAGACTTTGGAGGAGCAGGATCGTCTCGAAACATCTCTGACCCAGACGGGGACTTTGAGAGAGAGGTAAAGACCCCCAACACAGCACACACACACACACACACACACACACACACACACACACACACACACACACACACACACACACACACACACACACACACACACACACACACACACACACACACACACACACCAGGGTTTCCGTTAGGAAAGTGACCGGGAAGATTTTACATTTATCGGACATTTGAGAAATGTACCGGTGGTCCGTATACTTTGGGTGCCGGTGTTTCCCCTATATCGGAATGGTAAAATGTTTTCAGTGTAAACTTGAACAACTAAAACTCTATATAAAATACGTATAAATATAATGGATCTATGTAGTTTAAAATAAGATCATCTTCTACACCTGCATTGCTTGCTGTTTGGGGTTTTAGGCTGGGTTTCTGTACAGCACTTTGAGATATCAGCTGATGTAAGAAGGGCTATATAAATACATTTGATTTGATTTGATTTGACTTTAAGAACTAACAGTCACCAAAATAAAAACTAAACAGTCAGGGAGAATCAAATTCTCAAAATGGCAGTTCTTTAAAGTACTTTAAAGTATTTTTACTTAAGTTGTTTTTGGGGGTATCTGTACTTTTACTTCACTACATTCCTAAAGAGAATAATGTACTTTTTATTCCATACATTTTCCCTGACACGCAAAAGTACATTTTGTCAGAATAATGGTCATTCACGTACTTTTTAAGAGAACATCCCTGGTCATCTACTGCCTCTAAACGGGAGGACTCACTAAACACAAATGCTTTGTTTGTAAATTAATGTAAGTGTTGGAGTGTGCCCCTCGCTATCTGTAAATTAATGTCTAAGTGTTGGAGTGTGCCCCTGGCTATCTGTAAATGAATGTCTAAGTGTTGGAGTGTGCACCTGGCTATCTGTAAATTCATGTCTAAGTGTTGGAGTGTGCACCTGGCTATCTGTAAATTCATGTCTAAGTGTTGGAGTGTGCCCCTGGCTATCTGTAAATTAATGTCTAAGTGTTGGAGTGTGCACCTGGCTATCTGTAAATTCATGTCTAAGTGTTGGAGTGTGCCCCTGGCTATCTGTAAATTAATGTCTAAGTGTTGGAGTGTGCCCCTGGCTATCTGTAAATTAATGTCTAAGTGTTGGAGTGTGCACCTGGCTATCTGTAAATTAATGTCTAAGTGTTGGAGTGTGCCCCTGGCTATCTGTAAATTAATGTCTAAGTGTTGGAGTGTGCCCCTGGCTATCTGTAAATTAATGTCTAAGTGTTGGAATGTGCCCCTGGCTATCTGTAAATTAATGTCTAAGTGTTGGAATGTGCCCCTGGCTATCTGTAAATTAATGACAACACGAAGCAGACAAAACTCTTTGGTCCTTTAAAAACCTGCTGTATGTAAAATATTGTGTGCTATAACTTGGAAAATAAATACATGTGACTCTGGATGACAACATAATGATGTTTGTTTCCAATATTAGGGCTGTTTTCCTAAAGAAGTGTAACGGCTGTCTATGGAAGAAGTGGACCAAAATGCGGCGGAGTTAGGGTTCGTCATATTTAATGTCACGAACACTATGCATTTACAAAAACAACAAAAACTGACAGCCAACACAGTCCTGTCAGGTGCAACCACATTGACAAGCACAATTACCCACGAAACACAAAGGAAACGTAGGCAACTTATGTGTGACTCCCAATCAACCACAACCCTCTACAGCTGTGCTTGATTGGAAGTCACACGGCCAAAATCAATGAAACAATAAAAAACACACACTCCCTTCTGCCACGTCCTGACCCAACTACACCCTCTACTGGTCAGGACGTGACAGTACCCCCCCCTCAAGGTGCAGACCCCGGGATGCACCTAAAAAAAGAACACACAAGAAAATCCCCAACAAAAAGGAACACCTAAACAATAAGGGAGGGAAGGGAGGGTGGCTGCCGTCACCGACGGCACTGTGCTACACCCTCCCTCCCCAACCCACCTATCCTGGAGGTGGCTCAGGTGCAGGACGTGGACCTCGCTCCACCTTCGGCGTCGCCCACTTTGGTGGCGCCGATAGCTGCGCCGGGCAGACGGGCCACTCGGGCTGACCCTGGCAGACAGACCACTCGGGCTGGGCCGGAGGGCAGGAGGGCCCCTCGGGCTGGGCCGGAGGGCAGAAGGGCCACTCGGGCTGGGCCGGAGGGCAGGAGGGCCACTCGGGCTGGGCCGGAGGACAGGCAGGGCACCCTGGCAGATCCTGGCAGGCAGGGAACCTTTTGAAGCTCCGGGCAGTCTGGCCACTCCGGCAGCTCCTGGCAGTTCCGGGCAGTCTGGCCACTCCGGCAGTTCCGGGCAGTCTGGCCACTCCGGCAGTTCCGGGCAGTCTGGCCACTCCGGCAGTTCCGGGCAGTCTGGCCACTCCGGCAGTTCCGGGCAGTCTGGCCACTCCGGCAGTTCCGGGCAGTCTGGCCACTCTGGCAGTTCAGGGCAGTCTGGCCACTCCGGCAGTTCAGGGCAGTCTGGCCACTCCGGCAGTTCAGGGCAGCCTGACGACTGTTGACTGGCGGGCAGCTCTGACGACTGTTGACTGGCGGGCAGCTCTGACGACTGTTGACTGGCGGGCAGCTATGACGACTGTTGACTGGCGGGCAGCTCTGACGACTGTTGACTGGCGGGCAGCTCTGACGACTGTTGACTGGCGGGCAGCTCTGACGACTGTTGACTGGCGGGCAGCTCTGACGACTGTTGACTGGCGGGCAGCTCTGACGACTGTTGACTGGCGGGCAGCTCTGGTGACTGTTGACTGGCGGGCAGCTCTGGTGACTGTGGCAGTTCCGGGCAGTCTGGCCACTCTGGCAGTTCCGGCTCAGGATTCACCAGGCTGGGGAGACATAACAGAGCCCTGGCTCTGGGCGCAGGCCCTGGACTCACCAGTCTGGGAAGACCCGCTGGAGGCCTGGTTTGAGGAGGTGGCACAGGAGAGACCAGGGTGGAGAGACCCACTGGAGGACTGGTCTGCGGAGGAGACACGGGCTTGACCAGGATAGGGAGACCCACTGGAGGACTGGTCCGTGGAGGAGGCACGGGCTTGACCAAGATAGGGAGACCCACTGGAGGACTGGTCTGTGGAGGAGACACGGGCTTGACCAGGATAGGGAGACCCATTGGAGTACTGGTCCGTGGAGGAGACACGGGCTTGACCAGGATAGGAAGACATGCAGGAGGCTTGGTTCTGGGCGTAGGCACAGGACGTGCAGGGCTGGGAAGACATACAGGAGGCCTGTTTCTGGGCGCAGGCACAGTCTTTACCAGACAACCAGCACGCACCTCAGGACGAGTATGGAGAGCTGCCTCAGGTGACATCATTCCCACGACACGCTCATTAGGGCGAATGCCGTACTTAATGCACCATACTAGCAGCTCTCTCATCTCTCTCTCTCCTAATTTCCCCATTAATCCCGTCACAGTCTCTGTCTCATATCCCTCGCTCACCTCCAATGTCATCCCGACTGGCTCTGGTTCCGACCTCAGCTCCACCGACTGTCCCGTGTGCCCCCCCCAAAAAAATTATTGGGGCTGCCTCTCGCGCTCGTTGCGCTCTCTCTCCTCGTAATAGCGCCTCTCCGCTCTCGCCGCTTCAATCTCCCACTGCGGGAGGCGATATTCCCCAGCCTGAGTCCATGGTCCCTCTCCGTCCAGGATCTGTTCCCAAGTCCATTGGTCCATAACGCTATACTCCTGCTGCTCCTTCCTCTTCCGCCGCTTGGTCCGGGTTTGGTGGGTAATTTTGTAACGGCTGTCTATGGAAGAAGTGGACCAAAATGCGGCGGAGTTAGGGTTCGTCATATTTAATGTCACGAACACTATGCATTTACAAAAACAACAAAAACTGACAGCCAACACAGTCCTGTCAGGTGCAACCACATTGACAAGCACAATTACTCACGAAACACAAAGGAAACATAGGCAACTTATGTGTGACTCCCAATCAACCACAACCCTCTACAGCTGTGCTTGATTGGAAGTCACACGGCCAAAATCAATGAAACAATAAAAAACACACACTCCCTTCTGCCACGTCCTGACCCAACTACACCCTCTGCTGGTCAGGACGTGACAAGAAGTTAAATCCGCTTCGTATTCTTGCCACACTACTAACAAGTATCGTGACAGTAGTATCATCCCAGCCTTACTGATTGTACACACACATTCAATCACTCACACTTTACTCAATTTCAGCCCCTCTTCCCCCCCAAATTATCTCAATACAATTTAATTCAACTCGCTTCGTGGGTATGATAAGTTATCTTACATTGCCAAAGCAAACATTAATAATTAAAATGTGTTTGTTTTGTTAAAGAGGCTAAATGTGACTTTTACCTCAGGGGTGGTCTTTATCCAAAACGTCCCCTAAATAGACAGAAATAGTGTCTAAAAATGTTTGATAGAAATGGATACACCTCTCGACACTGATGAGCAAAAGCATATATTGTCTATTTAAAACTAAGGTTATGTGTGGTTTCATGATTAAAAACTAAGATTCATATTTTTATCTTATATGTATATGAATCATCCAGCCAACAGTTGAGCCAAACAATTAGCAACTGAACTTGTTTAATACATCTTTGATGTATAAAAACACTCTCTCTGTATTCCCTCAGCCGGACTCCGACTCCACCAAGCACTCCACCCTCTCCAACAGCTCTGACCCCAGCAGCCCCCCCAGCCCCAACTCCCCCCACCGCAGCCAGCAAACACTGGACGGCCTGGAGCACACCCTGGACGGCTGAGGACCCCCCCCCCCCCCCCCCCCCACACACACACACACCTGACATACGCACACCTTACACACACACACACACACACACACACACACACACACACACACACACACACACCACACACACACACACACACACACACACACACACACACACACACACACACATAATGCGTGCTTAATCACTCAATACCTACATTCGACATAGAACTTGTGTATCGCTGCAAAGTGCCAAGAACAGACTTTGTGGACAAAATGCCACCGCTGAAGCCTTTTCTGCGTGTGACGAGCATAGACCCTCCAAAGAAAGTGAGGGGCACATGGTATTTGAAGCTAACGCTAAAACAACAAATCAGCCAGTATAGATTTGATTTTGTTTTTCTTCATTTCAGGCCATAAATGTTTCCTATGAGTTAAGGTTATTATTACTTAGTTGAAATGATCAATACATAGAGGTGAGATGGGGCTGAACTAAAAACAGAGATTACTGATGGGGGACTCAGTAATCTCAGTAAAGCATTAATGATGAACTGTCCTAATCATAGGTATCAGTTTGTTTAAAAGAAACAAAGACGAGTGTGAAATAAGTGTTGTTTTTAAAGCGTATAGTATTTTACACGGACATGTTGAGCTCGACTTGGCGGACACAAAACAGAACGGTGAAAGAAATGGCAGACTTTCTACAAGAACCATTACCCCTCCCACACACACACTTCCCAGCCCCTTCTATACTGGCGTTGTAATCCTATTGAGCTGTTCCCGGACCATTTTGAGAGCTGTACCTTCCCAGGGGACGAGCTGCCATTCAACTCAACTGACTGCAGGGGTTTTACTGTAAAGCTAAATTAGTGGGCATATTTTACAGCATTTACATCTCCTGCCAGCCTTTAACATGCATTGTTTTTAACTTGGATCTTTTGCCAGAAAACGTATAGTTGGCGCCATAGCAACCAGAAATGGAAGAAGAAATAAAAACAGAATCATGAGACTTTCATTTCTCGATATGCGGTTTTAAGTTGATAAGTGGTGGGAATCTGAACATAGCGAAAAGGACCACATTACTCATAGGATTATTAATAAGAGTCCTTCACAAGCTGCTGCTGCTTTCGTGTGCTATGTTGAAATAAATAAATAGGTATGTGTGTGAAGACCTGCTCACTATAGAGAGAACCCCCCCCGGCCAAGGCCCTCACATTTTAAATCGTTCAATCATGAGAGTGGGAAGCATTAGCGGTGATGTACAGTCATAGCGCCGTACCACCACAGGGAGGTGTCTGAATAGTTTTTCCTCCAGTGTGGGATGTTTCATTGTACAGAAGTATGAGATACAGTACAGGCATGTGTGGCATATCCAGTTTAATCACTCTAGTGTGCCTTCAGTGCCATTTTGTTTTATAGCACCTCGTTCAGATCAATTCCCGAAGTGATTTTAAACCTGCAGGCTATCGGTGAGAGGGGGGTTTTTCCAGAAACACTGTATTAAACTTGCACATGTTTTAGTCCGAGTATCATCTTTTGATTTTGTGTCAGTGATCGTTCTCGTTCCTTTTATTCTTCCCAGACTTCTGTTCATCTCTCTGAAGACGGGACATTTTTTTTCTCTCTTTGAAACACTACTGCTTTTTTTTTCCTCTTAAAAAAAAAAAGATATTAAAATCACCAGTTGGAATCTTTGTAATTATTGAATTGTTAGCAACAAACATTTGAACAGACAATAAAATAGTATCTGTTGTGCTTGTCTTGTCTCGGTGTGCTTTGTGTGTTGTTTTTATATACTCTATTCATTGTTATCAGCTCAGAACACACTGCTGATGCTATGAATGTAGATTTTATTTTTGTGATGCATAAAGTAAAGGATGAGAAATATATAGTGAAAAGTTAAGAATGAGAATTGAATGCAAGAACTTTGCTAGGAAAATGGAATGGTATTCGAAAACAAGAATGCTGCGATTCATGTCATTTTGAAGGGACAGGCTATAGTCACGGCTGATGCCGAAATTAATGACTTACAGTGCATTCGGAAAAGTATTCAGACCCCTTGACTTTTTTCCACATTTTGTTACTTTTACAGCCTTATTTAAAAAAATGTATCATCAATCTACAGTCGTGGCCAAAAGGTTTGAAAATGACACGAATATAAATTTTCACAAAGTCTGCTGCCTCAGTGTCTTTAGATATTTTTGTCAGATGTTACTATGGAATACTGAAGTATAATTACAAGCATTTCATACGTGTCTAAGGCTTTTATTGACAATTACCTGAAGTTGATGCAAAGTGTCAATATTTGCAGTGTTGAACCTTCTTTTTCAAGACCTCTGCAATCGGCCCTGGCATGCTGTCAATTAACTTCTGGGCCACATCCTGACTGATGGCAGCCCATTCTTGCATAATCAATGCTTGAAGTTTCTCAGAATTTGTGGGTTTATGTTTGTCTGCTCGCCTCTTGAGGATTGACCAAAAGTTCTCAATGGGATTAAGGTCTGGGGAGTTTCCTGGCCATGGACTCAAAATATCGATGTTTTGTTCCCCGAGCCACTTAGTTATCACTTTTGCCTTATGGCAAGGTGCTCCATCATGCTGGAAAGGGCATTGTTCGTCACCAAACTGTTCCTGGATGGTTGGGAGAAGTTGCTCTCGGAGGATGTGTTGGTACCATTCTTTATTCATGGCTGTGTTCTTAGGCAAAATTGTGAGTATGCCCACTCCCTTGGCTGAGAAGCAACCCCACACATGAATGGTCTCAGGATGTTTTACTGTTGGCATGACACAGGACTGATGGTAGCGCTCACCTTGTCTTCTCCAGACAAGCTTTTTTCCGGATGCCCCAAACAATCGGAAAGGGGATTCATCAGAGAAAATGACTTTACCCCAGTCCTCAGCAATCCAATCCCTGTACCTTTTGCAGAATATCAGTCTGTCCCTGATGTTTTTCCTAGAGAGAAGTGGCTTCTTTGCTGCCCTTCTTGACACCAGGCCATCCTCATAAAGTCTTCGCCTCACTGTGCGTGGAGATGCACTCACACCTGCCTGTTGCCATTCCTGAGCAAGCTCTGTACTGGTGGTGCCCCGATCCCGCAGCTGAATCAACTTTAGGAGACGGTCCTGGCACTTGCTAGACTTTCTTGGGTGCCCTGAAGCCTTCACAACAATTTAACCGCTCTCCTTGAAGTTCTTGATGATCTGATAAATGGCTGATTGAGGTGAAATCTTACTGGCAGCAATATACTTGCCTATGAAGCCCTTTTTGTGCAAAGCAATGATGACGGCACGTGTTTCCTTGCAGGTAACCATGGTTGACAGAGGAAGAACAATGATTCCAAGCACCACCCTCCTTTTGAAGCTTCCAGTCTGTTATTCAAACTCAGTCAGCATGACAGAGTGATCTCCAGCCTTGTCTTCGTCAACACTCACACCTGTGTTAACGAGAGAATCACTGACATGATGTCAGCTGGTCCTTTTGTGACAGGGCTGAAATGCAGTGGAAATCTTTTTGGGGGATTCAGTTCATTTGTATGGCAAAGAGGGACTTTGCAATTAATTGCAATTGATCTGATCACTCTTCATAACATTCTGGAGTATTTGCAAATCGCCATCATACAAACTGAGGAATAAGACTTTGTACAAATTAATATTTATGTCATTCTCAAAACTTTTGGCCACGACTGTACACATGACAAAGTGAAAACAGGTTTTATAAAAAACAAATACCTTATTTAATACCTGAATCCAATGGAAACAAGATTCACCTGAGCTCAATTTTGAGTCTCATAGCAAAAGGTCTGCAAAAACATTTTTGTTTTTAATACATTTCCAACAATTTCTAAATACCTGTTTTCGCTTTATCCTTGAGGTATTGTATGTAGATTGAGGAAAATGTTTTATTTAATCCATTTTAGAATAGGGATGTAACCTAACAAAATGTGGAAAAAGTCAAGGGGTCTGAATACTTCCCGAATGTAGTGTACATAGGACTGTAATTCACATGAATGGGTACTCTGGGTAAAATACATTATGGCTTTGACATATATTGCCCAGGAGGAAGGCGGGTCAGGGTTTTGCACTCTGAATGATACACCCTATGACGGCTTCCGGTGTGTTGATGGGGCATTTCGGGAAGGCACTATGTTATATACTGATCGCACTATACGTTTTTGTGGGTGTAGATATGGTTGTCCTTGTTCGATAGAGCCATTGGACATCTTTTAGCGACGCTCTTTTTGATGGATTCATTGCTAAATATTGAAGCAGACACATTTCTTTCAGTCTCTGAAAGACTACAACTTGTGTCGGAGGTGCTTTGTGCTCTGGCCCCCGTCCTTCCCCGAAGGCAGGCTTTTTTTGAAAAGCAGGCGGACACTAACAATCCTTTGGGCAAAACTGAAAGAACTTCTCAGACACAATGGCTTCCTCTCATCAACACGAACTCGACCATGGAGCATTTTATGATGCTCTATTAGCTAAATGGTGACATTCATCCATACATGTTTCAACCAGAATATAGCTAAGAGGATTCAAAACAAATGTTTGTTTTTGTACCTTTATTTAACTAGGCAAGTCAGTTACGAACAAATTCTTATTTACAATGACGGCCTACACCAGCCAAATCCAGAAAACACTGGGCCAATTGTGCACCGCCTTATGGGACTCCCAATCACAGCCGGTTGTGATATAGCCGGGATTTGAACCAGGGTCTGTAGTGACGCCTCTAGCACTGAGATGTAGTGTCTTAGACCGTTGCGCCACTCTGGGGCCCTAGTAGGATTTAGCTAACGTTAGAAGCTCAGCTACAGCTGATGCCATCACCAAGAGGGCAGATGACAAATACGGTGCCTAGCTAGCTAAGTAAGTTAAGTTATTTTTCCTGCAAGCCACCTACGTTAGCTAGCTAACTTCAGCTTATTTACTGAAACCCATATTGTGTATTGCTGGCTAATATACTACTGTGTTACAGCGGGGGAAATCAAATAATTATTCTGTTTGTTAATTTAGCTGGTTAACTATGTAGCTAGCTAACTAAACATGTTAAGGTTAAGGGCAGAGAAAGCTTGTTAGACACTAAAAGATTTGTTGTAGAGCTTATAACACAAAATTCAGGCAGGGGCCAGCTGAGTAAAAGACTATCATCTGCTTATAAATGGATGAGAGTTTCCTACAGCCCGAGCTGTGTTGTTGATGTAAATTGAGAAGAGTGTGGGGCCTAGGATTGAGCATTGGGGTACTCCCTTGGTGACAGGCAGTGGCTGAGACAGCGGATGTTCTGACTTTATACACCGCACTCTTTGAGAGAGAGAGAGGTAGTTAGCAAACCAGGCCAAAGACCCCTAAGAGACACCAATACTCCTTAGCCGGCCAACAGGAATGGAATGGTCAACTGTATCAAAAACTTTGGCCCAGTCAAGAAAAATAGCAGCACAACATTGCCCTTGATTCTAAGTACTGTAGCTGCTGTCCACTCTGCTGTTTATGTCGCTTCTGCTCAGTGCTCCCACTGCCACTTCCTTCATCGGGCTGCCTTCAACCGTTTGGCTGCCCAGAGGTTCAACAGGTTGAACTCGTGCGGTACTTGCATGATCATTGAGTGGTTAAAGCGCATATTGTTTTTTTCCCCTTTGCAAAACTTTTTGCAGGAATTCTGGCTAGTGGCTACGATATGGCTGCAACTATAATGAGTAGGCTACATCATCACACAACATTCTATTTTGCCCTGTTCTATCAAAAGTGTTGGAAAAACTTGTCAATAATCATCAGGCTTTCTTAATGTCTATAGTATTCTCTCTGGTATGCAATCTGGTTTCAGCTCAGGTTATGGATGTGTCACTGCAACCTTAAAGGTCATCAATGATGTCAACACAGTACATACAAAAAACATCACGCTCATGCGCAGAAATCTCCGTATCAATAGCCACGGTAATTCAGGTTCCAGAAAATATTGTAAAGCAGCCACTCCATAATAATTAACGATCACATTTGGGGCGTAGTAAACCCTCTCGCTTCGTCTCTTCCGCTCTGCTTCTAGTACTACAGCTGACCGAATTCCGTCCAAAATAAACGACCACATAACTGGTTTGTAGGGTCACTGCGAGATATCTAGTCTTCGGAAATATGACACTTTTTCATTTGATTGCAAGTTGGATCGGTTATTTGCTTATGTGCTTGCTTGGTTTGATTTTGATCGCGTTTCTAATTTTTTGTCTTTACATAAAATATATTCATCTGAAATATGATCACATACCGGGACCACCAAGGGATAGGTGAGTCAGTATTATGTAACTTGAATATTTATTTTAAAATGCTTTAGCTAAATGTTAGTTTCAACTATATTGAGAGACGACATACCGCATCAGATTTGTTGATAAGGAACTACAGTAGGTGAAAGTTGACCTCAACAGCCGTCATGGTCGCTGTTTCACCTGCCTTTTTCCTTTTCACAAGGTGAAGGTATCTCTCATGCCATAACCTCCTTATTTGTCATTTATGGATTAATTCGTCTCTTGTTCTCCCCTAGTTTTTTATTTGGTCATTCCCCAACCTTGCTGAGGGAGATGAGCAATGATCGAGTTGTCCACGACAAATTTCTGGAATGGTTTGTTGAATGCTACACACACACATTGAATCAAGTGTTGTTTATCATGGGACAATAAATAGAGATATATTTTATCTTTGACAGGGCTGAGACATATGGACCGGTCTACCGTATCAACGGTATGCATGTTGTGGTGTTGTGTGTGACCTGTCCTGATACCACCAAGGTAAACCTGAGAAATTACTGTAATTATAATCTCTGATGGACTGACAATGTAAACACCTGACCAAATAAGCAAGATTTTAGTTCTGGGTTAACCAAGATTAGGTGAATTATACATTTTACCATGTTAATTTCTGAAATTAAAGTGCTGTAAAATAACCCATTACCCCAATTCCCCATTCAAACCAAACTGATACTTTGCTTTGTCTCTACAGGAAGTCCTGATGTCACCTAAGTACCCCAAAGACTCACTGGTCTACAAGCATCTCTTCAACCTGTTTGGACAGAGGTGAGTCCTCTGTATAATTAATGTTATCTAAATATACTTCCTACTACAATTTATTGTGTCAATGTTTTGGTTGGTACCAACTCTTTCAACACAATCCCTCCTAATGCTGGTTATCGCCTGCGTAGCCTACAGAGCATATAGACATTCAAACGGGACAACTTGGTCACTGGTCAGTTTATTCAGTCTTAGGGTAAATACTCTGTTGTCCTTCTTCATAGGTTTTTGGGAAGTGGCCTGGTCACAGCACAGAATCATGATGAGTGGTACAAACAGCGAAGAATAATGGACCCTGCCTTCAGCAGTCTGTAAGTCACTTATCCATTTCACATGGTGTAATAATCCATTGATCAATCCATCCAGCCATCCATCTGTTCATCCATCCATCATTGCTGTGTATTGTTAGGTACCTGCGGGGTCAGATGGGTGTGTTCAACGAGAGGGCAGAGAAGCTGATGGATAAACTGGCAGACATGGCTGACTCTAACACAGCTGCCAACATGCACCACATGTTCAACTGTGTGACACTGGATGTCATCACTAAGGTAACGTTCACTTCCTGTTCCCCTCAGATCCCCACACTGCACGTACACTTTATTCTTTCTGTTATAAAGCTACATTTGTTTGTATATCTGACAGTAAAATTGTCATAACAGGCAGTTTTTTGCTTATGACAACTGATAACACACTCATTACCTAAGCTATATACAATTTAGTCTAACCAAGCCAATGTGCTAGCTATAATTAGCATAACTAGAACCAGGAGTTTTACCTTATCATGTTGTAAGATGTTGTCAATCCTCTGTTTTTATATAATCTGTAGGTGGCGTTTGGAGTGGAGCTGGATCTGCTGAATGAGAGTGACTCTCCGTTTCCCAACGCTATAGAGATGTGTCTGAAGGGAATGGTCCACTATCTCAGAGACTCCACCTTCCAGGTAAATAATGCCATCAAGTATGTTAGTGATGCTTCTCGAGAATGATTGCTTATTGAATTTATCTATTTGAAATCCTACAGTTTCATCAGATAAAATCCTATTTCATAGGAAACAAATACAGTTAGAACATTGACACTCATGAACAGTTTGTTCTAGTCTCTTGTTGCCGTCCTTCCAAGTAGGAAGCCTGTAAGATGTGGCTAAATGCACCATAATGCGTTTTACAGAGTCACAGTCCCTAGATGGGGTTTAAATAAATGGTCGGATGTCATATTTCTAGCTCTACCCAAAGAACAAGAAGTTCATCAACGAGGTGAAGAAGTCTTGTCGGCTGCTGCGTTCGACAGGCAGACAGTGGATCAACGACAGGAAAATGGCCGTCCAAAACGGAGAGGACGTTCCAAAAGACATCCTTACACAGATCCTCAAGACGGCTGGCAAAGGCATGTTGTAGTAGCCTGATCCTAGATCTGTTCGTGCTGTTTTGCCAACTCCTGCCACTGTTCAAGACAAGACGGCACAAACAGATCTGGGACCAGGGTAACATTGGAATCCTTTTACCTGTGGCTCTGCATGTAACATTGTGAGACAAGTGTTTGCTAAAACAGTCATGTTATTGATGAGGTTCAGTAGCACTACAATGCTTTAAACTGATATATCCATCATTTCAGAGGAAAACATAGCAAACGATGATGAGGAGCTTATGCTGGACAACTTTGTGACGTTCTTCATTGCCGGTACGTCTCCCTGAAACAAGTGCTATACTTATATATATATATATATATATATACATACATACAGTTGACGTTGGAAACTTACATACACCTTAGCCAAATACATTTAAACTCAGTTTTCACATTTCCTGACATTTAATCCTAGTAAAAAATCCCTGTCTGAGGTCAGTTAGGATCACCACTTTATTTTAAGAATGTGAAATGTCAGAATGATAGTAGAGAGAATGATTTATTTCAGCTTTCATTTCTTTTATCACATTCCCAGTGGGTCAGAAGTTTACATAAACTCAATTAGTATTTGGTAGCATTGCCTTTAAATTGTTTAACTTGGGTCAAACGTTTCGGGTTGCCTTCCACAAGCTTCCCACAATAAGTTGGGTGAATTTTGGCCCATTCCTCCTGACAGAGCTGGTGTAACTGAGTCGGGTTTGTAGGCCTCCTTACTCGCACACACTTTTTCAGTTCTGCCCACAAAGGTTTTATGGGATTGAGATCAGGACTTTGTGATGACCACTCCAATACCTTGACTTTGTTGTCCTTAAGCCATTTTGCCACAACTTTGGAGTATGCTTGGGGTCATTGTCCATTTGGAAGACCCATTTGCGACCAAGCTTTAACTTCCTGACTGATGTCTTGAGATGTTGCTTCAATATATCTGTCAAGTTGTGTATGGTTCACACTGCAGCTCTTTGCCCAAACTTGAAAAAGGCCTCTTTATGGACTGAAGGACGCAAGGGACAACTCAATTCTCTTCTGACTTCTTTTATTTATTTAGTCAGTTAGTTAGTTAGTTTTTTAGGTTAATAACCTTTAAAGGCAAAACACAAACATAAATATACATTACTTCAAGTAAGGTCATTTCAAATTAAATATATAATCTCAATGTAGTCATATTATCTAAATTATACTACCGTAATTTCCGGACTATTAAGCGCACCTGAATATGAGCCGCACCTACTGAATTAAAAAAAATATATTATTTTGAACATAAATAAGCCGCACATGTCTATAAGCTGCAGGTGCCTACCGGTACATTGAAACAAATGAACTTTACACAGGCTTTAACGAAACACGGCTTGCAACAAAAATATATAGGCTTTAACGAAACACGGCTTGTAACAAAAATATATAGGCTTTAACGAAACACGGCTTGTAACAAAAATATATAGGCTTTAACGAAACACGGCTTGTAACAAAAAAAAAGAAAAGAGCAGTAGGCTTTAGTTGTCTTTTTGCACTGAGTCAATTCCTCACGCTGCTGTTTCCAACGTATTATCATCGACTCATTAAGACCAAGCTCCCGTGCAGCAGCTCTATTTCCTTTTCCAACAGCCAGATCAATCGCCTTCAACTTGAAAGCTGCATCATATGCATTTCTCCGTGTCTTTGCCATGATGAGGGTGACAAAATGACTACCGTAATCAGAATGATGGGAAGTTTGAGAGCGCTCGATTTAATCTAAACAGTAAACAAAAAAGTTGTTTGACGTAACCCGTTCGGCAATTTCATTGGTCTAATGAAAGCTTCATGCCGCCAAAAAACTGAGCACGTCACAGAATGTGTTTTAAAAAAAAATTGTATTATTTTTTTTAAAATTGAAACTGGGAAAAATCCATATATTAGCCGCGTCATTGTTTAAGCCGCGAGGTTCAAAGCCTGGGAAAAAAGTGCGGCTTATAGTCCGGAATTTACGGTATACTAAATTAGACAATTGGTCTCAATTCTCAACACAAATAAACACCTAACTGGCAACAATTTTACACAAAAATGTCCATGTCCCTACTGGTTGAGTCTCCAGAATCCTAAATGAGCTGAATGTGTATGAATGAGAATCTCCTCTTCCATGAAGGACTTCCAGTGAAACTCTTTTTCACCAAACATTTCACCACCTGCTATCAAAGGTGCACCAGTATATATGTTCCCCAGGGAAACACAAGCTAATGATGGGTTCCACAATGCATACACTCTTTCGCCCCCCTGCTGGTGTTTTTTCTTTGAAATCAGTTAAAAATGTGAATGCCTTGAATATGAATACCTGTCTTTTGACGCAACAATATCCACATCATTTTCCTACCTCATGATGCCATCTATTTTGTGAAGTGCATCAGTCCCTCCTGCAGCAAAGCACCCCTACAACATGATGCTGCCACCCCCGTGCTTCACGGTTGGGATGGTGTTCTTCGGCTTGCAAGCATCCCCCTTTTTCCTCCAAACATAACAATGGTCAGTATGGCCAAACAGTTCTATTTTTGTTTGATCAGACCAGAGGACATTTCTCCAATAAGTATGATCTTTGTCCCCATGTGCAGTTGCAAACCATAGTCTGGCTTTATTATGGCGGTTTTGGAGCAATGGCTTCTTCCTTGCTGAGCAGACATTCAGGTTATGTCGATATAGGACTCGTTTTACTGTGGATATAGATACTTTTGTACCTGTTTCCTCCCGCATCTTCACAAGTTCCTTTGCTGTTGTTCTGGGATTGATTTGCACTTTTCGCACCAAAGTACGTTCATCTCTAGGAGACAGAACGCGTCTCCTTCCTGAGCGGTATGACAGCTGCATGGTCCCATGGTGTTTATACTTGCGTACTATTGTTTGTACAGATGAACATGGTACCTTCAGGCGTTTGGTTCATACTTGGGAGCAATTTCCAGACTTGTGGAGGTCTACAATTTTTTTTCTGAGGTCTTGGCTGATTTCTTTTGATTTTCCCATGATGTCAAACAAAGAGGCACTGAGTTTGAAGGTAAGCCTTGAAATACATCCACAGGTACATTTCCAATTGACTCAAATGATGTCAATTAGCCTATCAAAAGCGTCTAAAGCCATGACATCCTTTTCTCGAATTTTCCAAGCTCTTTAAAGGCACAGTCAATTTAGTGTTTGTAAACTTCTGACCCACTGGAATTGTGATACAGTGAGTTATAAGTGAAATAATCTGTCTGTAAACAATTGTTGGAAAAATGACTTGTTTCAGTCACAAAGTAGATGTCCTAACCGACTTGTCAAAGCTATTGTTTGTTAACAAGACATTTGTGGAGTGGTTGAAAGTGAGTTTTAATGTCTCCAACCTAAGTGTACGTAAACTTCCGACTTCAACTGTATATATCATATTATATCAATATATCCTTCTTAGTAATATATCTTTTCCCACTCAAGTGAAAGTTGAAGAAACAACAGTGACATTACTTTTGTTTGTTTTAATCATGACAGGGCAAGAGACAACAGCCAATCAACTAGCTTTTGCCGTCATGGAACTGGGAAGGCTGCCAGAGATATTGACGAAGTAGGACTAGTTTTCATCATTTCTATTTTCGGTATTGATCATTTCTGTAATAAAAACAGGTTGGTTGAGTTTGTGTGTCTCTGACCTCTCCAGGGTGAAGCAGGAAGTGGATGACGTCATCGGGATGAAACAGGAAATCAGCTTTGACGACCTGGGGAAAATGACCTACCTGTCTCAGGTAAATGATCTACCGGTCCCAGGTCCGTTTGTGCTGTCTTGTCATTGGCCTGACAGTGACAGCAATGGAGCTACAAACCAGATCCAGGACTCAGAATTGGAACTGACATCTATAAACAGAAACCATATTGTACGTTATACAATGTTGTACGATGGCTGATAGAATGGCACTGGAGGAGATGGCTGTCGTTTTACGGGCTCTCAACGAATTGTGCTACTTTGTACTACTTTGTAGCACAATTACTCCCCTGGAACTGGATGAAGATGTTTTCTTTAACGAGTCGTACGCAAAGGATATAATGCTGATACTCAACACTGAGGCCTCTCAGGGGTGTGTGCTTAGTCCCCTCCTGTACTCCCTGTTCACCCACGATTCCAACACCATTATTACGTTTGCTGACGACACAACAGTGGTAGACCTGATCACTGACATTGATGAGACAGCCTATAGGGAGATCAGATACAACAACCTCTCTCTTAATGTGAGCAAGACAGAGGAGCTGATCGTGGACTAAAGGAAAAGGAGGGCCGTACAAGCCACATAAACATTGACTAGACTGAAGTGGAGCGGGTCGAGAGTTTCCAGTTCCTTGGTGTCCACATCACCAACAAACTATCATGGTCCAAACACACCAAGACAGTTGTGAAGAGGGCACGACAACACCTTTTCTCCCTCAAGCAACTGAAAATATTTGGCATGGGTCCCCAGATCCTCAAAAAGTTCTACAGCTGCACCATCGAGAGCATCCTGACCGGTTGCATTACCGCCTGGTATGGCAATTTCTCAGCATCTGACCAGAAGGCGCTACAGAGGGTAGTGTGTACGGCCCAGTACATCACTAGGGCCAAGCTTCCTGCCATCCAGGACCTCTATACTAGGTAGTATCAGAGGAAGGCCCAAATAATGTTCAAAGACTCCAGTCACCCAAGTCATAGACTGGTCTCTCTGCTACCGCACGGCAAACTGTACCGGAGCACCAAGTTTAGGACCAAAAGGCTCATTAACAGCTTCTAGCCTGAAGCCATAAGACTGCTGAACAACTAAACTAATCAAATGGCCACCCGGACTATTTACATTGACCCGCTGTTTATTAGCTATGCATAGTCACTTTACCCCTACCTACATGTACATATTACCACAATTACCTTGACTAGCCTGTACCCCCACACATTGCCTCTGTACGGTAACCCCTGTATATAGCCTCGTTATCTTATTGTTACTCTTTTGTTTTTTTACTTTAGTTTATTTAGTAAATATTTTCTCAACTCTTATTTTTCTTGACACTAAATTGTTGGTTAAAGACTTGTAAGTAAGCATTTCAAGGTAAGCTGTTGTATTCGGCGCATGTGAAAAATAAAATTTGATTTAAAACTTATTACTAGTATACTAATATACTATTTTATACAATACTTGTACTATATTAACAGCAGTTGTGTGACCAACTGGATGTTAACCCGGTTGGGCTGCAAGACTGTATTAGCCGGCTGAGCTAAAGCCTAGGCATTGCATCACATTATCAACGTTGTTTCCACTTCATTTCAACCAAAAAAATCTATGTGATGACTTGGAAAACTGATTGGTTTTGCAAAAATCCTTTTAACCTAAATCGAATGACATGGTGAAATGTTTTGTTGATTTCAAGTTGAATTTACGTTTACAACTAAATCAAATGTAAATCAAAACTAGATGTTGAATTGACGTCTGTGCCCAGTGTGATTTAGCTCAGGGAGCTAACGCAAGTGTTCAAGTCTCGGGTCAGGTAACTCTTCACATGGTTAATTAATCAGCATGGTGTGTTTGATTCATGTCATCTCCCCACGTTAGGTTTTGAAGGAGACTCTAAGGTTGTACCCTACAGCACCAGGCACTTCTCGCTTCATCCCCAACGACATCGTCATCAACGGCATCCCCATCCCAGCAGGAGTCACATGCTTCGTGAGTAGTCACCTCAAAAACAATGTGATGAGTGATGAGTGTTATTGTATGTTAAAAGGATACATACTAGCAGATACCCATAGACTTCGTCATTGCGCTAACGCTAGTTAGCATTTGCTCGGGAAACTACCTCTAACTTCCTTCATACTGGACACAGAGACATAAAAATAGTATCCAGGAGTTCATCTGACTCTGGAGGAAAAGTATCCCTTTAATATCTCTAAATTTAGTTGTGGTGTTAACATGTGAAACGCTGTGGTACCTCAATGTAGTAAAGGAATGAAGTAGCCTTGTCTAAGCCAGTATGGCTCATACCTCAATGTAGTAAAGGAATGAAGTAGCCTTGTCTAAGCCAGTATGGCTCATACCTCAATGTAGTAAAGGAATGAAGTAGCCTTGTCTAAGCCAGTATGGCTCATACCTCAATGTAGTAAAGGAATGAAGTAGCCTTGTCTAAGCCAGTATGGCTCATACCTCAATGTAGTAAAGGAATGAAGTAGCCTTGTCTAAGCCAGTATGGCTCATACCTCAATGTAGTAAAGGAATGAAGTAGCCTTGTCCAAGCCAGTATGGCTCATACCTCAATGTAGTATCATTGTATCATTGACTTTTTCTCTGTTACACTGTAAACATAGAATGTCTCAAAACACCATGATTGTGTAATGAAACCATGACAGGTAGTGCACCTAAGCTGAGATCTGTGTGTTTGAATGTAAAATGTTAATACACAGAATGTGTTTTAAAACAGAAGTGTAGGAACTCTGAAACACCCAAAGTGGTTCTTCAATCTGAATATGGGTGTTTTTAAGAGAGCGTTGTGAAAACCCATTTTGGGGGTTCAGTGAATGTAAAAGGCTGCATCAAAACTCAAAAATTGTGTTTCTCATACAATCAATGGTTTACAAATGCAAGTCATTTCAATGATTTGTTACTTTAGTAAAATTAAATTAATGTAAATCCAACTGAATATGTTACTCAAAATGTAATTATCTTTTATGAGGATAACCAAAGTGAGAGACAATAGATTGATTGAACTCATTGGAAGTCTTTGGTTTTAATCACGTTGCATTTCTTATCTTGACGCATGACTCTGTTTTTAGAGGATTGTGGGTAATTTAACGTTTTTAGACTATGATTCTTTCACACAATGTTGTTTACATGTTTGAAGAAAGAAGACTATATTTCTATATTGGTATTAAGCAGTTTGTTGTGTAATGGATCATGATGAGCGGATATCAAAACTGTGAGGCAATTTGACGTTCAATGAGGACAGCACCCATTCCCACATAGACAAATGAAATGACACCAAAAGAGAAGGGATCCAATTCTGCACTAAACAGAACTCGAAACACCAAAATAGTGTTTAACCTTTTCTGTTAGTGCTCCCAGTCCCTGGCAAGGTGTTGCACAATATTTGATTTAGGGGTGTTACAACACACCATGTTATGTGTGTCAATACTCCAGCAAAGATAAGGTTTTGTCTCCTTCAAGTTGGTGGCAGCTCAGTTGCAACTAGTTTGTGTTGCAATATTGATGTTACTCATATTGATGTTACACAGGAAACGGACACCAGTTGTTACTTACTTTATTAATGTGCTGGTTGACAACATGCCTAGTAAAGTTAGCTTAACTATATATCTTTGTCTGTCATGACTACAACACAAGGCATATTGAAACATGATGACAGCGGTACTCAAAAGAACCTGGATCTCATTGATGTAAATGAAGAATACATCCCAGGCGGCAGTTTGAAAAAGTGCCGCGTTTACAGGCTAGTCATCGCGCCGAACGTCAACATTAGCTCGCTATCGTGAGTGACTCTGTGCTAAAAACTTAAAGTGATCAATCCACGCAATAAGAAAACCTACCAAGTTGAGTTCATCGTAGTCAACAAGAATGTGCACAGGCCCATTCTAGGCAGTAAGGCTATCCAGGCAATGGAGTTGATTACTGTGCAGCATCACAACATCCTGGCCATCGAGAAAACAACAAGATCCTGGACTAAATAGCAAATTAAACAGGAGTACTCTGATGTAATCCAGGGAAATGGATGCTTACCCGGCAAACTGAAGCTGGAAGTGGATGAGCAAGTGGAGCCCATCCAGCTGCCAAAGAGAAGAATGCCAGTAGCACTATATAAACCACTCAAAGAGGAGCTCAGTGGTCTAGAGAAAAGAAGGATGATAAAAGCAGTTGAAAAAAGCACAGATTGGATTAGCAGCCTGATCGTAGTGAAGAAACCGTCTGGGAAAACTAAGTGTGTATTGATCCGAAGCCTCTCAACAAGGCACTCAAGAGGAGCCATTACCCACTTCTCACTATTGAAGACGTGCTGCCACATCTGAACAGAGCACACGTGTTCTCTGTTTGTGATGTAAAAAATGGATGTTGGCATGGGGAACTGGAGGAGGAATCCAGCTATCTCGCCACGTTCTCTACTCCCATGGGATGCTACAGGTGGCTGCTCATGCCAGTGGGAATCAGTCCAGCACCAGAGATCTTTCAGAGGAAGTTGAACCAGGCAATGGAAGGTCTTCCAGGAGTCAAACTCATTGCAGATGACATCCTGCTTGTGGGAGAAGGAGACAACGATGAAGCGGCGACTCTGGACCATGACAAAAACCTGAAAATGCTCCTGGACGGATGCAGGAAGCTCAATATCAAGCTGAATCCAGAGAAGCTGCAGCTCAGGCTGAAGGAAGTGCCCTACATTGGCCACCTGCTAACATCAGAGGGGTTGAAAGTGGACCCAGGAAAAGTGACAGCCATCAAACAGATACCTAGGCCTACAGATGTGCAGGGGTGCAGCGCTTCCTGGGCATGGCAAACTACCTAGCTAAGTTCTGCAGCCACGCCACGGAGCTCTGCGAGCCACTGCGACAGCTAACACTCAAGGACTCACTGTGGGAGTGGTCAGAGAGACATGAGCAGGCTTTCAATAAAATCAGGGATACCATTGCACAGACCCCTGTGCTGAAATACTACAACCCAACAGAGCAGCTTGTACTACAGTGTGATGCTTCAGAGTGGGTTAGGAGCAGCCTTGGTGCAGGGAGGACAACCAATAGCATACGCCAGCAGAGCGCTGACAGAGACTGAAAAAGGGTATGCACAGATAGAGAAGGAGCTGCTTGCAGTGGTGTTTGGCATGGAGAGGTTCCACCAATTCACATATGGACGAACTATTGCAGTGCAGTCAGATCACAAGCCTCTAGAGAGCATCATGACAAAGCCTCTCCTCAGAGCACCAAAAAGACTACAACGCATGCTCATGAGACTCCAAAACTACGAGGTCAGTCTCCGATACGTTCCAGGAAAGCATGTGGTGCTGGCCGATACCCTGAGCAGGGCGTACCTCACAGAACAAGATAACAGAGGACCTGTGGAGGTCCAAGTGGAATCAATCAATATGATACACTACCTCCCTCTGTCAAGCGAGAGACTAAAGCACATCCAGAGAGCCACTGAGCTGGACCGGGAGCTCCAGACACTGAATAATGTGATCCTGCAGGGGTGGCCTGAAGTGAAAGGAGATGAGCTGAGTGTGCAAAATGGAGTTATCTCCAGCATTGTTGTGCCTACTGCCCTCAGTTCAGAGATAATGGGCTACCTGACATCCTTTACTCAGACAATGGTCCCTAGTACTCTTCAGATGAGTTCCGAAGTTTCAGCAAGGCTTGGGACTTTACACACAAGACATCGTCTCCAGGATACCCGCAAAGTAATGGGAAAGTGGAATCGGCAGTGAAAACGGCCAAAAGACTGATGGCAAAGAGAGCAGGTGCTGACCCATACCTGGCCGTGCTGGATCACAGAAATACCCCGTCACAAGGAACAGACAGCAGCCCTGCAATGGTGCTCATGGGAAAACGTACAAAGACACTAATAATGAGTGAAAATCTTCATAGACCGGGGATGGCGAATTGTCATCTGGAGAAGTTCAAATAAAGACAGCAGAAACAGGCAAAGTACTACAACACCTCTGCTAAGGATCACACAGAGCTGCAACGAGATGACAGGGTGAGAGTTCAGCCACTCACAGGACAGAAACAGTGGTAGCAGAGGACCACAGTAGTCAGACCTGTGGAGCAAAGGTCCTATGAGGTGAAGACAGAACAGGGACAAGTCTTCAGGAGGAACAGGCGACCCCTGAGGAAGAGCAGAGAAATAGAGGAGGATTTCCCCACTGTTGAGGAGCCTGGCACAGAGCCAGTAAACAGAGGACCAGCTGACGCCCAGCAGGGTGCTGAACACAACCTAGAGGTACACGCTGCACCTCAACAAAAAGATCCAAACATCTCAGGTCAAGCACCTCCTGATGTAATCAACACTCCCCACACAAGGTCTGGTAGGGCCATCCGAAGACCTATACACCTGAAAGACTTTGTGCGAAAGTAAAAATAATAATAATTAATGGACAGTCAGAGACAGTAAACAAATATTCAGTTCACATTCCAGTTTTTTGCAGACTACAAGCCAAAGTTAGGTGGAGTCTGCCTTTGTTGTTAAAAAAGAAAAAAGAGAACATGTAGCAATATTGATGTTACACAGGAAATGGAAACCAGTTGTTACTTTATTAATGTGCTGGTTGACAACATGCCTAGTAAAGTTTGCTTAACTATATATCTTTGTCTGTCATGACTATAACACAAAGCATATTGAAAGAGTTTTGGTGTTACAATGCTCTTCATTTTAACAGTGTAGTCAACACCTCATTAACTATTTTGGGTGTGGGTGTACTTATTTTATTTCCTAAACTGTCTTAAATATTTTATGTTTGCCTCTATCTTGTCTGTTTACAGTTCAGTTCGTATGTCTGTGGAAGGTTGGATAAGTTCTTTGAGGACCCGCTGACGTTTGACCCAGAGAGGTTCCATCCAGACGCTGCCAAGTAAGTCACACGATATGTTTTTATTGTTTTATTGTTTCTTTACAACATTTGAATTGATTAAAGTAGAACTTCTCTCGTTGAAACCGGCATACAGTACATTCAGAAAATATTCAGACCACTTCACTTTTTCCACACTTTGTTATGCTACAGCCTTATTCTAACATGAATTTAAAAATCAATTTTCCTCATCGATCTACACACAATACCCCATAATGACGAAGGAAAAAAAGGTTTTTAGACATTTTTGCAAAATTGAGCTCATGTGCATCCTGTTTCTTCCATTGATCA
This sequence comes from Salmo salar, assembly GCF_965601325.2. NCBI lineage: Eukaryota > Metazoa > Chordata > Actinopteri > Salmoniformes > Salmonidae > Salmo > Salmo salar. The sequence goes on from NC_138305.1 coordinate 29,215,430, forward strand.
TCCTTGAGGTGTTTCTACAACTTGTTTGGAGTCCACCTGTGGAAAATTAAATTGATTGTACATGATTTAGGAAGGCACACACCTGTATATATAAGGTCCCACTGTTGACAGTGCATGTCAGAGAAAAAACCAAGCCATGATGTTGACGGAATTGTCCGTAGAGCTCCGAGACAGGATTGTGTCAATGCATAGATCTGGGGTAGGGTACCAAAAAAATGTCTGCAGCATTGAAGGCCCCCAAGAACACAGTGGCCTCCATCATTCTTAAATGGAAGAAGTTTGGAACCACCAAGACTCTTCCTAGAGCTGACCACCCGGCCAAACTGAGCAATCGGGGGAGAAGGGGCTTGGTCAGGGAGGTGACCAAGAACTCAATGGCCACTCTGACAGAGTTCCAGAGTTCCTCTGTGGAGATGGGAGAACCTTCCAGAAGGACAACCATCTCTGCAGCACTCCACATTTACATTTTTTTACATTTTACATTTAGCAGACGCTCTTATCCAGAGCGACTTACAGTAGTGAATGCATACATTTCATGCATTTTTTTGTACTGGCCCCCCGTGGGAATCGAACCCACAACCCTGGCGTTGCACACACCATGCTGGCGTTGCAAACACCATGCTCTACCAACTGAGCCACAGGCCTTTATGGTAGAGTGGCCAGACGGAAGCCACTCCCCAGTAAAAGGCACATGACAGTGCACTTGGAGTTTGCCAAAAGGCACCTAAAGGACTCTCAGACCATGAGAAACAAGATTCTCTGGTCTGATGAAACCAAGATTGAACTCTTTGGCCTGAATGCCAAGTGTCACGTCTGGAGGAAACCTTGCACCATCCCTACGGTGAAGCATGGTGGTGGCAGCATCATGCTGTGGGGATGTTTTTCAGCGGCAGGGACTGGGAGACTAGTCAGGATCGAGGCAAAGATGAACGGAGCAAAGTACAGAGATCCTTGATTAAAACCTGCTCCAGAGCGCTCAGGGCCTCAGACTGGGCCGAAGGTTCACCTTCCAACAGGACAACGACCCTAAGCACACACAGCCAAGACAACGCAGGAGTGACTTCGGAACAAGTCTCTGAATGTCCTTGAGTGGCCCAGCCAGAGCCTGGACTTGAACCCGATCTAACATCTCTGGAGAGACCTGAAAATAGCTGTGCAGTGACACTCCCCATCCAACCTGACAGAGCTTGAGATGATCTGCGGAGAAGAATGGGAGAAACTACCCAAATACAGATGAGCCAAGCTTATACCCAAGAAGACTCAAGGCTCTAATCGCTGCCAAAGGTGCTTAAACAAAGTACTGAGTAAAGGGTCTGAATACTTATTTAAATGTAATATTTGCAAAAATTTCAAAAAACATTAGCTTTTTTGCTTTGTCATTATGGGGTATTGTGTGTACATTGAGGGGGAAAAAACGAATTAATCCATTTTAAAATAAGGCTGTAACGTAACAAAATGTGGAAAAAGTGAAGGTGTCTGAATACTTTCCAAATGCGCTGTATGTGACATCGATATTAGTCAAACATTTATTCCAGTGCCAAAATTAACTAAAAAGTGCAAGTAGGTTAACCTTTTACTGCAGTTGGCTAGATCAGGGTCACACAGAAGGATTATTGGTAGTATTAAACAAATTTACTTTGAAACAAATGTATACACCTCACACACATGGTTATGGACTTAAACAAAGAAGACACCTGTACCATATCAGATATAGAGTTGAAGTGTATTACATTTTAAGTTTGCAGCCCAATATTGCACTGTATATACATCACAGAAGACTGAAGTATAACATAACATAGAAACACCAGATTAAAAAAACACCAGTCTCAACAGTGAAGAGGCGACTCCTTGATGCTGGCCTTCTAGGCAGAGTTCCTCTGTCCAGTCTCTGTGTTCTTTTGCCCATCTTAATCTTTTCTTTTTATTGGCCAATCTGAGATATGGCTTTTTCTTTGCAACTCTGTCTAGAAGGCCAGCATCCCGGAGTCGCCTCTTCACTGTTGACGTTGAGACTGGTGTTTTGCGGGTACTATTTAATGAAGCTGCCAGTTGAGGACTTGTGAGGTATCCATTTCTCAAACTAGACACTCTAATGTACTTGTCCTCTTGCTCAGTTGTGCACCGGGGCCTCCTGCTCCTCTTTCTATTCTGGTTAGAGCCAATTTGCGCTGTCCTGTGAAGGGGAGTAGTACACAGCGTTGTACGAGATCTTCAGTTTCTTGGCAATCTCTCGCCTTCATTTCTCAGAATGGACTGATGAGTTTCAGAAGGAAGTTATTTGTTTCTGGCCATTTTGAGCCTGTAATCGAACCCACAAATGCTGATGCTCCAGATACTCAACTAGTCTAAAGAAGGCCAGTTTTATTGCGTCTTTAATCAGAACAACAGTTTTCAGCTGTGCTAACATAATTGCAAAAGGGTTTTCTAATGATCAGTTAGCCTTTTAAAATTATAAACTTGGATTAGCTAACACAACATGCCATTGGAACACAGGAGTGATGGTTGCTGATAATTGGCCTCTGTACACCTATGTAGACATTCCATAAAAAATCATCAGTTTCCAGCTTCAATAGTCATTTACAACATTAACAATGTCTACACTGTATTTTTCATTAATTTGATGTTATTTTAATGGACAACAAATGTGCTTTTCTTTCAAAAACAAGGTAATTTCTAAGTGACCCCAAACTTTTGAACGGTAGTGTATATTAATTATGAAACATATTAATAATATTCCACCCGTGAGGCTAAAGACGGCACTTTTGATCAGTGATTCGAGGAAAGGGCTACTTTTGGTCATGAAGTCAAAGTTCGTCATGACTTACATGGTGGTTGGGTTTTGATTTCGCCCACTAACACGGGATAAACAGCTGTGGTGATCACGCTATATCCGATGGCAGAACACAGACAGTGAGACAAACCTGCCCACTAGAGCAGTGGATCGGATAACATGTCGCGCATTTTTTACTTGAGAAATACTGCACTAAACACCTTGGCTAGATGTAAAATTGTGTGACTAAAACCTTGTCAACAAAAAACACAATTAATTACAGATTTCTTGAGTTAACTTGGACTATTTTGAGGAAGTGATACTGCCTTTGTTCCTATGGTGTCTCATGCAGTGGTGGAAAAAGTACCCAATTTTCATACTTGAGTAAAAGTAAAGATACCTTAAAAGAAAATGACTCAAATGTAAAAGTCACCCAGTAAAATAGTACTTGAGTAAAAGTCTAAAAGTATTTGGTTTTGAGTGTCCTTAAGTATCAAAAGTAAAAGTATAAATCATTTAAAATGTCATATTTAGCAAACCAGACGACACGATATTCTTGTTTTTTTTAATTTACGGATAGCCAGGGTCACAGTTCAATACTCCGACATAATTTACAATCAAAGCGTTTGTGTTTAGTGAGTCTGCCCAATTAGAGGCAGTAGGGATGACCAGGGATGTTCTCTTGATAATTGTGTGAATTACACAATTTTCCTGTCCTGCTAAGCATTCAAAATGTAACGAGTATTTTTGGGTGTCAAGGAAAATGTATGGAGTAAAAAGTACATTATTTCCTTTAGGAATGTAGTGGAGTAAAAGTAAAATATAGATACCCCAAAAATTGACTTAAGTAGTAGTTAAATGTATTTTAACTTAAGTTCTTTACACCACCTGGTCTCATGGGGGACAAACATCAGTAACTGTCACATCGAACCACACCCCCAAAAAATACATCTTGTTTTTCTTAATGAGCAACAGAAAAACACATGCGGAACTAACAGACATGTTGTGTTTGTTTCTGTCCTGAAGACCCTATTACTGCTACTACCCCTTCGCCCTGGGACCACGCTCATGTCTGGGACAGAGCTTCGCACAGGTGAGCAGACTGTCCATATGAAATACATTGAAACAACTTTATTTGGGAGTGTTCTCTGCTGATCCTATTATCCATCCTAGTTAGATTACTCCTGGACTTCTGCCTCCAATATAGACTTTTTTTTATTTTTATAGTTGAGCACACCAGATTTGTCATCCTTTAAACAGATCTGTTGTTCACAGATGGAGGCCAAGGTAGTGATGGCCAAGCTGCTCCAGAGGTTTGACTTCAGCCTGCTGCCTGGCCAGTCCTTTGACATCCTGGACACTGGGACTTTGAGACCAAAGAGTGGAGTGGTGTGTAACATCAGACACAGAGGACAGACACCCGCAGCCTGACCTGACTGGGACCTGAACATGACTAGCACTTCTCTATAACTTGTCTTATTCCTTATACTTCCTAGTGGAGCAAATACCCTCTGTCTTATTCAAATATCTAGCTATTTTTTATGAAAATGGATTTTGAACAATTATGTTTCTTTTTTGTATCAATGGTGAAATAATATCTTAAATATAATGTGTCTATGTGGTGAAGAGAGTTACTAGGACAGACTTGACATAGGAGTGTTTGTATTTGTACCGATTCCTTGTTTTTAATGCACCCTTATCATGTTGTTAATCTGCAGTATACCATTTATCACATAATATAAAGGTTACTATGCAGTATACCATTTATCACATAATATAAAGAGCTTTGTAAAGTATATATTAACTTCTTTGATGAACTTCCTAACCAGCATTACCACAGTGCCTCTGTTGGATTGAATTTACTATTTTTTAATAAAGTAATTGACCAAACATCACTGAGCTCCACAAGGTTAGAATACTTTTATCCACAAGGTGTCGCTGTGAACCTGCAGACAAACCAAGAACGTTCATTCTCATGTTTTGTATCTTTGTTGTTTACACCCATAAGACCTTGCTTTTTTCAATTTTTACTAACGACATGCCACTGACTGAGTAAAACCAGAGTTTCTATGTATGCGGATGACTCAACAGTATACACGTCAGCTACTACAGCGACTGAAATGACTGCAACACTCAACAAAGTGCTGCAGTTAGTTTCAGAGTGGGTGGCAAGGAATAAGTTAGCCCTAAATATTTCAAAAACTAAAAGCATTGTATTTGGAACAAAACACTCACTAAACCCTAAACCTCAACTAAATCTTGTAATAAATAATGTGGAAATTGATCAAGTTGATGTGACTAAACTGCTTGGAGTAAACCTGGATTGTAAACTGTCTTGGTCAAAACATATTGATGCACTAGTTGCTAAGATGGGGAGAAGTCTGTCTGTAATTAAGTGATGCTCTGACTTTCTTAAAAACACTAGTTCCCGACTTGGAATTCTGAGTTGGATGACCGTTGGTGTGGTATATCAAGAAGCTTAAAGATTAAAGAAGATTAAAGATTAAACAGCATGATCATTACGAAGGTGTTATTTTGTCACACAACACAATGCCACAGATGTCTCAAGTTTAGAGGGAGCATGCAAATGCCATGCTGACTGCAGGAATTTCCACCAGAGCTGTTGCCAGAGAATGTAATGTTAAAAAAATGTCTCTACCATAAGCCGCCTCCAACATCATTTTAGAGAATACGTCCAACCTGCCTCACAACTGCAGACCACGTGTAACCACGCCAGTCCAGGATCTCCACATCCAGCTTCTTCACCTGCAGGATCGTCTGAGACCAGCCACCCAGACTGCTGATGCAACTGTGGGTTTGCACAAACTAAGAATTTCTGCAAGGCTCTCCAGAGGCTAGTGGGTTCTGCACAACGCATCACCGGGGGCAAACTACCTGCCCTCCAGCACACCTACAGCACCCAATGTCACAGGAAAGCCCCAAAAAAATCATTAGGTACAACAACCACCCGAGCCACTGCCTGTTCACACCGCTATCATCCAGAAGGCGAGGTCAGTACAGGTGCATCAAAGCTGGGACCAAGAGACTGAAAAACAGCTTCTATCTCAAGGCCATCAGACTGTTGAACAGCCATCACTAACATGGAGAGGCTGATGCCAACAAACAGACTCAAATCTCTGGCCACTTAAATAAACAGACTTAATAAAGGTATCACTAGTCACTTTAAATAATGACACATTAATAATGTTTACATAGAGGTATCACTAGTCACTTTAAATAACGGCACTTTAATAATGTTTACATATCCTACATTACTAATCTCATATGTATATACTGTATTCTACACCATTAACTGCATCTTGCCTATGCCGCACGCCATCGCTCATCCATATATTTACAGTTGAAGTCGGAAGTTTACATACACTTAGTTTGGAGTCATTAAAACTCGTTTTTCAACCACTCCACAAATGTCTTGTTAACAAACTATACTTTTGGCAAGTTGGTTAGGACATCTACTTTGTGCATAACACAATACATTTTTCCAACAATTGTTTACAGACAGATTAGTTCACTTATAATTCACTGTATCACAATTCCAGTGGGTTAGAAGTTTACATACACGAAGTTGACTGTGCTTTTAAACAGCTTGGAAAATTCCAGACAATTATGTCATGGCTTTAGAAGCTTCTGATAGGCTAATTGACATCATTTGAGTCAATTGGACGTGTACCTGTGGATGTATTTCAAGGCCTACCTTCAAACTTGGTGCCTCTAAGGTTGACATCATGGGAAAATCAAAAGAAATCAGCAAAGACCCTGTAGACCTCCACAAGTCTGATTCATCCTTGGAAGCAATTTCCAAACACCTGAAGGTACCACGTTCATCTGTACGCAAGTATAAACACCATGGGACCACGCAGCCGTCATACCGCTTAGGAAGGAGACGCGTTCTGTCTCCTAGAGATGAACGTACTTTGGTGCGAAAAGTGCAAATCAATCCCAGAACAACAGCAAAGGACCTTGTGAAGATACTGGAGGAAACAGGTACAAAAGTATCTATATCCACAGTAAAAAGAGTCCTATATCGACGTAACCTGAAAGGCCGGTCAGCAAGGAAGAAGCCATTGCTCCAAACCGCCATAAAAATTGCCAGACTATGGTTTGCAACTGCACATGGGGACAAAGATCATACTTTTTGTAGAAATGTCCTCTGGTCTGATGAAACATAAATAGAACTGTTTGGCCATAATGACCATCGTTATGTTTGGAGGAAATAGGGGGAGGCTTGAAAGCTGAAGAACACCATCCCAACCGTGAAGCACGGGGGTGGCAGCATCATGTTGTGGGGGTGCTTTGCTGCAGGAGGGACTGGTGCACTTCACAAAATAGACAACATCATGAGGTAGAAAAATGATGTGGATATTGTGGTAAACCGTAGGGTGTTGGGTTGAGCATGCAGAGATTGACACAGACTGCGAGGCTTTATTCCGCAAATACAACTTTCTAAGACAGAAAATAAGCATAACAAAGAAAATCACTTAGGTTTGGCTCAGTCCTTCTTCTCTAACTTTGCTTGATGTCGGTCTCTCCCCGTTCTCTCTCGCGGTGTGCCACCGTGCTCCTTTTTTTTGGCCTCCACGGCTGGTTGGCACTTTCCTCTAATTACCTCCACTTAGAGCTGTCCGTGTCGGGGTGCCCAGCTCCCGTATTCCCAGCAAATGGAGCCAACGTCGCCTCACGTACCTCCCCTCTATTACCATCCCCCGGGGAAAACCTCCTGGGATACCACACCCCCCCCCCCCTCCCCCCCTTAGCCTGACTTGGAGGGAGGCATGCTCAGGGCTAGGTTTGCATCCCTCCTGGATAGGGCATCCGCATTGCCGTGCTGGGCCCCCGACCTTCTTCTCCCTCGGGAGGAGCTTGCTGCTGACATACATGATGGGGTGCTCCTCGCCTTCCTGCTCTTGGGACAAAAGGGCCCCTACCCCTGTGTCAGACACATCTGTCTGGACCAGGAGGTTTTTTGAGATGTCCGGGGTGAGGCGTACCGGGTGCGAACATAATGCATCCTTCAGGGCCTGGAATGCCGCCTCTGTGCCCTCCGTCCATCGCACCATCTGGGGTAGTCGTGCCTTCGTTAAGTCTGTGAGGGGAGAAGCTATTGCGGCAAAGTTAGGTACAAATCTACTGTAGTACCCTGCTAACCCAAGGAATGACTTCACCTGCCTCTTGGTTCGGGGGACCAGCCATCCCCTAATGGCAGCAATTTGTTTTTCTTGGGGTTTCACATTTCCCCTCCCAATCTGATAGCCCAGGTACTCCACCTCCGCGTAGCCCAGCTTGCACTTGGGGGGTTTGCGGTCAGACCTGCATCCCTTAGCGCATCAACCACAGCCTGTAACCTACAAAGATGTGACTCTCAACTGTCACTTTGTACAATTATGTCATCCAGATAAGCAGCTGCGTACTCACTGTGCGGCCACAAGACGTGGTCCATGAGTCGCTGAAAGGTCACTGGTGCCACGTGGAGCCCGAAAGGCAGAACCTGGTAGTGGTATAGCCCCCCGGGGTGGAGAAGGCAGTCTTCTCCCGGAAAGCTGCTGCCAGTGGCACCTGCCAGTACCCCCTTCGTCAGGTCCAAGGTGCTGACGTATCTCGCCATCCCCAACCGGTCGATCAGTTCGTCCACCCGGGGCATGGGATAGGCATCGAACTTACTGACCTCGTTCAGTCCCCGGAAGTCATTACAGAAGCGGACGGTTCCGTCCGGTTTCGGAACCAGCCCTATGGGGCTAGACCACTCACTTTGTGACTCCTCCAGTACCCCCCATTTCTAGCATTGTCGTCACTTCCTGCTGGACCTCCACCCTCCGGGCTTCTGGTTTCCGGTATGGTCGTTTACGCACTTTTTCTCACGGACAGGTGTGGATATGATGTTCCACGAGATCTGTGAGCCCCGGAACCTCAGAGAACACGGCTGTATTCCGCTGGACCAAATCTCTGAGCGCTTGTCGTTGGGTCGGATTGAGGTCTTCCCCCATTGCAACTTCGACCGAGGGTGGGCCCTGCTGTGGCTGGGTCCACGTTACGCACAGCACCTTGTGTGCATGCCATTTCTTCAATAAGTTCACATGGTAAAACTGGAGGGGTTTTCTCCGCCCCGGTTTGCGAACCTTATAGTTGACTTTGCCTACCTGCTCAACGATGGCATAGGGCCCATGCCACGTAGCCAGGAATTTACTCTCCGTTGTAGGGATCAGCACCAAGACCTTCTCATCTGGTTGGAACTCTCGTGGTTGGGCCCCCCGGTTGTAGACACGCTCCTGGGCATGTTGCGCCTGGGCCATGTGCTCTCTCACCACTGGCCAAATCGCCATCATCCTCTCCCTCATCTCCTCCACATGTTCTACTACGCTAAAAAGGGGTATCGGCTGCTCTTCCCAGACCTCCTTTGCTAGGTCCAGCAGCCCGCGGGGCCGACGGCCATACAGGAGCTCAAAGGGGGAGTACCCCGTGGATGCCTGGGGTACCTTGCGCACTGGAAACATCAGGTGGGGCAGTAACTGGTCCCAGTTCCTCCCCTCTCTCTCGATGACCTTCTTCAGCATCTGTTTTAGGGTCTTATTGAAGTATTCCACCAGCCTCTCCATTTGTGGATGGTACACACTGGTCCTCACCTGTTTTATTAGTAACATATTTCAGACATCTTTCATGACACGAGACATGAATGCGGTGCCCTGGTCCATCAGGATTTCCCGTGGAATGTCCCCACCCGGCTAAATAAATGGAAGAGCTCCGTAGCGGGATTGCCTCAGGATACCAGGTGGCGTAATCCACGGTTACCAGGATGTATTGGGGTCCCCTCACAGTCTTCACCAACGGACCCACCAGATCCATTGCCACCCGCTCGAATGGCACTCCTATAATGGGCAAGGGAACCAAAGGGTTTCGATAACGCACCCTTGGAGCTGTGATCTTGCACTCCGAGCAACAACAGCAGATTGGGTCTCCTAACTGGGCCTGTCCCGAACTGACCCGTGAGGATTCCTGTGTCGGGAGGTCCGTCTAGGGCCTCCACCTCCATAAAGGGGAGCCTGAGTTCTTCCTCGCACGGTGGCTCGCTTGCCGGAGCTGGGTCGTCTCCCTCCTCTGGGTCCGACTCGGGCCCAGTGGACACCTCTCGTGGTGGGGGTTGTGTTGCACAGGCCACCGTCCTTTTTCCTTTTCTTCCTACCTCCCGTGCTCGCCTCTCCAGGTCCCTGCTCCACAGTGCCTGGAAGAGAGGGGAATCTCGACCGAGGAGAATGCATTTACATTTACATTGAAGTCATTTAGATGACGCTCTTATCCAGAGCGACTTACAAATTGGTGCATTCACCTTATGATATCCAGTGGAACAACCACTTTACAATAGTGCATCTAAATCTTTTAAGGGGGGGGGGGGGGGGGGGTTAGAAGGATTACTTTATCCTATCCTAGGTATTCCTTAAAGAGGTGGGGTTTCAGATGTCTCCGGAAGGTGGTGATTGACTCCGCTGTCCTGGCGTCGTGAGGGAGCTTGTTCCACCATTGGGGTGCCAGAGCAGCGAACAGTTTTGACTGGGCTGAGCGGGAACTGTGCTTCCTCAGAGGTAGGGAGGCGAGCAGGCCAGAGGTGGATGAACGCAGTGCCCTTGTTTGGGTGTAGGGCCTGATCAGAGCCTGAAGGTATGGAGGTGCCGTTCCCCTCACAGCTCCGTAGGCAAGCACCATGGTCTTGTAGCGGATGCGAGCTTCAACTGGAAGCCAGTGGAGAGAGCGGAGGAGCGGGGTGACGTGAGAGAACTTGGGAAGGTTGAACACCAGACGGGCTGCGGCGTTCTGGATGAGTTGTAGGGGTTTAATGGCACAGGCAGGGAGCCCAGCCAACAGCGAGTTGCAGTAATCCAGACGGGAGATGACAAGTGCCTGGATTAGGACCTGCGCCGCTTCCTGTGTGAGGCAGGGTCGTACTCTGTGAATGTTGTAGAGCATGAACCTACAGGATCGGGTCACCACCTTGATGTTAGTGGAGAACGACAGGGTGTTGTCCAGGGTCACGCCAAGGTTCTTAGCACTCTGGGAGGAGGACACAAGGGAGTTGTCAACCGTGATGGCGAGATCATGGAACGGGCAGTCCTTCCCCGGGAGGAAGAGCAGCTCCGTCTTGCCGAGGTTCAGCTTGAGGTGGTGATACGTCATCCACACTGATATGTCTGCCAGACATGCAGAGATGCGATTCGCCACCTGGTTATCAGAAGGGGGAAAGGAGGAGATTAATTGTGTGTCGTCTGCATAGCAATGATAGGAGAGACCATGTGAGGATATGACAGAGCCAAGTGACTTGGTGTATAGCGAGAATAGGAGAGGGCCTAGAACAGAGCCCTGGGGGACACCAGTGGTGAGAGCACATGGTGCGGAGACAGATTCTCGCCACGCCACCTGGTAGGAGCGACCTGTCAGGTAGGACGCAATCCAAGCGTGGGCCGCGCCGGAGATGCCCAACTCGGAGAGGGTGGAGAGGAGGATCTGATGGTTCACAGTATCAAAGGCAGCAGATAGGTCTAGGAGGATGAGAGCAGAGGAGAGAGAGTTAGCTTTAGCAGTGCGGAGAGCCTCCGTGACACAGAGAAGAGCAGTCTCAGTTGAATGACCAGTCTTGAAACCTGACTGATTTGGATCAAGAAGGTCATTCTGAGAGAGATAGCAGGAGAGCTGGCCAAGGACGGCACGTTCAAGAGTTTTGGAGAGAAAAGAAAGAAGGGATACTGGTCTGTAGTTGTTGACATCGGAGGGATCGAATGTAGGTTTTTTCAGAAGGGGTGCAACTCTCGCTCTCTTGAAGACGGAAGGAACGTAGCCAGCGGTCAAGGATGAGTTGATGAGCGAGGTGAGGTAAGGGAGAAGGTCTCCGGAAAATGGTCTGGAGAAGAGAGGAGGGGATAGGGTCAAGCGGGCAGGTTGTTGGGGAGAAAGAGATCAAAGAACAGGGTAGGGCAGTGTGAGCAGGACCAGCGGTGTCGTTTGATTTAGCAAACGAGGATCGGATGTCGTCGACCTTCTTTTCAAAATGGTTGACGAAGTCATCCGCAGAGAGGGAGGAGGGGGGAGGGGGAGGAGGATTCAGGAGGGAGGAGAAGGTGGCAAAGAGCTTCCTAGGGTTAGAGGCAGATGCTTGGAATTTAGAGTGGTAGAAAGTGGCTTTAGCAGCAGAGACAGAAGAGGAAAATGTAGAGAGGAGGGAGTGAAAGGATGCCAGGTCCGCAGGGAGGCGAGTTTTCCTCCATTTCCGCTCGGCTGCCCAGAGCCCTGGACACGGGTATGTTAGTAACAGCTTCCACGTGCATCTGGCACTCCCCCCTTGGGGTGGTTATCCTCACTGGCACCGTTGGGTACCTCTTCATGTCCCCGTGTACACAGAACACTGTCACCTCCTCGTCCACCGGTTCCTCCTTCCCCTCTCGTTTGAGCCACTGCGGGTGGGCCAGGGTCACCATGCTGCCGGAGTCCAGCAGAGTGCTGGTATCAATGCCATCGATTCGTACAGGAACCATCAGAGGGGCCGTCTTGGTGTGCGTCCAACAGGATGTGACGTAACTCGCCATTCAGGTTACCCCAGAGCTGGGGGATGCGGAGGGCATGGCCTCCTCCCGGCCGGGACAGCTCCACGTGAGGTGCCCCGGCTCACCGCACTTATAGCAGCGTCTCTGATCTGGGTCCAGCAGCCGCCGACGTCGTTGGTTTGGGTCACTCTCCAGCTTCACAGCCTCGGTTGGTTCCGTCCGGGCCCCCTTCAGCCCCTTGCCTCTCTTTGTATTGTTCGTCCCCCTCGCCGCGTCTCCTCTCGGGCCCCTCTCAGCAGGTCCTGGGTGTTCCACCGCGGTCAGCAATTCCTCCAGGCTCTGGGGGTTCTGCATGCTCACTGTCTTCTTCATCTCGTATGGCAGGGCCCGAAGGTATTTATCCAGGACGAGCTTGTCGAGCATCGGGAGGGACGGTACTTCCGTCAGTAGCCAGCCCTTCGTCAGGCACACCAGGTCGCTCATCTGAGCACGGGGGGAAAGGGTGGGGTCAAAAGCCCAGTCGTGGACCAGTTGTGCACGGCATTTGAGATTGAACCCATAATGGCTCAATATCCCCCATTTGAGTCCCTCATAATTCGCGGCCTGGTCAGTGTTCAAATCAAAATAGGCCTTCTGGGCCTTCCCACAGAGGTAGGGTGCCAACAGGCTGGCCCACTTGGGCTTGGGCCATCCTTCCCTCTGTGCCGTCCTCTCGAAGCTGCACAAATATGATTCCATGTCATCTTCCTCCCTTAACCTGTTAGGGCTAGGGGGCAGTATTGACACGGCCGGATAAAAAAACGTACCCGATTTAATCTGGTTACTACTCCTGCCCAGTAACTAGAATATGCATATAATTATTGGCTTTGGATAGAATACACCCTAAAGTTTCTAAAACTGTTTGAATGGTGTCTGTGAGTATAACAGAACTCAAATGGCAGGCCAAAACCTGAGAGGATTCCATGCAGGAAGTGGCCTGTCTGACAAGTTGTGTTTCATCTGGGCTCTTTTTATTGAAGACTGAGGATCTTTGCTCTAACGTGACACTTCCTACGGCTCCCATAGGCTCTCAGAGCCCGGGAAAAAGCTGAACGATATCGAGGCAGCCTCTGGCTGAAACACATTATCGCTTTTGGCAAGTGGCCGATCAGAGTACTATAGGCTTAGGCGCGTGCCCGAGTCGACCGAATGCTTTATTTTCTTTCGTCTGTTTACCTAAACGCAGATTCCCGGTCGGAATATTATCACTTTTTTATGAGAAAAATTGCATAAAAATTGATTTTAAACAGAGGTTGACACGCTTCGAAGTACGGTAATGGAATATTTAGAATTTTTTTGTCACAAATTGCGCCATGCTCGTCACCCTTATTTACCCTTTCGGATAGTGTCTTGAACGCACGAACAAAACGCCTCTGTTTGGATATAACTATGGATTATTTTGAACCAAACCAACATTTGTTATTGAAGTAGAAGTCCTGGGAGTGCATTCTGACGAAGAACACCAAAGGTAATAACATTTTTCTTATAGTAAAGCTGACTTTGGTGAGTGCTAAACTTGCTGGGTGTCTAAATAGCTAGCCCTGTGATGCCGGGCTATCTACTGAGAATATTGCAAAATGTGCTTTCACCGAAAAGCTATTTTAAAATCGGACATATCGAGTGCATAGAGGAGTTCTGTATCTATAATTCTTAAAATAATTGTTATGCTTTTTGTGAACGTTTATCGTGAGTAATTTAGTAAATTCACCGGCAGTGTTCGGTGGGAATGCTAGTCACATGCTAGTCACATGCTAATGTAAAAAGCTGGTTTTTGATATAAATATGAACTTGATTGAACAAAACATGCATGTATTGTATAACATAATGTCCTAGGGTTGTCATCTGATGAAGATCATCAAAGGTTAGTGCTGCATTTAGCTGTGGTTTGGGTTTATGTGACATTATATGCTAGCTTGAAAAATGGGTGTCTGATTATTTCTGGCTGGGTACTCTGCTGACATAATCTAATGTTTTGCTTTCGTTGTAAAGCCTTTTTGAAATCGGACAATGTGGTTAGATTAACGAGAGTCTTGTCTTTAAAATGGTGTAAAATAGTCATATGTTTGAAAAATTGAAAAAAGTTTTGCATTTTTGAGGTTTTTGAATAATGCGCCACGGGATTACACTGGCTGTTACGTAGGTGGGACGATTTGGTGCCACCTACCCTAGAGAGGTTAAATGAACCAGGAACTGATTCGGGCCAGACTCCTGAGCCCTCCCAACCTTCAACTGGGCTACCTCCACTACCAGTCTGCGGTTTTGTTGGTGCTGCTCCTCCAGTGCTTGCTCCTGGAGAGCCTGTTGCTTCTGCCGGCTGAGGATGAACTGAGCCACCAGCTCCTCCATGGTAATCTCCGTACGCTCGTGCCCACAGCACCCAAAGCTACTGAGATGCCCACATTTTCCACCATATGTGGTAAACCGTGGGGTGTTGGGTTGAGCGTGCAGAGATTGACAGAGAGACAGGGAGGCTTTAGTCCACAAAAACAACTTTCTAAGACAGAAAATTAGCATAACAAAGAAAATCACTTAGGTTTGGCTCAGTCCTTCTTCTCTAACTTTGCTTGGTGTCGGTCTCTCCCCGTTCTCTCTCGCGGTGTGCCACCGTGCTCCTTTTATTTGACCTCCACGGCTGGTTGGCACTTTCCTCTAATTACCTCCACTTAGAGCTGTCCGTGTCGGGGTGCCCAGCTCCCGTATTCCCAGCAGAGGGAGCCAACATGGCCTCACGTACCTCCCCTCTATTACCATCCCCTGGGGTAGACCTCCTGGGATACCACAATATATTGAAGCAACATCTCAAGACATCAGTCAGGAAGTTAACCTCTATGGGCTAGGTGGGACGTTAGCGTCCCACTCTATTCAACAGCCAGTGGAATCGCGTGGCGTGAAATACAAATACCTCAAAAATGCAATAATTTCAATATTTCAAACATACGACTATTTTACACCATTTGAAAGATAAGACTCTCGTTAATCTAACCACATTGTCCGATTTCAAAAAGGCTTTACAGCGAAAGCAAAACATTAGATTATGTTAGGAGAGTACATAGCCACAAATAATCACACAGCCATTTTTCAAGCAAGCATATATGTCACAAAAACCAAAAACACAGCTAAATGCAGCACTAACCTTTGATGATCTTCATCAGATGACACTCCTAGGACATTATGTTATACAATACATGCATGTTTTGTTCAATCAAGTTCATATTTATATAAAAAAAATGCTTTTTACATTAGCATGTGATGTTCAGAACTAGCATTCCCACCCAAAACTTCCGGTGAATTTACTAAATTACTCATGATAAACATTGACAAAATACATAACAATTATTTAAAGAATTATAGATACAGAACTCCTTTATGCAATTGCTATGTCAGATTTTAAAATAGCTTTTCGGCGAAAGCACATTTTGCAATATTCTGAGTACATAGCTCAGCCATCACGGCTAGCTAATTTGACACCCGCCAAGTACGAGGCAACCTAAACTCAGAATTACTATTAGAAAAATTGGATTACCTTTGCTGTTCTTCATCAGAATGCACTCCCAGGACTGCTACTTCCACAACAAATGTTGTTTTTGTTCCAAATAATCCATAGTTATGTGCAAATACCCCCGTTTTGTTCGTGCGTTCAGGTCACTATCCAAAGGGTAATGCGCGAGCGCATTTCGAGACAAAACATTTCAAAATGTTCCATTACCGTACTTCGAAGCATGTCAAACTCTGTTTAAAATCAATTTTTATGGTATTTTTCTCATAAAATAGCGATAATATTCCAACCGGACAATACTGTATTAATTCAAAGAGGAAAATAAAAAATGGCGCGGTCTCGTGAATGCGCTTTTCCATAGCCTTTGTCCTCAGGCAGACCACTGACAAACTGAGTTACTATACCTTGCCCAGAGACAGGAGACGCCCCAATCCGCTTTCTGGCGGCTTTAGAGAGCCAATGGAAGCCTTAGAAAGTGCAACATAACCCCACAGATACTGTAGTTTTGATAGACAAGCAAAAGGAGAACTACAAATTCGCAGACAGGCCACTTCTACTTGGAATCTTCTCAGGTTTTTGCCTGCCATATGAGTTCTGTTATACTCACAGACACCATTCAAACAGTTTTAGAAACTGTAGAGTGTTTTCTATCCAAATCTACTAATAATATGCATATTCTCATTTTTGGGCAAGAGTAGTAACCAGTTTAAATCGGGTACGTTTTTTATCCGGCCGTGAAAATACTGCCCCCTAGCCCAGACAGGTTAATTAAAGCTTGGTCGCAAATGGGTCTTCCAAATGGACAATGACCCCAAACATACTTCCAAAATTGTGGAAAAATGGCTTAAGGACAACAAAGTCAAGGTATTGGAGTGGCCATCACAAAGCCCTGACCTCAATCCCATAGAACATTTGTGGGCAGAACTGAAAAAGCGTGTGTGAGCAAGTGTAACAGGGTTGGTTATGTTTCTACTTGCCTCTAAAGAAATGTGTATTTAATGTTCAAGCATTCTTATTGGTTGTTTCAACTCTGATGACAATAAGGTGTGTTGTGATTGGCCCCGCTTGCAGATAGGGGGAGATCGCGAACGTCAGGTCTTCCCAGTATGAAAATGTGATGCAAGGGGTAGGTCACATTCTGAATACTGTTTCATATTTTACATTGTGTACAAGTTTGCTGTACGTTACTGATTTATACATGTGTGGGTATATGGTACCTGTTAGGGATTAAGGGGCTTTCTGGGATGTGCTTTGGCATATAATTGCTGTAAATAAGTGTGTTAGCTAGCATACACCGACGTAATGGTCACATAAGCCCAATGCTAACACAGTTGTCTTCATGCTACGGATTTTGTCATCGACAGCCATCAATATCGTTAAGCCCTGCACAACTAACGTGCTGTTTCCCATTTAATTAACAACAGGTATTTACACGTTATATTTTGTATTGTATTTTTGTATTTTGTTCGCCCAGTATGAAAATGCGATGAAGGGATTTTGCCATCGACGGCCATCAATATCGTTAAGCCCTGCACAACTAACGTGCTGTTTCCCATTTAACAACAGAAATAAATGATGCTCAACTGGGACCACTGGCTGGTGTGATTTATTAGGAGAAAACACAACGCAATGAGAGTACGATATACATCTGTTACACAAGGAGGCCAAAAATTGGCCAAAATTCACCCAACTTATTGAGGGAAGCTTATGGAAGGCTAACTGAAACATTTGACCCAAGTTAAACAATTGAAAGGCAATGCTCCCAAATACTAATTGAGTGTATGTAAACTTCTGACCCACTGGGAATGTGATGAAAGAAATAAAAGCTGAAATAAACAATTCTCTCTACTAGTATTCTGACAAATCAAATCAAAGTTTATTTGTCACGTGCGCCGAATACAACAGGTGTAGACCTTGCAGTGAAATGCTTACTTACAGGCTCTAACCAATAGTGCAAAAAAGGTATTAGGTGAACAACAGGCAGGTAAAGAAATAAAACAACAGTAAAAAGACAGGCTATATACAGTAGCGAGGCTATAAAAGTAGCGAGGCTACATACAGACACCGGTTAGTCAGGCTGATTGAGGTAGTATGTACATGTAGATATGGTGAAAGTGACTATGCATATATAATGAACAGAGAGTAGCAGTGGCGTAAAAGAGGGGTTGGCGGGTGGGACACAATGCAGACAGCCCGGTTAGCCAATGTGCGGGAGCACTGGTTGGTCGGCCCAATTGAGGTAGTATGTACATGAATGTATAGTTAAAGTGACTATGCATATATGATAAACAGAGTAGCAGCAGCGTAAAAAGAGGGGTTGGGGGGTAGCCATTTGATTACCTGTTCAGGGGTCTTATGGCTTGGGGGTAAAAATTGTTGAGAAGCCTTTTTGTCCTAGACTTGGCACTCCGGTACCGCTTACCATGTGGTAGTAGAGAGAACAGTCTATGACTGGGGTGGCTGGGGTCTTTGACAATGTTTATGGCCTTCCTCTGACACCGCCTGGTGTAGAGGTCCTGGATGGCAGGCAGCTTAGCCCCAGTGATGTACTGGGCCGTACGCACTACCCTCTGTAGTGCCTTGCGGTCAGAGGCCAATTTTGGTACCAGGCAGTGATGCAACCAGTCAGGATGCTCTCGATGTTGCAGCTGTAGAACCTTTTGAGGATCTCAGGACCCATGCCAAATCTTTTTAGTTTCCTGAGGGGGAATAGGCTTTGTTGTGCCCTCTTCACAACTGTCTTGGTGTGTTTGGACCATTCTAGTTTGTTGTTGATGTGGACACCAAGGAACTTGAAGCACTCAACCTGCTCCACTACAGCCCCGCCGATGAGAATGGGGGCGTGCTCGGTCCTCCTTTTCCTGTAGTCCACAATCATCTCCTTAGTCCTGGTTACGTTGAGGGATAGGTTGTTATTTTGGCACCACCCAGCCAGGTCTCTGACATCCTCCCTATAGGCTGTCTCGTCGTTGTCGTTGATCAGGCCTACCACTGTTGTGTCGTCTGCAAACTTAATGATGGTTTTTGCAGTCGTGCCTGCCATGCAGTCGTGGGTGAACAGGGAGTACAGGAGGGGACTGAGCACGCACCCCTGGGGAGCTCCAGTGTTTAGGATCAGCGTGGCAGATGTGTTGCTACCTACCCTCACCCCCTGGGGGTGGCCCGTCAGGAAGTCCAGGATCCAGTTGCAGAGGGAGGTATTTAGTCCCAGGTTCCTTAGCTTAGTGATGAGCTTTGAGGGTACTATGGTGTTGAACGCTGAGCTGTAGTCAATGAATAGCATTCTCACATAAGTGTTCCTTTTGTCCAGGTGGGAAAGGGCAGTGTGGAGTGCAATAGAGATTGCATCATCTGTGGATCTGTTTGGGCGGTATGCAAATTGGAGTGGGTCTAGTGTTTCTGGGATAATGGTGTTGATGTGAGCCATTACCAACCTTTCAAAGCACTTCATGGCTACGGACACTTCATGGCTACGGGTCTGTAGTCATTTAGGCAGGTTGAATTTGTGTTCTTGGGCACAGGGACTATGGAGGTCTGTTTGAAACATGTTGGTATTACAGACTCAATCAGGGACATGTTGAAAATGTCAATGAAGACACCTGCCAGTTGGTCAGCACATGCCCGGAGCACACGTCCTGGTAATCCATCTGGCCCCCAGCCTTGTGTATGTTGACCTGTTTAAAGGTCTTACACACGTCGGCTACGGAGAGCGTGATCACACAGTCGTCCGGAACAGTTGATGCTCTCATGCATGCCTCAGAATTGCTTGCCTCGAAGCGAGCATAGAAGTGAATTAGCTCGTCTGGTAGACTTGTGTCACTGGGCAGCACGCGGCTGTGCTTCCCTTTGTAGTCTGTAATAGTTTGCAAGCCCTGCCACATAAGACGAGCATCGGAGCCGGTGTAGTATGATTCAATCTTAGCCCTGTATTGACGCTTTGCCTGTTTGATGGTTCGTCGCAGGGCATAGCAGGATTTCTTGTAAGCTTCTGGGTTAGAGTCCCGCACCTTGAAAGCAGCAGCTCTACCCTTTAGCTCAGTGCAAATGTTGCCTGTAATCCATGACTTCTGGTTAGGGAATGTACGTACAGTCACTGTGGGGACGACGTCCTCGATGCACTTATTGATAAAGCCAGTGACTGATGTGGTGTACCCCTCAATGCCATCGGAAGAATCCCGGAACATGTTCCAGTCTGTGATAGCAAAACAGTCCTGTAGTTTAGCATCTGCTAAACATTTCCCATTCTTAAAATAATGTGGTGGTCCTAACTGACCTAAAACAGGGAATATTTACTAGGATTAAATGTCAGGAATTTAAATGTAGTTTAAATGTAGTTGGCTAAGGTGTATGTAAATTTCCCACTTCAACTGTACAGTGGGGGGAAAAAGTATTTGATCCCCTGCTGATTTTGTACGTTTGCCCACTTACAAAGAAATGATCAGTCTATAGTTTTAATGGTAGGTTTATTTCAACAGTGAGAGACAGAATAACAACAAAAAAATCCAGAAAAACGCATGTCAAAAATGTTATAAAATGATTTGCATTTTAATGGGGGAAATAAGTATTTGACCCCTCTGCAAAACATGACTTAGTACTTGGTGGCAAAACCCTTGTTGGCAATCACAGAGGTCAGACATTTCTTGTAGTTGGCCACCAGGTTTGCACACATCTCAGGAGGGATTTTGTCCCACTCCTCTTTGCAGATCTTCTCCAAGTCATTAAAGTTTCGAGACTGACGTTTGGCAACTCGAACCTTCAGCTCCCTCCACAGATTTTCTATGGGATTAAGGTCTGGAGACTGGCTAGGCCACTCCAGGACCTTAATGTGCTTCTTCTTGAGCCACTCCTTTGTTGCCTTGGCCGTGTGTTTTGGGTCATTGTCATGCTGGAATACCCATCCACGACCCATTTTCAATGCCCTGGCTGAGGGAAGGATGTTCTCACCCAAGATTAGACGGTACATGGCCCCGTCCATCGTCCCTTTGATGTGGTGAAGTTGTCCTGTCCACTTAGCAGAAAAACACCCCCAAAGCATAATGTTTTCACCTCCATATTTGACGGTGGAGATGGCGTTCTTGGGGTCATAGGCAGCATTCCTCCTCCTCCAAACACGGCGAGTTGAGTTGATGCCAAAGAGCTCCATTTTGGTCTCATCTGACCACAACACTTTCACCAGTTGTCCTCTGAATCATTCAGATGTTCATTGGCAAACTTCAGATGGGCATGTATATGTATTCTTGAGCAGGGGGACCTTGTGGGCACTGCAGGATTTCAGTCCTTCACGGCGTAGTGTGTTACCAATTGTTTTCTTGGTGACTATGGTCCCAGCTGCCTTGAGATCATTGACAAGATCCCCCCGTGTAGTTCTGGGCTGATTCCTCACCGTTCTCATGATCATTGCAACCCCACGAGGTGAGATCTTGCATGGAGCCCCATGCCGATGGATATTGACAGTTCTTTTGTGTTTCTTCCATTTGCGAATAATCGCACCAAATGTTGTCACCTTCTCACCAAGCTGCTTGGCGATGGTCTTGTAGCCCATTCTAGGCTTGTGTAGGTCTACAATCTTGTCCCTGACATCCTTGGAGAGCTCTTTGGTCTTGGCCATGGTGGAGAGTTTGGAATCTGATTGATTGATTGCTTCTGTGGACAGGTGTCTTTTTTACAGGTAACAAGCTGCGGTTAGGAGCACTCCCTTTGAGAGTGTGCTCCTAATCTCAGCTGGTTACCTGTATTAAAGACACCTGGGAGCCAGAAATCTTTCTGATTGAGGGGGGGTCAAATACTTATTTCCCTCATTAAAATGCAAATCAATTTATAACATTTTTGACATGCGTTTTTCTGGATATTTTTTGTTGTTATTCTGTCTCTCACTGTTCAAATAAACCTACCATTAAAATTATAGGCTGATCCTTTCTTTATCAGTGGGCAAACGTACAAAATTGGCAGGGGATCAAATACTTTTTTCCCCCACTGTATATGTACATATTCTTATTCATCCCTTTACATTCACTGCATAGTCGGAACTAGAAGCACAAACATTTCGCTACACTAACATTAACATCTTCTAACCATGTGTATGTGACCAATACAATTTGATTTGATTTGATGAGGCTAGCATAGCACCTTCTCTGTTGAAATTCGAGATGGTCTATACATGTACATGAGGCTAGTAGCATAGCATCTCACTCTCTACCGAATACTGGTGGTGACATCAATACCTCACATCGGATATTTAAAAACGTATTAAAATAACGAGATGTATCCACCAAACCAAAGATAGGAATAGGAGGGAGCTTCACAGCCGCCGTTCCGCCCTGTGGACAACGAATCCCATTGTTAGAGCGGAGATGCAAGCATCTCATCACTATATCCAGTATCTATGCTACTAGTCTACTTGTCCACTTTTAAAGCTGCAATATGTCACTTTTTGGGCGACTCGACCAAATTCACATAGAAATGTGAGTTATAGATCTGTCATTCTCATTGTCTAAAATGACCCATCTAGAGGTATTTTGTATTTGTGTTTATTATGGATCCCCATTAGCTGCTGCCAAAGCAGCAGCTACTCTTCCTGGGGTCCAGCAAAATTAAGGCAGATTATACCATTTTTAAACATTACAATACATTCACAGATTGCACAACACACTGTGTGCCCTCAGGCCCCTACTCCACCACTACCACATATCTACAGTACTAAATCCATGTGTATGTATAGTGCGTATGTTAACGTGTGTGTGTGTGTGTGTGTGTGTGTGTGTGTGTGTGTGTGTGTGTGTGCATGTGTCTGTGCCAATGTTTGCATTGCTTCACAGTCCCCGTTGTTCCATAAGGTGTTTTTTTAATCTGTTTCTAAAATCTAATTTTACTGCTTGCGTCAGTTACTTGATGTGGAATAGAGTTCCATGTAGTCATGGCTCTACTGTGTGCTTCCCACAGTCTGTTCTGGACTTGGGGACTGTGAAGAGACCTCTTGTTGCATGTCTAGTGGGGTATGCATGGGTGTCCGAGCTCTGTGCCAGTAGTTTAGACAGACAGCTCGGTGCATTCAACATGTCAATACCTCTCATAAATAAAAGTAGAGATGAAGTCAATCTCTCCTCCACTTTCAGACAGTAGAGATTGACATGCATATCATTAATATTAGCTCTCTGTGTACATCCAAGGGCCAGCCGTGCTGCTCTGTTCTGAGCCAATTGTAATTTTCCTTTATTGTGGCACCTGACCACTCAACTGAACAGTAGTCAAAGTGCGACAAAACTAGGGCCTGTAGGACCTGCCTTGTTGATAGTGCTGTTAAGAAGGCAGAGCATCGCTTTATTATAGACAGACTTCTCCCCATCTCAGCAACTAGTGCATCAATATGTTTTGACCAAGACAGTTTACAATCTAGTGTTACTCCAAGTAGTTTAGTTTTTTACATTTAGCAGACGCTCTTATCCAGAGCGACTTACAAATTGGTGCATTCACCTTATGATATCCAGTGGAACAACCACTTTACAATAGTACATCTATATCTTTTTTGGTGGGAGAGTGGGGGGGTTAGAAGGATAACTTAATCGCATCCCAGGTATTCCTTAAAGAGGTGGGGTTTCAGGTTTCTCCGGAAGGTGGGGATTGACTCCGCTGTCCTGGCGTCGTGAGGGAGCTTGTTCCACCATTGGGGTGCCAGAGCAGCGAACAGTTTTGACTGGGCTGAGCGGGAACTGTGCTTCCGCAAAGGTAGGGAGGCGAGCTGGCCAGAGGTGGATGAACGCAGTGCCCTTCTTTGGGTGTATGGACTGATCAGGGCCTGAAGGTACGGAGGTGCCGTTCCCCTCACAGCTCCGTAGGCAAGCACCATGGTCTTGTAGCAGATGCGAGCTTCAACTGGAAGCCAGTGGAGTGTGCGGAGGAGCGGGGTGACGTGAGAGAACTTGGGAAGGTTGAACACCAGACCGGCTGCGGCGTTCTGGATGAATTGTAGGGGTTTGATGGCACAGGCAGGGAGCCCCGCCAACAGCGAGTTGCAGTAATCCAGACGGGAGATGACAAGTGCCTGGATAGTTACCTTTGTTCGAACTATCAAAGAACCATACCCACCCGGCTAAATAAATGTAAGGGAATACCCCCCTGAAATGGACAAAAATGAATGGGATCTTATTGGCACTGTACGAAACATATACACGATGTGCAATACCACTCAAATGGATGCCATTTCATTCAAAACTTATTGCAAATGTCATATGGCAAATGTCAAGTGTCACACAGCAAAAATCCAATAGATGGTGAGCGAGCTCCATGGTAAATTGTCACAATGCAAATGCACATCAAGTCAATACCCCAGAGACAAATTTTGAAAATGTGATTTTTTTTCTCAAAAACGTATCACCCCCTTAATTAAAGTTCTTTCTGGACCATTTATTGAAATTCTTTTGATTATTATTATTTTAAAAAAAAAAATGGGGGGGGGGGGGGCAATTATACATGTATAAGAACTGTATGAACATACTTTTGTCATATTTATTTTACTGGTCCATAAGGCATATGTTTTGTCCATTTGCAATATGATTTCATAGGAAGTCAAAAGTCGAAGTCAAAAGTCAGTGAACCATTGCCAAATGCCATAAGAAATGTCCAAATGCAATATGAAAGTATTGAAAGTGCCAAATCAGGATGTTATGTCCATTTGCCATGTACGATCGATCATAGGAAGTTGGTTTCCAAACCCAAAAGTCAGTGAACCATGTCCAAATGGCATTTAAACTGCCAAAATGATATATAGCACTATGTTAAGCCATGAATCAACCCAACCGTAGACCCCTTGCACCCCCCCAAAGGCATTAAAAACCATTTTAAAAATGTGCTCCTGGTAACCAGTTCCAATCACCAGGTGCCCGGCTGTCCATTTGCAATATGTTTCAATGGGCATTTACCATCACGGACTTGACATGCTCAAAAAACTGCAGGAATGTGAAATTGACTGGCCCGATGCACTCGGGATGGCGGGGCAGTGATTCTGGTTCCTCTCCATCGCTCGTTGGTGTTGATTTCAGAATGTCATTTTGGTGATGGTCTATCACTGTTTAAACATATTGCAAATGGACAAAAGTCAGCCAGCAAGTCACCGTTCATCAGTCAATTAGATATCATTCTGACACCAAACTGATACCATCTGACACCACACCCACTTTTTCCAACTCGTTTAGAAGCCAACTATCACATATTTCAGAGCAGGCCCAAAATTCACAGCGCCTTCTGTTTAAACCATAATAAAAACATAAAACACGTAGTTACGTTCTGTAGTAGCTAACGTGTATACTGTTGAGTCATCCGCATACATAGAAACTCTGGCTTTACTCAAAGTCAGTGGCATGTCGTTAGTAAAAATTGAAAAAAGCAAGGTCTTATGGGTGTAAAAAACAAAGATACAAAACATGAGAATCAATGTTCTTGGTTTGCCTGCAGGTTCACAGTGATGACCTTGTGGACAAAAGTATTCTAACCTTCTGGAGCTCAGTGATGTTTGGTCAATTATTTTATTAAAATATAGTCAATTCACTCCAACAGAGGCACTGTGGTAATGTTCATCAAAGAAGTTAATATATTACTTTATAAATCTCTTAATATTATGTGATAAATGGTACACTGCAGAGCAACAACATGATAAGGGTGCATTAACAACAAGGAATCAGTACAAATACAAACACTCCTATGTCAAGTCTGTCCTAGTAACTCTCTTCATCACATAGACCCATTATATTTAAGATATTATTTCACCATTGATACAAAAAATAAACAATTGTTCAAGATCCATTTTCATTAAAAATAGCTAGATATTTGATACTTGCAACCTTTCGGTTACTAGTCCAACGCTCTAACCACTAGGCTACGCTGCCACCCCATTGAAAGAAAGAGGTAATTTGCTCCACTAGGAAGTAGAAGGAATAAGACAAGTTATGGAGAAGTGCTAGTCATGTTCAGGTCCCAGTCAGGTCAGGCTGCGGGTGTCTGTCCTCTGTGTCTGATGTTACACACCACTCCACTCTTTGGTCTCAAAGTCCCAGTGTCCAGGATGTCAAAGGACTGGCCAGGCAGCAGGCTGAAGTCAAACCTCTGGAGCAGCTTGGCCATCACTACCTTGGCCTCCATCTGTGAACAACAGATCTGTTTAAAGGATGACAAATCTGGTGTGCTCAACTATAAAAAAAAAAAGTCTATATTGGAGGCAGAAGTCCAGGAGTAATCTAACTAGGATGGATAATAGGATCAGCAGAGAACACTCCCAAATAAAGTTGTTTCAATGCATTTCATATGGACAGTCTGCTCACCTGTGCGAAGCTCTGTCCCAGACATGAGCGTGATCCCAGGGCGAAGGGGTAGTAGCAGTAATAGGGTCTTCAGGACAGAAACAAACACAACATGTCTGTTAGTTCCGCATGTGTTTTTCTGTTGCTCATTAAGAAAAACAAGATGTATTTTTTGGGGGTGTGGTTCGATGTGACAGTTACTGATGTTTGTCCCCCATGAGACCAGGTGGTGTAAAGAACTTAAGTTAAAATACATTTAACTACTACTTAAGTCAATTTTTGGGGTATCTATATTTTACTTTTACTCCACTACATTCCTAAAGGAAATAATGTACTTTTTACTCCATACATTTTCCTTGACACCCAAAAATACTCGTTACATTTTGAATGCTTAGCAGGACAGGAAAATTGTGTAATTCACACAATTATCAAGAGAACATCCCTGGTCATCCCTACTGCCTCTAATTGGGCAGACTCACTAAACACAAAGCTTTGATTGTAAATTATGTCGGAGTATTGAACTGTGACCCTGGCTATCCGTAAATTAAAAAAACAAGAATATCGTGTCGTCTGGTTTGCTTAATATAAGAAATTTTAAATGATTTATACTTTTACTTTTGATACTTAAGGACACTCAAAACCAAATACTTTTAGACTTTTATTCAAGTACTATTTTACTGGGTGACTTTGACTTGTTTTTGAAAGAAAAGTACATTTGTTGTCCATTAAAATAACATCAAATTGATCAGAAATACAGTGTAGACATTGTTAATGTTGTAAATGACTATTGAAGCTGGAAACTACAGATTTTTAATGGAATATCTACATAGGTGTACAGAGGCCCATTATCAGCAACCATCACTCCTGTGTTCCAATGGCACGTTGTGTTAGCTAATCCAAGTTGATCATTTTAATAGGCTAATTGATCATTAGAAAACCCTTTTGCAATTATGTTAGCACAGCTGAAACTGCAATAAAACTGGGCTTCTTTAGACTAGTTGAGTATCTGGAGCATCAGCATTTGTGGGTTCGATTACAGGCTCAAAATGGCCAGAAACAAATAACTTTCTTCTAAAACTCATCAGTCCATTCTTGTTCTGAGAAATTAAGGCTATTCCATGCGAGAAATTGCCAAGAAACTGAAGATCTCGTACAACGCTGTGTACTACTCCCTTCACAGCGCAAATTGGCTCTAACCAGAATAGAAGGAGTGGGAGGCCCCGGTGCATAACTGAGCAAGAGGACAAGTACATTAGAGTGTCTAGTTTGAGAAAAAGACGCCTCACAAGTCCTCAACTGGCAGCTTCATTAAATAGTACCCGCAAAACACCAGTCTCAATGTCAAGAGTGAAGAGGCGACTCTGGGATGCTGGACTTCTAGGCAGAGTTGCAAAGAAAAAGCCATATCTCAGACTGGCCAATAAAAATAAAAGATTAAGATGGGCATAATAACACAGAGACTGGACAGAGGAACTCTGCCTAGAAGGCCAGCATCAAGGAGTCGCCTTGTAAATTTGTTTAATACTACCAAGAATCATTCTGTGTGACCCTGATCTAGCCAACTGCAGTAAAAGGTTAACCGACTTGCACTTTTTAGTTAATTTTGGCACTGGAATAAATGTTTGACTAATATCGATGTCACATACAGCGCATTTGGAAAGTATTCAGACGCCTTCACTTTTTCCACATTTTGTTACGTTACAGCCTTATTTTAAAATGGATTAATTCGTTTTTTCCCCCTCAATGTACACACAATACCCCATAATGACAAAGCAAAAAAGCAAAGGTTTTTAGAATTTTTTGTAAATATTACATTTAAATAAGTATTCAGACCCTTAATCAGTACTTTGTTTAAGCAGCTTTGGCAGCGATTAGAGCCTTGAGTCTTCTTGGGTATAAGCTTGGCACATCTGTATTTGGGTAGTTTCTCCCATTCTTCTCTGCAGATCCTCTCAAGCTCTGTCAGGTTGGATGGGGAGCGTTGCTGCACAGCTATTTTCAGGTCTCTCTAGAGATGTTAGATCAGGTTCAAATCCAGGCTCTGGCTGGGCCACTCAAGGACATTCAGAGACTTGTCCCGAAGTCACTCCTGCGTTGTCTTGGCTGTGTGCTTAGGGTCATTGTCCTGTTGGAAGGTGAACCTTTGCCCCAGTCTGAGGCCCTGAGCGCTCTGGAGCAGGTTTTAATCAAGGATCTCTCTGTACTTTGGTCCGTTCATCTTTGCCTCGATTATATATACAGGTGTGTGCCTTCCTAAATCATGTCCAATCAATTTCATTTACCACAGGTGGACTCCAAACAAGTTGTAGAAACACCTCAAGGATGATCAATGGAAGAAACAGGATGCACCTGAGCTCAATTTTGCAAAAATGTCTAAAAACCTTTTTTCCTTCGTCATTATGGGGTATTGTGTGTAGATCGATGAGGAAAATTGATTTTTAAATACATGTTAGAATAAGGCTGTAACATAACATAAGTGTGGAAAAAGTGAAGTGGTGTGAATATTTTCTGAATGTACTGTATGCCGGTTTCAACGAGAGAAGTTCTGCTTTAATCAATTCAAATGTTGTAAAGAAACAATAAAACAATAAAAACATATCGTGTGACTTACTTGGCAGCGTCTGGATGGAACCTCTCTGGGTCAAACGTCAGCGGGTCCTCAAAGAACTTATCCAACCTTCCACAGACATACGAACTGAACTGTAAACAGACAAGATAGAGGCAAACATAAAATATTTAAGACAGTTTAGGAAATAAAATAAGTACACCCACACCCAAAATAGTTAATGAGGTGTTGACTACACTGTTAAAATGAAGAGCATTGTAACACCAAAACTCTTTCAATATGCTTTGTGTTATAGTCATGACAGACAAAGATATATAGTTAAGCAAACTTTACTAGGCATGTTGTCAACCAGCACATTAATAAAGTAACAACTGGTTTCCATTTCCTGTGTAACATCAATATTGCTACATGTTCTCTTTTTTCTTTTTTAACAACAAAGGCAGACTCCACCTAACTTTGGCTTGTAGTCTGCAAAAAACTGGAATGTGAACTGAATATTTGTTTACTGTCTCTGACTGTCCATTAATTATTATTATTTTTACTTTCGCACAAAGTCTTTCAGGTGTATAGGTCTTCGGATGGCCCTACCAGACCTTGTGTGGGGAGTGTTGATTACATCAGGAGGTGCTTGACCTGAGATGTTTGGATCTTTTTGTTGAGGTGCAGCGTGTACCTCTAGGTTGTGTTCAGCACCCTGCTGGGCGTCAGCTGGTCCTCTGTTTACTGGCTCTGTGCCAGGCTCCTCAACAGTGGGGAAATCCTCCTCTATTTCTCTGCTCTTCCTCAGGGGTCGCCTGTTCCTCCTGAAGACTTGTCCCTGTTCTGTCTTCACCTCATAGGACCTTTGCTCCACAGGTCTGACTACTGTGGTCCTCTGCTACCACTGTTTCTGTCCTGTGAGTGGCTGAACTCACACCCTGTCATCTCGT
Organism: Salmo salar; assembly: GCF_965601325.2. NCBI lineage: Eukaryota > Metazoa > Chordata > Actinopteri > Salmoniformes > Salmonidae > Salmo > Salmo salar. The sequence goes on from NC_138305.1 coordinate 29,245,061, forward strand.
TGCAGCTCTGTGTGATCCTTAGCAGAGGTGTTGTAGTACTTTGCCTGTTTCTGCTGTCTTTATTTGAACTTCTCCAGCTGACAGTTTGCCATCCCCGGTCTCAGAAGTTTCACTCATTATAAGTAGTGTCTTTGTACGTTTTCCCATGAGCACCATTGCAGGGCTGCTGTCTGTTCCTTGTGACGGGGTATTTCTGTGATCCAGCACGGCCAGGTATGGGTCAGCACCTGCTCTCTTTGCCATCAGTCTTTTGGCTGTTTTCACTGCCGATTCCACTTTCCCATTACTCTGTCAGGGCTCTGCTGGCGTATGCTATTGGTTGTCCTCCCTGCACCAAGGCTGCTCCTAACCCACTCTCTGAAGCATCACACTGTAGTACAAGCTGCTCTGTTGGGTTGTAGTATTTCAGCACAGGGGTCTGTCCAATGGTATCCCTGATTTTATTGAAAGCCTGCTCATGTCTCTCTGACCACTCCCACAGTGAGTCCTTGTGTGTTAGCTGTCGCTGTGGCTCGCAGAGCTCCGTGGCGTGGCTGCAGAACTTGGCTATGTAGTTTACCATGCCCAGGAAGCGCTGCACCCACTGTACATCTGTAGGCCTAGGTATCTGTTTGATGGCTGTCACTTTTCCTGGTTCCACTTTCAACCCCTCTGATGTTAGCAGGTGGCCAATGTAGCGCACTTCCTTCAGCCTGAGCTGCAGCTTCTCTGGATTCAGCTTGATATTGAGCTTCCTGCATCCGTCCAGGAGCATTTTCAGGTTTTTGTCATGGTCCAGAGTCGCCGCTTCATCGTTGTCTCCTTCTCCCACAAGCAGGATGTCATCTGCAATGAGTTTGACTCCTGGAAGACCTTCCATTGCCTGGTTCAACTTCCTCTGAAAGATCTCTGGTGCTGGACTGATTCCCACTGGCATGAGCAGCCACCTGTAGCATCCCATGGGAGTAGAGAACGTGGCGAGATAGCTGGATTCCTCCTCCAGTTCCCCATGCCAACATCCATTTTTTACATCACAAACAGAGAACACGTGTGCTCTGTTCAGATGTGGCAGCACGTCTTCAATAGTGAGAAGTGGGTAATGGCTCCTCTTGAGTGCCTTGTTGAGAGGCTTCGGATCAATACACACTTAGTTTTCCCAGACGGTTTCTTCACTACGATCAGGCTGCTAATCTAATCTGTGCTTTTTTCAACTGCTTTTATCATCCTTCTTTTCTCTAGACCACTGAGCTCCTCTTTGAGTGGTTTATATAGTGCTACTGGCATTCTTCTCTTTGGCAGCTGGATGGGCTCCACTTGCTCATCCACTTCCAGCTTCAGTTTGCCGGGTAAGCATCCATTTCCCTGGATTACATCAGAGTACTCCTGTTTAATTTGCTCTTTAGTCCAGGATCCTGTTGTTTTCTCGATGGCCAGGATGTTGTGATGCTGCACAGTAATCAACTCCATTGCCTGTATAGCCTTACTGCCTAGAATGGGCCTGTGCACATTCTTGTTGACTATGATGAACTCAACTTGGTAGGTTTTCTTATTGCGTGGATTGATCACTTTAAGTTTTTAGCACAGAGTCACTCACGATAGCTAGCGTTGACGTTCGGCGCTATGACTAGCCTGTAAACGCGGCACTTTTTCAAACTGCCGCCTGGGATGTATTCTTCATTTACATCAATGAGATCCAGGTTCTTTTGAGTACCGCTGTCACCATGTTTCAATATGCCTTGTGTTGTAGTCACGACAGACAAAGATATATAGTTAAGCTAACTTTACTAGGCATGTTGTCAACCAGCACATTAATAAAGTAAGTAACAACTGGTGTCCGTTTCCTGTGTAACATCAATATGAGTAACATCAATATTGCAACACAAACTAGTTGCAACTGAGCTGCCACCAACTTGAAGGAGACAAAACCTTATCTTTGCTGGAGTATTGACACACATAACATGGTGTGTTGTAACACCACTAAATCAAATATTGTCCAAAACCTTGCCAGGGACTGGGAGCACTAACAGAAAAGGTTAAACACTATTTTGGAGATTCAAGTTCTGTTTAGAGCAGAATTACATCCATTCTCTTTTGGTGTCATTTCCTTTGTCTATGTGGGAATGGGTGCTGTCCTCATTGAACGTCAAATTGCCTGACAGTTTTGATATCCGCTCATCATGATCCATTACACAACAAACTGCTTAATACCAATATAGAAATATAGTCTTCTTTCTTTAAACATGTAAACAACATTGTGTGAAAGAATCATAGTCTAAAAATGTTGAATTACCCACAATCCTCTAAAAACAGAGTCATGCGTCAAGATAAGAAATGCAACGTGATTAAAACCAAAGACTTCCAATGAGTTCAATCAATCTATTGTCTCTCACTTTGATTATCCTCATAAAAGATAATTACATTTTGAGTAACATATTCAGTTGGATTTACATTACTTTAGTAAAATTAAATTAACAAATAATTGAAATGACTTGCATTTGTAAACCATTGATTGTATGAGAAACACCATTTTAGAGTTTTGATGCAGCCTTTTACATTCACTGAACCCCCAAAATGGGTTTTCACAACGCTCTCTTAAAAACACCCATATTCAGATTTAAGAACCACTTTGGGTGTTTCAGAGTTCCTACACTTCTGTTTTAAAACACATTCTGTGTATTAACATTTTACATTCAAACACACAGATCTCAGCTTAGGTGCACTACCTGTCATGGTTTCATTACACAATCATGGTGTTTTGAGACATTCTATGTTTACAGTGTAACAGAGAAAAAGTCAATGATACTACATTGAGGTATGAGCCATACTGGCTTAGACAAGGCTACTTCATTCCTTTACTACATTGAGGTATGAGCCATACTGGCTTAGACAAGGCTACTTCATTCCTTTACTACATTGAGGTATGAGCCATACTGGCTTAGACAAGGCTACTTCATTCCTTTACTACATTGAGGTATGAGCCATACTGGCTTAGACAAGGCTACTTCATTCCTTTACTACATTGAGGTACCACAGCGTATCACATGTTAACACCACAACTAAATTTAGAGATATTAAAGGGATACTTTTCCTCCAGAGTCAGATGAACTCCTGGATACTATTTTTATGTCTCTGTGTCCAGTATGAAGGAAGTTAGAGGTAGTTTCCCGAGCAAATGCTAACTAGCGTTAGCGCAATGACGAAGTCTATGGGTATCTGCTAGTATGTATCCTTTTAACATACAATAACACTCATCACTCATCACATTGTTTTTGAGGTGACTACTCACGACGCATGAGACTCCTGCTGGGATGGGGATGCCGTTGATGACGATGTCGTTGGGGATGAAGCGAGAAGTGCCTGGTGCTGTAGGGTACAACCTTAGAGTCTCCTTCAAAACCTAACGTGGGGAGATGATATGAATCAAACACACCATGCTGATTAATTAACCATGTGAAGAGTTACCTGACCCAAGACTTGAACACTTGCGTTAGCTCCCTGAGCTAAATCACACTGGGCACAGACGTCAATTCAACATCTAGTTTTGATTTACATTTGATTTAGTTGTAAACGTAAATTCAACTTGAAATCAATAAAAATTGTCAATAAAAATTGTCACCATGTCATTCGATTTAGGTTAAAAGGATTTTTGCAAAACCAATCAGTTTTCCAAGTCATCACATAGATTTTTTTGGTTGAAATGAAGTGGAAACAACGTTGATAATGGGATGCAATGCCTAGGCTTTAGCTCAGCCGGCTAATACAGTCTTGCAGCCCAACCAGGTTAACATCCAGTTGGTCACACAACTGCTGTTAATATAGTACAAGTATTGTATAAAATAGTATATTAGTATACTAGTAATAAGTTTTAAATCAAATTTAATTTTTCACATGCGCCGAATACAACAGCTTACCTTGAAATGCTTACAAGTCTTTAACCAACAATTTAGTTTCAAGAAAAATAAGAGTTGAGAAAATATTTACTAAATAAACTAAAGTAAAAAAACAAAAGAGTAACAATAAGATAACGAGGCTATATACAGGGGTTACCGTACAGAGGCAATGTGTGGGGGTACAGGCTAGTCAAGGTAATTGTGGTAATATGTACATGTAGGTAGGGGTAAAGTGACTATGCATAGCTAATAAACAGCGGGTCAATGTAAATAGTCCGGATGGCCATTTGATTAGTTTAGTTGTTCAGCAGTCTTATGGCTTGGGGGTAGAACCTGTTAAGGAGCCTTTTGGTCATAAACTTGGTGCTCCGGTACCGTTTGCCGTGCGGTAGCAGAGATGACTATGGCTGGAGTCTTTGAATTTTTTGGGGGCCTTCCTCTGATACTACCTAGTATATAGATCCTGGATGGCAGGAAGCTTGGCCCCAGTGATCTACTGGGCCGTACACACTACCCTCTGTAGCGCCTTCTGGTCAGATGCCGAGAAATTGCCATACCAGGCGGTAATGCAACCGGTCAGGATGCTCTCGATGGTGCAGCTGTAGAACTTTTTGAGGATCTGGGGACCCATGCCAAATATTTTCAGTCTCTTGATGGGGAAAAGGTGTTGTCGTGCCCTATTCACAACTGTCTTGGTGTGTTTGGACCATGATAGTTTGTTGGTGATGTGGACACCAAGGAACTTGAAACTCTCGACCCGCTCCACTTCAGTCTAGTCAATGTTTATGTGGCCTGTACGGCCCTCCTTTTCCTTTAGTCCACAATCAGCTCCTTTGTCTTGCTCACATTGAGAGAGAGGTTGTTGTCTCTGACCTCCTCCCTATAGGCTGTCTCATCGTTGTCAGTGACACTGTTGTGTCGTCAGCAAACGTAATAATGGTGTTGGAGTCGTGGGTGATCAGGGAGTACAGGAGGGGACTAAGCACACACCCCTGAGAGGCCTCAGTGTTGAGTATCAGCATTATATCCTTTGCGTACGACTCGTTAAAGAAAACATCTTCATCCAGTTCCAGGGGAGTAATTGTGCTACAAAGTAGTACAAAGTAGCACAATTCGTTGAGAGCCCGTAAAACGACAGCCATCTCCTCCAGTGCCATTCTATCAGCCATCGTACAACATTGTATAACGTACAATATGGTTTCTGTTTATAGATGTCAGTTCCAATTCTGAGTCCTGGATCTGGTTTGTAGCTCCATTGCTGTCACTGTCAGGCCAATGACAAGACAGCACAAACGGACCTGGGACCGGTAGATCATTTACCTGAGACAGGTAGGTCATTTTCCCCAGGTCGTCAAAGCTGATTTCCTGTTTCATCCCGATGACGTCATCCACTTCCTGCTTCACCCTGGAGAGGTCAGAGACACACAAACTAAACCAACCTGTTTTTATTACAGAAATGATCAATACCGAAAATAGAAATGATGAAAACTAGTCCTACTTCGTCAATATCTCTGGCAGCCTTCCCAGTTCCATGACGGCAAAAGCTAGTTGATTGGCTGTTGTCTCTTGCCCTGTCATGATTAAAACAAACAAAAGTAATGTCACTGTTGTTTCTTCAAATTTCACTTGAGCGGGAAAAATTATATTACGAAGATGGATTTATATATATATATATATATATATATATACAGTTGAAGTCGGAAAATTACAAGCACTTAGGTTGGAGTCATTAAAACTCGTTTTTCAACCACTCCACAAATGTCTTGTTAACAAACTATACTTTTGGCAAGTTGGTTAGGACATCTACTTTGTGCATGACACAAGTAATTTTTCCAACAATTGTTTACAGACAGATTATTTCACTTATAACTCACTGTATCACAATTCCAGTGGGTCAGAAGGTTACATACACTAAGTTGACTGTGCCTTTAAACAGCTTGGGAAATTCCAGAAAATGATGTCATGGCTTTAGAAGCTTCTGATAGGCTAATTGACATCATTTGAGTCAATTGGAGGTGTACCTGTGGATGTATTTCAAGGCCGACCTTTAAACTTAGTGCCTCTTTGTTTGACATCATGGGAAAATCAAAAGAAATCAGCCAAGACCTCAGAAAAAAATTGTAGACCTCCACAAGTCTGGTTCATCCTTGGGAGCAATTTCCAAACGCCTGAAGGTGCCAAGTACATCTGTATAAACAATAGTACGCAAGTATAAATACCATGGGACCATCCAGCTGTCATACCACTTAGGAAGGAGACGCGTTCTGTCTACTAGAGATGGACATACTTTGGTGCGAAAAGTGCAAATCAATCCCAGAATAACAGCAAAGGACCTTGTGAAGATGCTGGAGCAAACAGGTACAAGAGTATCTATATCCACAGTAAAACGAGTCTTATATCGACACAACCTGAATGGCCGCTCAGCAAGGAAGAAGCCATTGCTCCAAAACTACCATAAAAAAGCCAGACTATGGTTTGCAACTGCACATGGGGACAAAGATCATACTTTTCGGGGGAAATGTCCTCTGGTCTGATGAAACAAAAATAGAACTGTTTGGGCATAATGACCATCGTTATGTTTGGAGGAAAAAGGGGGATGCTTTCAAGCTGAAGAACACCATCCCAACCGTGAAGCACGGGGGTGGTAGCATCATGTTGCGGTGGTGCTTTGCTGCAGGAGGGACTGGTGTACTTCACAAAATACATGTCATCATGAGTTAGGAAAATTATGTGAATATATTGAAGCGACATCTCAAGACATCAGTCAGGAAGTTAAAGCTTGGTCGCAAATGGGTCTTCCAAATGGACAATGACCCCAAGCATACTTCCAAAGTTGTGGCAAAATGGCTTAAGGACAACAAAGTCAAGGTATTGGAGTGGCCATCACAAAGCCCTGATCTCAATCCAATAAAAACTTGGTGGGCAGAACTGAAAAAGTGTGTGCGAGTAAGGAGGCCTACAAACCTGACTCGGTTACACCAGCTCTGTCAGGAGGAATGGGCCAAAATTCACCCAACTTATTGTGGGAAGCTTGTGGAAGGCTACCCAAAACGTTTGACCCAAGTTAAACAATTTAAAGGCAATGCTACCAAATATTAATTGAGTGTATGTAAACTTCTGACCCACTGGGAATGTGATGAAAGAAATGAAAGATGAAATAAATCATTCTCTCTACTATCATTCTGACATTTCACATTCTTAAAATAAAGTGGTGATCCTAACTGACCTAAAACAAGGAATTTTAACTAAGATTAAATGTCAGGAATTGTGAAAACTGAGTTTAAATGTATTTGGCTAAGGTGTATGTAAACTTCCGAATTCAACTGTATGTATGTATGTATATATATATATATATATATATTTAAATATATATACTGCTCAAAAAAATAAAGGGAACACTAAAATAACACATCCTAGGTCTGAATGAAAGAAATCATCTTATTAAATACTTTTTTCTTTACATAGTTGAATGTGCTGACAACAAAATCACACAAAAATAATCAATGGAAATCCAATTTATCAACCCATGGAGGTCTGGATTTGGAGTCACACTCAAAATTAAAGTGGAAAACCACACTACAGGCTGATCCAACTTTGATGTAATATCCTTAAAACAAGTCAAAATGAGGCTCAGTAGTGTGTGTGGCCTCCACGTGCCTGTATGACCTCCCTACAACGCCTGGGCATGCTCCTGATGAGGTGGCGGATGGTCTCCTGAGGGATCTCCTCCCAGACCTGGACTAAAGCATCCGCCAACTCCTGGACAGTCTGTGGTGCAACGTGGCGTTGGTGGATGGAGCGAGACATGATGTCCCAGATGTGCTCAATTGGATTCAGGTCTGGGGAACGGAAGGGCCAGTCCATAGCATCAATGCCTTCCTCTTGCAGGAACTGCTGACACACTCCAGCCACACGAGGTCTAGCATTGTCTTGCATTAGGAGGAACCCAGGGCCAACCGCACCAGCATATGGTCTCACAAGGGGTCTGAGGATCTCATCTCGGTACCTAATGGCAGTCAGGCTACCTCTGGCGAGCACATGGAGGGCTGTGCGGCCCCCCAAAGAAATGCCACCCCACACCATGACTGACCCACCACCAAACCGGTCATGCTGGAGGATGTTGCAGGCAGCAGAACGTTCTCCACGGCGTCTCCAGACTCTATCACATGTGCTCAGTGTGAACCTGCTTTCATCTGTGAAGAGCACAGGGCGCCAGTGGCGAATTTGCCAATCTTGGTGTTCTCTGGCAAATGCCAAACGTCCTGCACGGTGTTGGGCTGTAAGCACAACCCCCACCTGTGGACGTCGGGCCCTCATACCACCCTCATGGAGTCTGTTTCTGACCGTTTGAGCAGACACATGCACATTTGTGGCCTGCTGGAGGTCATTTTGCAGGGCTCTGGCAGTGCTCCTCCTGCTCCTCCTTGCACAAAGGCGGAGGTAGCGGTCCTGCTGCTTGGTTGTTGCCCTCCTACGGCCTCCTCCACGTCTCCTGATGTACTGGCCTGTCTCCTGGTAGCGCCTCCATGCTCTGGACACTACGCTGACAGACACAGCAAACCTTCTTGCCACAGCTCGCATTGATGTGCCATCCTGGATGAGCTGCACTACCTGAGCCACTTGTGTGGGTTGTAGACTCCGTCTCATGCTACCACTAGAGTGAAAGCACCGCCAGCATTCAAAAGTGACAAAAACATCAGCCAGGAAGCATAGGAACTGAGAAGTGGTCTGTGGTCACCACCTGCAGAACCACTCCTTTATTGGGGGTGTCTTGCTAATTGCCTATAATTTCCACCTGTTGTCTATTACATTTGCACAACAGCATGTGAAATTTATTGTCAATCAGTGTTGCTTCCTAAGTGGACAGTTTGATTTCACAGAAGTGTGATTGACTTGGAGTTACATTGTGTTGTTTAAGTGTTCCCTTTATTTTTTGGAGCAGTGTATATATGTATATATATATTAAGGGATTTATATGTTTGAATGTAATGATTAAATAATTCTACCCTGAAACTTAACTATTAGGGATATGGTCTATATAGCATGTAGAATGGGTAACTAAAGGGTTAAGCATAAGTCTAACGAGGTTGGACTAGGATAAGAGAGGCATGAGTGTCTGTGTGTTTAAGTAAACACCAAGAACTGTTAAACTGTGGTTGACCTGACCTAGCTAGAACTCTGAGGGTTTATGATATGGGAGGGAGTACCCCTAATCTCAGAGGAATGAAACTGTCGGCTGGGTAATGATCTACAGTGTTAAGAGATCTGGGGCCTTAATGTTTGTGTGTGCGTAAATACGGAGCCTGGTATATAATGATGTCTCTGTACAAAGTACATCAGAACGTTCTCGTGAATAAACATTCTGCCTCTTGTATGCTGGGACTCTGTCTGTTTCATTCAACCAGAATCTTACAAAATTCCGGGTTGCAGACTGAGTATTTTAATTGAAGGTAACATTGAGAACATAATTCTCCTAACATTATATAAAAAGTATAGCACTTTTTTCAGGGAGACGTACCGGCAATGAAGAACGTCACAAAGTTGTCCAGCATAAGCTCCTCATCATCGTTTGCTATGTTTTCCTCTGAAATGATGGATATATCAGTTTACAGCATTGTAGTGCTACTGAACCTCATCAATAACATGACTGTTTTAGCAAACACTTGTCTCACAATGTTACATGCAGAGCCACAGGTAAAAGGATTCCAATGTTACCCTGGTCCCAGATCTGTTTGTGCCGTCTTGTCTTGAACAGTGGCAGGAGTTGGCAAAACAGCACGAACAGATCTAGGATCAGGCTACTACAACATGCCTTTGCCAGCCGTCTTGAGGATCTGTGTGAGGATGTCTTTTGGAACGTCCTCTCCGTTTTGGACGGCCATTTTCCTCTCGTTGATCCACTGTCTGCCTGTCGAACGCAGCAGCCGACAAGACTTCTTCACCTCGTTGATGAACTTCTTGTTCTTTGGGTAGAGCTAGAAATATGACATCCGACCATTTATTTAAACCCCATCTAGGGACTGTGACTCTGTAAAACGCATTATGGTGCATTTAGCCACATCTTACAGGCTTCCTACTTGGAAGGACGGCAACAAGAGACTAGAACAAACTGTTCATGAGTGTCAATGTTCTAACTGTATTTGTTTCCTATGAAATAGGATTTTATCTGATGAAACTGTAGGATTTCAAATAGATAAATTCAATAAGCAATCATTCTCGAGAAGCATCACTAACATACTTGATGTCATTATTTACCTGGAAGGTGGAGTCTCTGAGATAGTGGACCATTCCCTTCAGACACATCTCTATAGCTTTGGGAAACGGAGAGTCACTCTCATTCAGCAGATCCAGCTCCACTCCAAACGCCACCTACAGATGATATAAAAACAGAGGATTGACAACATCTTACAACATGATAAGGTAAAACTCCTGGTTCTAGTTATGCTAATTATAGCTAGCACTTTGTCTTGGTTAGACTAAATTGTATATAGCTTAGGTAATGAGTGTGTTATCAGTTGTCATAAGCAAAAAACTGCCTGTTATGACAATTTTACTGTCAGATATACAAACAAATGTAGCTTTATAACAGAGAGAATAAAGTGTAAGTGCAGTGTGGGGATCTGAGGGGAACAGGAAGTGAACGTTACCTTAGCGATGACATCCAGTGTCACACAGTTTAACATGTGGTGCATGTTGGCAGCTGTGTTGGTGTCAGCCATGTCTGCCAGTTTATCCATCAGCTTCTCTGCCCTCTCGTTGAACACACCCATCTGACCCCGCAGGTACCTAACAATACACAGCAATGATGGATGGATGAACAGATGGATGGCTGGATGGATAGATCAATGGATTATTACACCATGTGAAATGGATAAGTGACTTACAGACTGCTGAAGGCAGGGTCCATTATTCTTCGCTGTTTGTACCACTCATCATGATTCTGTGCTGTGATCAGGCCATTTCCAAAAAACCTATGAAGAAGGACAACAGAGTATTTACCCTAAGACTGAATAAACTGACCAGTGACCAAGTTGTCCCGTTTGAATGTCTATATGCTCTGTAGGCTACGCAGGCGATAACCAGCATTAGGAGGGATTGTGTTGAAAGAGTTGGTACCAACAAAAACATTGACACAATAAATAGTAGTAGGAAGTATATTTAGATAACATTAATTATACAGAGGATTCACCTCTGTCCAAACAGGTTGAAGAGACGCTTGTAGACCAGTGAGTCTTTAGGGTACTTAGGTGACATCAGGACTTCCTGTGGAGACAAAGCAAATTGTCAATTTGGTTTGAAGGGGGAATTGGGGTAATGGATTATTTTACAGCACTTTAATTTCAGAAATTAACATGGTAAAATGTATAATTAACCTAATCTTGGTTAACCCAGAACTAAAATCTTGCTTATTTGGTCAGGTGTTTACGTAGTCAGTCAATCAGAGATTATAATTACAGTAATTTCTCAGGTTTACCTTGGTGGTATCAGGACAGGTCACACACAACACCACAACATGCATACCGTTGATACGGTAGACCGGTCCATATGTCTCAGCCCTGTCAAAGATAAAATATATCTCTATTTATTGTCCCATGATAAACAACACTTGATTCAATGTGTGTGTGTAGCATTCAACAAACCATTCCAGAAATTTGTCGTGGACAAATCGATCATTGCTCATCTCCCTCAGCAAGGTTGGGGAATGACCAAATAAAAAACTAGGGGAGAACAAGAGACGAATTAATCCATAAATGACAAATAAGGAGGTTATGGCATGAGAGATACCTTCACCTTGTGAAAAGGAAAAAGGCAGGTGAAACAGCGACCATGACGGCTGTTGAGGTCAACTTTCACCTACTGTAGTTCCTTATCAACAAATCTGATGCGGTATGTCGTCTCTCAATATAGTTGAAACTAACATTTAGCTAAAGCATTTTAAAATAAATATTCAAGTTACATAATACTGACTCACCTATCCCTTGGTGGTCCCGGTATGTGATCATATTTCAGATGAATATATTTTATGTAAAGACAAAAAATTAGAAACGCGATCAAAATCAAACCAAGCAAGCACATAAGCAAATAACCGATCCAACTTGCAATCAAATGAAAAAGTGTCATATTTCCGAAGACTAGATATCTCGCAGTGACCCTACAAACCAGTTATGTGGTCGTTTATTTTGGACGGAATTCGGTCAGCTGTAGTACTAGAAGCAGAGCGGAAGAGACGAAGCGAGAGGGTTTACTACGCCCCAAATGTGATCGTTAATTATTATGGAGTGGCTGCTTTACAATATTTTCTGGAACCTGAATTACCGTGGCTATTGATACGGAGATTTCTGCGCATGAGCGTGATGTTTTTTGTATGTACTCTAGCTGCTGTCCACTCTGCTGTTTACGTCGCTTCTGCTCAGTGCTCCCACTGCCGCTTCCTTCATCGGGCTGCCTTCAACCGTTCGGCTGCCCAGAGGTTCAACAGGTTGAACTCGTGCGGTACTTGCATGATCATTGAGTGGTTAAAGCGCATATTGTTTTTTGCCCCTTTGCAAAACTTTTTGCAGAAATTCTGGCTAGTGGCTACGATATGGCTGCAACTATAATGAGTAGCCTACATCATCACACAACATTCTATTTTGACCTGTTCTATCAAAAGTGTTGGAAAAACTTGTCAATAATCATCAGGCTTTCTTGATGTCTATAGTATTCTCTCTGGTATGCAATCTGGTTTCAGCTCAGGTTATGGATGTGTCACTGCAACCTTAAAGGTCATCAATGATGTCAACATTGCCCTTGATTCTAAACAATGTTGTGCGGCTATTTTTATTGACTTGGCCAAAGTTTTTGATACAGTAGACCATTCCATTCCTGTTGGCCGGCTAAGGAGTATTGGTGTCTCTGATGGGTCTTTGGCCTGGTTTGCTAACTACCTCTCTCTCTCTCAAAGAGTGCAGTGTATAAAGTCAGAACATCCGCTGTCTCAGCCACTGCCTGTCACCAAGGGAGTACCCCAATGCTCAATCCTAGGACACCTCCAAAACAAAGGTCATGTGGTTTGGTAAGAAGAATGCCCCTCACCCTACCTGTGTGATTACTACCTCTGAGGGTTTAGAGCTTGGGAGTATGGCTAGATGGTACACTGTCCCTCTCTCAGCACATGTCAAAGCTGCAGGCTAAAGTTACATCTAGACTTGGTTTCCTCTATCGTAATCGCTCCTCTTTCACCCCAGCTGTCAAACTAACCCTGATTCAGATGACCATGCTAGATTGCTAGATACATGCTAGATACGTCATTTATAGATCTGCAGGTGTGTGTTAGATATTCTTTACCATTCAGCCATCAGATTTGACACCAATGCTCCTTATAGGACACATCACTGCACTCTATTGTCCTCTCTAAACTGGTAATCTCTGTATACCTGTCGCAAGACCTACTGGTTGATGCTTATCTATAAAACCCCCTTAGGCCTCACTCCCCCCTATCTGAGATATCTACTGCAGCCCTCATCCTCCACATACAACACCCGTTCTGCCAGTCACATTCTGTTAAAGGTCCCCAAAGCACACACATCCCTGGGTCAGTCCTCTTTTCAGTTCGCTGCAGCTAGCGACTGGAACGAGCTGCAACAAACACTCAAACTGGACAGTTTTATCTCCATCTCTTCATTCAAAGACTCAATCATGGACACACTTACTGACAGTTGTGGCTGCTTTGCGTGATGTATTGCTGTCTCTACCTTCTTGCCCTTTGTGCTGTTGTCTGTGCCCAACAATGTTTCTACCATGTTTTGTGCTGCCGCCATGTTGTGTTGCTAGCATGTTGTTGTCATGTTGTGCTGCTGCCATGTTGTGTTGCTAGCATGTTGTTGTCCTGTTGTGCTGCTACCATGTTATGCTGTTGCCATCATGTTGTGTTGCTAGGATGTTGTGTTGTTAACATGTTGTCATGTTGTACTGCTGCCATGTTGTGTTGCTAGCATGTTGTCATGTTGTGCTGTTGCCATGTTGTGTTGCTACCATGCTCTGCCCCACCTACACAGAATGATGAGTTGCCACTGACAGGCACAGAGATTACATTTACGCCAAGATCTAGCCTAATAAAAAGAAACCCTCAACCTTTGCACAGTGACCAGACTGTACAAATGTACCTAGGTAGGTAGGTAGGTAGGTAGACAGTATCTACCTACAGCCATTTCTATCAGGCATGCTTAGGCACATATTTTTATAGTAAAACCAGCTTCAGTTTCAGATTTACATCAGTAAATAGTTGTATTAATGTTTCTCCTCACTGTTTTTTGTAAATTTAGCTAGTTTGCTGGATGTGCAATACTTGTTATTGACATCTGTTTGGTATCTTATCTTGCATCACACCTATAATTTAGTGAGATTGGAATGCATCCCAGGTGTTTGGAATCCTATCTGGCTTCATGGCCATAATTTAGTGAGATTGGAATGCATCCCAGGTGTTTGGAATCCTATCTGGCTTCATGGCCATAATTTAGTGAGATTGGAATGCATCCCAGGTGTTTGGAATCCTATCTGGCTTCATGGCCATCATTTAGTGAGATTGGAATGCATCCCAGGTCATAATCATAACTGTCAATCATCGTAAATGATGTTACATAGCTAACCAGTAAAATTATTTACAGTTGCTGAAGTTACACGTTTGCTAACAAGTTACAAATGTGAGGCGTGGCACATAACATGTTAGCAGACTAGTTAGCCAACTCCAGTCATGTGCTAACGTTTGCTGGTAAACCTAGCTTTAGGTGGTTGGTTGTAATGTTGTAGCTTGCTGTTCCGTAGCCATATCTATGACTAAAAAGAAAACAGGTTTTACAATCAAGATACAAAAAGATCTCTGATTGTAAAACCTCTTCCATTTTTAGTTAGCTAGCTACATAGTTAACCAGCTAAGTTAGCAAACAGAAAAATTATTTGATTTCCCCCACTGTAACGCAGTAGTATATTAGCCAGCAATACACAATATGGGTTTCAGTAAATAAGCTGAAGTTAGCTAGCTAGCTAACCTAGGTGGCTTGCAGGAAAAATACATTACGGTGCCTAGCTAGCTAAGTAGGTTAAATATTTGTCATCTGCCCTCTTGGTGCTGGCATCAGCTGTAGCTGAGCTTCTAACGTTAGCTAAATCCTACTAGGGCCCCAGAGTGGCGCAATGGTCTAAGACACTACATCTCAGTGCTAGAGGTGTCACTACAGACCCTGGTTCAAATCCAGGCTATATCACAACCGGCCATGATTGGGAGTCCCATAAGGCGGTGCTGTTACGTTAATTAAGTTATCAATGTTCTTAAACCGAACTTAGATTAAACTACTCAGTCTGCCCCCCCCAGAGTGTGTAAGATTCTGGTTGAATGAAGCAGACGGAGAACCAGCCTACAAGGGTCAAAACATTTATTTCAGCTCTGAAATCCTTACAATGTACAAAGCCTTTTATATTAAAACACACACACACACACACACACACACACACACACACACCACACACACACACACTTACATCAGTAGAGAACTCCACCCCGCTTTAGGCGGCTGTATTTTTCCACAGTACACATACATTCCTTATCAAACCTTGCCACCTGTTTTCTAATCTCCTGCCAACTAAGCAGTTCCCAGGCCATGGTTTCTCTCCATAACTTAGGGAGGCATCTTCTCCTGTTCCTTTCCCAAGGTCGTCTTATCAACTCTGCCCTGCTCATTTTGAAGTGGTAACAGTGTCTTAGTTTTAAACAGTCTACTCACCCACAGCCATAGCCTTTATAATTTCTAATACATTTCAACAGGTTATATGGTTTCTGAGTGAAATCATTTAGTCAAAGCTTTAATCATATAATTTCCATTACAGGTGCACAATTGGCCCAGCGTCGTCTGGGTTTGGCTGGTGTAGGCCGTCATTGTAAATAAGAATTTGTTCTTAACTGACTTGCCTAGTTAAATAAAGGTACAAAAAAAAAATGTTTTGAATCCTCTTAGCTATATTCTGGTTGAAACATGTATGGATGAATGTCACCATTTAGCTAATAGAGCATCATAAAATGCTCCATGGTCGAGTTCGTGTTGATGAGAGGAATCATTTGAAGCCATTGTGTCTGGGAAGTTCTTTCAGTTTTGCCCAAAGGATTGTTTTTAGTGTCCGCCTGATTTTCAAAAAAGCCTGCCTTCGGGAAGCGACGGGGGCCAGAGCACAAAGCACCTCCGACACAAGTTGTAGTCTTTCAGAGACTGAAAGAAATGTCTGCTTGTATATTTAGCAATGAATCCACCAAAAAGAGCATCGCTAAAAGATGTCCAATGGCTCTATCGAACAAGGACAACCATATCTACACCCACAAAAACGTATAGTGCGATCAGTATATAACATAGTGCCTTCCCAAAATGCCCCATCAACACACCGGAAGCCGTCATAGGGTGTATCATTCAGCGTGCAAAACCCTGACCCGCCTTCCTCCTGGGCAATATATGTCAAAGCCACAATGTATTTTACCCAGAGTACCCATTCATGTGAATTACAGTCCTATGTACACTGCATTCGGGAAGTATTCAGACCCCTTGACTTTTTCCAAATTTTGTTAGGTTACATGCTTATTCTAAAATGGATTAAATAAAACATTTTCCTCAATCTACACACAATACCTCAAGGATAAAGCGAAAACAGGTATTTAGAAATTGTTGGAAATGTATTAAAAACAAAAATGTTTTTGCAGACCTTTTGCTATGAGACTCGAAATTGAGCTCAGGTGAATCTTGTTTCCATTAGATTCAGGTATTAAATAAGGTATTTGTTTTTTATAAAACCTGTTTTCGCTTTGTCATGTGTACAGTCGTGGCCAAAAGTTTTGAGAATGACATAAATATTAATTTGTACAAAGTCTTATGCCTCAGTTTGTATGATGGCGATTTGCAAATACTCCAGAATGTTATGAAGAGTGATCAGATGAATTGCAATTAATTGCAAAGTCCCTCTTTGCCATACAAATGAACTGAATCCCCCCAAAAGATTTCCACTGCATTTCAGCCCTGCCACAAAAGGACCAGCTGACATCATGTCAGTGATTCTCTCGTTAACACAGCTGTGAGTGTTGACGAAGACAAGGCTGGAGATCGCTCTGTCATGCTGATTGAGTTTGAATAACAGACTGGAAGCTTCAAAAGGAGGGTAGTGCTTGGAATCATTGTTCTTCCTCTGTCAACCATGGTTACCTGCAAGGAAACACGTGCCGTCATCATTGCTTTGCACAAAAAGGGCTTCATAGGCAAGGATATTGCTGCCAGTAAGATTTCACCTAAATCAGCCATTTATCAGATCATCAAGAACTTCAAGGAGAGCGGTTAAATTGTTGTGAAGGCTTCAGGGCGCCCAAGAAAGTCTAGCAAGCGCCAGGACCGCCTCCTAAAGTTGATTCAGCTGCGGGATCGGGGCACCACCAGTACAGAGCTTGCTCAGGAATGGCAACAGGCAGGTGTGAGTGCATCTCCACGCACAGTGAGGCGAAGACTTTTGGAGGATGGCCTGGTGTCAAGAAGGGCAGCAAAGAAGCCACTTCTCTCTAGGAAAAACATCAGGAACAAATTGATATTCTGCAAAAGGTACAGGGATTGGATTGCTGAGGACTGGGGTAAAGTCATTTTCTCTGATGAATCCTCTTTCCTATTGTTTGGGGCATCCGGAAAAAAGCTGGTCTGGAGAAGACAAGGTGAGCGCTACCATCAGTCCTGTGTCATGCCAACAGTAAAGCATCCTGAGACCATTCATGTGTGGGGTTGCTTCTCAGCCAAGGGAGTGGGCATACTCACAATTTTGCCTAAGAACACAGCCATGAATAAAGAATGGTACCAACACATCCTCCGAGAGAAACTTCTCCCAACCATCCAGGAACAATTTGGTGACGAACAATGCCCTTTCCAGCATGATGGAGCACCTTGCCATAAGGCAAAAGTGATAACTAAGTGGCTCGGGGAACAAAACATCGATATTTTGGGTCCATGGCCAGGAAACTCCCCAGACCTTAATCCCATTGAGAACTTTTGGTCAATCCTCAAGAGGCGGGCAGACAAACATAAACCCACAAATTCTGACAAACTTCAAGCATTGATTATGCAAGAATGGGCTGCCATCAGTCAGGATGTGGCCCAGAAGTTAATTGACAGCATGCCAGGGCCGATTGCAGAGGTCTTGAAAAAGAAGGTTCAACACTGCAAATACTGACACTTTGCATCAACTTCATGTAATTGACATGTATGGAATGCTTGTAATTATACTTCAGTATTCTATAGTAACATCTGACAAAAATATCTAAAGACACTGAGGCAGCAGACTTTGTGAAAATTAATATTTGTGTCATTTTCAAACCTTTTGGCCACGACTGTAGATTGATGATACATTTTTTTAATAAGGCTGTAAAAGTAACAATATGTGGAAAAAAGTCATGGGGTCTGAATACTTTTCCGAATGCACTGTAAGTCATTAATTTCGGCATCAGCCGTGACTATAGCCTCTCCCTGCAAAATGACATGAATCGCAGCATTCTTGTTTTCCAATACCATTCCATTTTCCTAGCAAAGTTCTTGCATTAAATTCTCATTCTTAACTTTTCACTATAAATTTCTCATTCTTTACTTTATGCATCACAAAAATAAAATCTACATTCATAGCATCAACAGTGTGTTCTGAGCTGATAACAATGAATAGAGTATATAAAAACAACACAAAGCACACCGAGACAAGACAAGCACAACAGATACTATTTTATTGTCTGTTCAAATGTTTGTTGCTAACAATTCAATAATTACAAAGATTCCAACTGGTGATTTTAATATCTTTTTTTTTTTAAGAGGAAAAAAAAAGCAGTAGTGTTTCAAAGAGAGAAAAAAAATGTCCCGTCTTCGGAGAGATGAACAGAAGTCTGGGAAGAATAAAAGGAACGAGAACGATCACTGACACAAAATCAAAAGATGATACTCGGACTAAAACATGTGCAAGTTTAATACAGTGTTTCTGGAAAACCCCCCCTCTCACCGATAGCCTGCAGGTTTAAAATCACTTCGGGAATTGATCTGAACGAGGTGCTATAAAACAAAATGGCACTGAAGGCACACTAGAGTGATTAAACTGGATATGCCACACATGCCTGTACTGTATCTCATACTTCTGTACAATGAAACATCCCACACTGGAGGAAAAACTATTCAGACACCCCCCTGTGGTGGTACGGCGCTATGACTGTACACCACCGCTAATGCTTCCCACTCTCATGATTGAACGATTTAAAATGTGAGGGCCTTGGCCGGGGGGGGTTCTCTCTATAGTGAGCAGGTCTTCACACACATACCTATTTATTTATTTCAACATAGCACACGAAAGCAGCAGCAGCTTGTGAAGGACTCTTATTAATAATCCTATGAGTAATGTGGTCCTTTTCGCTATGTTCAGATTCCCACCACTTATCAACTTAAAACCGCATATCGAGAAATGAAAGTCTCATGATTCTGTTTTTATTTCTTCTTCCATTTCTGGTTGCTATGGCGCCAACTATACGTTTTCTGGCAAAAGATCCAAGTTAAAAACAATGCATGTTAAAGGCTGGCAGGAGATGTAAATGCTGTAAAATATGCCCACTAATTTAGCTTTACAGTAAAACCCCTGCAGTCAATTGAGTTGAATGGCAGCTCGTCCCCTGGGAAGGTACAGCTCTCAAAATGGTCCGGGAACAGCTCAATAGGATTACAACGCCAATACAGAAGGGGCTGGGAAGTGTGTGTGTGGGAGGGGTAATGGTTCTTGTAGAAAGTCTGCCATTTCTTTCACCGTTCTGTTTTGTGTCCGCCAAGTCGAGCTCAACATGTCCGTGTAAAATACTATACGCTTTAAAAACAACAGTTATTTCACACTCGTCTTTGTTTCTTTTAAACAAACTGATACCTATGATTAGGACAGTTCATCATTAATGCTTTACTGAGATTACTGAGTCCCCCATCAGTAATCTCTGTTTTTAGTTCAGCCCCATCTCACCTCTATGTATTGATCATTTCAACTAAGTAATAATAACCTTAACTCATAGGAAACATTTATGGCCTGAAATGAAGAAAAACAAAATCAAATCTATACTGGCTGATTTGTTGTTTTAGCGTTAGCTTCAAATACCATGTGCCCCTCACTTTCTTTGGAGGGTCTATGCTCGTCACACGCAGAAAAGGCTTCAGCGGTGGCATTTTGTCCACAAAGTCTGTTCTTGGCACTTTGCAGCGATACACAAGTTCTATGTCGAATGTAGGTATTGAGTGATTAAGCACGCATTGTGTGTGTGTGTGTAAGGTGTGCGTATGTCAGGTGTGTGTGTGTGTGTGGGGGGGGGGTCCTCAGCCGTCCAGGGTGTGCTCCAGGCCGTCCAGTGTTTGCTGGCTGCGGTGGGGGGAGTTGGGGCTGGGGGGGCTGCTGGGGTCAGAGCTGTTGGAGAGGGTGGAGTGCTTGGTGGAGTCGGAGTCCGGCTGAGGGAATACAGAGAGAGTGTTTTTATATATCAAAGATGTATTAAACAAGTTCAGTTGCTAATTGTTTGGCTCAACTGTTGGCTGGATGGTTCATATACATAAGATAAAAATATGAATCTTAGTTTTTAAATCATGAAACCACACATATCCTTAGTTTTAAATAGACAATATATGCTTTTGCTCATCAGTGTCGAGAGGTGTATCCATTTCTATCAAACATTTTTAGACAATATTTCTGTCTATTTAGGGGACGATTTGGATAAAGACCACCCCTGAGGTAAACGTTCCATTTAGCCTCTTTTACAATACAAACACATTTTAATTATTAATGTTTGCTTTGGCAATGTAAGATAACTTATCATACCCACGAAGCGAGTTGAATTAAATTGTATTGAGATAATTTTTGGGGGAAGAGGGGCTGAAATTGAGTAAAGTGTGAGTGATTGAATGTGTGTGTACAATCAGTAAGGCTGGGATGATACTACTGTCACGATACTTGTTAGTAGTGTGGCAAGAACACGAAGCGGATTTAACGTTTTTAGGAAAACAGCCCTAATATTGGAAACAAACATCATTATGTTGTCATCCAGAGTCACATGTATTTATTTTCCAAGTTATAGCACACAATATTTTACATACAGCAGGTTTTTAAAAGGACCAAAGAGTTCTGTCTGCTTCATGTTGTCAAAAAAATATTACAATACTGCTATCGTCACAACCCTTACAGTCAGTGTGTGTATCAGGGTTTCTGTTAGCCGGTAATTAACAGCTTTTGGTCGCTAAATAAAATTGGAGACGATTTCGCTCTTCAACATTCTCTCACTACTTGTGCCTGATGCTGAGGAGAGAGCTACTGTGAAGTAATACTAAAGTTATAGAATATGCCTCTAAGTGAAAAGGGTCATGTCCTACTTATGGAGAAGTGTTTATATTGAATTGGACAAAGATGAGAAGAAAGTTGGCCCGGCCAAACGCAGGCTACTGTGCAACTTGTTATTGAGGTAGGATGCAATTTTTTTTAATCACTATTATTATTGTATATCATTTATTATTATAGACCTATTTATTAATTTAAACAAGTTTTTTAAATATGCAAAACGTGTGGTTTCATTCAGTTGAGAAATTTTCATTGGATACATGAAGTTTGATCTGTGCGCTTTGGTTTAAGATAGTCTTTTGAAAAATAAATATATATATAATTAGCCTATAGCTGTCATCTGTTGGGTACAGTAGGCCCTAACTTTTCTTGATAATTGCTGCAATATAGTCTGTTCAAACCTTTTGTGAAGGTTTAAACCAGTTTGCAGTGTTTTGTTTTATTCTGTTCCAACTGTAATGTTGCGTTTGCTGCAATATAATATCTTGCTCGTATCTTCCCTATAAACAATGGCTTGACTTACTTTTTATATTACACTAATAAAGTTTAAACTTTTGTGAAGGTTTGGTGTCGCTATTAACCTATTACACTGGCGAGACAACTGACTCAGACAGTTGAACTTGAGGTGAAGAAAAATGTTTTAGGCTTACCAGAGTTACTCCTATAATATCTAACAATATAATGCTTATCTTTCAAAAAACAATCTGATATAAAATGTACAAATTAGCCTCCTTCTGTATGCCTATATGGGTATAGCAGGCGATGTAGCCTACCTTAACAGAAAATGACTCAAGTAAAAGTGAAAGTTAGCCAGTAAAATACAAAAAAAAGTCTAAAAGTATTTGGTTTTAAATATACCTAAGTATCAAAAGTAAATGGAATTGGTAAAATATACTTAAGTATCAAAAGTAAAAGTATTCATCATTTCAAATTCCTCATATTATGCAAACCAGACAACACAATTATATATATATATATATTTTTTTTAATTGACGGTTAGCCAGGTGCACACTCCAACACTTGGACATTAATTTACAAACAAAGCATTTGTGTTTAGTGAGTCCTCCAGTTTAGAGGCAGTAGATGACCAGGGATGTTCTCTTGATAAGTGCGTGAATGACCATTTTTCTGTCAAAATGTAATGAGTACTTTTGGGTGTCAGGGAAAATGTATGAAGTAAAAAGTACATTATTCTCTTTAGGAAGGTAGAAGTAAAAGTACAGATACCCCAAAAAACTACTTTAAAGAACTGCCATTTTGAGAATTTGATTCTCCCTGACTGTTTAGTTTTTATTTTGGTGACTGTTAGTTCTTAAAGTCATCAAATCAAATCAAATGTATTTATATAGCCCTTCTTACATCAGCTGATATCTCAAAGTGCTGTACAGAAACCCAGCCTAAAACCCCAAACAGCAAGCAATGCAGGTGTAGAAGATGATCTTATTTTAAACTACATAGATCCATTATATTTATACGTATTTTATATAGAGTTTTAGTTGTTCAAGTTTACACTGAAAACATTTTACCATTCCGATATAGGGGAAACACCGGCACCCAAAGTATACGGACCACCGGTACATTTCTCAAATGTCCGATAAATGTAAAATCTTCCCGGTCACTTTCCTAACGGAAACCCTGGTGTGTGTGTGTGTGTGCTGTGTTGGGTGTCTTTACCTCTCTCTCAAAGTCCCCGTCTGGGTCAGAGATGTTTCGAGACGATCCTGCTCCTCCAAAGTCTGCACCTCCTTCATGACACACACACACAGAGAGACACACACACACAGAGAGAGAGACACACACACAGACATAGAGAGACACACACACAGAGAGACACACACAGCGAGAGACACACACACAGAGAGACACACACAGAGAGACACACACAGAGAGAGACACACACAGAGAGAGACACACACAGAGAGAGACACACAGAGCATTAGCATCAATGACAGAGAGAGAATGGAGTTACTAAAGTGTGTGTTGTAACCAGTGTTCACATGTGGAAGCTGTGCGCTCGGGGTCCTCTCACCAGAGGCCGTGCGGGTGATGTGGGTCATGCTCCTCTGTTGCCGGGAGATACTGGAGAGTGGGCGGGGCTTGTCCTTGGCCGGGTCATCCTGAGAAGAATGCATCACACTCTGTACCCCCACGCAGTCGCCAAGACACACACACACACACACACACACACACATACAGTAAGACAATGACACATATGTGACTATATGGGTGAACAGGTGTGTGTTCATTAGGATACACAACGGAAAACATTTGTAAAAAATGTCATTGGTTGCCTAATGAACACAACCCAGGTACATGATTGGACACGGTCAAGACATTTAGATGGATGCTTATGCACACACATGAAACCAACAGCCTTGTACACGATCACACGTACAGTGATAAACTCCACAGCAAGTCACTCATTTGACTGAAACAAGTCACACTCACGCTGGTATGTTTTTGCAAAATTCAATGGGAGAAAATAGTCATGGATAAGTCTCTACATGACTTTTGGTGGCCGTCTACTAATAGAATAAACCTTCTAGGGAGCTTTTCCAATTTGCTGTGCCCCATTTTTAAAAAGCTCTCTCTCCATTGAACCCTATAGGAAGCTTATCAAAGCGTGTTGCCCTGTTTTAACATGACAAATAAGCAGAGATCACACAAAGCATAACCACACTGCAGCCAGTACAGAAAAACACACTCACTATGACGTCAGCCGAAATAAAACCACCCCAGCTTCCGAAAAACTCACTGCACTCGAGAAAATGTAAGAAAGGAACCGTGAGGAAGAATGGGAAGGAGAGAAAAAGGGGGGAAGGAGAGAGAAAGGGGGGAAGGAGAGAAAAAGGGGTGAAAGGGGGGGGCTGGAAATATGACCAATCCCAAGTCGACCCAAGCACCTGCTCCCTATTCACTGGTGGAGATGGAAGAGTAACGGTTAAATATAGACACCTCCATTATTATTGGCACCCTTGATAAAGATGAGCAAAAAATACTATAACATTTATACAAATACTGAGCTATATTGTATGCACATTTGGGGGGGGGGGGGGTTGTTTTATACAATTATTTATTTCCTCAAAAAGAATAGCACTGTTTTTAATACTTTTTGCACCTTCTCCTAGCTAGGATAATGGCACCTAGCCTTTATCATGCGTTTTTTATTTGTATTTTTTAGAGAACACATCGGGAGGGATCTTAGACCATTCCTCTGTCCAGATAATTGATCTCCTTTGGTCTGATCTAACTGCCCTCTTCAATTCAAACCATGGGTTCAAGTCCGGAGACCGACGTGGCCAAAC
Organism: Salmo salar; assembly: GCF_965601325.2. Lineage (NCBI taxonomy): Eukaryota > Metazoa > Chordata > Actinopteri > Salmoniformes > Salmonidae > Salmo > Salmo salar. The sequence continues at coordinate 29,269,617 of NC_138305.1, forward strand.
CACAGGTTTTGAATGGGGTTCAAGTCCGGAGACCGACGTGGCCAAACCATAGGTTTTGAATGGGGTTCAAGTCCGGAGACAGACATGACCAAACCACAGGTTTTGAATGGGGTTCAAGTCCGGAGACTGACGTGGCCATTGCAACATTTGTATTTTGTGGTCAATTAACCATTTCATTGTCTTGCTGGAAGCTCTACAGTTAATTCGGAAAGTATTCAGACCCCTTGACTTTTTCCACATTTTGTTAAGTTACAGCCTTACACAAATGGAATCGTTTTTTCCCCTCATTAATCTACACACAATAACCCATAATGACAAAACAAAAGCAGATTTTTGATTTCTTTGCCAATTTATATTTTTTTAAACCCGAAAATATTGCATTTACATAAGCATTCAGACCCTTGACTCAGTACGTTGTTGAAGCACCTTTGGCAGCGATTACAGCCTTGAGTCTTCTTGGGTATGACGCTACAAGCTTGGCACATCTGTATCTGGGGAGTTTCTCTCGTTCCTCTGAAGCTCTGTCAGGTTGGATGGGGAGCGTTGCTGCACAGCTATTTTCAGGTCTCTCCAGAGATGTTAGATCGGGTTCAAGTCCAGGCTCTGGCTGGGCCACTCAAGGACATTCAGAGACTTGTCCCAAAGTCACTCCGGCATTGTCTTGGCGAACCTTCGCCCCAGTCAGAGGTCCTGAGCGCCCTGGAGCAGGTTTTCATCAAGGATCTCTGTGTACTGCTCCGTTCATCTTTGCCTCGATCCTGACTAGTCTCCCAGTCCCTGCCACTGAAAAACATTCCCACAGCATGATGCTGCCACCACCATGCTTTATCGTAGGGATGGTGCCAGGTTTCCTCCAGACGTGACGCTTAGCATTCAGGCCAAAGAGTTAAATCTTGGTTCATCAGACCAGAGAATCCTGTTTCGCATGGTCTGAAAGTCTTTAGCGGGCTGTCATGTGCCTTTAATTTAACTGAGGAGTGGATTCCATCTGGCCACTCTACCATAAAGGCCTGATTGGTGGAGTGCTGTTTATAGACATCTCAAGGATGATCAATGGAAACAGGATGCAACTGAGCTCAATTTCGAGTCTCATAGCAAAGGGTCTGAACACATGAAAATAATGTGTTTTTTATTTGTAATAAATTTGCTAAAATTTCTAAAAAAGTGTTTTCCTTTGTCATTATGGGGTATTGTGTGTAGATTGAATAAGAAAACAATTATTCAATCCATTTAAGAACAAGGCTGTAACGTAACAAAATTTGGAAAAAGGCAAGGGGTCTGAATATTTTGAAGACGAACTGTAGGCCCAAGGGTAGAAGTACCGCCGATCTTTATCCTTTACCTTTAACCATGGACTGATTCAGACCTGGGACACCAGGTGAATCGCTGTCCAATTAAAAAAATAACATGAATTAATCCAGTTAACAACCAGAGAGAAAAAGAAATCACCAGTACCCCAGACCCCCAGGCTCAGATTCAACAACCAGTACCCCAGACCTCCAGGCTCAGATTCAACAACCAGTACCCCAGACCTCCAGGCTCAGATTCAACAACCAGTACCCCAGACCTCCAGGCTCAGATTCAACAACCAGTACCCCAGACCTCCAGGCTCAGATTCAACAACCAGTACCCCAGACCTCCAGGCTCAGATTCAACAACCAGTACCCCAGACCTCCAGGCTCAGATTCAACAACCAGTACCCCAGACCTCCAGGCTCAGATTCAACAACCAGTACCCCAGACCTCCAGGCTCAGATTCAACAACCAGTACCCCAGACCTCCAGGCTCAGATTCAACAACCAGTACCCCAGACCTCCAGGCTCAGATTCAACAACCAGTACCCCAGACCTCCAGGCTCAGATTCAACAACCAGTACCCCAGACCTCCAGGCTCAGATTCAACAACCAGTACCCCAGACCTCCAGGCTCAGATTCAACAACCAGTACCCCAGACCTCCAGGATCAGATTCAACAACCAGTACCCCAGACCTCCAGGCTCAGATTCAACAACCAGTACCCCAGACCTCCAGGCTCAGATTCAACAACCAGTACCCCAGGAATAGAGGCTAGATCACTAGGAGACGAGGGCTACTGCGGGTGTCGATTTGGGATTGTGCAAAAGAGGTGGTGGTGGTGTCAAAAGGAGGAGAGTGGGGGAAGGAGGGGGAGAGGGGAAGCGTCAGGTCAGGCCTACCCTTCCTAGGGAGGAGGTGGAGGGAGAGGAGGAGGAGGAGGATGAGAGCTGGGGCATGCTGCAGTGCTGCAGCGAGGAGGTGGAGGAGGAGGTGGCGGAGGAAGAGGCGGGTTCTTTCTGCAGGTAGAGGCCGGCCGACACGAGGCTCATGTGATAGACGTGCTCAAAGTTGCTCGGTGGGGAGATCAGGGCGTGGTGGCGGGAGGATGAGGGGGAGGGGGTGGTGGCGGCGCTCTCGCTCTGCTGCCGGGCCGGGCGGGGAGGGGGGGGGGTGAGAAGGAAAGAGAGAGCGGAAACAAAGGACACCAACAAGACACAGATGAAAAAAAAGAGAGGGAGGGGAGGAGAAAGTGAAAGAGGGCGTGAGGGAGGGACTACAGGGTCATTCTCAAAAGAGAGATGGAAGAGGGGCAGAGGTGGTAAATAGGTAGAGAAAGGTGACATCTAGAAGGTAGGATAGCAGTGCTATTCTGTGGAGTTAGGATGGTATGATAGCAGTGCTATTCTGTGGAGTTAGGATGGTATGATAGCAGTGCTATTCTGTGGAGTTAGGATGGTAGGATAGCAGTGCTATTCTGTGGAGTTAGGATGGTATGATAGCAGTGCTATTCTGTGGAGTTAGGATGGTAGGATAGCAGTGCTATTCTGTGGAGTTAGGATGGTAGGATAGCAGTGCTATTCTGTGGAGTTAGGATGGTATGATAGCAGTGCTATTCTGTGGAGTTAGGATGGTAGGATAGCAGTGCTATTCTGTGGAGTTAGGATGGTATGATAGCAGTGCTATTCTGTGGAGTTAGGATGGTAGGATAGCAGTGCTATTCTGTGGAGTTAGGATGGTATGATAGCAGTGCTATTCTGTGGAGTTAGGATGGTATGATAGCAGTGCTATTCTGTGGAGTTAGGATGGTAGGATAGCAGTGCTATTCTGTGGAGTTGGCAGTGGGAGCTGCTAGTGTCAGAAAATGCAAGGAGACACCATGTTGGCTCCAGCGGGTGTCTTGCGATCGTTAAAAAACAGCTGTTATGGCTCCTGTTTTGTTACGTTTTAAGGGGCGGCCATTTTATTATCCGCAATTTCAGGAAGGTTAACACAGGGTGGACATTTTGGTTCCTGCGATATCAGTTAGGTTATTTGCAGTAGCTGTCCTGGGTACAGCAAATGTCAGTTAATTTGCAATAGACAGCCACTTTGGCTGCTACAATATCAGTCAGGTTATCATGGGGTTGGGAAGCCATTTTGCTTCCTGCAACGTCAGTTGGGTTATGACAGAGATGGAAAGAGGTCCTATCTTTCTTTGTATCTGTGCCATTATGGCGTCTGTGACAGCATGGGCAGCGCCATTAAGGCTACCTCCATTTTAAAGTACATTTTCTTCTCCTTTTGATGTTTGAAAATGTGCCTCAATGACAATGTCCATGCTAAAACGGGTTATATCCAAGTTGAGTCCTTTAACTATCTCCTATGGGTTATGAATACAGTATGAGGCAGCCATTTTGGCTCTAGCTGTGTTTACCAGAGGCAAATCCATGAGGACCTGCATGCCGTCGCCGGGGCCCATGTGTGCCACGTGGTTAAAGTTGATTGGGTTGGAGATCAACTTGGACCTCAGCTCAGGGTCCCTCAGCATTTCTCTGTCAACACAAAACACATGGTTACAATGGTCAGTATGTATTATTGTGAATAGTTATATTTTAGTCATTTTTGCAACATCTTATTCAGAGCAACTTTGGGTTAAGTGCCTTGCTCAAGGACACTGACAGATTCTTCACCTAGTCGGCCCGGAGATTCGAACCAGCGACCTTTCGGTTACAGGCCCAACCACTAGGCTACCTGCCGCCTGAAGTTGTACTGGGTGAGTGTACTACAATAAACAAACAGACTAACTTCTGACAATCATCTCCTCATTTAAGTCAGACGTATAGTTATAGTGATGTCACCTCCACTGGCGCTGGAGTCTGATTGAGTGGTGCCCCCCTGGCGACGGGGGTTCAAGCCCCGACTCAGACTCCCTTATCTAAACCCCTATATTCTATCTCCCCTCGCTACTTTACTGCTGTACAGTCCAAAAGTCAAGAAAAGTATGAAAGGGGATTGTGGGGGGGAAAAAAGGTTACCTCCTCTGCTGCAGTCTCTCCTCTTCCGGGACCTTGAAGAGGAACTTCCTCTTGCTGCGCGTTCTCACCATCAGCTTCTTACTGTTGTCAGATGTCTCAGGGATGGCCAGGTCACCTTCTGCAGGACGGACAGAGAGAGAGAGAAATTTGAGATGTAGGTAAGTGTATTGGGGTATATACATGTAGTGAGTATATTGAGATATACACTACCGTTCAAAAGTTTGGGGTCACTTAGAAATGTCCTTGTTTTCCATGAAAACATACATGAAATGAGTTGCAAAATGAATAGGAAATATAGTCAAGACATTGACAAGGTTATAAATAATGATTTGTAATTGAAATAATAATTGTGTCCTTCAAACTTTGCTTCCGTCAAAGAATCCTCCATTTGTAGCAATTACAGCCTTGCAGACCTTTGGCATTCAATTTGTTGAGGTAATCTGAAGCGATTTCACCCCATGCTTCCTGAAGCACCTCACACAAATTGGATTGGCTTGATGGGCACTTCTTACGTAGCATAAAGTCAAGCTGCACCCACAACAGCTCAATAGGGTTGAGATCTGGTGACTGTGCTGGTCACTCCATTATAGACAGAATACCAGCTGACTGCTTCTTCCCTAAATAGTTCTTGCATAGTTTGGTGTGGGCTTTGGGTCATTGTCCTGCTGTAGGAGGAAATTGGCTCCAATGAAGTGCCATCCACAGGGTATGGCATGGCGTTACAAAATGGAGTGATAGCCTTCTTTCAAGATCCTTTTAACCCTGTACAAATCTCCTACTTTACCACCACCAAAGCACCCCCAGACCAACACATTGCCTCCACCATGCTTGACAGATGACGTCAAGCACTCCTCCAGTATATTTTCATTTTTTCAGCGTCTCACAAATGTTCTTCTTTGTGATGTGAACACCTCAAACTTAGATTCATTTGTCCATAACGCTTTTCTCCAATCTTCCTCTATCTAGTGTCTGTGTTCTTTTGCCCATCTTAATCTTTTCTTTTTGTTCCCCAGTCAGGTATGGCTTTTCTTTGCAACTCTGCCTAGAAGGCCAGTATCCCGGAGTAGTCTCTTCACTGCTGACGTTGAGACTGGTGTTTTGCGCGTACTATTTAATGAAGCTGCCAGTTGAGGACTTGTGAGGTGTCTGTCAAGTATGAGAAACTCTCACATGGAATAGCCTTCATTTCTCAGAACAAGAATAGACTGACGAGTTTCATAAGAAAGTTCTTTGTTTGTGGACATTTTGAGCCTGTAATCGAACCCACAAATGCTGATGCTCCAGATACTCAACTAGTCTAAAGAAGGCCAGTTTTATTGCATCTTTAATCAGAACAACAGTTTTCAGCTGTGCTAACATAATTGCAAAAGAGGTTTCTAATGATCAATTAGCCTTTTAAAATGATAAACTTGGATTAGCTAACACAACGTGCCATTGGAACACAGGAGTGATGGTTGCTGATAATGGGCCTCTGTACACCTATGTAGATATTTTATTTTAAAAAAAAATCAGTTTACAGCTTCAATAGTCATTTACAACATTAACAATGTCTACACTGCATTTCTGATCAATTTGATGTTATTTTAATGGACAAAAAATGTGCTTTTCTTTCCAAAACAAGGACATTTCTAAGTGACCCCAAACTTTTGAACGGTAGTGTATGTAGTGAGTATATTGTGGTATTGGTGAGTGTATTGGGATATATGTAGTCAGTATAGTGTTGTATAGGTGAGTGTAGTGTGTATATTGTTGTATAGGTGAGTGTAGTGTGGTATATGTAGTCAGTATATTGAGGTATAGGTGAGTGTATTGGGGTATATATGTAGTCAGTATATTGTTGTATAGGTGATTGTATAGTGTATTGGTGTATATGTAGTCAGTATATTGAGGTATAGGTGAGTGCATTAGGGTATATGTAGTCAGTATATTGAGGTATAGGTGAGTGCATTGGGGTATATGTAGTCAGTATATTGTGGTATAGGTGAGTGTATTGGGGTATATGTAGTCAGTATATTGTGGTATAGGTGAGTACACTGGGGTATATGTAGTCAGTATACTGTTGTATAGGTCAGTATATTGTGGTACAGGTGAGTGCATTGTGGTATATGTAGTCAGTATATTGTGGTATAGGTGAGTGCATTGTGGTATATGTGAGTGTATAGTGTATTGGGGTATACGTAGTCAGTATATTGTGGTATAGGTGAGTGTATTGGGGTATATGTAGTCAGTATATTGTGGTATAGGTGAGTGTATTGGGATATATATAGTCAGTATATTGTGGTATAGGTGAGTATATTGGGGTATATAGTCAGTATATTGTGGTATAGGTGAGTGTATTGGGGTATATAGTCAGTATATTGTGGTATAGGTGAGTGTATTGGGTTATATATAGTCAGTATATTGTGGTATAGGTGAGTGTATAGTGTATTGGGGTATATGTAGTCAGTATATTGTGGTATAGGTGAGTGCATTGGGGTATATATAGTCAGTATATTGAGGTATAGGTGAGTAGTGTGTATTGGGGTATATGTAGTCAGTATATTGTGGGATAGGTGAGTGCATTGGGGTATATATAGTCAGTATATTGAGGTATAGGTGAGTGTAGTGTGTATTGGGGTATATGTAGTCAGTATATTGAGGTATAGGTGAGTGTATAGTGTATTGGGGTATATATAGTCAGTATATTGTGGTATAGGTGAGTGCATTGGGGTATATATAGTCAGTATATTGTTGTATAGGTGAGTGTATTGGGGTATATGTAGTCAGTATATTGTTGTATAGGTGAGTGTATTGTGGAACAGGTGAGTGCATTGTGGTATATGTAGTCAGTATATTGTGGTATAGGTGAGTGTATTGGGGTATATGTAGTCAGTATATTGAGGTATAGGTAAGTGTATTGGGGTATATGTAGTCAGTATATTGAGGTATAGGTGAGTGCATTGTGGTATATGCAGTCAGTATATTGAGGTATAGGTGAGTGTAGTGTGTATTGGGGTATATGTAGTCAGTATATTGAGGTATAGGTGAGTGTATAGTGTATTGGGGTATATGTAGTCAGTATATTGTGGTATAGGTGAGTGCATTGTGGTATATGTAGTCAGTATATTGTTGTATAGGTATTGGGGTATATGTAGTCAGTATATTGTGGTATAGGTGAGTGCATTGGGGTATATATAGTCAGTATATTGAGGTATAGGTGAGTAGTGCGTATTGGGGTATATGTAGTCAGTATATTGTGGTATAGGTGAGTGCATTGTGGTATATGTAGTCAGTATATTGTTGTATAGGTGAGTGTATTGGGGTATATGTAGTCAGTACATTGTGGGATAGGTGAGTGCATTGGGGTATATGTAGTCAGTACATTGTGGGATAGGTGAGTGCATTGGGGTATATATAGTCAGTATATTGAGGTATAGGTGAGTGTAGTGTGTATTGGGGTATATGTAGTCAGTATATTGAGGTATAGGTGAGTGTATTGTGTATTAGGGTATATGTAGTCAGTATATTGTGGTATAGGTGAGTGTATTGTGGTATATGTAGTCAGTATATTGTGGTGTATTTGTACCTGTGGAGTTGTTGCTGAAGTAGATGAGGCGTGGTTGTTCAGAGCCCAGCAGGTTCAAACTGCCCTCCACATTCAGAGGTCTTAACTGAGGGGCAGAGACATGGGTTACACCAATCCACTCTACAGATCAGGGGCATATATACACACATGCACACAGACACTCCTTTCATTCATTCATGCACTTTGTAACATTCACACACACAGATTAGAACGTGCATCCTCACATTCACCAAGACACCCCTTTATGGCTTGTTAGACTGAACCCAGACTGTTGTCCCAAGACACCCCATTATGGCTTGTTAGACTGAACCCAGACTGTTGTCCCAAGACACCCCATTATGGCTTGTTAGACTGAACCCAGACTGTTGTCCCAAGACACCCCATTATGGCTTGTTAGACTGAACCCAGACTGTTGTCCCAAGACACCCCATTATGGCTTGTTAGACTGAACCCAGACTGTTGTCCCAAGACACCCCTTTATGGCTTGTTAGACTGAACCCAGACTGTTGTACCAAGACACCCCATTATGGCTTGTTAGACTGAACTCAGACTGTTATATGGGCGGGACAGCCCTGCTTTTACCTTCCTCAGTGAAATTGTCTGGACCCACTCAGTGGTGTGTATGTCAAACACATCCACCCCATACTCGCTGTACACCGTAAGGTAGGAGAAGTTGGAGCCTGGCGGACACACAGGAAAGACACGCTGAGCAATCACAGAGGCCTCCACAGCTTGATACATTTGTAGGATACAATATACTAGATACAGTTTATGTTAGCTTCTTTTAAAAAGTTAACAATATTGAATTTGTCTTTCAGTACCCCTTCAAAAAATATTGTGCATGCAGCACTTACCAGAAGGCCTTCAGAGTTGGATAGCTAACAGTTTCTGGGTGTAAAGGATCCTAGTGGGGCGGCAGGTAGCCTAGTGGTTAGAGCAGGTGGCCTAGTGGTTAGAGCGTTGGGCCAGTAACCGGAAGGTTGCTAGATCGAATCCCTGAGCTGACAAGGTAGAAATCTGTCGTTCTGCCCCTGAACAAGGCTGTTCCCCAGTGGGCCGTCATTGTAATAAGAATTTGTTCTTAACTGACTTGCCTAGTTAAATAAAGGTACAAAAAAAAAAAATATATATATATATATGTTTTTTTAAATGTATTGTGAATGTATTCACTTCCAATGACAGAGATTGTTAGGGTTGGGCTGTATGCAGATTTTAACACCGTCATACCGTTTCTGTACCCTCCCGGGGTATACAGTATTACATGAAGTGCACACAGGGGGCGCTATTTAAACAATAACAACAAAAACCCACACAGAGCATGCAAGTCGGGGTTGCCAACCTATGAAAGACAGAGAGATGTTGTGGCCAAGGACAGTAGGCTGAATTCCAACCTATTCCGACATGTGCCGGCATTACCGCTAGACCAGCCGCATTTCTTCTCCAAAACTTGCCTAACTCAACCACTCAAAACAAAACCAAAGCGTGACATACTGCAGGCGAGCGGCGTGGCGGGCCACATCAGCTCCTGGGCCCTGCTCCTCTTCCCCGTGGGGTCCACATAGATACCCAGCTGGCTGAAGCAGAGTAACAGCTCGGTCGTGCCCACCTCCAGGGCGTGCAGCGCATCTAGGGGCTGCTGGGCCAGGAAGGCTAGCGACGGGTCCCCGGGGCTCACCAGGCTGACGGGCGACGACTCGCCCTGGAGGGCAAGCAGGGCAAAACCTGAGGGGTAGCCCATGCACAGGCGCTCACGCACCATGCCCAGCCACTGGGCCACCCCCGGGGCCTGCACCTCCCACAGCTTGCGGTGGTGCGGCTTGGCCCGGGTGATCTCATAGCACAGAACCTGGTGAAGGGGGAGAGAGAGGAGACGTTACTACTGACATTCTGGCAAAGCAGCAAACGGAAAGGACCTTTTAAAATCAGCCTTGATGTAGCTAGCAGGAGTTTGAAAGGACCTTTATAAATCAGCCTTGATGTAACTAGCAGGAGTTTGAAAGGATCTTTATAATCAGCCTTGATGTAGCTAGCAGGAGTTTGAAAGGATCTTTATAATCAGCCATGATGTAACTGGCAGAAGTTTGAAAGGACCTTTATAAATCAGCCTTGATGTAACTAGCAGGAGTTTGCTTGGGCTCCCGAGTGGCACAGCAGTCTAAGGCACTGCATCTCAGTACTAGAGGCGTCACTACAGACACCCTGGTTTGAATCCAGGCTGTATCACAACCGGACGTGATTGGGAGTCCCATAGGGTGGCACATAATTGGCCCAGCGTCGTCCGGGTTTGGCCGGTGTAGGCCGTCATTGTAAATAAGAATTCTTAACTGACTTGCCTAGTTAATTAAAGGTTACAGTGATTATGAAGACTTCACGAATGCTCCCTTTATAAGTTGTTTGTTTTGAAATGGGGTCGATATGAGATTTATTCTGATTTAAGTCACATAACTTCAACTACACGAGTCATTTGACATGTATTGTATTGGAACTCTTACTTGTATTTTTGGCATCGTTTTGTAAATAGGTAAATCAATAAATGAATAGTGACCTGGCGCTTGACGGCGGCCAGCAGGCAGGCGGGTCCCCCGGGGCGTAGCACGCCCGTGGTCAGTGCCTGGCAACCCTTGGTCTCTGTCAGCTTGATGTCGAAGCCCGCCTCGGCCCCCTCCAGCACCCCCCAGGGGTGCAGGTGCACGTGCCGGTTGCGTCCACACAGCAGGGCCACCATCTTCTCTTTGGGGATCAGCTCCATCTGGTGCACCTTCTTGCAGTCGGCCGCCCGCACGATCACTGAAGGGGGGAAGAGAAGGAGTAGTCAACAGGGGCAAATGACACAGAGAATGGTAGTGTTTTGAAAGAAATCACAAATTATGATTTGTGAGTCAATAGGTAAGATAGTTGCTTTCCGAATTGTCGAAACACTTTCTCTCCTCGATTTCAAACACCCCCCCTTGAAAAACCAAATGGAGAAGGTACGATGAAAGGGACCTTGGATTCTCCAATGCATTTTTAGAAGGAACCGAAGAGAGAGGACGCGAGGAGGCGAGGAATCGAGGAAAGACCATGGAGAAATAGTATTAGGATGAAGAAAGAAATCGGAGACAATATACCACAAAAGAAAATATGACATGTTGATCGCACATAAGAAACATGTTGGAAATGACAGAAATCTAAAAACTTGACCTTTGTTCTGCATGGAAGAGTCTGCATGTTGTTATGTATCATATGAGCCTCTATGGGGGCTGTCACATATCCCTGTATGTTCCAGATCCAGGGGCATTTGGTACCCTGATGATCTGCACTACAGAGCATTTGTGAAACGTAAACAAACCCTGGCTGAAACAAATCTTGGACCCTGGCCAGGTGGTGGGTCTAAGATCCAGGACCTGAGAACCATGTATTGTGACAATTCAGCGCAAGTCGCATGGAACTTTCTTGCCCATTGTAAAAAAGCTAGTTGGCTAACGTCATGTGGAAAGTGAATATTTGAAAAAATGTTAAGGCAAAATATGTTTGAATTTCAGAACCATATCGGGGTACCGAATGTCATATGTGAAAATGCCCTATGAGTGGATATGACCAGACGTGGGATAGGTGTGTTCTTACCATCTCTGGTGACCTCCACTACAAACAGGCCTTCCTCTGTTCCCAGGGCGATACGCTCTCGATCTGCAGGGAGACAAAGGAGCAGTCAACAGAGTCTTCTCTCTCTCACTGCCATCCTCCACACACACACAACAACACCTCTCGCAAACACACACACACACACACACTGAGTAAACGCACCATAACATTTTAAGTAATTGGAGATCTCAAACAGCAATTTGCAATTGCATTCTGTGTTTTGCGTGTTTTTTACATTTATTTAACCTTTATTTAACCTTTATTTAACCAGGTAGGCTAGTTGAGAACAAGTTCTCATTAGTAATGTATCCACTACAAAAACAACAAAACTTCCTCCTCACGGAAATTGTCACAGAAAAGCTACAACATTACTTACACCGCAGATTATAATTTCACTCATCCAGTACAGATTATAATTTCACTCACCCAGTACAGATTATAATGTCACTCATCCAGTACAGATTATAATGTCACTCATCCAGTACAGATTATAATTTCACTCATCCAGTACAGATTATAATTTCACTCATCCAGTACAGATTATAATTTCACTCACCCAGTACAGATTATAATGTCACTCATCCAGTACAGATTATAATGTCACTCATCCAGTACAGATTATAATGTCACTCATCCAGTACAGATTATAATTTCACTCATCCAGTACAGATTATAATTTCACTCATCCAGTACAGATTATAATGTCACTCATCCAGTACAGATTATAATTTCACTCATCCAGTACAGATTATAATTTCACTCATCAAGTACAGATTATAATTTCACTCATTCGGTCTGAAATGTTACGGTGCGTTTGCTGACAGCACAGGTGTGTGTTTGCGAGAGGGAAAACGCCCCACATTCTCTTCAGTAGTTCCCCAACTCACCGACGATGGCGGCACAGAGCGTGGTCTTGATGGCGGGCAGCGAGGAGTCGTAGGCCTCGTGCAGGACGTGCACTACGCGGTTTCTCAGGCGGTTCTTGGCCAGGATGCTCTGCAGGCTCTCCAGGATGCCCATCCACTTCTTCTTCTCTGCCTCGCTCTCAGCCAGCACCAGCAGGGAGACGGCACCCGCCGGCGAGCTCAGCAGGGACGACGTCACCTGACGGAGGTTTATAATGCGTTATGATACGTTTCTGTGTCGTTACTCCCGTGTCAATGAGGAAGGGCTTGGGTTAATAATAATTGCAACTTTATTAAGTCTCTTTGGGTCCTTAAAGTGCTATATAAAACCCATGTATAGTTATTATTTCATGTTTCTCACATAGGAAACATCATCCCGTAGTAGCAATAGACTGTAATAAAAAACAACAGTAGTCAATATAACATTTTTCACATAAAGGGTTATAATGCGTTATGATACACCATAACTTTTCGTAGTAACTCACAAATATTTTTTACATCCATTAGATGTAACTTTATTTCAAGATCATTTATTGGGTTCTCTCACATAAGAAACATCATATTAGGAATAGATTACAATTAAATAATACATGGGTCAATATAATAACTTTAGTCACATGGTATTTTTCATACAGCAGTTCAAAGCTCACCCTGAATATGCAGGGCACGTCTTTGCGGGTGGCGTGGATGACGTCCGAGGCCAGGACAGAGCTGACGGAAAACTCCTCATCTCTGTGGACATACACAGAGCACAGTGTTACAAACACCCCCACACCAAACACACACACACACACACCCCCCCAAACCCACACACCCCCACCCCAAACACACACCCCAAACCCCCACCCCAAACACCCCCACCCCAAACACCCCCACACACACACACACACACACACACACACACATCCCCACCCCAAACACACACATCCCCACCCCAAACACACCCCCCACCCCAAACACACCCCCCACCCCAAACACACACACACACACCCCAAACACACACACACACCGCAAACACACACACACACACCCCCAAACACACACACACACACCCCAAACACACACACACACCCCAAACACACACACACACACACACCCCAAACACACACACACACACACCCCCACCCCAAACACACACACCCACCCCCCAAACACACACCCCCACCCCAAACACACCCACCCCCACCCCAAACACACACACACACCCCCACCCCAAACCCCCACCCCAAACACACCCACCCCACCCCAAACCCCCACCCCAAACACACACACCCACCCACCCCACCCCAAACCCCCACCCCAAACACACACACCCACCCCACCCCAAACCCCCACCCCAAACACACACACCCACCCCCACCCCAAACACACACACCCACCCCCACCCCAAACACACACCCCCACCCCAAACCCCCACCCCAAACACACACACCCACCCCCACCCCAAACACACACACACACACACACCCACCCCCACCCCAAACACACACACCCACCCCCACCCCAAACACACACACACCCCCCCACCCCAAACACACACACACACCCCCCCACCCCAAACACACACACACACACACCCCCCCAAACCCCAAACACACACACCCCCCCAAACCCCAAACACACACACACACCCCCCCCAAACCCCAAACCCACACACACACCCCCAAACCCCAAACACACACACCCCCCAAACCCCAAACACACACACCCCCAAACCCCAAACACACACACACCCCCAAACCCCAAACACACACACACCCCCCAAACCCCAAACCCACACACACCCCCAAACCCCCACCCACCCCCCAAACCCCAAACACCCACCCACCCCAACCCAAACACCTACCACTCCCTAACACCCACCACTCCCTAACACCCACCACTCCCTAACACCCACCACTCCCTAACACCCACCACTCCCTAACACCCACCACTCCCTAACACCCACCACTCCCTAACACCCACCACTCCCTAACACCCACCACTCCCTAACACCCACCACTCCCTAACACCCCCACCCCTCACCCCCCTCCCTAACACCCACCACTCCCTAACACCCACCTCTCCTAACACCCACCACTCCCTAACACCCACCACTCCCTAACACCCACCACTCCCTAACACCCACCACCCCTACCCCCCTAACACCCACCACTCCCTAACACCCACCACTCCCTAACACCCACCACTCCCTAACACCCTTCTCACCTACCACTCCCAAACACCCTTCTCACCTACCACTCCCTAACACCCTTCTCACCTACCACTCCCTAACACCCTTCTCACCTACCACTCCCTAACACCCTTCTCACCTACCACTCCCTAACACCCTTCTCACCTACCACTCCCTAACACCCTTCTCACCTACCACTCCCTAACACCCTTCTCACCTACCACTCCCTAACACCCTTCTCACCTACCACTCCCTAACACCCTTCACCCCAACATAGTGGTCTTACCTCAGGTCCAGGACCTGACTGGTCACCACACCTGGCTGGGTGGACTTGCCCTCAGGCACCTCGTACAGGAAGAGTTTACAATCACACACCACGGCGTACGCCCGCTGCCAGCCCTTCTTTACCCCCGTGGGCTTGGGGATCTGATGGAGAGGGCAAAGCAGCAACCTTTCATTTCAGAGGTCTGTTCTTGTTGTTCATTTCCAATAAACTGGACATCACACGTTCCCATCTTGTTAAGATGAACAGAATTGCAATGTCTTGATTACATCAAAGCAACAACATTCAAGGAAGATATTAGCGTATCACCATGAAAAGACCACGATGTAATCATAGAACTATAAGGACTAGAATGGGTGGGAAATAAAAAAAGAAAAACTTGGCAGCACACTTAAGGGTACACTCAATATGGCCGCAGGAACGCAAACTGTAGTCATTCTATTTCCACGGTGATAACCTGTTACTAAGTGTGTGGTGCTCACCCTGACGAAGCCCTTGTAGGCGGTGCCGATGCCCCTCTGTACGTCGATGCCCAGAGGCCTCTTGGCCTGCTCAGGGGGGATGGGGCACACCTGGGGGGCATTGTCCTTACAGGATACATGGCAGATGAAGGAGCACACTGGAGAAAAAGAGGGATAGAGAGAAAGAGGGAGAGAATATTCATATACACAAGGAAACATGCAGTCCAATCATAAGGTGCAGTTTCAGATCTCCCGTTCAGTCAAAACATTACAGTCCATTTATAGTGAGCGAGTGGTGTGTCTGCGGGAGGAAAATGCTGCACCCAACTAGCCCGGCACAATCTCCCCAGTCCCCCCAACTAGCCCGGCACAATCTCCCCAGTCCCCCCAACTAGCCCGGCACAATCTCCCCAGTCCCCCCAACTAGCCCGGCACAATCTCCCCAGTCCCCCCAACTAGCCCGGCACAATCTCCCCAGTCCCCCCAACTAGCCCGGCACAATCTCCCCAGTCCCCCCAACTAGCCCGGCACAATCTCCCCAGTCCCCCCAACTAGCCCGGCACAATCTCCCCAGTCCCCCCAACTAGCCCGGCACAATCTCCCCAGTCCCCCCAACTAGCCCGGCACAATCTCCCCAGTCCCCCCAACTAACCCGGCACAATCTCCCCAGTCCCCCCAACTAGCCCGGCACAATCTCCCCAGTCCCCCCCAACTAACCCGGCACAATCTCCCCAGTCCCCCCAACTAGCTGACACCGGCGACAGAGAGCGTGGTCGTGTGTGTCTGGCGCTCACCTTCGCAGGCGTAGCCCTGGCGGATGAGACCCACCATCAAGGAGGTGCAGTGCGTGCACTGGGTGGGGCTAGAGAAGGTCTTGATGCTCAGCTGGTGAGCTTTGGGCTGCCCCCCCCCCCCCCCCCCCCCACACACACACACACACACACACACGAAGAGAGAGATAAGAACACAGAACACTTAGCCAAGTGTTACAGACTAGCTGACAGCGTGTGTGTGTGTCAAATTATTCTATGAGTATGAGTGGTAGCACATATGCGGGAGCATGTTGTTTTCATTGTGTGAGAGCGGTGTGTGTGTGAGTGTGTGAGAGCGGTGTGTGTGTGAGTGTGTGAGAGCGGTGTGTGTGTGAGTGTGTGAGAGCGGTGTGTGTGTGAGTGTGTGAGAGCGGTGTGTGTGTGAGTGTGTGAGAGCGGTGTGTGTGTGAGTGTGTGAGAGCGGTGTGTGTGTGAGTGTGTGAGAGCGGTGTGTGTGTGAGTGTGTGAGAGCGGTGTGTGTGTGAGTGTGTGAGAGCGGTGTGTGTGTGAGTGTGTGAGAGCGGTGTGTGTGAGAGTGTGTGAGAGCGGTGTGTGTGAGAGTGTGTGAGAGCGGTGTGTGTGTGAGTGTGTGAGAGCGGTGTGTGTGAGTGTGAGAGAGCGGTGTGTGTGTGTGTAAGAGAGCGGTGTGTGTGTGTGTAAGAGAGCGGTGTGTGTGTGTGTAAGAGAGCGGTGTGTGTGTGTGTGAGAGAGCGGTGTGTGTGTGTGTGAGAGAGCGGTGTGTGTGTGTGAGAGAGAGCGGTGTGTGTGTGTGTGAGAGAGCGGTGTGTGTGTGTGAGAGAGCGGTGTGTGTGTGTGAGAGAGCGGTGTGTGTGTGTGAGAGAGCGGTGTGTGTGTGTGAGAGAGCGGTGTGTGTGTGTGAGAGAGCGGGGTGTGTGTGTGAGAGAGCGGGGTGTGTGTGTGAGAGAGCGGTGTGTGTGTGTGAGAGAGCGGTGTGTGTGTGAGAGAGCGGTGTGTGTGTGAGAGCGGTGTGTGTGTGTGAGAGCGGTGTGTGTGTGAGAGCGGTGTGTGTGTGAGAGCGGTGTGTGAGAGCATTGTGTGAGAGCGCTGTGTGTGTGTGGGGCCAGGCGGTACCTTTGGTGTGGTCAGCAGCGATGTTGGATAGACAGGGGAGGGGACGGTAGGGGTAACAGCAGGGGGCTTGGGGACTGGCTCCTGTGGGAGAGGGGTCAAAGTTTAAAGGTCAACAGGTCAGACTGGGGAGAGGAAAGCGCTGGGTTCATTAGGCACCAAATGGAAGAACATTTACTAAAGCAGGGAGGGACTACATTGAGTTATCCGATAAGAAACAAATTGTTTTCCGTTGCAAAACGTTTTCCCTTGCGTACCTTAATGAACGTGACCCTGGTTCTATAATGTAAAAACATGCACTGTACTTTACTGGGATAAGAGTCATTTAATTAGCTAACAATCAGGAAGGGGGTCAAGAGAGTCATTTAATTAGCTAACAATCAGGAAGGGGGTCAAGAGAGTCATTTAATTAGCTAACAATCAGGAAGGGGGTCAAGAGAGTCATTTAATTAGCTAACAATCAGGAAGGGGGTCAAGAGAGTCATTTAATTAGCTAACAATCAGGAAGGGGGTCAAGAGAGTCATTTAATTAGCTAACAATCAGGAAGGGGGTCAAGAGAGTCATTTAATTAGCTAACAATCAGGAAGGAGGTCAATTGTTACTCCTGAAGATACATTTAATTCATTCATTGGAAAAATTGCCCTGCATTTCACCTCTTCTCCTATATTGACAGTGACTTTCAACCAATGATGTGTATAAACCCTGGATTGCTGATGCTATGTATTGGCCATTGAGAGGTTTTCAATTAAATGTTTCAAGGACCATATTACATCTATTTGTGTTGTAGTGAGGACAGTAACATTTGTAATCTTAAAACAATTATACTTTAAGGAAATATGATTGTTGAATGTTTATGTTGAGTTCACATTAGGGGTGGCAGGTAGGTTACTGGTTAGTGTTGGGCCAGTAACCGAAAGGTTGCTAGATCGAATCCCCGAGCTGACAAGGTAAAAATCTGTCGTTCTGCCCCTGAACAAGGCAGTTAACCCACTGTTCCTAGGCCGTCATTGTAAATAAGAATTTGTTCTTAATAACTGACTTGCCTAGTAAAATAAAAGGTTAAATAAAATAATAATATTATAATTTAAAAGTGTGCATTAAGATCTCTGTAATAGCATAAATATGGCAAAGATATATATTTTTCTACAATGGTGGGGGAGGTAGTGCCAAAGTGGAGGCACCATGACTTCAACACAGTGCCACCTACCAGTTATCTAGTGTATATACACTGCTCAAAAAAATAAAGGGAACACTTAAACAACACAATGTAACTCCAAGTCAATCACACTTCTGTGAAATCAAACTGTCCACTTAGGAAGCAACACTGATTGACAATACATTTCACATGCTGTTGTGCAAATGGAATAGACAACAGGTGGAAATTATAGGCAATTAGCAAGACACCCCCAATAAAGGAGTGGTTCTGAAGGTGGGGACCACAGACCACTCAGTTCCTATGCTTCCTGGCTGATGTTTTGGTCACTTTTGAATGCTGGCGGTGCTTTCACTCTAGTGGTAGCATGAGACGGAGTCTACAACCCACACAAGTGGTACAGGTAGTGCAGCTCATCCAGGATGGCACATCAATGCGAGCTGTGGCAAGAAGGTTTGCTGTGTCTGTCAGCGTAGTGTGCAGAGCATGGAGGCGCTACCAGGAGACAGGCCAGTACATCAGGAGACGTGGAGGAGGCCGTAGGAGGGCAACAACCAAGCAGCAGGACCGCTACCTCCGCCTTTGTGCAAGGAGGAGCAGGAGAAGCACTGCCAGAGCCCTGCAAAATGACCTCCAGCAGGCCACAAATGTGCATGTGTCTGCTCAAACGGTCAGAAACGGACTCCATGAGGGTGGTATGAGGGCCCGACATCCACAGGTGGGTTTGTGGTTACAGACCAACACCGTGCAGAATGTTTGGCATTTGCCAGAGAACACCAAGATTGGCAAATTCACCACTGGCTCCCTGTGCTCTTCACAGATGAAAGCAGGTTCACACTGAGCACGTGACAGACGTGACAGAGTCTGGAGACGCCGTGGAGAACGTTCTGCTGCCTGCAACATCCTCCAGCATGACCGGTTTGGCGGTGGGTCAGTCATGGTGTGGGGTGGCATTTCTTTGGGGGGCCGCACAGCCCTCCATGTGCTCGCCAGAGGTAGCCTGACTGCCATTAGGTACCGAGCTGAGATCCTCAGACCCCTTGTGAGACCATATGCTGGTGCGGTTGGCCCTGACAATGCTAGACCTCATGTGGCTGGAGTGTGTCAGCAGTTCCTGCAAGAGGAAGGCATTGATGCTATGGACTGGCCCGCCCGTTCCCCAGACCTGAATCCAATTGAGCACATCTGGGACATCATGTCTTGCTCCATCCACCAACGCCACGTTGCACCACAGACTGTCCAGGAGTTGGCGGATGCTTTAGTCCAGGTCTGGGAGGAGATCCCTCAGGAGACCATCCGCCACCTCATCAGGAGCATGCCCAGGCGTTGTAGGGAGGTCATACAGGCACGTGGAGGCCACACACACTACTGAGCCTCATTTTGACTTGTTTTAAGGACATTACATCAAAGTTGGATCAGCCTGTAGTGTGGTTTTCCACTTTAATTTTGAGTGTGACTCCAAATCCAGACCTCCATGGGTTGATAAATTGGATTTCCATTGATTATTTTGTGTGATTTTGTTGTCAGCACATTCAACTATGTAAAGAAAAAAGTATTTAATAAGATTATTTCTTTCATTCAGATCTAGGATGTGTTGTTTAAGTGTTCCCTTTATTTTTTTGAGCAGTATATAAATCATTGGTTACAATGCACCTAAATCCTGTTACAATGAACAATAGGCATTGTGAATCATAGCATACATTAAAATATTAAATTGTACAATGGTGACTAATAATTTATTATTATTTATGACATGTTATTATTTCTCTCTAAATTGTTGGGAAGGACCCGTAAGTAAGCATTTCACTGTTAGTCTACACCTGTTGTTTACCAAGCATGTAACAAATAAAATGTGAACTGGGATGAGACAGGGTACGTCTGGAGAAAGGATGTCTGGGAGGGATGTGCGATATGGACGGAAGTGTGTGTGTGCGCGCAATAGAACACTCACATCCTGCTCAGAGGCCACGGAGGGCGACGAGGAAGGGACGTCTGACTTCTGGGGCGTGGCATCTATCTCGCTGACAGAGCTGGTCTGGAGGAGGGAGAGGGATGATGAAATAGAGGAGTTTGTGTGTACTGGGCGGAAATGTTTGCGTTTGCTATAGGCTGAGACATATACACTAGGGTCACTAGCACTAGGAGGCATGCTTGAGGTTGCACTTATCCACAGCTCTAGAATCAGACTAGTCAATCTCCAATCCATTAGGGAGTTAAAATATAGCTGACCCTGTATCAGTGATAATTTCTATCTGAAGGGAGCATTAGGCAGCCAGTAGGTGGTGCTAAGTGCCCATCTCTCGATGCCTCCTTGAATATTTGCGTTCCCCATGTACAAAATTGTCTCAGTATCTGAGGAAGGAAACACATCTGAACAACACCTGCATCAACTCATATACATAGGAACTGCCTATGCTATATTTAAGCAATAAGGCACGAGGGGGTGTGGTATATGGCCAATATACCACAGGGCTAAGGGCTGTTCTTGGACACATACCACAAACCCCCGAGGTGCCTTATTGCTATTATAAACTGGTTACCAACATAATTAGAGCAGTAAAAATACATGTTTTGTCATACCCGTGGTATACGATCTGATATACCACGGCTGTCAGCCAATCAGCATTCAGGGCTTGAACCCCCCAGTTTATAATATAATATATATGCCATTTTGCAGACGCATAGTATTTCACCATCATGAAGGCATACTCGGAACAGGTATCGAGCTGAAGTGGTTTTGTGAATAAAACTAAAATACAAAACAAGCCCACTTAACATGTCACAATCCTAATACGAGCAGTATACTGCGTTACACACAAACCATTTAATCATTCAGTATTTTCATGGTCTACTAGACCGTGTTGAGTAGACCATGTGTACGGTCCACTTAAGAGTCTAACAATGAGTGACACATTGAAATGATAAACAATACTTACCATATAAACTGTTATTTTAAATGTGATTCTTTACATCGACTCAAATGTTATGTAGCCTACATCAAACACTTATAGCCTGACAATGATACTGAAAAGTTTTTTTTACAACAACAAAAAAAATACAACAAAAAAAGATTGACAAAATTAGGAGAAATCATGGGAGGTAATTTGGGATCCAACGCTAATCATCTTTTAATTAAACTAAAAATGAAGGCAGGTACTACATCCTCCTAACCAATCACTGGATAAAGACACACACACTGAAAAGGTCTAGCTCATCAATATTCTCTGTGTGCTGTCGTAGGGTTAGTTTGTTTTGTTTCTTCGTTAGTCGTGTAGGCAGATAACAAATATGCTAATGGTTAACAGGGTTTTGTGAGGTGACTGGTTATACTACTGAGGAATTCTGACGGACGTTAGCAGTATTGGCGGTTAGAGGGGGGGTTAACGCTAACATTGGGGATGCTAATGCAGAAGCACGTTCTAGAGAAGATGCCCGCAAACCTTTTAGCGCCCAACATAAGCTAATGCTAACATAGGGGAAGGTTAACTACAGGAAGAGAGTGCCACCAGCTGTGAAAAGGTCTATTTTAGCAAAACTTTAATCCTTCTAGGTAAATTAGCATTAGCTACAATCTGTGCTAATCACAGTCATTTTATTCAACTAAAAGTGTAGCCTGTTCACAATAGTAAGAATAGAAATACTAGGAACAGTTTAAACTACCATGCACACTGCCATAAGAGACAAGAAGCTAAAGTATTAGCCCATATTAGCATGCTAATGGGTAACTGCTAATTGGTAAAAACAGGGCAACACACGTGGAGAAAGCTCTATTTTCTCCCAACCTTTTTGTATGCTGGCAGCACAACCCCCCTGGGTTAGGGATTAACTGATAAAATGGGGGAAGGAGCTCTGAGGAAACCACTTACTTCATCCCAAAACGCTAGCAGAGAGGACGCGGACGAGGAAGAGACCGATTCCTTTTTTGGAAGGGTGACACACGAGAGGGACAAAAAAAAGCACAGGTTTTTGGGGGTTTATGGTTTATTTTTCGGGGGTTTATGGGGTTCTTTTGCAGAACAAGAACACAATGGGGGCCAGAGTTGATAAGGTCATTCAACAGGGTTTACTGCGAGGACATGCTTAGACCACCGCTTCCGATGGTTTTTATCCTGTGTCAATTTATGGCCCTGAGAAAATTGAGGGAACTAAGACAAAATGGCCCCTTCACCACAAGCCGTTTCCTCTGAAACAACACTGAATCAGGTCTTCTGGGGCCTTTACGCTGACCTAGTGGCTTCAACGCTGACTAATCCCTATTTTTACAACCTCGAGGTAGCCAGGTGCTGAAAAACCCCCAGGTTCACGGTTGCGCTGAGCAGCAAGATCTTTCGACCACAAAGCAGCTTGTGCTAGTGGTGTTGAAAGTGAGAAGCAGTTAGCAGCTGATAGTTTTGTCCATCTTTTCCCTCTCATTAAGTTCAGGTCATGGCAAGCTTTCTTGTAACTCTACTTACTCCGTTGCAGTTCCTTTGTGGCCTTGAGCCCTTCTTATAACATTGGTCCATTAGCTGCAGATCCTGTCCAAACCTTGGTAGCTGCATCAGGTTACCGTGTGCGGATGGGTAAAATTACCCCGATTTTTTTCCCATGGGTTGGAGGGTCAAGAGGTATTTTTCTGCTTGCGCCCCCCTCTCCGTACCTTTGAAGTTCTTTGTGGTGATGACGTGATTGAGCACATCAGAGGGCATGGTGATATAAACTCCGGAGCTTGGCCCTTTCGCACATTGAACTGTGTACCTCAATCCGGGTCTCTCTTTTTAAGGATTTCAGTGTAAGTATATATGTGGGCATGTCTGTTTATAAATTGTGTGACTATGCGAGTGTGACAACAGCACTAGCCAGCCAGTCTGTGTGTGTCTCTGTATGCATTTAACCGCAGGGGTGCCATTTGCAATGCCGTCTCCATTGTGACTCCTGTCTAGCAGGGTGCTCTGTGGGACACCAGCCATGCCAAGTCCTCCACCCTCTGAAATCAATATATCAACTCCCACCGGCCTGTCACCACCGATACACACAGAGACTGCGAGAAAGTGGCTGTTAATGTTTGTTACGGACATGTGACGGGGAGAGAAAGGTGTGCAGAGAGACACTCACTCTGAACGTCAGGTCGTGGGCCAGTGGAGAGGTGTTGAAGTACTCGAAAATGGAGTCCTGGAAATCGGGCAGTTTCAGACCTGTATTTAGAAGACAAGGACAGCCTGAGCATAGCCTGCATTTATACTATTCTAAAGAGGAATACTGTTCATATAAGTACAGTTGAAGGGAAAGATGTAACTGCCAATAGTAGAGAATGAAATGTCCCGTTTCTATATGAGAGGTAATCATTAGTAGTTATGGATGAATGGACTAAAAGGCTAATCAACAGCTTCTACCCTCAACAATTAATCAAATCGCCACCGGACAATTTACATTGACCACCCCCCTCCCTTTTGTACACTGCTGCTACTTGCTGTTTATTATCTATGCATAGTCACTTAACCCCCACCTACATGTACAAATTACCTCAACTAACTTGTACCTCCGCACACTGACTCGGTACCGGTGCCCCCTGTTTATAGCCTCGTTATTGTGTTACTTTTCATTATTACGTTATATTTTAATCTACTTGATAAAAATGTTCTTACCTCTTCTTGAACTGCACTGTTGAACTGCACTGTTGGTTAATGGCTTGTAAGTAAGCATTTCATGGTAAAGTCTACACATGTTGTATTCGGCGCATGTGACAAATAAAGTTTGATTTGATGAATGTGCATCTCCAATGATCAAATAAAACCAAACAAACGTTTCGTATCCGTACGACCAACACCAATTACACGTGTTAGTTTCTCTACCTAACAACCTATTTCAGTTCGTTGACATTTGCCAGGGACAGTTGAGAGCAGGGATAATCAACTAGATCGTGGGCCGATTCTTTCTTGAGCGGATGGTTAGGGAGCCGGAACATAATTACAAATCATTTGCAAATTGACCACAAGAAGCCCAAACATATATATCCGACTAAAACATAACAATTTCAAACCTTGTTTACAGTTGTATATGTTTACATATATCTGCCTATATTATGCGAATACTTTTAAAAAATGACTTTGAGCTGATTAGCTGGTGTTTTTACAGTCTTATGTGAAGAAAAAAATAATTGTGGGACAAATAAAATCACCCGTGGGCAAAGATCGGCTCGTAGGCCGCCAGCTGTGGAACCCTGTTTTAGGGTAAGAACAAGAGTTAAGAGTATGGTCAACCAACCTTTGTCCGAGCGGGAACGGCTCTCCTCCAAGTCCTTCTTCATGATCTCCAGCTGCTCCACCATATCCCTGCTCCTGGACTCTGAATCCTTCAGTTTGCTGTGTGTGTGTGTGTGTGTGTGTGTGTGTGTGTGTGTGTGTGTGTGTGTGTGTGTGTGTGTGTGTGTGTGTGTGTGTGTGTGTGTGTCAAGGAGAGAAAGAGAGGAAAAAAGTGGGTTATGATTCATCCTCCTCCCTCTTTCCCATTCATGCCCACTTAAAATCAAAATAAAACTCCACCTTTGCATCAATAAGCATGTAGCTAGCTAGCTAACCTGCACAAGCTCTTTCACGTTTGACCCTTTGAAAAGACAGAAGATAGACTTAAAAGGTCAAACGCTAGGGGCCAACCGTGTGGGGTGGGGAAAGTTTGCGTCTAGGTATGTGGGGTCAGCGTCTAGGTATGTGGGGTCAGCGTCTAGGTATGTGGGGTCAGCGTCTAGGTATGTGGGGTCAGGGTCTAGGTATGTGGGGTCAGGGTCTAGGTATGTGGGGTCAGGGTCTAGGTATGTGGGGTCAGGGTCTAGGTATGTGGGGTTAAGGTCAGGTTCTAGGTATGTGGGGTTAAGGTCAGGTTCTAGGTATGTGGGGTTAAGGTCAGGTTCTAGGTATGTGGGGTTAGCTCATCTGGTAAGCTTGGGTCACTGAGCAGCTCGCGGCTGGGTTTCTCTTACCGATTACAAGCATACCCATAACATGATGCAACCACCATGCTTGAAAACATGAAGTGTGTTTGTATTGGTTGTATTGGCACCAAACACTTTGTATTTAGGACCAAAAGTGAATTGCTTTGACACATTTTTTTGCAATATTACTTTAGTGACTTTTTGCAAACAGGACACATGTTTTGGAATATTTTTATGCTGTACAGGCTTCCTTTTCACTCTGTCAATTAGGTTAGTATTGTGGAGTAACTACAATGGTGTTGATCTGTCCTCAGTTGTCTCCCATCACAGCCATTAAACTCGGTTTCCTCCCTCTCCGGCAACGGCGTTAAGCAGGATGCCTGTTTCTTTGTGGTGACTGGGTGTATTGATACACCATCCAAATGTAATTAATAACTTCACCATGCTCAAAACGGATATACAATATATATTTTTTTACCCATCTACTAACAGGTCCCCTTTATTTCGAGGCATTGGAAAAACTCCCTGGTCTTTGTGGTTGAATCATTGTGTGAAATGTACTGATCGACTGAGGGACCTTACAGATAATTGTAATGTGTGGGGTACAGAGATGAGGTAGTCATTCAAAAATCATGTTAAACACTATTTTTAGTCCATGCAACTTATTATGTGATTTGTTAAGCAAATTTGAACTCCTGAACTTATTTAGGCTTGCCATTACAAAGGGGTTGAATACTTATTGGCTCAAGACATTTCAGCTTCTCATTTTAAATTGATTTGTAAGAATAAACGGGTGGAGTTGTGGGGGCAGGGCTGACCTTTCGAAGGAGATGTTGGAGGCCTTGACCTTGCGAAGCTCCTCCTGGACCAGCTGCTTGGCCCGTATCTCGGCGTCCAGGGCAGACTGCAGCTCCAAACGGGCCGACATGTCCAGCTTCTGGCTGCGTCGCACCTTCCACAGGGGGTCCTGGGGACGAGAGCAGGGTTAACTGTATTGTATTCAGGGTGGGGGGGAGGGGGAAGGGATTGATGTGATAACATTCATCAGTGGCCAATTATTGGGTGTGATCGATTGAAGATGCTCTGAACATGGGGTGTAAACGGTGCAGGCAACGCCAGGAACATGGTTTGGATTCACCGATTAACAGGAATCAGTTGAGTGATTTGTGGCCAGAGGTGAGTGGCAACTGGCCAATGCAGTTAGTTCCACTGTTTGTTGAATCTGCTTCTGTATTGGTATGCTCTCCTATGGATCGTCTTGTGACTGTCAAGCTGTGATGTAATAGTCCCTGTGTAGTGCAATAGAGTGTATAAGATGTAGGAATCCATTCAACTAGAAAAAAAAGCTAACTGAACATGCCCTCAAGAAAATGGCTGTCCAATCATGTCAGCTAAACCTCAAATACAATTCAGCAGGTGCTAAAAATATTTGAGATTTCATCAACTCCTCCGTACCCTCCCTTACACACACACACACACACACACACACACACACACACACAATGGACATCTTTTATCGAGCGAATGAGGGAGCCAATGACAAATGGACTTTTCAGGAAGCTGAGATGACATTCCGCGGATGCTGGCAGATCGCGTGACATCACTGCCCAACAGGACAGGAAATGAGATGAGGCATCATATCCTCTAACCCAGCCCGACCCCCTACGCCCCCCCCCCCCCCATACCTAATACTTACTCCCCCAGACAGTCTGACAAATTCTAGCCAGTCTCATACGTTACAGGAGAGAGAGAGGAAACAGAGCGAGAGAGAAGAGAGACCGAGAGAAGACAGAGCAAGAGAGACCGCAAAAGGAGAGCGTGAGAAAAGAGAGAGGATCCATAGTGCTCCTGCACAGCACAAATGTGGAGCTCTTTGTACTCTAAGGAGCTCCCTACCCCCCATCCTAAACTTAACCATTAGGGTGATGGAAGAATATCTGAATATCTATCAGTATTTAAGGGCAACTTCTACTAACCCCCTCCCCTGAAATGTATTCCTAGGTTCTTGGATCTTGTAAGCAATGGAAGCATCTTATAGTATCAGTCTTGTCTGAAACACGTGGCCCCTTCAAACTCCGAATCCAATTTTGCTTTCTAGGTCTCCGAATGCTTCAAAGCAGTGCCAGTATTTTTAAATACTCACTATCTGGGGACATCAAACCCACTTTCAAACAGGCCTAAAATATCATGTTAGAATTCAGATCACACTGGCTATTCCAGGTCATTTTTTCTCAAGGAACTCAAATCACCAATCGGTATTAAATGGGCCATATGAGTGACAGACTGGCGACGCTATCAGCATGAGAACAGTCCTCTGCACTGCCTACGGCGGAGCGTCACATCCGCAGTGATTGGAGGCTGGCTTTGATTGAAGGACACACTCACCCTCTTGTCCCCCCCAGCTGAGGGAACGGGCTTCAGGGGAGGAGTGGCCACTCCTGAGCCTTGCTGGGGGCGGGAGGTTAAAACAGAAGAGCACTCAACGCAACTCACACACACTTCACCAGAGTACACCAACACAGGAAGCAAATGATTGGCAACCAAAATATTTTTCTACAATTTCTCCATCATTGGAGAGTTTAATGCTTTCCCTCCTACTCTCCCCCCCCCCCCCCCCTTTTTTGATTGCTTGAGTAAATCTACTACTATGTAGGGAACAGGGTGCCATTTGGGATGAATACAATGTTACTCCACTCTTAAAACAGTATCAGCAACAACAGCGGGCATAGCCTTTCTCTGTCTGGTGAGCACTATGCTTCCAAAAGTACCCAGACAGACACCAGGAGCTAATATCATTAAGCTAACGCTACTAATGCTAAGTCTGCCGTAAATAGCCCTGTCTAATGGGAATGGATGGAGGGGAGATGACAGGTGTGCCAACGTTGCTGCTAACGCTAGCTAAATAGCCCTGTCTAATGGGAATGGACGGAGGGGAGATGACAAGTGTGCTAACGCTAGCTAGCTAAGGGAGCGGAGGGAACTGCACTCAAGGTCACGTTTGATGTAATATTCCTCTCCCTGTAACCAGGTTAAGGCTGAAAATAAGAGGAAGATGGACTCCCTACACATACAGAATGAACTATAGAGTTATATCTAGAGATTATAATGGCGCCAGACAGACGATCTCTCAACACTAATGTCGCTCTGTAGATTAACAGGTGACTAATCATATATTGATACAAATGCATTGTGAAATATAGTAGATATGGAATATTTAAGAACAAATTACGTGATTTCTAATTCATTTCACATTGATTGCTAAAACCAATTTGAAGTAAAGACTACCATGTCTGATACAACACCTTTCCATCCATAGAAAGTACTGCACAAGGCCCAAGGCTTTGTAGAAAGATATCGTGGCGTCGGGAGGCTACAGTGGGGCCCGGGAGGGGAAAGGCTACAGTGGGGCCCGGGAGGGGAAAGGCTACAGTGGGGAAAGGCTACAGTGGGGAAAGGCTACAGTGGGGAAAGGCTACAGTGGGGCGCCGGGAGGGTAAAGGCTACAGTGGGGAAAGGCTACAGTGGGGAAAGGCTACAGTGGGGAAAGGCTACAGTGGGGAAAGGCTACAGTGGGGAAAGGCTACAGTGGGGAAAGGCTACAGTGGGGAAAGGCTACAGTGGGGAAAGGCTACAGTGGGGCGCCGGGAGGGTAAAGGCTACAGTGGGGAAAGGCTACAGTGGGGAAAGGCTACAGTGGGGAAAGGCTACAGTGGGGAAAGGCTACAGTGGGGCGCCGGGAGGGTAAAGGCTACAGTGGGGAAAGGCTACAGTGGGGAAAGGCTACAGTGGGGAAAGGCTACAGTGGGGAAAGGCTACAGTGGGGAAAGGCTACAGTGGGGCGCCGGGAGGGTAAAGGCTACAGTGGGGAAAGGCTACAGTGGGGAAAGGCTACAGTGGGGAAAGGCTACAGTGGGGAAAGGCTACAGTGGGGCGCCGGGAGGGTAAAGGCTACAGTGGGGAAAGGCTACAGTGGGGAAAGGCTACAGTGGGGAAAGGCTACAGTGGGGCGCCGGGAGGGTAAAGGCTACAGTGGGGAAAGGCTACAGTGGGGCGCCGGGAGGGGAAAGGCTACAGTGGGGAAAGGCTACAGTGGGGCGCCGGGAGGGGAAAGGCTACAGTGGGGAAAGGCTACAGTGGGGAAAGGCTACAGTGGGGAAAGGCTACAGTGGGGCGCCGGGAGGGTAAAGGCTACAGTGGGGAAAGGCTACAGTGGGGAAAGGCTACAGTGGGGAAAGGCTACAGTGGGGAAAGGCTACAGTGGGGCGCCGGGAGGGTAAAGGCTACAGTGGGGAAAGGCTACAGTGGGGAAAGGCTACAGTGGGGAAAGGCTACAGTGGGGAAAGGCTACAGTGGGGAAAGGCTACAGTGGGGAAAGGCTACAGTGGGGAAAGGCTACAGTGGGGAAAGGCTACAGTGGGGCGCCGGGAGGGTAAAGGCTACAGTGGGGAAAGGCTACAGTGGGGAAAGGCTACAGTGGGGAAAGGCTACAGTGGGGAAAGGCTACAGTGGGGAAAGGCTACAGTGGGGAAAGGCTACAGTGGGGAAAGGCTACAGTGGGGAAAGGCTACAGTGGGGAAAGGCTACAGTGGGGCGCCGGGAGGGTAAAGGCTACAGTGGGGAAAGGCTACAGTGGGGAAAGGCTACAGTGGGGAAAGGCTACAGTGGGGAAAGGCTACAGTGGGGCGCCGGGAGGGTAAAGGCTACAGTGGGGAAAGGCTACAGTGGGGCGCCGGGAGGGGAAAGGCTACAGTGGGGAAAGGCTACAGTGGGGCGCCGGGAGGGGAAAGGCTACAGTGGGGAAAGGCTACAGTGGGGCGCCGGGAGGGGAAAGGCTACAGTGGGGAAAGGCTACAGTGGGGCGCCGGGAGGGGAAAGGCTACAGTGGGGAGCCGGGAGGGGAAAGGCTACAGTGGGGAGCCGGGAGGGGAAAGGCTACAGTGGGGAAAGGCTACAGTGGGGTGCCGGGAGGGGAAAGGCTACAGTGGGGTGCCGGGAGGGGAAAGGCTACAGTGGGGAGCCGGGAGGGGAAAGGCTACAGTGGGGAAAGGCTACAGTGGGGAAAGGCTACAGTGGGGCGCCGGGAGGGGAAAGGCTACAGTGGGGAGCCGGGAGGGGAAAGGCTACAGTGGGGAGCCGGGAGGGGAAAGGCTACAGTGGGGAGCCGGGAGGGGAAAGGCTACAGTGGGGAAAGGCTACAGTGGGGCGCCGGGAGGGGAAAGGCTACAGTGGGGAGCCGGGAGGGGAAAGGCTACAGTGGGGAGCCGGGAGGGGAAAGGCTACAGTGGGGAGCCGGGAGGGGAAAGGCTACAGTGGGGAAAGGCTACAGTGGGGTGCCGGGAGGGGAAAGGCTACAGTGGGGAAAGGCTACAGTGGGGAAAGGCTACAGTGGGGTGCCGGGAGGGGAAAGGCTACAGTGGGGAAAGGCTACAGTGGGGAAAGGCTACAGTGGGGAAAGGCTACAGTGGGGCGCCGGGAGGGGAAAGGCTACAGTGGGGCATCGGGAACATTTTTGGTTTTTAGCTGCTACACTGGAAGTGTAATTTTTTGCCGGAGTGAGCAAAGCGCAATCCACTTCAAGTGTTCTCGGGTGTGAGCCACGTTCAGATTTCTTGAAAATAGAACCAGAGCGTAATTGTACGCTTACACCCAGGTTCCATTGAAATGAATAGGAGTTTCTCTCCCTCGGCCAACTACATGTCCAGTGTAGCAGACTTGTCTGGCTGATTGCCTGATACAAAGTCCATAGGAATGAATGGGACTCCATTTTCATGACTTGGTGTAGTTATTATATAATTCTATGATATTGCACCTTGGCAGAAATGCCTTAGGGTGAAATGAGTAGACTGGGTGCTGCCTCTACACAGCTTGTGGGGCATGGCCTATATACAGCTGCTGTCCCCTCCAGGTCAGGCACCCGACCTGGATCTCTTCAATTTACATCCAGCTGCACTGTGTCAATGGACTGTGTGCAATGTGGGATAAAAGTAATGTGTTCAGCAGAGGAACATTAGAATCATCACAACAAGGGAAGTACCGTGTGATGTGATGGTATCCCCTAGTTACGCCTGTGCTCAGACCAGGGGCCCTAATTTGACAGTTGGACTCCGTTGATGCCAACAAACACACCTCGGAGGGGATGGGGCCAAGGTTTGTATACGTCTAAGTTTGCGTGTGTTTGTTGGATTAGTATACGTTTAAGTGTGTGTGTCTGTAGTGTATCTTACCAGGGGTCGTGGGCCCAGGCTGGAGCTGCGGAGAGACTCCAGCTCCTCAGTCATCTTGGAGGCCAGGGCCTGCAGGTAGCCACGGGCATCCTTCTCATCGCTCACCCTACGGGTTCACACACACACAGACCAGTTTAGGAAAGGTTTCATAAGCATCTATACAGGCCTTACACAGTTCATATTCACTTGGGCACACCATGGCAAAACATTCTACAACGGAAATGGAAAACAAGCTATCCCATTGGACAAGTCCTCGGCCCTGTATAGCTAGCTGCCTTTGCACTGACCACTGGATGATCTCAGCGATCTGGGCCTCCCAGTGAGCCACGCTCTCCTTCTTAGAGGCCAAGTCTTGCAGCTCATCCTCCAGCTGGCGGTTCTGAGCGCTCAGCTTGTCCACAAACGTACACAGCTGAGAGAGAGAGAGAGAGAGAGAGAGAGAGAGAGAGAGAGAGAGAGAGAGAGAGAGAGAGAGAGAGAGAGCGAGAGAGCGAGAGAGCGAGAGAGCGAGAGAGCGAGAGAGCGAGAGAGCGAGAGAGCGAGAGAGCGAGAGAGCGAGAGAGCGAGAGAGCGAGAGAGCGAGAGAGCGAGAGAGCGAGAGAGCGAGAGAGCGAGAGAGCGAGAGAGCGAGAGAGCGAGAGAGCGCGAGAGCGCGAGAGCGAGAGCGAGAGCGAGAGCGAGAGAGAGAGAGAGAGAGAGAGAGAGAGAGACATACGGAGGGGGGAGAGGCAGATAGGGAGGGGGGGAGAGGGAAATAGGGAGAGGAGGGGGGAGAGGCAGATAGGGAGAGGAGGGGGGAGAGGCAGATAGGGAGAGGAGGGGGGAGAGGCAGATAGGGAGAGGAGGGGGAGAGGCAGATAGGGAGAGGAGGGGGAGAGGCAGATAGGGAGAGGAGGGGGGAGAGGCAGATAGGGAGAGGAGGGGGGAGAGGCAGATAGGGAGAGAGGGGGGAGAGGCAGATAGGGAGAGGGGGAAAGAGAGCGAGATAGCGGTTAAGAGTCCATTCGCAACACCTGTCTTTCCCACAGTGTGTAAACTCTACCTGTGTGGTCCTTACCCTGTCAGCCTCTGTGGTCAGCTTGCGGTTGTCCTCGGTCAGCATGCTGCGCTCACGCTCGTACTTGTCCTTTAGAGCGCCCACTGCCTCGTCCGTCTCGGTTTGTCTGCGCGCACACACACACACACACACACACACAAAGAATGAGATCTCAAGTCTGCAGTTCAAACAATAACACAGGCACCCCACCACCTTTTTGGGTAAACAGCTTAAGGATGGGGCAGGAGAAATGTAGCCACTCTAACTCATAGACGGTTCATGGATGAGAGGACTGACCAGCCATGAGATATCTAAATGAGTTTTAACCGAGCTATACAGCCTTTGTTCACAATTATGAGTAAAACAAGCTTATATTTTGGGTTCTGATGGGGATCGACAGTTGAACTAGGCTCATGAGGCATTTATAAGTTATATTCTTCAAGAATCAAAAATGGGTTATTCATCATTCAAGTCCAAAAATGGATGTAGCAATCGGACAAGGTCTGGACAATTCTCTGAAGAAAAGCTCCCCCTAATCCTGAAGAGATACTCATACTTGACCTCGTACCTCAAGTCTTCCATTAATGGGTAGTTACGCCATTTTAACTTTAGCCACATAGTGGATGCTAGCCTAACCCACCTCTCAATCTTGGCAAAAGCCTAAACCTGTCCTATCCTAAACCCACCTCTCTCTCTTGGCTTTCTCCAGCTTGTCCTTGAGCATGAGCAGCTCCTTGTGGAGGGAGAGCTGCTGACCCTCTGAGTCGTGGAGCTCCTTCCGGAGGCCCTTGAGCTCACTGGTGTGGGAGGCCTCGCGGCGCACCAGCTCCTCCTCGTAGAACAGCACCTTCTTGTCCAGCTCGGACTTCACCTTGGACAGTTCCTGCTGCAGCTCTGGGCTGCTGCTTCCGGCCCCACGCCCGCTACCCTGCTGCTTCACCTGGGGGGAGAAAGACAGTATTGTTTCTATAGGGGTTTTAATTGTGTTTTTAAATCATGAGTTAGAAATGAGCATCATTTTTTTTTTATAATCTCAAATGGCAAATGAACTGAAAACTTTCAACATGAAAGACAGAAGGTGAGAGAGCGAAATTACCAAGAAATAAAACTAACTTGAAAACGAGATGAGGAGGAGGGAGTGGGGAGAGAAAGGTGAGAGAATAAAAATAAACAAACAACGTACATGACGTTTATTTATTTACACACACACACACACACACACACACAGCATATTATTATTATATTATTACTAGTAGGGATATAATAATAATAATAAGGAAACAGTTAAGGAATCCTGATGCAGAGGAAAGAGGCATAGAATAACAGGAGTATGTTACAGGGAGGAGAGTGGGAGGGGGAAGGAGGTGAAGAAAGGGTAACAAGGGTTTCAAGGAGGACAGACGACAGAAACAGTGAGTGGGGAAAAAGAAAAAACAAAAAAAATCTGCAAAAAAGGAAGACAAACTGACAGACAGGCTAGTAACCTCACAAAAACAGCAAACAAGAAAACGTCTTAAAACGTTTCTCTTATTTCTGCTCTTATCATTATAGCCAAGGGACCTCCCAAACCAGCCCTCACTGAGACTCAGCCTGCCCTGGTTTAGAGAAGATGGGAAGGAGGGAGGGGAATGGGAGGGAGGTGGTGGTGGTGGGGAGAAAGAGAATGTAGAGGCAGGGGAGCATAGAAGGAGAAAGTAGGAAACAGGTGAAGGAGAGGAGAGAGGTTGGAGACAGGAGAGATACTAGTAGGGCTAGGTAGAGGAGAGATACTAGTAGGGCTAGGTAGAGGAGAGATACTAGTAGGGCTAGGTAGAGGAGAGATACTAGTAGGGCTAGGTAGAGGAGAGATACTAGTAGGGCTAGGTAGAGGAGAGATACTAGTAGGGCTAGGTAGAGGAGAGATACTAGTAGGGCTAGGTAGAGGAGAGATACTAGTAGGGCTAGGTAGAGGAGAGATACTACTAGGGCTAGGTAGAGGAGAGATACTACTAGGGCTAGGTAGAGGAGAGATACTACTAGGGCTAGGTAGAGGAGAGATACTACTAGGGCTAGGTAGAGGAGAGATACTAGTAGGGCTAGGTAGAGGAGGGTAGAGAGAGGAGAGATACTAGTAGGGCTAGGTAGAGGAGAGATACTAGTAGGGCTAGGTAGAGGAGAGATACTACTAGGGCTAGGTAGAGGAGAGATACTACTAGGGCTAGGTAGAGGAGAGATACTAGTAGGGCTAGGTAGAGGAGGGTAGAGAGAGGAGAGATACTAGTAGGGCTAGGTAGAGGAGGGTAGAGAGAGGAGAGATACTAGTAGGGCTAGGTAGAGGAGAGATACTAGTAGGGCCAGGTAGAGGAGAGATACTAGTAGGGCTAGGTAGAGGAGAGATACTAGTAGGGCTAGGTAGAGGAGAGATACTAGTAGGGCTAGGTAGAGGAGAGATACTAGTAGGGCTAGGTAGAGGAGAGATACTAGTAGGGCTAGGTAGAGGAGGGTGGAGAGAGGAGAGATACTAGTAGGGCTAGGTAGAGGAGGGTAGAGAGAGGAGAGATACTAGTAGGGCTAGGTAGAGGAGAGATACTAGCAGGGCTAGGTAGAGGAGGGTAGACAGAAGAGATATACTAGCAGGGCTAGGTAGAGGAGAGATACTAGTAGGGCTAGGTAGAGGAGGGTGGAGAGAGGAGAGATACTAGTAGGGCTAGGTAGGAGGGTAGACAGAGGAGAGATACTAGCAGGGCTAGGTAGAGGAGGGTAGACAGAGGAGAGATACTAGCAGGGCTAGGTAGAGGAAGGTAGACAGAGGAGAGATACTAGCAGGGCTAGGTAGAGGAGGGTAGACAGAGGAGAGATACTAGTGGGGCTAGGTAGAGGAGAGATACTAGTGGGGCTAGGTAGAGGAGAGATACTAGTGGGGCTAGGTAGAGGAGAGATACTAGTGGGGCTAGGTAGAGGAGAGATACTAGTGGGGCTAGGTAGAGGAGAGATACTAGTGGGGCTAGGTAGAGGAGAGATACTAGTGGGGCTAGGTAGAGGAGAGATACTAGTGGGGCTAGGTAGAGGAGAGATACTAGTAGGGCTAGGTAGAGGAGAGATACTAGTAGGGCTAGATAGAGGAGAGATACTAGTAGGGCTAGGTAGAGGAGAGATACTAGTAGGGCTAGGTAGAGGAGGGTGGAGAGAGGAGAGATACTAGTCGGGCTAGGTAGAGGAGAGATACTAGTAGGGCTAGGTAGAGGAGAGATACTAGTAGGGCTAGGTAGAGGAGGGAGGACAGAGGAGAGATACTAGTAGGGCTAGGTAGAGGAGGGTAGACAGAGGAGAGATACTAGTAGGGCTAGGTAGAGGAGGGTAGAGAGAGGAGAGATACTAGTAGGGCTAGGTAGAGGAGGGTAGAGAGAGGAGAGATACAAGTAGGGCTAGGTAGAGGAGGGTAGAGAGAGGAGAGATACTAGTAGGGCTAGGTAGAGGAGAGATACTAGTAGGGCTAGGTAGAGGAGAGGTGCTAGTAGAGGCTAGAGATACTAGGAGGGCTAGAGTACAGGAGAGATACTAGTAGGGCTAGGTATAGGAGGGTAGAGACAGGAGAGATACTAGTAGGGCTAGGTAGAGGAGGGTGGAGAGAGGAGAGATACTAGCAGGGCTAGGTAGAGGAGGGTAGACAGAGGAGAGATACTAGTAGGGCTAGGTAGAGGAGAGATACTAGTAGGGCTAGGTAGAGGAGAGATACTAGTAGGGCTAGGTAGAGGAGAGATACTAGTAGGGCTAGGTAGAGGAGGGTGGAGAGAGGAGAGATACTAGTAGGGCTGGGTAGAGGAGAGATACTAGTAGGGCTAGGTAGAGGAGAGATACTAGTAGGGCTAGGTAGAGGAGAGATACTAGCAAGGCTAGGTAGAGGAGGGTAGACAGAGGAGAGATACTAGCAAGGCTAGGTAGAGGAGGGTAGACAGAGGAGAGATACTAGTAGGGCTAGGTAGAGGAGGGTAGACAGAGGAGAGATACTACTAGGGCTAGGTAGAGGAGAGATACTACTAGGGCTAGGTAGAGGAGAGATACTACTAGGGCTAGGTAGAGGAGAGATACTACTAGGGCTAGGTAGAGGAGAGATACTACTAGGGCTAGGTAGAGGAGAGATACTACTAGGGCTAGGTAGAGGAGAGATACTACTAGGGCTAGGTAGAGGAGAGATACTACTAGGGCTAGGTAGAGGAGAGATACTACTAGGGCTAGGTAGAGGAGAGATACTACTAGGGCTAGGTAGAGGAGAGATACTAGTTGGGCTAGGTAGAGGAGAGATACTAGTTGGGCTAGGTAGAGGAGAGATACTAGTTGGGCTAGGTAGAGGAGAGATACTAGTTGGGCTAGGTAGAGGAGAGATACTAGTAGAGCTAGGTAGAGGAGAGATACTAGTAGGGCTAGGTAGAGGAGGGTGGAGAGAGGACAGATACTAGTAAGGCTAGGTAGAGGAGAGATACTAGTAGGG
This sequence comes from Salmo salar, assembly GCF_965601325.2. Lineage (NCBI taxonomy): Eukaryota > Metazoa > Chordata > Actinopteri > Salmoniformes > Salmonidae > Salmo > Salmo salar. Next base: position 29,306,622 of record NC_138305.1, read on the forward strand.
CTAGGTAGAGGAGGGTGTAGAGAGGAGAGATACTAGTAGGGCTAGGTATAGGAGGGTAGAGACAGGAGAGATACTAGTAGGGCTAGGTAGAGGAGGGTGGAGAGAGGAGAGATACTAGCAGGGCTAGGTAGAGGAGGGTGGAGAGAGGAGAGATACTAGCAGGGCTAGGTGGGAGGGAGCGAGGGGCTAGAGGGCGGAGAGGAGAGATACTAGTAGGGCTAGGTAGAGGAGAGATACTAGTAGGGCTAGGTAGAGGAGAGATACTAGTAGGGCTAGGTAGAGGAGGGTGGAGAGAGGAGAGATACTAGTAGGGCTGGGTAGAGGAGAGATACTAGTAGGGCTAGGTAGAGGAGAGATACTAGTAGGGCTAGGTAGAGGAGAGATACTACTAGGGCTAGGTAGAGGAGAGATACTACTAGGGCTAGGTAGAGGAGAGATACTACTAGGGCTAGGTAGAGGAGAGATACTACTAGGGCTAGGTAGAGGAGAGATACTACTAGGGCTAGGTAGAGGAGAGATACTACTAGGGCTAGGTAGAGGAGAGATACTACTAGGGCTAGGTAGAGGAGAGATACTACTAGGGCTAGGTAGAGGAGAGATACTACTAGGGCTAGGTAGAGGAGAGATACTACTAGGGCTGGGTAGAGGAGAGATACTACTAGGGCTAGGTAGAGGAGAGATACTAGTTGGGCTAGGTAGAGGAGAGATACTAGTTGGGCTAGGTAGAGGAGAGATACTAGTAGAGCTAGGTAGAGGAGAGATACTAGTAGGGCTAGGTAGAGGAGGGTGGAGAGAGGACAGATACTAGTAAGGCTAGGTAGAGGAGAGATACTAGTAGGGCTAGGTAGAGAGAGATACTAGTTGGGCTAGGTAGAGGAGAGATACTAGTAGGGCTAGGTAGAGGAGAGATACTAGTAGGGCTAGGTAGAGGAGGGTGGAGAGAGGACAGATACTAGTAAGGCTAGGTAGAGGAGAGATACTAGTAGGGCTAGGTAGAGGAGGGTGGAGAGAGGAGAGATACTAGTAGGGCTAGGTAGAGGAGAGATACTAGCAGGGCTAGGTAGAGGAGGGTAGACAGAGGAGAGATACTAGTAGGGCTAGGTAGAGGAGAGATACTAGTAGGGCTAGGTAGAGGAGAGATACTAGTAGGGCTAGGTAGAGGAGAGATACTAGTAGGGCTAGGTAGAGGAGAGATACTACTAGGGCTAGGTAGAGGAGAGATACTAGTGGGGCTAGGTAGAGGAGAGATACTAGTGGGGCTAGGTAAAGGAGAGATACTAGTAGAGCTAGGTAGAGGAGAGATACTAGTAGGGCTAGGTAGAGGAGGGTGAAGAGAGGACAGATACTAGTAAGGCTAGGTAGAGGAGAGATACTAGTAGGGCTAGGTAGAGGAGGGTAGACAGAGGAGAGATACTAGTAGGGCTAGGTAGAGGAGAGATACTAGTAGGGATAGGTAGAGGAGAGATACTAGTAGGGCTAGGTAGAGGAGGTTGGAGAGATGCTAGTAGGGCTGGGTAGAGGAGAGATACTAGCAGGGCTAGGTAGAGGAGAGATACTAGCAAGGCTAGGTAGAGGAGGGTAGACAGAGGAGAGATACTAGCAAGGCTAGGTAGAGGAGGGTAGACAGAGGAGAGATACTAGCAAGGCTAGGTAGAGGAGGGTAGACAGAGGAGAGATACTAGTAGGGCTAGGTAGAGGAGAGATACTAGTAGGGCTAGGTAGAGGAGAGATACTACTAGGGCTAGGTAGAGGAGAGATACTACTAGGGCTAGGTAGAGGAGAGATACTACTAGGGCTAGGTAGAGGAGAGATACTACTAGGGCTAGGTAGAGGAGAGATACTACTAGGGCTAGGTAGAGGAGAGATACTACTAGGGCTAGGTAGAGGAGAGATACTACTAGGGCTAGGTAGAGGAGAGATACTACTAGGGCTAGGTAGAGGAGAGATACTACTAGGGCTAGGTAGAGGAGAAATACTACTAGGGCTAGGTAGAGGAGAGATACTAGTTGGGCTAGGTAGAGGAGAGATACTAGTAGGGCTAGGTAGAGGAGAGATACTAGTGGCGCTAGGTATAGGAGGGTGGAGAGAGGACAGATACTAGTAAGGCTAGGTAGAGGAGAGATACTAGTAGGGCTAGGTAGAGGAGGGTGGAGAGAGGAGAGATACTAGTAGGGCTAGGTAGAGGAGGGTGGAGAGAGGACAGATACTAGTAAGGCTAGGTAGAGGAGAGATACTAGTAGGGCTAGGTAGAGGAGGGTGGAGAGAGGAGAGATACTAGTAGGGCTAGGTAGAGGAGGTTGGAGAGATACTAGTAGGGCTGGGTAGAGGAGAGATACTAGCAGGGCTAGGTAGAGGAGGGTGGACAGAGGAGAGATACTAGTAGGGCTAGGTAGAGGAGGGTAGACAGAGGAGAGATACTAGTAGGGCTAGGTAGAGGAGGGTAGAGAGAGGAGAGATACTAGTAGGGCTAGGTAGAGGAGGGTAGAGAGAGGAGAGATACAAGTAGGGCTAGGTAGAGGAGGGTAGAGAGAGGAGAGATACTAGTAGGGCTAGGTAGAGGAGGGTAGAGAGAGGAGAGATACAAGTAGGGCTAGGTAGAGGAGGGTAGAGAGAGGAGAGATACTAGTAGGGCTAGGTAGAGGAGAGATACTAGTAGGGCTAGGTAGAGGAGGGTGTAGAGAGGAGAGATACTAGTAGGGCTAGGTAGAGGAGAGATACTAGTAGGGCTAGGTATAGGAGGGTAGAGACAGGAGAGATACTAGTAGGGCTAGGTAGAGGAGGGTGGAGAGAGGAGAGATACTAGCAGGGCTAGGTAGAGGAGGGTAGACAGAGGAGAGATACTAGTAGGGCTAGGTAGAGGAGAGATACTAGTAGGGCTAGGTAGAGGAGAGATACTAGTAGGGCTAGGTAGAGGAGAGATACTAGTAGGGCTAGGTAGAGGAGAGATACTAGTAGGGCTAGGTAGAGGAGAGATACTAGTAGGGCTAGGTAGAGGAGGGTGGAGAGAGGAGAGATACTAGTAGGGCTGGGTAGAGGAGAGATACTAGTAGGGCTAGGTAGAGGAGAGATACTAGTAGGGCTAGGTAGAGGAGAGATACTAGCAAGGCTAGGTAGAGGAGGGTAGACAGAGGAGAGATACTAGCAAGGCTAGGTAGAGGAGGGTAGACAGAGGAGAGATACTAGTAGGGCTAGGTAGAGGAGGGTAGACAGAGGAGAGATACTACTAGGGCTAGGTAGAGGAGAGATACTACTAGGGCTAGGTAGAGGAGAGATACTACTAGGGCTAGGTAGAGGAGAGATACTACTAGGGCTAGGTAGAGGAGAGATACTACTAGGGCTAGGTAGAGGAGAGATACTACTAGGGCTAGGTAGAGGAGAGATACTACTAGGGCTAGGTAGAGGAGAGATACTACTAGGGCTAGGTAGAGGAGAGATACTACTAGGGCTAGGTAGAGGAGAGATACTACTAGGGCTAGGTAGAGGAGAGATACTAGTTGGGCTAGGTAGAGGAGAGATACTAGTTGGGCTAGGTAGAGGAGAGATACTAGTAGAGCTAGGTAGAGGAGAGATACTAGTAGGGCTAGGTAGAGGAGGGTGGAGAGAGGACAGATACTAGTAAGGCTAGGTAGAGGAGAGATACTAGTAGGGCTAGGTAGAGTAGGGTGGAGAGAGGAGAGATACTAGCAGGGCTAGGTAGAGGAGGGTGGAGAGAGGAGAGATACTAGCAGGGCTAGGTAGAGGAGGGTAGACAGAGGAGAGATACTAGTAGGGCTAGGTAGAGGAGAGATACTAGTAGGGCTAGGTAGAGGAGAGATACTAGTAGGGCTAGGTAGAGGAGAGATACTACTAGGGCTAGGTAGAGGAGAGATACTACTAGGGCTAGGTAGAGGAGAGATACTACTAGGGCTAGGTAGAGGAGAGATACTACTAGGGCTAGGTAGAGGAGAGATACTACTAGGGCTAGGTAGAGGAGAGATACTACTAGGGCTAGGTAGAGGAGAGATACTACTAGGGCTAGGTAGAGGAGAGATACTAGTTGGGCTAGGTAGAGGAGAGATACTAGTAGGGCTAGGTAGAGGAGAGATACTAGTGGCGCTAGGTATAGGAGGGTGGAGAGAGGACAGATACTAGTAAGGCTAGGTAGAGGAGAGATACTAGTAGGGCTAGGTAGAGGAGGGTGGAGAGAGGAGAGATACTAGTAGGGCTAGGTAGAGGAGGGTGGAGAGAGGACAGATACTAGTAAGGCTAGGTAGAGGAGAGATACTAGTAGGGCTAGGTAGAGGAGGGTGGAGAGAGGAGAGATACTAGTAGGGCTAGGTAGAGGAGGTTGGAGAGATACTAGTAGGGCTGGGTAGAGGAGAGATACTAGCAGGGCTAGGTAGAGGAGGGTGGACAGAGGAGAGATACTAGTAGGGCTAGGTAGAGGAGGGTAGACAGAGGAGAGATACTAGTAGGGCTAGGTAGAGGAGGGTAGAGAGAGGAGAGATACTAGTAGGGCTAGGTAGAGGAGGGTAGAGAGAGGAGAGATACAAGTAGGGCTAGGTAGAGGAGGGTAGAGAGAGGAGAGATACTAGTAGGGCTAGGTAGAGGAGAGATACTAGTAGGGCTAGGTAGAGGAGGGTGTAGAGAGGAGAGATACTAGTAGGGCTAGGTAGAGGAGAGATACTAGTAGGGCTAGGTATAGGAGGGTAGAGACAGGAGAGATACTAGTAGGGCTAGGTAGAGGAGGGTGGAGAGAGGAGAGATACTAGCAGGGCTAGGTAGAGGAGGGTAGACAGAGGAGAGATACTAGTAGGGCTAGGTAGAGGAGAGATACTAGTAGGGCTAGGTAGAGGAGAGATACTAGTAGGGCTAGGTAGAGGAGAGATACTAGTAGGGCTAGGTAGAGGAGGGTGGAGAGAGGAGAGATACTAGTAGGGCTGGGTAGAGGAGAGATACTAGTAGGGCTAGGTAGAGGAGAGATACTAGTAGGGCTAGGTAGAGGAGAGATACTAGCAAGGCTAGGTAGAGGAGGGTAGACAGAGGAGAGATACTAGCAAGGCTAGGTAGAGGAGGGTAGACAGAGGAGAGATACTAGCAAGGCTAGGTAGAGGAGGGTAGACAGAGGAGAGATACTAGTAGGGCTAGGTAGAGGAGGGTAGACAGAGGAGAGATACTACTAGGGCTAGGTAGAGGAGAGATACTACTAGGGCTAGGTAGAGGAGAGATACTACTAGGGCTAGGTAGAGGAGAGATACTACTAGGGCTAGGTAGAGGAGAGATACTACTAGGGCTAGGTAGAGGAGAGATACTACTAGGGCTAGGTAGAGGAGAGATACTACTAGGGCTAGGTAGAGGAGAGATACTACTAGGGCTAGGTAGAGGAGAGATACTACTAGGGCTAGGTAGAGGAGAGATACTAGTTGGGCTAGGTAGAGGAGAGATACTAGTTGGGCTAGGTAGAGGAGAGATACTAGTAGAGCTAGGTAGAGGAGAGATACTAGTAGGGCTAGGTAGAGGAGGGTGGAGAGAGGACAGATACTAGTAAGGCTAGGTAGAGGAGAGATACTAGTAGGGCTAGGTAGAGGAGGGTGTAGAGAGGAGAGATACTAGTAGGGCTAGGTATAGGAGGGTAGAGACAGGAGAGATACTAGTAGGGCTAGGTAGAGGAGGGTGGAGAGAGGAGAGATACTAGCAGGGCTAGGTAGAGGAGGGTGGAGAGAGGAGAGATACTAGCAGGGCTAGGTAGAGGAGGGTGGAGAGAGGAGAGATACTAGCAGGGCTAGGTAGAGAAGGGTAGACAGAGGAGAGATACTAGTAGGGCTAGGTAGAGGAGAGATACTAGTAGGGCTAGGTAGAGGAGGGTGGAGAGAGGAGAGATACTAGTAGGGCTGGGTAGAGGAGAGATACTAGTAGGGCTGGGTAGAGGAGAGATACTAGTAGGGCTAGGTAGAGGAGAGATACTACTAGGGCTAGGTAGAGGAGAGATACTACTAGGGCTAGGTAGAGGAGAGATACTACTAGGGCTAGGTAGAGGAGAGATACTACTAGGGCTAGGAAGAGGAGAGATACTACTAGGGCTAGGTAGAGGAGAGATACTACTAGGGCTAGGTAGAGGAGAGATACTACTAGGGCTAGGTAGAGGAGAGATACTACTAGGGCTAGGTAGAGGAGAGATACTACTAGGGCTAGGTAGAGGAGAGATACTACTAGGGCTGGGTAGAGGAGAGATACTACTAGGGCTAGGTAGAGGAGAGATACTAGTTGGGCTAGGTAGAGGAGAGATACTAGTTGGGCTAGGTAGAGGAGAGATACTAGTAGAGCTAGGTAGAGGAGAGATACTAGTAGGACTAGGTAGAGGAGGGTGGAGAGAGGACAGATACTAGTAAGGCTAGGTAGAGGAGAGATACTAGTAGGGCTAGGTAGAGGAGGTTGGAGAGATGCTAGTAGGGCTGGGTAGAGGAGAGATACTAGCAGGGCTAGGTAGAGGAGAGATACTAGCAGGGCTAGGTAGAGGAGAGATACTAGTAGGGCTAGGTAGAGGAGAGATACTAGCAAGGCTAGGTAGAGGAGGGTAGACAGAGGAGAGATACTAGCAAGGCTAGGTAGAGGAGGGTAGACAGAGGAGAGATACTAGTAGGGCTAGGTAGAGGAGAGATACTAGTAGGGCTAGGTAGAGGAGAGATACTACTAGGGCTAGGTAGAGGAGAGATACTACTAGGGCTAGGTAGAGGAGAGATACTACTAGGGCTAGGTAGAGGAGAGATACTACTAGGGCTAGGTAGAGGAGAGATACTACTAGGGCTAGGTAGAGGAGAGATACTACTAGGGCTAGGTAGAGGAGAGATACTACTAGGGCTAGGTAGAGGAGAGATACTACTAGGGCTAGGTAGAGGAGAGATACTACTAGGGCTAGGTAGAGGAGAGATACTACTAGGGCTAGGTAGAGGAGAGATACTACTAGGGCTAGGTAGAGGAGAGATACTAGTTGGGCTAGGTAGAGGAGAGATACTAGTTGGGCTAGGTAGAGGAGAGATACTAGTAGGGCTAGGTAGAGGAGAGATACTAGTGGCGCTAGGTATAGGAGGGTGGAGAGAGGACAGATACTAGTAAGGCTAGGTAGAGGAGAGATACTAGTAGGGCTAGGTAGAGGAGGGTGGAGAGAGGAGAGATACTAGTAGGGCTAGGTAGAGGAGGGTGGAGAGAGGACAGATACTAGTAAGGCTAGGTAGAGGAGAGATACTAGTAGGGCTAGGTAGAGGAGGGTGGAGAGAGGAGAGATACTAGTAGGGCTAGGTAGAGGAGGTTGGAGAGATACTAGTAGGGCTGGGTAGAGGAGAGATACTAGCAGGGCTAGGTAGAGGAGGGTGGACAGAGGAGAGATACTAGCAGGGCTAGGTAGAGGAGGGTGGAGAGAGGAGAGATACTAGTAGGGCTGGGTAGAGGAGAGATACTAGCAGGGCTAGGTAGAGGAGGGTAGACAGAGGAGAGATACTAGTAGGGCTGGGTAGAGGAGAGATACTACTAGGGCTAGGTAGAGGAGAGATACTACTAGGGCTGGGTAGAGGAGAGATACTACTAGGGCTAGGTAGAGGAGAGATACTACTAGGGCTAGGTAGATGAGAGATACTACTAGGGCTAGGTAGAGGAGAGATACTACTAGGGCTAGGTAGAGGAGAGATACTACTAGGGCTAGGTAGAGGAGAGATACTACTAGGGCTAGGTAGAGGAGAGATACTACTAGGGCTAGGTAGAGGAGAGATACTACTAGGGCTAGGTAGAGGAGAGATACTAGTTGGGCTAGGTAGAGGAGAGATACTAGTTGGGCTAGGTAGAGGAGAGATACTAGTTGGGCTAGGTAGAGGAGAGATACTAGTTGGGCTAGGTAGAGGAGAGATACTAGTAGGGCTAGGTAGAGGAGAGATACTAGTAGGGCTAGGTAGAGGAGAGATACTAGTAGGGCTAGGTAGAGGAGGGTGGAGAGAGGACAGATACTAGTAAGGCTAGGTAGAGGAGAGATACTAGTAGGGCTAGGTAGAGGAGGGTGGAGAGAGGAGAGATACTAGTAGGGCTAGGTAGAGGAGAGATACTAGCAGGGCTAGGTATAGGAGGGTGGAGAGAGGACAGATACTAGTAAGGCTAGGTAGAGGAGAGATACTAGTAGGGCTAGGTAGAGGAGGGTGGAGAGAGGAGAGATACTAGTAGGGCTAGGTAGAGGAGGGTGGAGAGAGGACAGATACTAGTAAGGCTAGGTAGAGCAGAGATACTAGTAGGGCTAGGTAGAGGAGGGTGGAGAGAGGAGAGATACTAGTAGGGCTAGGTAGAGGAGGTTGGAGAGATACTAGTAGGGCTGGGTAGAGGAGAGATACTAGCAGGGCTAGGTAGAGGAGGGTGGACAGAGGAGAGATACTAGTAGGGCTAGGTAGAGGAGAGATACTAGCAGGGCTAGGTAGAGGAGGGTGGAGAGAGGAAAGATACTAGTAGGGCTGGGTAGAGGAGAGATACTAGCAGGGCTAGGTAGAGGAGGGTAGACAGAGGAGAGATACTAGTAGGGCTGGGTAGAGGAGAGATACTACTAGGGCTAGGTAGAGGAGAGATACTACTAGGGCTGGGTAGAGGAGAGATACTACTAGGGCTAGGTAGAGGAGAGATACTACTAGGGCTAGGTAGAGGAGAGATACTACTAGGGCTAGGTAGAGGAGAGATACTACTAGGGCTAGGTAGAGGAGAGATACTACTAGGGCTAGGTAGAGGAGAGATACTACTAGGGCTAGGTAGAGGAGAGATACTACTAGGGCTAGGTAGAGGAGAAATACTAGTTGGGCTAAGTAGAGGAGAGATACTAGTTGGACTAGGTAGAGGAGAGATACTAGTTGGGCTAGGTAGAGGAGAGATACTAGTTGGGCTAGGTAGAGGAGAGATACTAGTAGGGCTAGGTAGAGGAGAGATACTAGTAGGGCTAGGTAGAGGAGGGTGGAGAGAGGACAGATACTAGTAAGGCTAGGTAGAGGAGAGATACTAGTAGGGCTAGGTAGAGGAGGGTGGAGAGAGGAGAGATACTAGTAGGGCTAGGTAGAGGAGAGATACTAGCAGGGCTAGGTAGAGGAGGTTGGAGAGATACTAGTAGGGCTGGGTAGAGGAGAGATACTAGCAGGGCTAGGTAGAGGAGGGTGGACAGAGGAGAGATACTAGTAGGGCTAGGTAGAGGAGAGATACTAGCAGGGCTAGGTAGAGGAGGGTGGAGAGAGGAAAGATACTAGTAGGGCTAGGTAGAGGAGGTTGGAGAGATACTAGTAGGGCTGGGTAGAGGAGAGATACTAGCAGGGCTAGGTAGAGGAGGGTGGACAGAGGAGAGATACTAGTAGGGCTAGGTAGAGGAGAGATACTACTAGGGCTAGGTAGAGGAGAGATACTACTAGGGCTAGGTAGAGGAGAGATACTAGTAGGGCTAGGTAGAGGAGGGTGGAGAGAGGACAGATACTAGTAAGGCTAGGTAGAGGAGAGATACTAGTAGGGCTAGGTAGAGGAGGGTGGAGAGAGGAGAGATACTAGTAGGGCTAGGTAGAGGAGAGATACTAGCAGGGCTAGGTAGAGGAGGGTAGACAGAGGAGAGATACTAGTAGGGCTAGGTAGAGGAGAGATACTAGCAGGGCTAGGTAGAGGAGGGTAGAGAGAGGAAAGATACTAGTAGGGCTAGGTAGAGGAGGTTGGAGAGATACTAGTAGGGCTGGGTAGAGGAGAGATACTAGCAGGGCTAGGTAGAGGAGGGTGGAGAGAGGAGAGATACTAGTTGGGCTAGGTAGAGGAGAGATACTAGTTGGGCTAGGTAGAGGAGAGATACTAGTTGGGCTAGGTAGAGGAGAGATACTAGTAGGGCTAGGTAGAGGAGAGATACTAGTAGGGCTAGGTAGAGGAGGGTGGAGAGAGGACAGATACTAGTAAGGCTAGGTAGAGGAGAGATACTAGTAGGGCTAGGTAGAGGAGGGTGGAGAGAGGAGAGATACTAGTAGGGCTAGGTAGAGGAGAGATACTAGCAGGGCTAGGTATAGGAGGGTGGAGAGAGGACAGATACTAGTAAGGCTAGGTAGAGGAGAGATACTAGTAGGGCTAGGTAGAGGAGGGTGGAGAGAGGAGAGATACTAGTAGGGCTAGGTAGAGGAGGGTGGAGAGAGGACAGATACTAGTAAGGCTAGGTAGAGGAGAGATACTAGTAGGGCTAGGTAGAGGAGGGTGGAGAGAGGAGAGATACTAGTAGGGCTAGGTAGAGGAGGTTGGAGAGATACTAGTAGGGCTGGGTAGAGGAGAGATACTAGCAGGGCTAGGTAGAGGAGGGTGGACAGAGGAGAGATACTAGTAGGGCTAGGTAGAGGAGAGATACTAGCAGGGCTAGGTAGAGGAGGGTGGAGAGAGGAAAGATACTAGTAGGGCTGGGTAGAGGAGAGATACTAGCAGGGCTAGGTAGAGGAGGGTAGACAGAGGAGAGATACTAGTAGGGCTGGGTAGAGGAGAGATACTACTAGGGCTAGGTAGAGGAGAGATACTACTAGGGCTGGGTAGAGGAGAGATACTACTAGGGCTAGGTAGAGGAGAGATACTACTAGGGCTAGGTAGAGGAGAGATACTACTAGGGCTAGGTAGAGGAGAGATACTACTAGGGCTAGGTAGAGGAGAGATACTACTAGGGCTAGGTAGAGGAGAGATACTACTAGGGCTAGGTAGAGGAGAGATACTACTAGGGCTAGGTAGAGGAGAAATACTAGTTGGGCTAAGTAGAGGAGAGATACTAGTTGGACTAGGTAGAGGAGAGATACTAGTTGGGCTAGGTAGAGGAGAGATACTAGTTGGGCTAGGTAGAGGAGAGATACTAGTAGGGCTAGGTAGAGGAGAGATACTAGTAGGGCTAGGTAGAGGAGGGTGGAGAGAGGACAGATACTAGTAAGGCTAGGTAGAGGAGAGATACTAGTAGGGCTAGGTAGAGGAGGGTGGAGAGAGGAGAGATACTAGTAGGGCTAGGTAGAGGAGAGATACTAGCAGGGCTAGGTAGAGGAGGTTGGAGAGATACTAGTAGGGCTGGGTAGAGGAGAGATACTAGCAGGGCTAGGTAGAGGAGGGTGGACAGAGGAGAGATACTAGTAGGGCTAGGTAGAGGAGAGATACTAGCAGGGCTAGGTAGAGGAGGGTGGAGAGAGGAAAGATACTAGTAGGGCTAGGTAGAGGAGGTTGGAGAGATACTAGTAGGGCTGGGTAGAGGAGAGATACTAGCAGGGCTAGGTAGAGGAGGGTGGACAGAGGAGAGATACTAGTAGGGCTAGGTAGAGGAGAGATACTACTAGGGCTAGGTAGAGGAGAGATACTACTAGGGCTAGGTAGAGGAGAGATACTAGTAGGGCTAGGTAGAGGAGGGTGGAGAGAGGACAGATACTAGTAAGGCTAGGTAGAGGAGAGATACTAGTAGGGCTAGGTAGAGGAGGGTGGAGAGAGGAGAGATACTAGTAGGGCTAGGTAGAGGAGAGATACTAGCAGGGCTAGGTAGAGGAGGGTAGACAGAGGAGAGATACTAGTAGGGCTAGGTAGAGGAGAGATACTAGCAGGGCTAGGTAGAGGAGGGTAGAGAGAGGAAAGATACTAGTAGGGCTAGGTAGAGGAGGTTGGAGAGATACTAGTAGGGCTGGGTAGAGGAGAGATACTAGCAGGGCTAGGTAGAGGAGGGTGGACAGAGGAGAGATACTAGTAGGGCTAGGTAGAGGAGAGATACTAGCAGGGCTAGGTAGAGGAGGGTGGAGAGAGGAAAGATACTAGTAGGGCTGGGTAGAGGAGAGATACTAGCAGGGCTAGGTAGAGGAGGGTAGACAGAGGAGAGATACTAGTAGGGCTGGGTAGAGGAGAGATACTACTAGGGCTAGGTAGAGGAGAGATACTACTAGGGCTAGGTAGAGGAGAGATACTACTAGGGCTAGGTAGAGGAGAGATACTACTAGGGCTAGGTAGAGGAGAGATACTACTAGGGCTAGGTAGAGGAGAGATACTACTAGAGCTAGGTAGAGGAGAGATACTACTAGGGCTAGGTAGAGGAGAGATACTACTAGGGCTAGGTAGAGGAGAGATACTACTAGGGCTAGGTAGAGGAGAAATACTAGTTGGGCTAAGTAGAGGAGAGATACTAGTTGGACTAGGTAGAGGAGAGATACTAGTTGGGCTAGGTAGAGGAGAGATACTAGTTGGGCTAGGTAGAGGAGAGATACTAGTAGGGCTAGGTAGAGGAGAGATACTAGTAGGGCTAGGTAGAGGAGGGTGGAGAGAGGACAGATACTAGTAAGGCTAGGTAGAGGAGAGATACTAGTAGGGCTAGGTAGAGGAGGGTGGAGAGAGGAGAGATACTAGTAGGGCTAGGTAGAGGAGAGATACTAGCAGGGCTAGGTAGAGGAGGGTAGACAGAGGAGAGATACTAGTAGGGCTAGGTAGAGGAGAGATACTAGTAGGGCTAGGTAGAGGAGAGATACTAGTAGGGCTAGGTAGAGGAGAGATACTAGTAGGGCTAGGTAGAGGAGAGATACTACTAGGGCTAGGTAGAGGAGAGATACTAGTGGGGCTAGGTAGAGGAGAGATACTAGTAGAGCTAGGTAGAGGAGAGATACTAGTAGGGCTAGGTAGAGGAGGGTGAAGAGAGGACAGATACTAGTAAGGCTAGGTAGAGGAGAGATACTAGTAGGGCTAGGTAGAGGAGGGTAGACAGAGGAGAGATACTAGTAGGGCTAGGTAGAGGAGAGATACTAGTAGGGATAGGTAGAGGAGAGATACTAGTAGGGCTAGGTAGAGGAGGTTGGAGAGATGCTAGTAGGGCTGGGTAGAGGAGAGATACTAGCAGGGCTAGGTAGAGGAGAGATACTAGCAAGGCTAGGTAGAGGAGGGTAGACAGAGGAGAGATACTAGCAAGGCTAGGTAGAGGAGGGTAGACAGAGGAGAGATACTAGCAAGGCTAGGTAGAGGAGGGTAGACAGAGGAGAGATACTAGTAGGGCTAGGTAGAGGAGAGATACTAGTAGGGCTAGGTAGAGGAGAGATACTAGTAGGGCTAGGTATAGGAGGGTAGAGACAAGAGAGATACTAGTAGGGCTAGGTAGAGGAGGGTGGAGAGAGGAGAGATACTAGCAGGGCTAGGTAGAGGAGGGTAGACAGAGGAGAGATACTAGTAGGGCTAGGTAGAGGAGAGATACTAGTAGGGCTAGGTAGAGGAGAGATACTAGTAGGGCTAGGTAGAGGAGGGTGGAGAGAGGAGAGATACTAGTAGGGCTGGGTAGAGGAGAGATACTAGTAGGGCTAGGTAGAGGAGAGATACTAGTAGGGCTAGGTAGAGGAGAGATACTAGCAGGGCTAGGTAGAGGAGGGTAGACAGAGGAGAGATACTAGCAAGGCTAGGTAGAGGAGGGTAGACAGAGGAGAGATACTAGTAGGGCTAGGTAGAGGAGGGTAGACAGAGGAGAGATACTAGTAGGGCTAGGTAGAGGAGAGATACTACTAGGGCTAGGTAGAGGAGAGATACTACTAGGGCTAGGTAGAGGCGAGATACTACTAGGGCTAGGTAGAGGAGAGATACTACTAGGGCTAGGTAGAGGAGAGATACTACTAGGGCTAGGTAGAGGAGAGATACTACTAGGGCTAGGTAGAGGAGAGATACTAGTTGGGCTAGGTAGAGGAGAGATACTAGTTGGGCTAGGTAGAGGAGAGATACTAGTTGGGCTAGGTAGAGGAGAGATACTAGTAGGGCTAGGTAGAGGAGAGATACTAGTAGGGCTAGGTAGAGGAGGGTGGAGAGAGGACAGATACTAGTAAGGCTAGGTAGAGGAGAGATACTAGTAGGGCTAGGTAGAGGAGGGTGTAGAGAGGAGAGATACTAGTAGGGCTAGGTAGAGGAGAGATACTAGTAGGGCTAGGTATAGGAGGGTAGAGACAGGAGAGATACTAGTAGGGCTAGGTAGAGGAGGGTGGAGAGAGGAGAGATACTAGCAGGGCTAGGTAGAGGAGGGTAGACAGAGGAGAGATACTAGTAGGGCTAGGTAGAGGAGAGATACTAGTAGGGCTAGGTAGAGGAGAGATACTAGTAGGGCTAGGTAGAGGAGGGTGGAGAGAGGAGAGATACTAGTAGGGCTGGGTAGAGGAGAGATACTAGTAGGGCTAGGTAGAGGAGAGATACTAGTAGGGCTAGGTAGAGGAGAGATACTAGCAAGGCTAGGTAGAGGAGGGTAGACAGAGGAGAGATACTAGCAAGGCTAGGTAGAGGAGGGTAGACAGAGGAGACATACTAGTAGGGCTAGGTAGAGGAGGGTAGACAGAGGAGAGATACTACTAGGGCTAGGTAGAGGAGAGATACTACTAGGGCTAGGTAGAGGAGAGATACTACTAGGGCTAGGTAAAGGAGAGATACTAGTAGGGCTAGGTAGAGGAGGGTACACAGAGGAGAGATACTAGTAGGGCTAGGTAGAGGAGAGATACTAGTAGGGCTAGGTAGAGGAGAGATACTAGTAGGGCTAGGTAGAGGAGAGATACTACTAGGGCTAGGTAGAGGAGAGATACTACTAGGGCTAGGTAGAGGAGAGATACTACTAGGGCTAGGTAGAGGAGAGATACTACTAGGGCTAGGTAGAGGAGAGATACTACTAGGGCTAGGTAGAGGAGAGATACTACTAGGGCTAGGTAGAGGAGAGATACTACTAGGGCTAGGTAGAGGAGAGATACTACTAGGGCTAGGTAGAGGAGAGATACTACTAGGGCTAGGTAGAGGAGAGATACTACTAGGGCTAGGTAGAGGAGAGATACTACTAGGGCTAGGTAGAGGAGAGATACTAGTTGGGCTAGGTAAAGGAGAGATACTAGTTGGGCTAGGTAGAGGAGAGATACTAGTAGAGCTAGGTAGAGGAGAGATACTAGTAGGGCTAGGTAGAGGAGGGTGGAGAGAGGACAGATACTAGTAAGGCTAGGTAGAGGAGAGATACTAGTAGGGCTAGGTAGAGGAGGGTAGACAGAGGAGAGATACTAGTAGGGCTAGGTAGAGGAGAGATACTAGTAGGGCTAGGTAGAGGAGAGATACTAGCAGGGCTAGGTAGAGGAGAGATACTAGTAGGGCTAGGTAGAGGAGAGATACTAGCAAGGCTAGGTAGAGGAGGGTAGACAGAGGAGAGATACTAGCAAGGCTAGGTAGAGGAGGGTAGACAGAGGAGAGATACTAGCAAGGCTAGGTAGAGGAGGGTAGACAGAGGAGAGATACTAGCAAGGCTAGGTAGAGGAGGGTAGACAGAGGAGAGATACTACTAGGGCTAGGTAGAGGAGAGATACTACTAGGGCTAGGTAGAGGAGAGATACTACTAGGGCTAGGTAGAGGAGAGATACTACTAGGGCTAGGTAGAGGAGAGATACTACTAGGGCTAGGTAGAGGAGAGATACTACTAGGGCTAGGTAGAGGAGAGATACTACTAGGGCTAGGTAGAGGAGAGATACTACTAGGGCTAGGTAGAGGAGAGATACTACTAGGGCTAGGTAGAGGAGAGATACTACTAGGGCTAGGTAGAGGAGAGATACTAGTTGGGCTAGGTAGAGGAGAGATACTAGTAGGGCTAGGTAGAGGAGAGATACTAGTAGGGCTAGGTAGAGGAGAGATACTAGTGGCGCTAGGTATAGGAGGGTGGAGAGAGGACAGATACTAGTAAGGCTAGGTAGAGGAGAGATACTAGTAGGGCTAGGTAGAGGAGGTTGGAGAGATACTAGTAGGGCTGGGTAGAGGAGAGATACTAGCAGGGCTAGGTAGAGGAGGGTGGACAGAGGAGAGATACTAGCAGGGCTAGGTAGAGGAGGGTGGAGAGAGGAGAGATACTAGCAGGGCTAGGCAGAGGAGGGTAGACAGAGGAGAGATACTAGTAGGGCTAGGTAGAGGAGGGTGGAGAGAGGAGAGAGTAGTAGGGCTAGGTAGAGGAGAGATAGTAGTAGGGCTAGGTAGAGGAGAGATACTAGTAGGGCTAGGTAGAGGAGAGATACTAGTAGGGCTAGGTAGAGGAGAGATACTAGTAGGGCTAGGTAGAGGAGAGATACTAGTAGGGCTAGGTAGAGGAGAGATACTAGTAGGACTAGGTAGAGGAGAGATACTAGTAGGGCTAGGTAGAGGAGAGATACTAGTAGGGCTCGGTAGAGAGAGAGGAGAGGAGGAGGATGAGAGGATGAGAGAAGAGGGGAAGATGGAGAGAAGAGAATGGAATGGAAAGGGGGAGAATAGAAAGGGCAGAGAGGAGACAGGAGGATGGAGAAAGGAGAGAAGGCTGAAGAGAGGAGGACGGAGACAGAGGAGGATGGAGAGGGGAAGGGAACGCGAACTGGAAGATGAGTAGGAAAGTAGTGTGTGTGACCTCTAACCTTGAGGGTCTCAAGCTCCATCTCCAGCTGTTTAGAATAGACTTCGCTGTGGTCGCGCAGCTTTCGCTCCTTAGACGCCTCTGCCTTGGCATCCTCCAACTGAGCCTCCAACTAACAAACACACGGAGACAAAGCAGAGGTCAACATCACACACTAAAGTTTCATAGCCCTTTACCAGGATAGATTTACCCATGCATATAACACGTTTGGGTAAATCTATCATCTATGAACGTTTGAATATCTGACCATGTTCTGTTATAATCTCCACCGGGCACAGCCAGAAGAAGACTGGCCATCCCTCAGAGCCTGCTTCCTCTCTAGGTTTCTACCTAGGTTCTGGCCTTTCTAGGGAGTTTTTCCTAGCCACTGTGCTTCTACACCTGCATTACTTGCTGTTTGGGGTTTTAGGCTGGGTTTCTGTACAGCACTTTGAGATATTAGCTGATGTAAGAAGGGCTTTATAAATACATTTGATTGATTGATTCTCACTCTGAAACACATTTATTCATTAGTATGCATTGTGTCAATATGTGTATTACCATTATGCATACCAGTATTGCATATATGAATTAACAGTGAGGAGATAACATTGGCTTATCACCCTGCCATCATTGAGATACTAGTACTCTCTCTTCCTTTACTAGAGTCCCCATCACTGGCCCCATGAACTTTAGCTGGGGTCACCAACAACCATCTGGACCCTGTTAGCACTTAGCTCTGGGGTCACCAACAACCATCTGGACCCTGTTAGCACTTAGCATTTAGCTCTGGGGTCACCAACAACCATCTGGACCCTGTTAGCACTTAGCATTTAGCTCTGGGGTCACAAACAACCATCTGGACCCTGTTAGCATTTAGCTGAGGTCACCAACGACCATCTGGACCCTGTTAGCAATTAGCATTTAGCTGGGGTCACCAACAACCATCTGGACCCTGTTAGCACTTAGCGTTTAGCTCTGGGGTCAATAACAACCATCTGGACCCTGTTAGCACTTAGCTCTGGGGTCACCAACAATCATCTGGACCCTGTTAGCGCTTAGCGTTTAGCTCTGGGGAAGGATAGAGGAGGGTTTGGGGTTGTAGGCCTGGGGTGCATCTCAATAGTCTCAAGTGGCCTCCATTCCTTGTTCAGATTAGAGCAGACGAGGGAGAGGAGACACTAGAGCAATATGGAGAATGCCTACTAGGAATTTGCGTTCAACTGCCTAGCGACAATGCAGACAGCACCAGACAGGCGAGGCCCTCAAGGGAATACTGGCATTCAAATTGAGAAATGAATGAATGGATAACAAGAGAAGTTGTTCTGTGCTATCTGAATGACAGGAGAAGCCATAGCACCAAAACTGGTTGTGTGTTGAGGTTGAAAGTCTGGAATTGTTATACATACATAGACACACTCATATAGGCAGACACACACACAGAAATGTAATATAGATATGCCCTCATCACAGAACGCTAAAGTAGCTAAACGTTGCTAACACACTGCCACTTTGCCTCCAGCTTTGACAGCCCCTGCGGCTTGCTAACTTCACGATTGTTAGCACGCAAAGTGTTAGCAAACTTAATGTTGGCAAGCTAAATGTTGGCAAGCTATGTGTTATAAAGCTAAGTGTTATAAACGCTGAGTGTTATAAACGCTGAGTGATATAAACGCTGAGTGATATACAGCTAAGTATAACCCAAGCAAAGTGTTAGTTAGCTAAATATTAGCAAGCTAAGTGGTTAGTTAGCAAGCTAAATGTTAGCACGTTACGTGTTAGCGAGCTACACTCTGCTAGACAACTTTTACAACTCACCTCCTTGCGGGCCTTCTCGGTCTTGCGGATGTCCTGGCGCATGGCGTCCACCTTCTGCACAGCAGCGTCCATCTCCTCCTCCTTGTCGCGGAGCTGGCGTGAGAGGCGTTGCTTGGTGGAGCGCAGCTCGGCCATGCGCTCGCTCAGCTCAGAGAACTCCTGTAGGGCCAGCTTCCGCTGGCTGTGGGCCTCCTTCAGCTCCTTGGTCTGGGACTTGAGGCGCTCCAGGGACTCCACCAGTTGCTGTTGGTGGTGATAGGAGAGGGAAGGAGAGAGCGGATGAGGGAGGGGAGAGAGAGACAAAGAGAGAGGGGGGGCGAGAGAGTGGGCGAGGGAGGGGGGAGAGAGTAGAGAGTAGATGAGGGAGAGGGGGGTAGGTGAGAGTGGATGACGGAGGGGGGAGAGAGAGAGGGGAGAGTGGATGACGGAGGGGGGAGAGAGAGAGGGGAGAGTGGATGAGGTGGGGGAGAGAGAGAGGGGAGAGTGGATGAGGTGGGGGAGAGAGAGGGGGGTAGGCGAGATA
This sequence comes from Salmo salar, assembly GCF_965601325.2. Lineage (NCBI taxonomy): Eukaryota > Metazoa > Chordata > Actinopteri > Salmoniformes > Salmonidae > Salmo > Salmo salar. The sequence continues at coordinate 29,325,317 of NC_138305.1, forward strand.
GGCGTGGGAAGGTAGAGAAAGGAGGAAGGGTGAGGGAGGGAGAGAGAGAGAGAAGCAGCGAAATAAAAGAGCAGAAGAGGCACGAGACATGGGGAGAGGGAAAGACAGAATGACAGGCGCAGAAATTAAATGAGAGGGAGAGAGAAAGGAGGACAGCAAGAGTGACAGACACGAGGGGAGGGAGGAAGGAGACAAAGAAAACAAAACAAATCAGTAAACTACCAATTCTACCCTTTTCAACATTAAATACATTATCTCCAGCACCACCCCAACGTGTGAAAATTATGGGTTTCTATGGCCATGTCCGAGAGCATCAAATCCTTGATGCATTGTGGGTAAATGGTGACTGACTGCTCTACAAATAATAATGAGCAGTTGTTTATGACACAAGGTGATTTGTATATCAGTCAAACAAGCCCTTTGTTGTGAAGTAAACAAGATACAAGACAAGTATTTCTGATGACATCATCCGGACACACTGATGACATCATCTGATTTGAACAACTACGAGCAGGCAACGGTTTTGTATAGTCAACTAAACACAAACACTATCCCAGGGTAAAAGAAAGAGGATGGGGTCAAATAGTTTTGCTAATGGAATTAGACAGAAATGTGGCGTTTCTGTCCAGAACCCTGACTCCAGCTAACCCATGACATGATGGAATTAATCACAAGAAAAAGGTCCCAGTGTTTACACACCGCGGTGATCCAATGATCTGAGGATATTAGGTTAGGCTGTGTGTGTGTGTGTGTGTGTGTGTGTGTGTTAAAGCCTAATGCGTCATGAATGATAAAATGAGACCTGACATAGAGAGACAACCTCTATGCCGTGAATAGACAACGGTGAACTAACATTGGTCCTTGAGAGTTACAGTGTGTCCTGTGAATCATGTCAGCTCTAGTTATGCATTCACTTGACTGAATACACCCCTACGTTGTATTCACTAGACACCAAACAGAAGGAAGCAGACCGGAACGGGAAGGGACTGCCAGAACTTGTCCAATAACAAATGCTTGTTTTCATTTTCCTTTGCAAAAATAGGGGGGGGGGGGGGGGGTGTTACCTTGTGAATATCCTCCTTCTCCTGTCTCAGGGCTTTAACCTGTTTGTCCAGGGCCTTCAGCTTGGAGGAGGAGCTCTCGTAGTCCTGGCGCAGAGTCACCGCCTCCTCTAGCTGGTGCTCCAACCTATCAGAGTCTGAGTGGGGGCGAGAAGGGGAGGGACTTACTGGTTAGTGGGATGGTGATAGGTACTTGTGCTGCGCTGGAACAGCCCCAAAAGTGCAAACTGTGTGTTCGACCCAGACCCGGTTTAAATGATCTGTGTGTTCGAATCAGACCTGGTTTAAATGATCTGTGTGTTCGAATCAGACCTGGTTTAAATGATCTGTGTGTTCGAATCAGACCTGGTTTAAATGATCTGTGTGTTCGAATCAGACCTGGTTTAAATGATCTGTGTGTTCGAATCAGACCTGGTTTAAATGATCTGTGTGTTCGAATCAGACCTGGTTTAAATGATCTGTGTGTTCGAATCAGACCTGGTTTAAATGATCTGTGTGTTCGAATCAGACCTGGTTTAAATGATCTGTGTGTTCGAATCAGACCTGGTTTAAATGATCTGTGTGTTCAAATCAGACCTGGTTTAAATGATCTGTGTGTTCGAATCAGACCTGGTTTAAATGCCCAGACAGTGTTGGGTTGCCAGACGAGCCAACTAGCGGTGCGTTGCCAGATTGGGTTGCACAGAGAGCACTGACCTGCCAGTTTCTTCTTGAGCCGGTCGATCTCCTCGTTGAGCTTCTTCATCTCCTTGTCCCGGCCCAGGGTGCTGGCCCCGCGGCCCGGCCCGTGGAGAGACTGCACTGCTTGAGTGGACTCTGGAGGGGCCAGAAGGGGAAACACACAGGTTAAGGGTCAGAGATCATGTCCAAATTTACACTCAGGGTCACAGAGGTTGTTTATGTGTACATGTTGTCTATGTGTGTCTTTGTCCTCTACCGCCCCCTAGCTCACCCTGCAGTTTGCGGTTCAGCTCCTGCTTCTCCTGCTCCAGCCGGCGGATCCTCCTCTCAAAGGCTTCCACCTCCAGCCCCCCCTCCTGGTCCGGGGGAACCCCCTCTTCTCCTCCCCCATCCTGGGAGCTCCCATCGGACAGGCCGGCCCTGTTGACGCTGCCGCGGTCCGAGAAGCAGCTGTCCGTGGTGTAGGTGAAGCCCACGAAGGGCAGATGCTGGCCGGTGAAGCCACTGTGTGTGACTGGAGGAGCGATGTCCTGTTGGGTGGGGGGTGAGAGAAAGACACACAGAGACAGAGAGAAAGCCAAGGGGGGGGCATCAGATTAGTTAGAGTGGAACAGTCAAACATACCAAGAAAACAGCCAAGTAAAATGTTTACAACAGTAAACACCAGTTAGCTCTGGGCCGTTCAACTGAAGAACTGGAGGGCCCAAACAATTCAGTTTTTTATTCTTCCCTTCTAATCAGAGACCTAATCAAAGATCAGAGATTGATCTATTACTATCTGTTAAAAAAGAAAAACAGAAGTATTTTGGTTCTCCATGGCTGGAAGTTGAATAGTCAGCATTAGCTTGCTGGTTTCCCGGTAGTGTTAGCCAGCTAGCTGTTTTCTAGTTAGCCATCTAGCTAAGTTTTTATTATTTTAATTAGTGCTTGCTAGTCAGCTCATTTCCAGTTAGCTAGCCAGCTGGTTTCCAGGTAACATTAGCTAGCGAGCTGGTTTCCAGGTAACATTAGCTAGCTAGCGAGCTGGTTTCCAGGTAACATTAGCTAGCTAGCGAGCTGGTTTCCAGGTAACATTAGCTAGCTAGCGAGCTGGTTTCCAGGTAACATTAGCTAGCTAGCGAGCTGGTTTCCAGGTAACATTAGCTAGCGAGCTGGTTTCCAGGTAACATTAGCTAGCGAGCTCGTTTCCCCCAGTACACCCACCGGGTTTTTAAGAATATCGTCGTCCACGTCAAAGTTGGAGGTGTCAGATGGGGAGCTGACGTCGGGGATGTAGGGCGCCTCAGTGGAGCGGATGTGTTCCCAGTCGATGCCGGCGAAGAAGGGGTGATCCTTGAAGTCGCCGATGCCATTCTGGCCCAGGCGACGCTCGCGGCCGCAGATTAGGCGCGAGATCAGGTCCTTGGCGTCCTCCGACACGTCACAGATGTTTGAGGGGAACTGGAAACGCTCCTGTGAGAGAGAAGGGTGGAGAGAGGGAGAAGAAGAAGGGGATGAGAATTTGATTTTCTTTTTTAAAGTTCCTTTAATTGGGTCATTAGCACACATTACACAAACATCACATTTCCCCCCTAACACACACACCAGCAAAATAATCAGGACGTGGGGGGTGTGTGTGTGAGAGTGAGTGAGTGAGTGAGTGAGTGAGTGAGTGAGTGAGTGAGTGAGTGAGTGAGTGAGTGAGTGAGTGAGAGAGAGAGAGAGAGAGAGACGGACGGGGGAGGAGCGAGAGATGGGGGGGTGAGCTAGAGAGACGGGGGGAGAGAGACAGAGAGACGGGGGGAGAGAGACAGAGAGACAGAGAGACGGGGGGAGAGAGACAGAGAGACGGGGGGAGAGAGACAGAGAGACGGGGGGAGAGAGACAGAGAGACGGGGGGAGAGAGACAGAGAGACGGGGGGGAGAGAGACAGAGAGACGGGGGGGAGAGAGACAGAGACGGGGGGGGGAGAGAGAGAGAGACGGGGGGGAGAGAGACAGAGAGACGGGGGGGAGAGAGACAGAGAGACGGGGGGAGAGAGACAGAGAGACGGGGGGAGAGAGACAGAGAGACGGGGGGAGAGAGACAGAGAGACGGGGGGAGAGAGACAGAGAGACGGGGGGAGAGAGACAGAGAGACGGGGGGAGAGAGACAGAGAGACGGGGGGAGAGAGACAGAGAGACGGGGGGAGAGAGACAGAGAGACGGGTGTTTGACAGAGACGGGTGTTTGACAGAGACGGGGGTTTGACAGAGACGGGGGTTTGACAGAGACGGGGGTTTGACAGAGACGGGGGTTTGACAGAGACGGGGGTTTGACAGAGACGGGGGTTTGACAGAGACGGGGGTTTGACAGAGACGGGGGTTTGACAGAGACGGGGGTTTGACAGAGACGGGGGTTTGACAGAGACGGGCTATAAACAAGTAATAGCTGAGAATGAGACAGAACCAGAGACAGAACCAGAGACAGGGAGAACGTGTTTGATAACGCATGACAAGCACCAGTTTAGATACTGACAGAGACTTTGATGAAAATAGCTGTTAGAAAGTAGGCTAGTGTTTCAGGAACTGGACCCTTGAGAAGGAGCATTAACCTGGATAGCAACACCCGTTGCTGACAGGTGTATAAAATCGAGCACACTGCCATGCAATCTCCATAGACAAACATTGCCAGTATAATGGCCTTACTGAAGAGCTCTGTGATTATCGACATGGCACCGTCATAGGATGCCACCTTTCCAACAAATCATCTAGGAGCAACAACAGCTCAGCCGCGAAGTGGTAGGCCACACAAGCTAACAGAACAGAACCGGCGAGTGCTGAAGCGCATAAAAATAGCCTGTCCTCGGTTGCAATACTCAATGCCGAGTTCCAAAGTGCCTCTGGAAGCAACGTCAGCACAAGAACTGTTAGTCGGGAGCTTCATGAAATGGGTTTCCATGGCCGAGCAGCCGCACACAAGCCTAAGATCACCATGCTCAATTCCAAGCGTTGGCTGGAGTGGTTTAAAGCTCGCCACCATTGGAAACGCATTCTCTGGGGTGATGAATCACGCTTCCCCATCTGGCAGTCCGAAGGACTAATCTAGGTTTGGCGGATGCCAGGAGAACACTTTGTCTGAATACATAGTGCTAATTGTAAAGCTTGGTGGAGGAGGAATAATGGTCTAGGGCTGTTTTTCATGGTTCTGGCTCCTTAGATCCAGTGAAGGGAAATCTTAACACTACAGCATAGATTCTAGACGATTCTGTGCTTCCAACTTTGCGGCAACAGTTTGGGGAAGGCCCTTTCCTGTTTCAGCATGACTATGCCCCCGTGCACAAAGCGAGGTCCATACAGAACTGGTTTGTCGAGATCGGTGTGTGGAAGAATTTGACTGGCCTGCACAGAACCCTGACCTCAACCCAATCGAACACCTGGGTTGAATTGGAACACTGACTGCGAGCCAGGCCGAATCGCCCAACATCAGTTCCTGACCTCACGAATGCTGTTGTGGCTGAATGGAAGCAAGTCCCTGCAGCAATAATATTTTTTAAACGTAACCTTTATTTAACTAGGCAAGTCAGTTATGAACAAATTCTTATTTAGAATGACAGCCTACCGGGGAACAGTAGGTTAACTGTCTTGTTCAAGGGCAGAACGACAGATTTTTACCTTGTCAGCTCGGGGATTTAAACCTTTCAGTTACTGGCCCAACGCTCTAACCACTAGGCTACCTGCCACCCCAATGTTCCAACATCTAGTGGAAAGCCTTCACAGAAGAGTGGAGGCTGTTATAGCAGCAAATGGGGAACCAACTCCATATTAATGCCCATGACATTGAAATGAGATGTTCGACGAGCAGGTATCCAGATACATTTGGTCATGTAGTGTATCTTGAACTAAACAATCCATTAAACATTATCAACTATTTCAACCGATTAATAATCCAAAAGGTTTGTTATATTTAATAAGTGTAGCATATAATTAACTGTGAAATACTGTACATTTGGAAGCAAACAATCAATAAATCATGAATCAAAATCATTAATTATTAAAATGTTTGGAATATTTAGCACTTATTGCTGGCCCATAGATCTGGTATAGACTAGCTCTTCTGGTCGTTTTGAGTCTGAAGATCGTTGTCAGTTTGCGGAGCATTCCTTCTTTTGACATGCATAATAGAATATATGTATATTGCTTGTTACCAAGGCAGTTTGGATGCTGATGACACACACACAAGCTAAATTCCCTACATCGACATTGTTGCAAGCTAGGCACCAGGGACCCCTGGCTTTGTTCTGCCTCAGAGGTACACTACATGCTTGTCCCTACACCCGGACCTATGATCACATTTCCCTATCCATACCTGTGGCTAGTGGCGCTCTCCCAATTCTCTTGCATGACATCCTATCCTTGTTTCCTTTCCTTAATGACTACTGTTTTCATGAATGGACGCTAATTAAAATGGTAGACTTCTGAGACTCGTTTTCCACTTTCCCTCGCAAGGTTGTCACCACAACCTAAAAACTTTTCACCTAAATGTCAGCCAGTTTCCTCAAGTTTACCTCGTGGTTCATGATCTTGCCGTAGGTCTCCACCAGGGACTCTGCATAGAAGGGCGTCTCCCCGTAGAGCATCTCGTACATACATACCCCCAGCGACCACCAGTCACACTCTGGACCGTACTTCCCCATGCCGTCCTCCATGGCCTGCAGGATCTCAGGGGAAATGTAGTCCGGAGTGCCTACAGCCACAGATGACTGGACCTGGAAGAGTGAGGTTAGGAACTACAAATGAGAGGGTTGAAGTAAAGTGAACTCAGAGAAACACTTTACGTTGTACATGTAAAAAACGATCCAAATCAAATCGTATTTGTCACATGCTTGGTAAACAACAGGTGTAGACTAACAGTGAAATGCTTACTGACGGGCCCTTCCCAACAATGCAGAGAGAGAAAGAGAAATAGTAGAAAGTATATTTCTGTTTTGAAAATAATAACACCAGGAATACATAGAAAAATAATAACTGACATGAGGTGTGTGTGTGTTTTCATAATAAGAGTATTAACTTATTAAAAACCGATTGAGTTTGCTTTGACCTGGATTCAAATATTTTGAGTCGTTGCTCTAGCCTGTATAGAGTGTCAGATGGGCGGGTTTGGAGTTTTGAGACTATTCTATTGGTCCATTAAGCCAGGCAAGCTCAATCAAGCACAGATTAAGTATTTTAAATTATTTCAAATAGTATCTGAACCCAGGTCAGGAGATGAGGAATATAGTGAATCTTGCTATACTCCCCCTTAGAATTTGATGAAGTGATTGAAGGCCTAACGGTTGGGCTATACATTTGACATCACTATCAGACCCCTTTCACTAAAACCCTGAACCTCCATACATCTGACAAATCACCTTGAACCTCGGGTCAATTTCTGTCTCAGACGAAAATTCATTTTCTTTCACACAAACAGCTGAGTAGTACAAAGGGGCTCTGTGGTAGAATCTCTGAGCGATGAAAAAACGAATGAAAACTTAGCACGAGAGAGCAGAAAAGGAGTTGAGCCATAAAGTTATTTAATAAAACAGTGTGAACCCTCTATTAATTCACACTATAAAAACCATTAGGATCCATGAGAGCCCTTGAATGAGTCCCAAATGGCACCCTATTCTCTAGACCAGGGCTGCCCAACCCTCTTCCTGGAGATGTACTGTCCTGTAGGTTCAGTCCAACCTTAATTTAGCATATCTGATTCAGCTAGTTAAGGTCTTGTTGAGCAGCTAATTAGTAGAATCAGGTGTGTTAATTTAGGGTTGGACTGAAAACCCAGAGGACAGTACATCTCCAGGATGAGGGTTGGGCAGCCCTGCTCTAGATAGGGCTCTGGTCAAAAGTAGTGCACTACGTTACCCATAGGGCTCTGGTCAAAAGTAGTGCACTACTTTTGACCAGAGCCCTATGGGTAACGTAGTGCACTGTAACAAATAGGGTGCCATTTGGGATTTTACTGCCCTTCTTTACATTTTACACCCGCTGAATTCAGATGGCATATCATGTCGTTTACTTTCTTTATTTTCATTTTCTATTTACAGTAGTGCAATAAGGATGGGGGTAAATTTGAGCTGGAGTAAAACAGATTAAGCCTAGAGATGATAAGTTGGTGTCGAAGGCCTGGACTGTCCTTAATCTTTGTGTAAGAAGTTTAAAATCACAGACTATAGACATCCAGTCAATGCTGATTACAAATCTAAATGTTACTTCATGACTAAACCCTAATTGACCATATTTATTTTTGTCATTTAATCAGGGTCTGTGAAAAGGCCACAGTGAATCAAATCGTTTGATCATCAACAGCCAACTGTGAGACCGAACTCTGATTATATAGCCAGCATTATTATTTGAATCCACTAAAACTAGGTAATGATGGTGATAACGATAGCTGTTGTGTAATCTGTTGTGTAGACATTTCCTCGTTATTGAGCATTGGTTTAAAGCTGCTGTTATTGCTACTACTGGAGTGGGTTGAAATTGCCCTTGACGCTGATCTGGGTAAGTTCTTAATTTCCCCCACTAATAGTTAAGGTTAGGATTGGGGCAGGAGATTTGTTCCTAGTGGAAACTTCACCCCCAGAGCACGGCCGTTGTATGAATGTTGGTTTCACTTCTGCTAGTCATTCTCTTTACCGTTGTTCAGTTCCTTGTTGTACGGATAGAATTAGAATATTAAAATGTCAAGTCATTGTATTTCTATAGTTGTATGTATTTACTCTAAGTCACTCATCATTGACCTGAGTAAAGTGTGGGAGAGCCTCCTATTGGCCACTGACTGACACTGCATCCCAAATGGCACCCTATTCCCTATGTAGTGTACTACTTTGGACCAGAACCATATGGGTCCTGGCTAAAAGTAGTGTACTAGAGAATTGGGTGCCATGTCCGCTATTTTAGCGGTTGTGACAAACAGAGTGGGTCTCTGTTTTCGTCCTACAAATGTGGCTCTAAATCTTTGAACGGTTGGAGCTACTTGCTATTATGATTGAAATGCTCACCGGCCGTGTAGGAAACGTTACAAGGGACCGTGACAAAACCACAATTGAAAGCAATGCAGATCTTCTCTACACAAACAATTGCTAGGCCTACCTGATGAGCTTACCTGACGTTTTCCTGAACTTTCCAATACTTTTCTGATGCATTTCAGATACATACTGATGCAACCACAAATCTGTAAAACTTTCACGTAGGCTACTCAAGTGATTTGACATCTTTTCTTATTAGCCTTTATGAATATAAAAACTTGGTGCAGTTTATGCTACAACCAGGTAAAAAAAAGGACATTATTTATATTACAATATAAAGTGCCTTGAGAAACTATTCATATCACTTGATTCTATATTTTGTGGTGTTACCTTCCTGAATTCAAAATGGATTAAATATATTTTTCATTCATCTACACACAATATCCCACAATGACTAAGTGAAAACATGTTTAGACATTTTAGCACATTTATTGAAAATGAAATCTAGAAATATCTGATTTACATAAGTATTGACACCCCTGAATCAATACATGTTTGAATCTCCTTTGGCAGTGATTATAGCTGTGAGTATTTCTGGGTAAGTCTCTAAGAGCTTTCCACACCTGGATTGTGCAACATTTGCCTATTATTCTTTAAGCTCTGTCAAGTTGGTTGTTGATCATTGCTAGACAGCCATTTTCACAATAGATTTTCAAGCCGATTTAAGTCAAAACTGTAACTAGGCCATTCAGGAACATCCAATGTCATCTTAGGTTATTTTCCTGCTGAAAGGTGAATTTTCAGTTTCTTTTTATCAACAAAAGAAAACTCCCTAGTCCTTGCCGATGACAAGCATACCCATAACATGATGCAGCCATTACCATGCTTGAAAATATGAAGAGTGGCCGTCAGTGATGTTTTTGTCCCCAAGCGTAACGCTCTCTTTTCAGGACATAGAGTTAATTTCGATGTAACACATTTGCAGTTTTACCTTATTGCAACTGTCATTTAGGTTAGTATTGAGGAGTAACTACGATGTTGTTGATCCATCCACAGTTTTCTCCCATCACAGCCATAAATAAATGTAAATGCTGTAAATGTTCTAAAGTCACCATTTCCTTCCTCTCCGGCAACAGTTATAGGAAGGACGCCTATGTCATTGTAGTGACTGGGTGTATTGATACACCATCCAAAGTGTAATTAATAACTTCACCATGTTCAAAGGGATATTCAATGTCTGTCTCTTGTTTTTGACCCATCTACCAATAGGCGCCCTTCTTCGCGACAGGCACTGGAAAACCTCCTTGGTCTGTGGTCGAATCTGTGTTTGAAATTCACTACTCGACTGAGGGACCTTACAGATACTGTAACTGTATGTGTGGGGTACAGAGATGAGGTAGTCGTTCACAAATCATGTTAAACCCCATTATTGCACACACAGTGTCCATGAGTCATTGCAACGTTGTATTTGATTTGTTAGGCAAATCTTTACTCCTGAATTTATTTAGGCCTGCCATAACAAAAGGGGTTAAATACTTAGATTTAAATAGTTTATTAATTTGTAAAAAAAAAAAAAAAAAAATTCAACATCACTGACATTATGGTGTATTGTGTGTAGGCCAGTGAGACAAAAAAAAATGCGATTTAATACATTTTTAAATTCATGCTGTAAAATCAAAAAGTGGAAAAAGTAAATTGGTGTGAATACATTCTGAAGGCACTGTAGGTAAAACCACTATCGGCGAAACAGAGATCAGATATAGGCTTGTTGGGGCGGCAGCATAGCCTAGTGGTTAGAGCATTGGACTAGTAACCGAAAGGTTGCAAGTTCAAATCCCCGAGCTGACAAGGTACAAATCTGTCGTTCTGCCCCTGAACAAGGAGCGAGGCAGACAGAGCGTCCAAGGCCGTAATTGAAAATAAGAATTTGTTTTTAACTGGTAAAAAGATTTTAAAAAAATGTCGATAGATTATTCTAAATATTATTGTAGTAGTAGGCCTACCTACCCAACAACCTCATTCCATGGGGTTACTGACCACCATCCACTGAATTAATAACAAGAAGTACTGATTATTTGGCCTTAGGGAAAAGAAAAAATAGCCATGGAAGAGGTGCTGCAGATCAATTTAAATACATCTGCAAAATGTATAGAATTACTCCTATCTGAAATAGACCAGGAATAATGAGGACTATTTTATTTATTTTTTATATCTTTTTTAAAAATGTTGTGGGTTGTGTTTTATCACGACTAGTGCATGTAGGACTACAGTTGCGGAGCCAATTGGGCAGCAGGCCTGGTAAATATCAAACCCCTGATTGTTGAGTAGTGGCTGTCAGTGAACAGCAGGCAGCAGCTTTCGCAATATTTCAAAATACTATTGCTGGAAAAACAGTTTGAAAAGCAAATGGCTACTCTAATCTGTGTAGGCTGTAATGTTGGTCATTTGTGTGGTATTAAAAAATATACATTTTGTGGGGCGTGTGTGGGGGGGGCGTGTGAGGCATGTGGGGCGTGTGTGGCATGTGGGGGGGCGTGTGGGGAGTGGGGGGCGAGGGGCGTGTCTGGTGCGTGTGTGGTGCGTGGGGGGTCTGGGGTGTGTATGGGGTGTGATGTCTGGGGTGGGTGTGGGGTCTGGTGCGTGGGGGGTCTGGGGTGTGTATGGGGTGTGATGTCTGGGGTGTGGGGTCTGTGTTGCTCACCGTGCCGTCCTGCATCATTTTCAGGCAGGAGCCAAAGTCGGCCAGACGGATATGACCCTTCATGTCTAACAGCACGTTGTCTGGTTTGATATCTCTGGAGGGAGAGAGAGAGACAGAGAGAGACAGAGAGAGAGAGCGAGAGAGAGCGAGAGAGAGCGAGAGAGAGCGAGAGAGAGCGAGAGAGAGAGAGAGAGAGAGAGAGCGAGCCAGACAGACAGCGAGCGAGCCAGAGAGAGAGAGCGAGCCAGAGAGAGCGAGCGAGGAGCGAGCCAGACAGCCAGACAGCGAGAGAGCGAGCGAGGAGCGAGGCAGACAGCGAGAGAGCGAGCGAGGAGCGAGGCAGACAGCGAGAGAGCGAGCGAGGAGCGAGGCAGACAGCGAGAGAGCGAGCGAGGAGCGAGCCAGACAGCGAGAGAGCGAGCGAGGAGCGAGGCAGACAGAGCGAGGAGCGAGGCAGACAGAGCGAGGAGCGAGTCAGACAGAGCGAGGAGCGAGGCAGACAGAGCGAGGAGCGAGGCAGACAGAGCGAGGAGCGAGGCAGACAGAGCGAGGAGCGAGGCAGACAGAGCGAGGCAGACAGAGCGAGGAGCGAGGCAGACAGAGCGAGGAGCGAGGCAGACAGAGCGAGGAGCGAGGCAGACAGAGCCGAGGAGCGAGGCAGCAGCGAGCGAGGAGCGAGGCAGACAGAGCGAGCGAGGAGCGAGGCAGACAGAGCGAGCGAGGAGCGAGGCAGACAGAGCGAGCGAGGAGCGAGGCAGACAGAGCGAGCGAGGAGCGAGGCAGACAGAGCGAGCGAGGAGCGAGGCAGACAGAGCGAGCGAGGAGCGAGGCAGACAGAGCGAGCGAGGAGCGAGGCAGACAGAGCGAGCGAGGAGCGAGGCAGACAGAGCGAGCGAGGAGCGAGGCAGACAGAGCGAGCGAGGAGCGAGGCAGACAGAGCGAGCGAGGAGCGAGGCAGACAGAGCGAGCGAGGAGCGAGGCAGACAGAGCGAGCGAGGAGCGAGGCAGACAGAGCGAGCGAGGAGCGAGGCAGACAGAGCGAGCGAGGAGCGAGGCAGACAGAGCGAGCGAGGAGCGAGGCAGACAGAGCGAGCGAGGAGCGAGGCAGACAGAGCGAGCGAGGAGCGAGGCAGACCGAGCGAGCGAGGAGCGAGGCAGACCGAGCGAGCGAGGAGCGAGGCAGACCGAGCGAGCGAGGAGCGAGGCAGACAGAGCGAGCGAGGAGCGAGGCAGACAGAGCGAGCGAGGAGCGAGGCAGACAGAGCGAGCGAGGAGCGAGGCAGACAGAGCGAGCGAGGAGCGAGGCAGACAGAGCGAGCGAGGAGCGAGGCAGACAGAGCGAGCGAGGCAGACAGAGAGAGAGAGCGAGCGAGGCAGACAGAGAGAGAGAGCGAGCGAGGCAGACAGAGAGAGAGAGCGAGCGAGGCAGACAGAGAGAGAGAGCGAGCGAGGCAGACAGAGAGAGAGAGAGCGAGCGAGGCAGACAGAGAGAGAGAGCGAGCGAGGCAGACAGAGAGAGAGAGCGAGCGAGGCAGACAGAGAGAGAGAGCGAGCGAGGCAGACAGAGAGAGAGAGCGAGCGAGGCAGACAGAGAGAGAGAGCGAGCGAGGCAGACAGAGAGAGAGAGCGAGCGAGGCAGACAGAGAGAGAGAGCGAGCGAGGCAGACAGAGAGAGAGAGCGAGCGAGGCAGACAGAGAGAGAGAGCGAGCGAGGCAGACAGAGAGAGAGAGCGAGCGAGGCAGACAGAGAGAGAGAGCGAGCGAGGCAGACAGAGAGCGAGCGAGGCAGACAGAGAGAGAGAGCGAGGCAGACAGAGAGAAGAGAGCGAGGCAGACAGAGAGAGAGAGCGAGCGAGGCAGACAGAGAGAGAGAGCGAGCGAGGCAGACAGAGAGAGAGCGAGCGAGGCAGACGAGAGAGAGAGAGAGAGAGAGCGAGCGAGGCAGACAGAGAGAGAGAGAGAGCGAGCGAGGCAGACAGAGAGAGAGAGAGAGCGAGGCAGACAGAGAGAGAGAGCGAGCGAGGCAGACAGAGAGAGAGAGCGAGGCAGACAGAGAGAGCGAGCGAGGCAGACAGAGAGAGCGAGCGAGGCAGACAGAGAGAGCGAGAGAGAGCGAGCGAGGCAGACAGAGAGAGAGCGAGCGAGCGAGGCAGACAGAGAGAGAGAGAGCGAGCGAGGCAGACAGAGAGAGAGAGAGCGAGCGAGGCAGACAGAGAGAGAGAGAGCGAGCGAGGCAGACAGAGAGAGAGAGAGAGAGAGCGAGGCAGACAGAGAGAGAGAGAGAGCGAGCGAGGCAGACAGAGAGAGAGAGAGAGCGAGCGAGGCAGACAGAGAGAGAGAGAAAGCGAGCGAGGCAGACAGAGAGAGAGAGAGAGCGAGCGAGGCAGACAGAGAGAGAGAGAGAGAGCGAGGCAGACAGAGAGAGAGAGAGAGCGAGCGAGGCAGACAGAGAGAGAGAGAGAGCGAGCGAGGCAGACAGAGAGAGAGAGAGCGAGCGAGGCAGACGGAGAGAGAGAGAGCGAGCGAGGCAGACAGAGAGAGAGAGAGAGCGAGGCAGACAGAGAGAGAGAGAGCGAGGCAGACAGAGAGAGAGAGAGCGAGGCAGACAGAGAGAGAGCGAGCGAGGCAGACGAGAGAGAGAGCGAGCGAGGCAGACAGAGAGAGAGCGAGCGAGGCAGACAGAGAGAGAGAGAGCGAGGCAGACAGAGAGAGAGCGAGCGAGGCAGACAGAGAGAGAGCGAGCGAGGCAGACAGAGAGAGAGCGAGCGAGGCAGACAGAGAGAGAGCGAGCGAGGCAGACAGAGAGAGAGCGAGCGAGGCAGACAGAGAGCGAGCGAGGCAGACAGAGAGCGAGCGAGGCAGACAGAGAGCGAGCGAGGCAGACAGAGAGCGAGCGAGGCAGAGAGAGGCAGACAGACAGAGACAGGTGGACGGGCAGACAGAGGGGCAGACAGAGGGGCAGACAGAGGGGCAGACAGAGGGGCAGACAGAGGGGCAGACAGAGGGGCAGACAGAGGGGCAGACAGAGAAACAGACAGAGAGACAGAAACGGGTTAGGATAAGGTAAGTGCATAAAACCAACCTCTCCACCAATATAAAGCCCTGTTTATCACTATGTGACATTGTATCGGATTCACTCTGAGAATGTACAGTTCAATAACACACAGCACACACACACACACACCATATACACAGCCCTCCGCTCCTTCCCCCTTAACATTTCTCTCCCGGGTGGTTCTCTGAGCTGAACAGCTTGTCATTGTTCATCTACCCTCCCTCTCCTTTCCCTCTCTCCCGATCCCCCTCTCCTCACGCTCCCTGGCTTGACGCAGGCCACACACACTGTGCCCTCTGTTGTACTAACCCTGGCACCACACTGGGCACAGCGGGCACGGAGTAAACACCTAAACACACCCAGCCCAACGCAAAGTAACAGGCCACACACACACACACACACACACACACGAGTCATTTACAATATCACAACCACACACAGAACATTTCATTCATAAGTCTCTCTCTCATACAGGAGACCCACACACACACACATACAAACACACACCCATTTGTTTATACATTTCTCTTTACTCACACAAACTCCCAACCACTAGAGTAAGATGTGTTTGTCAATCAGTGCACTGAACCAATCTACCAAGGCTAATTTCAGACAAGATTTCTCATCCATCCTTACACCTTTCTTAGCTTCATTGCTTCCTTCCTTGATTAATTCACTGATCAGCTACTTCTGAGATGGAAACCATCCAAACATATACAGATCAGTGTTGACTTCAAGGAAGGAAGGAAAGAAAGATAGAAAGCTGTATACAAAATATTGGAACAGGGCCGCAATGCTGTTTTGATATATAGACTTGTCTCTGTGTTTTGTTAGGCACTGGGCTTGAGTACAACCAGACTATAAACACTGTCAGTGTGTGTGTTTGTGTGTCAGAGTACGTGTGCCTCAGAGAGAAAGTAGGCTTCCCAACTCTTTCGTTCTGTTGCTCCGTCTCTCTTGTTCACACTCCATCTCTCTCATCAATTCCCTTCTATCCCATCCTCCATCTCTCTCTCTGTCGATTCATCTCGTCTCTCTCCCTCAATCTCTCCCCTATTTCGCTACAGTGCATCCCAGAAGGCCCTGTTCCATTTCGGCTCCTAGCCCCTTCCCTAGCCCCCTGTCCAGTGTTCCCAAATGTGAAAGGATGCCATAAGGTAGGGCGTTCACTCCCTGCTGTACAATGTAGAGAAAAACAGGACAATTCAAGGTGCTATGAAATGAAAGTCAAAACGTAATGAATCATTAGATTGTTCTCTACAATATTATAACCCTAATATACTTCTACTTGACAGTGTTGATGAAATTAAAATGTATATTTGCTGTGACCGTCACTGGCTTAGACTTTCGGCCACATTGTTGGCAATTACGCCTGATCCATCCCATTCAGATGGGGTAGGCACTGATGGGGTAGGCACTGATGGAAAGGGACTGTAGGTCAAAATGGTACCAGACTCTTCCGTCCTCTGTCTGCGGTCCAATTCTCTCCCTGTTCCATTCCTTCTCAAGGATTCCTAAGCATTAGATTGCTGTAAGCATGGGGGCTTAGAGGGAGTGTTCACCACATTCATCAAATAAGTCCTTCCTTTCCCTATTAAATCCATGAGGGGGAGTGAACAAGTGAACACTTCAGGAAGAAGGGTACTAGAGAATTGGAGAGCAGCCCTGGTCTGTGGCTAGAGCAGGAAGGAAACAGGCAGGATTGCTGGCCAGGACTCCGTTTCCCAGGGGGCATTGCTGCCAGGAAGAGGCCCCTCCATTATCCCACATCCACACAAGGCTGGCTGGTCAGTCATCTGGGTACAGGGTCAGTGACGTGGGGAGGGACTCCCTAACACACACATCAAACCTGCCAACCTTTTATGAGTATCACTTCAGCACGGCGACAGCACCCACTGCGCCCACACTACTCAAATCATATGCAAATGAAAATGTTTTAGACGAATAACAATGTTGGTAGAAGACTGGCTCAGTATTATCGGTAGGTTACAGACTTATGTATACATGGGGGGGAAAACGTATTCTAATTGGCTGGTCGGGCTGGATCCCAAGTGGGTGGGCCTATGCTCTCCCAAGCCCACCCTTGGCTGTGCCCCTGCCCAGTCTTAGATTAGGGCCTAATTTATTTCAATTAACTGATTTCCTTACATGAACTGTAACTCTGCAAAATCTTTGAAATTGCTTAATGTTGCGTTTATATTTTAATTCAGTATAAATGTACAATCAGGGCTCTGCCTAGGATTTTCTGACAAGGTGGTGTTGATGTAGGCCTAAGGTTGGGGGGGGGGGTCAGTCAAATTCCCCCTCAGGAAGTTGGAGCATTTAGACATTTTGAAAAACCTGTAACTGCCATTTCCTGAAACCTAGAGCCATAAATTATATTAAGTAATGTAGTGACGACTGAAGTGCTGGGTTTGATCCTAAATCAAATGGAGGTGGTCTCAATTACATTTTTCTAGAACATGCAACTACTGTCAAAGGACAACAGGGCTCTAAAAGACATCAGCCATTTCAGGTGACAGAGATAGAAAGAGGGAAAATGTAAATATGCAACGGCTAGGATGGGCTGTTACGACGACTAGGATGGGCTGTTACGACGACTAGGATGGGCTGTTACTAGGATGGGCTGTTACTAGGATGGGCTGTTACTAGGATGGGCTGTTA
This sequence comes from Salmo salar, assembly GCF_965601325.2. Taxonomy (NCBI): domain Eukaryota; kingdom Metazoa; phylum Chordata; class Actinopteri; order Salmoniformes; family Salmonidae; genus Salmo; species Salmo salar. The sequence goes on from NC_138305.1 coordinate 29,342,448, forward strand.
CAATGACTAGGATGGGTTGTGACTAGGATGGGTTGTGACTAGGATGGGTTGTTACTACAACTAGGATGGGGTGTTACTAGGATGGGTTGTTACTACGACTAGGATGGGGTGTTACTAGGATGGGTTGTTACTAGGATGGGGTGTTACTAGGATGGGGTGTTACTACGACTAGGATGGGCTGTTACTAGGATGGGCTGTTACTAGGATGGGCTGTTACTAGGATGGGCTGTTACTACGACTAGGATGGGCTGTTACGACGACTAGGATGGGCTGTTACTAGGATGGGCTGTTACGACGACTAGGATGGGCTGTTACTAGGATGGGCTGTTACGACGACTAGGATGGGCTGTTACTAGGATGGGCTGTTACGACGACTAGGATGGGCTGTTACTAGGATGGGCTGTTACGACGACTAGGATGGGCTGTTACTAGGATGGGCTGTTACGACGACTAGGATGGGCTGTTACTAGGATGGGCTGTTACGACGACTAGGATGGGCTGTTACTAGGATGGGCTGTTACGACGACTAGGATGGGCTGTTACTAGGATGGGCTGTTACGACGACTAGGATGGGCTGTTACTAGGATGGGCTGTTACGACGACTAGGATGGGCTGTTACTAGGATGGGCTGTTACGACGACTAGGATGGGCTGTTACTAGGATGGGCTGTTACGACGACTAGGATGGGCTGTTACTAGGATGGGTTGTTACAATGACTAGGATGGGTTGTTACTAGGATGGGTTGTTACTACAACTAGGATGGGTTGTTACTACAACTAGGATGGGGTGTTACTAGGATGGGTTGTTACTACGACTAGGATGGGGTGTTAGTAGGATGGGGTGTTACTACGACTAGGATGGGGTGTTACTACGACTAGGATGGGGTGTTACTAGGATGGGTTGTTACTACGACTAGGATGGGTTGTTACTACGACTAGGATGGGTTGTTACTACGACTAGGATGGGTTGTTACTACGACTAGGATGGGTTGTTACTACGACTAGGATGGGTTGTTACTACGACTAGGATGGGGTGTTACTAGGATGGGGTGTTACTACGACTAGGATGGGGTGTGACTAGGATGGGCTGTTACTACGACTAGGATGGGCTGTTACTACGACTAGGATGGGCTGTTACTACGACTAGGATGGGCTGTTACTACGACTAGGATGGGCTGTTACTACGACTAGGATGGGCTGTTACTACGACTAGGATGGGCTGTTACGACGATGGGCTGTTACGACGATGGGCTGTTACGACGATGGGCTGTTACGACGATGGGCTGTTACGACGATGGGCTGTTACGACGATGGGCTGTTACGACGATGGGCTGTTACGACGATGGGCTGTTACGACGATGGGCTGTTACGACGATGGGCTGTTACGACGATGGGCTGTTACGACGATGGGCTGTTACGACGATGGGCTGTTACGACGATGGGCTGTTACGACGATGGGCTGTTACGACGATGGGCTGTTACGACGATGGGCTGTTACGACGATGGGCTGTTACGACGATGGGCTGTTACGACTAGGATGGGCTGTTACGACTAGGATGGGCTGTTACGACGATGGGCTGTTACGACGACTAGGATGGGCTGTTACGACGACTAGGATGGGCTGTTACGACGACTAGGATGGGCTGTTACGACGACTAGGATGGGCTGTTACGACGACTAGGATGGGCTGTTACTAGGATGGGCTGTTACGACGACTAGGATGGGCTGTTACTAGGATGGGCTGTTACGACGACTAGGATGGGCTGTTACTAGGATGGGCTGTTACGACGACTAGGATGGGCTGTTACTAGGATGGGCTGTTACGACGACTAGGATGGGCTGTTACTAGGATGGGCTGTTACGACGACTAGGATGGGCTGTTACTAGGATGGGCTGTTACGACGACTAGGATGGGCTGTTACTAGGATGGGCTGTTACGACGACTAGGATGGGCTGTTACTAGGATGGGCTGTTACGACGACTAGGATGGGCTGTTACTAGGATGGGCTGTTACGACGACTAGGATGGGCTGTTACTAGGATGGGCTGTTACGACGACTAGGATGGGCTGTTACTAGGATGGGCTGTTACGACGACTAGGATGGGCTGTTACTAGGATGGGCTGTTACGACGACTAGGATGGGCTGTTACGACGACTAGGATGGGCTGTTACGACGACTAGGATGGGCTGTTACGACGACTAGGATGGGCTGTTACGACGACTAGGATGGGCTGTTACGACGACTAGGATGGGCTGTTACGACGACTAGGATGGGCTGTTACGACGACTAGGATGGGCTGTTACTAGGATGGGCTGTTACGACGACTAGGATGGGCTGTTACTAGGATGGGTTGTTACGACGACTAGGATGGGCTGTTACTAGGATGGGCTGTTACAATGACTAGGATGGGTTGTTCCTACAACTAGGATGGGGTGTTACTAGGATGGGTTGTTACTACGACTAGGATGGGTTGTTACTACGATGGGTTGTTACTACGACTAGGATGGGTTGTTACTATGACTAGGATGGGTTGTTACTAGGATGGGTTGTTACTACGATGGGTTGTTACTACGATGGGTTGTTACTACGATGGGTTGTTACTACGATGGGTTGTTACTACGACTAGGATGGGTTGTTACTACGACTAGGATGGGTTGTTACTACGATGGGTTGTTACTACGACTAGGATGGGTTGTTACTACGATGGGTTGTTACTACGACTAGTATGGGTTGTTAATGACTTCTGGACAACGAAAGAAAGTTGAAAACCAGTAGAACACGAGAGAAAGACAAACATTTTTTGGGGGGGGTTGCTAGCTTAGCTGTTAGCTGCTGCTCCTCCCTCCACACACACCTCTCCCTCCACACACACCTCTCCCTCCACACACACACACACACCTCTCCCTCCACACACACACACACCTACCTACCTCTTCACACACCCCCTCTCTTTACGCACAACTTCACACACTCAGAGCAAGATCTGCCTATTATAGATCAGTCACAGACACACCAATCACGGTTAACCCAGAACTAAAGTCTTGCGTAATTGGTCAGCTGCTCAACTAAGTTCAGGGTCCATAAGAGAAGAGATTTAGAGATGTTAGAACGAGGAGCTCCCCCACCCACCTCTCTCCCTCCCCAAAAGTCTCCTCACTAATTCGAAAGACGCGAACACCTGGGAAATTGTGATTTGTCCAAATAAACCCAAGCAGCGGAAACTATTGTTGCTCGTTAGCCATCACTGCCCATAGCATAAAGACTGTTATAAACTGGATGGTTTCGAGGCCCTGAATGCTGATTGGCTGACAGCCATAGTATATCAGACCGTATACCATGCGATTTACAAAACATGTATTTTTAACAGCTCTAATTACATTGGTAACCAGTTTATAATAGCAATAAGGCACCTCGGGGGTTTATTACCAATATACCACAGCTGTGAATATACCGAGAATGTGAAATGTCAGAATAATAGTACAGAGAATTATTTATTTCAGCTTTTATTTCTTTCATCACATTCACAGTGGGTCAGAAGTTTACATACACTCAATTAGTATTTGGTAGCATTGCATTTAAATTGTTTAACTTGGGTCAATGTTTCGGGTAGACTTCCACAAGCTTCCCATAATAAGTTGGGTGAATTTTGTCCCATTCCTCCTGACAGAGCAGGTGTAACTGAGTCAGGTTTGTAGGCCTCCTTGCTCGCACACACTTTTTCAGTTCTGCCCACAAATTTTCTATAGGATTGAGGTCAGGGCTTTGTGATGGCCACTCCAATACCTTGACTGTGTTGTCCTTAAGCCATTTCTCCAAAACTTTGGAATATGTTTGGAGTCATTGAGCATTTGGAAGACCCACTTGCGACTAAGCTTTAACTTTGACTGATGTCTTGAGATGTTGCTTCAACATATCCACATCATTTTCCTACCTCATGATGCCATCGATTTTGTGAAGTGCACCAGTCCCTCCTGCAGCAAAGCACCCCCACAACATGATGCTGCCACCCCCGTGCTTCACGGTCGGGATGGTGTTCTTCGGCTTGCAAGCGTCCCCCTTTTTCCTCCAAACATAACGATGGTCATTATGGCCAAACAGTTCTATTTTTGTTTCATCAGACCATTTCACCAAAAAGTACGATCTTTGTCCCCATGTGCAGTTGCAAACCGGCGGTTTTGTAGCAGTGGTTTCCTTCCTGAGCGGCCTTAAGGTTATGTCGATATAGAACTAGTTTTACTGTGGATATAGAAACTTTTGTACCTGTTTCCTCCAGCATCTACACAAGGTCCTTTGCTGTTGTTCTGAGATTGATTTGCACTTTTTGCAACAAAGTACGTTCATCTCTAGGAGACAGAACGCGTCTCCTTCCTGAGCGGTATGACGGCTGCGTGGTCCCATGGTGTTTATACTTGCGTACAATTGTTTGTACAGATGAACGTGGTACCTTCAGGCATTTGGAAATTGCTCCCAAGGATGAATCAGACTTGTCAAGGTCTACCATTTTTTTTGAGGTCTTAGCTGATTTATTTTGATTTTCCCATGATGTCAAGCAAAGAGGCACTGAGTTTGAAGGTAGGCCTTGAAATACATCCACAGGTACACCTCCAATTGACTCAAATGATGTCATTTAGCTTATCAGAAGCTTCTAAAGCCATGACATCATTTTCAGGAATTTTCCAAGCTGTTTAAAGACACAGTCAACTTAGACACAGTCACTCCCAGACAGTCCTAGCAAAATTCTTGCTTGAGAAATTGCTCTTTGCTTAAGTAGCTCTTTTTATTTATTAAACTTCTGACCCACTGGAATTGTGATACAGTGAATTATAAGTGAAATAATCTGTCTGTAAACAATTCTTGAAAAAATGACTTGTGTCATGCAAAGTAGATGTCCTAACCGACTTGCCAAAACTATAGTTTGTTAACAAGAAATTTGTGGAGTGGTTGAAAAACGAGTTTTAATGACTCCAACCTAAGTGTATGTAAAATTCTGACTTCAACTGTATATGTTGAAGAGGGTGGGGCTTAAGCTGCACCCGTCTCACCCCCTGGCTCTGTGGAAAGAAGTGTTTTTTGCCAAATTTAACCTCACACTTGTTGTCTACATGGATTATATAATGTCGTATGTTTTTCCCCCAATACCACTTTCCATCAATTTGTATAGCAGACCCTCATGCCAAATTGAATCGAAAGCTTTTCTGAAATCAACAAAGCATGAGAAGACTTTGCCTTTGTTTGTCAATTAGGTTGTGCAGGGTGAGTTCTCACTCACCTCACTCACCTCACTCACCCTTACCTGTGGACGTAGTGTTGTTGGTGTATAGAGTGGATGGCCAGCACCATCTCAGCCACATAGAACTTGGACATGTCCTCTGGGAGACGGTCCTCGAACTTACTGAGCAGGGTCAAGAGGTCACCGCCCACATAGTAGTCCATCACCAGGTACTGCAGAGACAGGGTTATACTGTGGGTTATACTGTGTACACACACCCACACACAGAGTATACACAAGAGTGTGTGCGTGTAAAGCTGTTACCAGGAAGTTGTCGTCCTGGAAGGCATAGTGTAGGGTTGTGATCCACTGGCAGTCTCCGTTCACCAGAACATTCCTCTCCTCGCGGAAACACGCCGTCTGAGGGGCAAACAATGGTATCAACTATAACATACTCCCCCACACACACAGGCTACAACCTCAATACACACACACTCTCAGTAAAAAACACTTTAAAAAAAAAAAGGTCAATTTCATTCAGGTTACATTGAACTTAGAATTCTTGATAAATCACCAAAAACAACATCTTTGTCCCTCCTCATCTCAGTCACTGGTTTGCCGTACCCTTAATCTCACTCCAGTAGTCTGTCCCTGGCATACAAACCATCATTCATAGTCCCCCCCCCTCGCAACCTCTCACTCACGCTCCCTATTAGATGACAAGACTGACGTCATGTTTGAAAACTGGACTAGCGGTATGTTGCTGTTTGCTACTCCCAACTGATTTCAGGAATCCTCCAACCAGTATTTCCGAAAAACCTGGAAACTTTGGGAAAGCTTCCAGAAATGTTGCAACCCTACTTGGAATGTGTCTAAAAAGACTCAGCATTTATAATTCCCTACTCTGTAAATTTAGTCCATATTATCAAAATAGTTCACCAAATCATTTACGTTAAATGCCAACATTGTAAAGCAAAAGTTGCAGCAAACATTTTTATATTTTATGGGAAGGTACTACCTAAACTAAGAACTCAGTGGCCTTGTGGTTTAAGTATGGAAGGTTGGGAGTTTGATCCCCGGGACGAGTCATACCAAAGACTGTAAAAATGGCACCTGATGAGTCTTTGCTTGGCACTCAGCGTTAAGGAGATAAATTGGGGAGGTGAGGTCCAGGAGGTGTACTTGTACATCAAGCTGCCACCCGCTACAGAAACAAGAGCCATTCCAGCTCGCACAAGCCAATGATCGTACAAGGTTACTTACAGTGCATTCGGAGAGTATTCAGACCCCTTGACTTTTTCTACACTTCATTACGTAACAGCCTTATTCTAAAATTGATTCAATTGTTGTTTTTCCCCACATCAATCCACACACAACACCCAATAATGACAAGGCAAAAACAGGTTAATTTTTTTACAGATTTATTCAAATATAACTGAAATATCACATTTATTCAGACCCTTTACTCAGTACTTTGTTGAAGCACCTTTGGCAGCAATTACAGCCTCGAGTCCTCTTGGGTATAACGCTACAAGCTTGGCACACCTGCATTTGGAGAGTTTCTCTCATTCTTCTCTGCAGATCCTCTCAAGCTCCATCAGGTTGGAAGGGGAGCATCGCTGCACAGCTATTTTCAGGTCTCTCCAGAGATGTTTGAACAGGTTCAAGTCCGGGCTCTGGCTGGGCCCTCAAGGACATCGAGACTTATCCCGAAGCCACTCCTGCAATGTCTTGGCTGTGTGCTTAGGGTTGTTGTCATGTTGGAAGGTGAACCTTCACCCCAGTCTGAGTTCCTGAGCTCTTTGGAGCAGGTATTCATCAAGGATTTCTTTGTACTTTGCCCCATTCATCTTTTCCTCGATCCTGACTAGTCTCCCAGTCCCTGTGGCTGAAAAACATCCCCACAGCATGATGCTGCCTCCACCAAGCTTTACGGTAGGGACGGTGCCAGGGTTCTTCCAGACGTGAAGCTTGGCATTCAGGTCAAAGAATTCAATCTTGGTTTCATCAGACCAGAGAATTTTGTTTCTCATGTTCTTAGTCCTTTAGGTGCCTTCTGGCAAACTCCAAGCAGGCTGTCATGTGTCTTTTACTGAGGAGTGGCTTCTGGCTGGTCTCTCTACCATAAAGGCCTGATTGGTGGACTGCTGCAGAGATGGTTGTCCTTCTGGAAGGTTCTCACATCTCCACAGAGGAGCTCTGGAGCTCTGTCAGACTGACCATCGGGTTCTTGGTGAAGTCACTGACCAAGGCCCTTCTCCCCCGATTACTCTGTTTGGCCAGGCGGCCAGCTCTAGGAAGAGCCTTGGTGGTTCCAAACTTCTTCCATTTCAGAATGATTGAGGCTACTGTGTTCTTGGGGTCCTTCAATGCTGCAGACATTTGTTGGTACCCTTCCCCAGATCTGTGCCTCGACACAATCCTGTCTCAGAGCTCTATGGGCAATTCCTTCGACCTCATGGCTTGGTTTTTACTCTGACATGCACTGTCAACTGTGGGACCTTACATAGACAGGTGTGTGCCTTTCCAAATCATGCCCAATCAATTTCATTTACCACAGGTGGATTCCAAACAAGTTGTAGAATCAAAGATAATCAATGGAAACAGGATGCACCCGAGCTCAATTTCGAGTCTCATAGCCAAGGGTCTGAAAATGTATGTTGTTTTCTTTTGTCGCTTTGCCATATTTTGTGTAGATTGATGAGGATGTTTTATTTATTTAATGCATTTTAGAATAAGGCTGTAACGTAACAAAATATGGAAAAAGTGAAGGGGTCTGAATACTTTCCGAACGCACTGTAGTTTACTACCTGAACTTGACCAATAAGAAAACAGATTTTAGTTTTCCATTGCAAAACATTTTGCTACAGTCTGCCATACTGAACACGTCCCTGGTGTTTCTACCTTCACTTTTCCTTAGTTTTATTTGCTGTGGAACAGAAATGTTTAATAGCTTTATTAAATATATTTCTTTATTCCCCCTTGTAAACTAACTTTGAACAGGTTCAGATGCATACTATGCTCTATCCCTAGATTTACAAAAACTAAAAAAAACTATTGGGAAATGGGCATACTCACAACATATTGTTGTGACAGTATATTTACCATCTACGATCTAAATACCAATTTATTTACCTCTCCATCTAGCTGTTCATCTATAAAGACTGAACATTCCTCCTCCGCTGCTGGTTGGAATGCCATGCTGCAGTGCTGTATGTAACAGTAGAGTCTAGTCCAGGGGTACTCAACTACTATTGGAGAAGGTCCAGTGACACAAATTTCCTAGGTGGCAAAGGTCCGGATGGATTTCATCCTTTATCGGCGTTGTGGTACAGCATAGTAACAAACAGTCGTCTACGACTTAGGAAACATGTTATATAAAATGTATATTCAAATATACTGCTCAAAAGAATAAAGGGAACACTTAAACAACACATCCTAGATCTGAATGAAATAAATAATCTTATTAAATACTTTTGTCTTTACATAGTTGAATGTGCTGACAACAAAATCACACAAAAATAATCAATGGAAATCCAATTTATCAACCCATGGAGGTCTGGATTTGGAGTCACACTCAAAATTAAAGTGGAAAACCACACTACAGGCTGATCCAACTTTGATGTAATGTCCTTAAAACAAGTCAAAATGAGGCTCAGCAGTGTGTATGGCCTCCACGTGCCTGTATGACCTCCCTACAATGCCTGGGCATGCTCCTGATGAGGTGGCGGATGGTCTCCTGAGGGATCTCCTCCCAGACCTGGACTAAAGCATCCGCCAACTCCTGGACAGTCTGTGGTGCAACGTGGCGTTGGTGGATGGAGCGAGACATGATGTCCCATATGTGCTCAATTGGATTCAGGTCTGGGGAACATAGTTTGTCTTGCATTAGGAGGAACCCAGGGCCAACCGCACCAGCATATGGTCTCACAAGGGGTCTGAGGATCTCATCTCGGTACCTAATGGCAATCAGGCTACCTCTGGCGAGCACATGGAGGGCTGTGCGGCCCCCCAAAGAAATGCCACCCCACACCATGACTGACCCACCGCCAAACCGGTCATGCTGGAGGATGTTGCAGGCAGCAGAACGTTCTCCACGGCGTCTCCAGACTCTGTCACGTCTGTCACATGTGTTTAGTGTGAACCTGCTTTCATCTGTGAAAAGCACAGGGCGCCGGTGGCTAATTTGCCATTCTTGGTGTTCTCTGGCAAATGCCAAACGTCCTGCACGGTGTTGGGCTGTAAGCACAACCCCCACCTGTGGACGTCGGGCCCTCATACCATCCTCATGGAGTCTGTTTCTGACCGTTTGAGCAGACACATGCACATTTGTGGCCTGCTGGAGGTCATTTTGCAGGGCTCTGGCAGTGCTTCTCCTGCTCCTCCTTGCACAAAGGCGGAGGTAGCGGTCCTGCTGCTGGGTTGTTGTCCTCCTACGGCCTCCTCCACGTCTCCTGATGTACTGGCCTGTCTCCTGGTAGCGCCTCCATGCTCTGGACACTACGCTGACAGACACAGCAAACCTTCTTGCCACAGCTCGCATTGATGTGCCATCCTGGATGAGCTGCACTACCTGAGCCACTTGTGTGGGTTGTAGACTCCGTCTCATGCTACCACTAGAGTGAAAGCACCGCCAGCATTCAAGTGACCAAAACATCAGCCAGGAAGCATAGGAACTGAGAAGTGGTCTGTGGTCCCCACCTGCAGAACCACTCCTTTATTGGGGGTGTCTTGCTAATTGCCTATAATTTCCACCTGTTGTCTATTCCATTTGCACAACAGCATGTGAAATGTATTGGCAATCAGTGTTGCTTCCTAAGTGGACAGTTTGATTTCACAGAAGTGTGATTGACTTGGAGTTACATTGTGTTGTTTAAGTGTTCCCTTTATTTTTTTGAGCAGTGTATATTAAATGAGACTAAGAATTTTAATTATTTACAACTTCTTGAATGTAAACACATGCAACATTGCATCAACATGGCAGAAGAACAAAAGTGGTTGCATGATTGTTTATGCAAAAAGTGCACTGTGAACAACTGTACATGGGTCATGATTTTTTACATTTTTAATAAAATAACGTTTACTTGAGAACAAAGGAGAGATGAACAGAAATAATAATCTGAATGCCCAGAACGTCACTGTGGGCCGTGCAACATCCATGTATCAGTCACTGTGGGCCGTGCAACATCCATGTATCAGTCACTGTGGGCCGTGCAACATCCATGTATCAGTCACTGTGGGCCGTGCAATATTCATGTATCTGACCTTGCCCTGCATTAATGACCCCTCTTTTACACTGCTGCTACTCTGTTTATTATCTATGCATAGTAACTTTAACTCTCCCTACATTTACATATTACCTCGACTAACTGGTGCCCCCACACATTGACTCTGTACCGGTACCCCCTGTATATAGCCTCACTATTGTTATTTTACTGCTGCTCTTTAATTATTTGCTACTTTTCTATTTTTACATAACACTTATTTTTCTTTAAACTGCATTGTTGGTTATGTGTTTGTAAGTAAGCATTTCACTCTAAGGTCTACAGCTGTTGTATTCGGCGCAGGTGACAATTAACATTTGAATTGATTTCATGAGAGAAATGACAGAAATTAGTGTTTTCCAAAAACCCAGGCTGTCCTCAGTGAAGAATCCATTGCACGTTGTTGGGCTATCAGGGAATTGATAAGGACTTTGGTGGACCTCTCATATTGGGATTTTAGTTGGTTAATCTTGTTTGTTCTCACCTCAGTGTTGAGGGGATATGTCCGATTGAATTTACTATATCTGGTGTCAAAATTGCACTTTTCACGAGAGCTACGAACACCCTGCATATCAGGCACATTGGTTTTGTGCTAGTTGCGGGGAGAATTAATAAATACTGTTCCATTGACTCGTCTTTGAACATAGTTTTCAGAGTCAACTTTTTTTTTTAAACATTTTAACAAGCCATATTAACAAAGATACTGGTAACTAAGCTCCTATCTGTAATATTTACAGTTGAAACCACGGTCAAATCTTTGTTTCTTTCTGTCTGCTTGTCCCAAGGTTCCGCGGAGGATATTTGGATTAATGTGATTGGGTAAGTTAATGTGATTGGTGCTGCGTTAAAGGGGCCGCTGCGCCCGGTTGATTATTTAAAAGCTGTCTAAAAATAATGTATTGACTTTAATATAACAAAATGCAATGTTGTCGGGTCCGGAATGACCCTTCTCTGGGTCCGGACCAAGACTGCAATCCGCCAGTTGAGTTTGGCTGGTCGAGCTATCCGTCTGTCCGTCCGTCTGTCTATACATCTATCCATTCATCTTTAAAGACTGCTTTCCTCCTCCGCTGCTGGTTGGAATGCCATGCTGCAGGCAGTGCTGTGTGTACAGTAGAGTCGTAAACGCCTCCCCTCTGTACTGCCCAGGCTGCACACACACTGAGGGATTGTGGGATGGGGATTACTGACCATTACTGACAAAAGCTCTGGCGACGCGGCGTGCCAGGCCTCAGGCCACTGTCAGAGCCCATTGGGCTAAAACTAGGTCAAGAGGTAGAGAACAGCATAATAAAAGAAGATGGCCGTCCTGCCCTGCAGTCAGTCAGTCAGTCAGTCTCCACTCTCCAGCTAGAATACCGGTGTACGGTAAACTAAACGTTTCCCCTATATGCTGATCTTGGATCTGCTTCTCCTCCAATACAAATCTTAACCATTACCGGGGAAAATGCAAAACTGACCCAAGATCAGCATCTAGGAGAAAATTCACACAACACCAGAATATCTCCAGAGGCTGACCAGGACTAGGTTCAGCTCAATTTCCTTCATCACAGGTCTAGGATCAGTTGTTTAGGATCAATCCTAACCTTAAGCATTTCAGGGATGAATTAACATGTGACCCTGGGTCATTGGTTAGGGGCAGCGTTGCGGACTATACTAAGGGGCAGTAGTATTATACTAAAGCCAATCCTCTAAGGGTAGTCCGCGGTACCGTGAAACCCATTTCCCTTCAAAACAGTTGCAAGGGATGCAACAAAATAAAACTGATTCCCACAAAGTGCCCAGGTTTTTCAGAAATACAGGTTGGAGGATTCCCGGAACAACAAGCAGGGAATAACCAGCGAGGGAAACCTTCCTGGAACCAGGAGCAGGGAATAACCAGCGAGGGAAACCTTCCTGGAACCAGGAGCAGGGAATAACCAGCGAGGGAAACCTTCCTGGAACCAGGAGCAGGGAATAACCAGCGAGGGAAACCTTCCTGGAACCAGGAGCAGGGAATAACCAGCGAGGGAAACCTTCCTGGAACCAGGAACAGGGAATAACCAGCGAGGGAAACCTTCCTGGAACCAGGAGCAGGGAATAACCAGCGAGGGAAACCTTCCTGGAACCAGGAGCAGGGAATAACCAGCGAGGGAAACCTTCCTGGAACCAGGAGCAGGGAATTAAAATCATCCAACCAGGATTTGAAAAAAAAATAAAAAAAAATAAATCTTTGGAACGTCGGGAACGTTTCTGGAACTATGCCTAACCGGGGAATTTGGTCTGGGCTGTATTTAGGTACGTAGGAAATCTCATGAGTGGATAGGTGATCGTGCACGTCTGGGTGAGCGTGGCTGACAACTATTGTCGACCATGCAAATGAAGCCTTGAGCACTTTTTGGCAGCAAAGTCAGACGGGTATGGTTCTTCTCTACGGCATAGAAATAGAACATCCAACCTTGACTTGAGCAGGAGTGTACGCTCTAGAATTTATATTTCTTTGTGTGAAATGGTAGATTCTACAGTCGCATTATGATCCTTACCTCGGCTCTCTTCAACATCTCCCACTTGTTCAGGATCTTCATGGCGTACACGCGTTCCGTATTTTTCATCTTCACCACCGCAACCTAGAGGGAGAGGGATGGAGGGTGAGATGAAAAAAGGGAGAGGAAGGAGAAAGGGAGAAAGAGATGGGGAGAGATGGAGGGGGGAGAGATTATTACACAATTAAAATGCAGCGTAATTAAGAGAGCTGGGAATTGCGGACTTTTCCTTATTGATGTTTCCATCCCCCTCCTACTAGCCTAGTTACTGTAAGCCCGCAGCAGTCTCCCCTAGGACCCGCTGCTTTCTATGATAGTGGATATGTCTCACTTAGCACCTAGTCAAAAGTATAGGGTGCCTTTTGAGACGCAGGCAGTGCTGTGATCCTTAACCCTCATGTACATACATCAACATCCAGCATGTATTGGGTGAATACAGGCTTGTGTTCATTAGTTACCAAACGGAAGAAACCAGACTGAAAAAGGAAGGGACTTAACATTAAGTAGACTGTGTAATAAGAAACACTCATTTTGGGTTTTCGTTGCAAAACATTAAAATAAAAAAGTGTGCAGTTGCGTGCCCTAATGAACATGACCCTCTGTTCCCCCTAGATTATTTTCCAGGCGGGGTGCAATTACGCCTCAAATCAACATCCAAAATGTTGAAGTCAAATAATTTTAGATGGGGGGGGGGGCAGAGCTTATTGGGAGAGCCCACCGCCCTACTTGAACAACGGTAGGGGAAACACTGTAGTACGCTGGTTTGTGATTCTGGTCGGTAAAATAGTTCTGGGCCTAGACATGTATATGAGAGCCGTCACTGAGCTATGATTATAATGCATTATAAACTAAGGCTTTTAGATGCACATTCAAAACCGTACACGTATTTCTTAGAGGCCAAATACAGCTAAGCCAGCAGTAACGGTGCTTCAGACACACCCCAGGACAGGGCTTAGTGAAAGGGATAATCCACCCAAAACCACTCATTCCTATAATTTACTGTGAAATACCACTAATATGTGAGAACAATACTGACCTACCAAGCAAAAAAGGCAGTAACTGCTCATAGCGTGGAACTGAGAAAAACTGCTTTTATTTACCTTGGTTTCACAGTAGCTTTAAGCAGTACCTGCTAACATGACCACCATTTTCTCCAAAACACAATAGAGGCAGGATACTTGTACATGATTAAGCATGTATTTAATGAAGCAAAAATGACTAACTAATTTTCAACCAAATGAGCAGTTACTGCCTTTTTGCTTGGTAGGGAACAAATGTTTCATTTTGACTTATAATACGGTTGGTAGCAAATCGACAACGCAATGCTTTCTCTATGGGCTGGCTGGCTGGCTAGCAAACGTAGCTACACACAATAATACCAAAGTCAATATCAGCATGTGAAGTAGCAACTTAGTGCAGTTGGTTTAGGAGATTTTAGAGCTATCCATTTAGGAGTCTACAATCTCACCATGTTGAACATGCAGCTCGATGTGCCTCGCAGAGTGGAGGTATGCAACTGCACCATGCAACTGCACCATGCAACTGCACCCTGGACTGAAGAGGCAGACATTTCTCAAAAGGTAGGAATACCGCAAAAAATATGATCAATGGCTCAATCGTGAGAAGTCAACGTCCCGCATTATGACGTCAGCCAGTATTGTAATCTGACATGTATGATAGACGTTTTCACCATCTAAAAGTCATATTCCTATGAACTTCCAGTGTAGTGAGAGAGACTACACAGTGCTACGTGATACCGGCCGAATTTCTGCCTGCACCAACGGATATAGCTCCGATACACGTGAAATGACCCAGGAATCGATAGAACATTACTCAGAGATGCACAAAAACAAATCTAACATTGAAAATGGGTGAATCTTTCCTTTAATGAGAAAATATTTTCCAGGGCAACTGAGGCACTAATACATAATACGGCAAAGGATCACATGTGTGTTTGTGTTTGCTGAACCTTGGCTTACTCCACGCCACAAGTGACATGGGGTGTGTATACCCAAGTGAACTGCCAGAGAGGAGGTGCGTCAGAGGGACATACCTGACTGGATTGGAGGCCGGTATGCTGCCTAAGCAGGCCAGGAGACCAGACAATCACACACACACACACACGGGCAGGCACACACACACACACACACACACGGGCAGGCAGACATACACACACACACGGGCAGGCAGACACACACACGGGCGGGCAGGCAGACACACACACGGGCAGGCAGACATACACACACCAGGGCAGATACACAGGCGCACACACAAAAATCCCACACTTGTGCAGAGAGAGGGACAGAGAGACCCCCATCCACCACACACACACAATATTTCCCATCTCCAGACCTGTGTTCAAATATTACTGGAAATATTTTCAAATATTTTATCTGTGCTTGATTGAGCGTGCCTGGCTTAATGAACCAATAGAGAGAAGGGGGAAAAAAAGTGGCAAAACTGACCAATCTGGCAGACTCAAAGACTTCAAATGTTATTTTAACCCAGATCTGTCTCACAATAACAGCAAGATACCACACAGCCAGTAGTCAGTCAATGTAAACAGATCAAAACCCCACAGTCAGTAGTCAGTCAATGTAAACAGATCAAAACCCCACAGCCAGTAGTCAGTCAATGTAAACAGATCAAAACCCCACAGCCAGTAGTCAGTCAATGTAAACAGATCAAAACCCCACAGTCAGTAGTCAGTCAATGTAAACAGATCAAAACCCCACAGCCAGTAGTCAGTCAATGTAAACAGATCAAAACCCCACAGCCAGTAGTCAGTCAATGTAAACAGATCAAAACCCCACAGTCAGTAGTCAGTCAATGTAAACAGATCAAAACCCCACAGCCAGTAGTCAGTCAATGTAAACAGATCAAAACCCCACAGCCAGTAGTCAGTCAATGTAAACAGATCAAAACCCCACAGCCAGTAGTCAGTCAATGTAAACAGATCAAAACCCCACAGTCAGTAGTCAGTCAATGTAAACAGATCAAAACCCCACAGTCAGTAGTCAGTCAATGTAAACAGATCAAAACCCCACAGCCAGTAGTCAGTCAATGTAAACAGATCAAAACCCCACAGTCAGTAGTCAGTCAATGTAAACAGATCAAAACCCCACAGTCAGTAGTCAGTCAATGTAAACAGATCAAAACCCCACAGTCAGTAGTCAGTCAATGTAAACAGATCAAAACCCCACAGCCAGTAGTCAGTCAATGTAAACAGATCAAAACCCCACAGTCAGTAGTCAGTCAATGTAAACAGATCAAAACCCCACAGCCAGTAGTCAGTCAATGTAAACAGATCAAAACCCCACAGTCAGTAGTCAGTCAATGTAAACAGATCAAAACCCCACAGTCAGTAGTCAGTCAATGTAAACAGATCAAAACCCCACAGTCAGTAGTCAGTCAATGTAAACAGATCAAAACCCCACAGCCAGTAGTCAGTCAATGTAAACAGATCAAAACCCCACAGCCAGTAGTCAGTCAATGTAAAACAGATCAGATAAGAAGCGGAGAGGAAAGAGAGGACAGAACATACATTCACACAAACATAAACAAACACAGAGTACAAGATATACTAACTAGCAAACACACAATCAGGTTAGGCTACAACACAGGGACATATAGACATAGGTTGTATACACTGAGTGTATACAGGACTGGTTAGAACACAGTGATAAACCAAACTGCGCACTCTTTATCACTCCTCCCGACCACACCAGATACCTGACCTCTGATCTAGAAAAACAAACCCAACCCATGGTGCTCTGAATCCTTATCCCCCCCCCCCTGTCCTATTTCCTCCTCTCCTTTTTTAGACACAGATTTAGAAGGAGGCAGTCAGGCTGACCTGATTCTACAGCAGGAGGGAGATGGTGGGAGGCGTGCGACGGCAGGGCCTCACACACACACACACACACATCACTGGAGCTCTTTGACATTTTGCCGAGAGCTTGTCAAGCGCACACACCCCCACACAGCCACCGTGGACATGGTCACACTTCCAGGGTACATCGCGTATTCAAAAGATTCAGGATTTAACTCCTATATGGAAGGACATGCGTCGCTACATATCCAGAGAGAAAAGCTGTGTGTGTGTTGAGATCAAGGAGTAAGAGACTTGACAAGGGCCTTTCAATACATTCTAATAGAATTCGCATCAAGTCCCTCAATGATTGACTGGGTGGAAGCTGAGGGGAGCGGAGAGCTTCCATTGGGTCTGCTGTCTATGATTGACTGGGTGGAAGCTGAGGGGAGCGGAGGGTCTGCTGCCCGGGTTACTAATTGACTAGAGGGTACAGAATCCCTCTGTGCCCTCCAGCTATAGGGCTGGAGGTGTGGAGTATTTGGGTACGAGGTTCTCTCCTCTGTTAGTAGCAGCAGCAGCCCTGTCGGTGAATGTGCGCGCGTGTGGTGGGGCGGAAAGTATTCAGATGCCTTAACTTTTTGTTACGTTAGAGCCTTATTCTAAAACGGATTAAATCCTTTTTTCCACCTCATCAATCTACACACAATACCCCATAATTACAAAGAGAAAACATGTAAAAATGGAAATAATACATTTACATAAGTATTCAGACCGTTTACTCAGTACTTTGTTGAAGCACCTTTGGCAGCAATTACAGCCTCAAGTATTCTTGGGTGTGACGCCATGAGCTTGGCACACCTGCATTTGGGGACTTTCTCCCATTCTTCTCAGCAGATACTCTCAAGCTCTGTCAGGTTGGATGGGGAGCGTCGTTCCACAGCTATTTCCTGGTCATCAAGAGATGTTCGATCGAGTCCAGGCTCTGGCTGGTCCACTCAAGGACATTCAGAGACTTGTCCCAAAGCCACTTCTGCTTTGTCTTGGCTGTGTGCCCCAGTCTGAGGTCCTGAGTGCTCTGGAGCAGGTTTTTATCAAGAATCTTTCTACACTTTGCGCCGTTCATCTTTCCCGCAATCCTGACTAGTATCCATCAGGTTCTTGGTCACCTCCCTGACCAAGGCCCTTCTCTCACGACTGGTCAGTTTGGCCGGGCAGCCAGCTCTCCGAAGAGTGTTGGTGATTCCAAACTTCTTCCATTTAAGAATAATGGAGGCCACTGTGTTCTTGGGGACCTTCAATGCTGCAGAAATTTGTTGGTAGCAGATCTGTGCCGACACAATCCTGTCGTCTCTGAGCTCTACAGACAATTTCTTCAACCTCATGGCTTGGTTTTTGCTCTGACATGCACTGTCAACTGTGGGACCTCATATAGACAGGTATGTGCCTTTCCAAATCATGTCCAATCAATTGAATTTACCACAGCTGGATTCCAATCAAGTTGTAGAAACATCTCAAGGAGGATCAATGGAAACAGGACACACCTGAGCTCAATTTCGAGTCCCATAGCAAAGGGTCTGAATACTTATGTAAATAAGTTCTGTTTAATATTTTTATTAGAAATGCTCAAAAACCTGTTCACTTTGTCATTATGGGGTAGTGTGTAGATTGATGAGGGAAAAAAAATAATTGAATACATTATAGAATAAGGCTGTAACGTAAACAATGTGGAAAAAGTCAAGGGGTCCGAATACGTTCCAAATGCCCTCTATATACTGTATGTGTGAAAAATGGCTACAAAATGGGATATAGTCTAGGGCCTACAGTGAGGGAAAAAAGTATTTGATCCCCTGCTGATTTTGTACGTTTGCCCACCGACGAAAAAAATGATCGGTCTACAATTTTAATGCTAGGTTTATTTGAACAGTGAGAGACAGAATAACAACAAAAGAATCCAGAAAAATGCATGTCAAAAATGTTATAAATTGATTTGCATTTTAATGAGGGAAATAAGTATTTATTTCAACGATCTGTCTCGTATCAGTCGCATATAGGGCTGGGCGGTATATCGTATTTTACTATATACCGGTATTGATGCAGGGACCGATTTGGGTTTTTACTTTACCTTCTGTACCGGTATTTGAATGTTTGGTTTGTTAAATTGTGATACGCCATGTGTAATGTCAATTTTTATAGTTTACTTTGCTACTCTAGAGTCATCTCTCTCCCTGTTCTTTCTCTCCATGCCATTTTCCACACAGACCTAGCCACGCCCCCTGTCACTCAAGGAGCGCATCTGATGTTACTCAACCAGGAGACACTTGCTTTCTGTCTGCATGGTCAATGCAGCACATACAACAATGTTGATGACAACAATGTTGTTTTCACTTTAATCTTAATATAAATCCACTGGCGTTCTATAATGACACTATTAGTTTGTGTTCCTTATCTCAGCAAACAGCTAGTTTGTCTTTTCTTAGCAAGTTGCCCTGAATCTTGTTAGCCGCTAATGCTAATAAATGTACTGAGTAAGAGCAAACGTAGCTAGCTAATACAGCCTGATAATTCCAGTAACGGTGTAGACCTAAATCGGCATGTTGTTTGTGCAACAGTATCTTCTAAATCAGAGGAATATGCAAAGCAAGAATATGCTAGCTACATGAAGTAGCTAAGAGAAAACATGCAATGTAGCCAAAGCTTATTGGGTCCCCTAGGAAACACTTTAGTACCTACCCTGTCACAATAACTCCTTCCTGGCATTTTAATAAGTTGTCATCTCAAACACTATTCAAAGTGCCCACTATTATATTCTAACTATAGAATTAGAATAGTCATTCTATTTCCATGATTCCAACAGTTTTGCTCTTAATGCGCGAGTCAAATCTCAATTGCAACATTTGGTTAAAAATAAGTCCTACATTATTTGCCCATATCGTGCAGCCCTACGTGGCAGTGTGGAAATTCTCTTCTGAGCAGTGGTGTAAAGTACTTAAGTAAAAATACTTTCAAGTACTACTTAAGTTTTTTTTTTTTTTTTATCTGTACTTTACTAATTTTTATTTTTGACAACTTTTACTTCACTACATTCCTCAAGAGAATACTGTACTTTTTACTCCATACATTTTCCCTGACACCTAAAAGTACTCGTTACATTTTGAATGCTTAGCAGGACAGGAAAATGGTCCAATTCACACATTTGTCAAGAGAACATCCCTGGTCATCGACTGCCTCTAAACTGGAGGACTCACTAAACACAAATGCTTTGTTTGTAAATTAATATCTAAGTGTTGGAGTGTGCCCTGGCTATCCGTAAATAAAATAAAATGGTGCCGTCTGGTTTGCTTAATATAAGGAATTTGAAATGATTTATACTTTTTCTTTTGATACTTAAGACTTTTACTGAAGTAGTATTTTACTGGGTGATTTTCACTTTTACTTGAGTCATTTTCTATTAAAGTATCTTTAATTTTACTCAAGTATGACAATTGTTTACTTTTTCCACCACTACAATTGAGTGCAGGAAAGGCAGAAATGATAAATGTGCTGAAATTTGTTGTTTTGGTTGAATTGAACAGTCTAAAAAAATCAGAATGGAGAAAGACTCATTGAAATCACTGAGAATGTGTGTTGCCACCCCTAGGATCACTCCCTACTCATAAATCACCCTGGGATCACTCCCTACTCATAAAGCACCCTGGGATCACTCCCTACTCATAAAGCACCCTGGGATCACTCCCTACTCATAAAGCACCCTGGGATCACTCCCTACTCATAAAGCACCCTGGGATCCCTCCCTACTCATAAAGCACCCTGGGATCCCTCCCTACTCATAAAGCACCCTGGAATCCCTCCCTACTCATAAAGAACCCTGGGATCCCTCCCTACTCATACTCATAAAGCACCCTGGGATCACTCCCTACTCATACTCATAAAGCACCCTGGGATCACTCCCTACTCATAAAGAACCCTGGGATCCCTCCCTACGCATAAAGCACCCTGGGATCCCTCCCTACGCATAAAGCACCCTGGGATCCCTCCCTACTCATAAAGCACCCTGGGATCCCTCCCTACTCATAAAGCACCCTGGGATCCCTCCCTAATCATAAAGTACCCTGGCATCACTCCCTACTCATAAAGCACCCTGGGATCCCTCCCTACTCATAAAGCACCCTGGGATCCCTCCCTACTCATAAAGAACCCTGGGATCACTCCCTACTCATAAAGCACCCTGGGATCCCTCCCTAGTCATAAAGCACCCTGGGATCCCTCCCTACTCATAAAGCACCCTGGGATCCCTCCCTACTCATAAAGCACCCTGGGATCCCTCCCTACTCATAAAGCACCCTGGGATCCCTCCCTACTCATAAAGCACCCTGGGATCCCTCCCTACTCATAAAGCACCCTGGGATCCCTCCCTACTCATAAAGCACCCTGGGATCACTCACTACTCATAAAGCAAATGTAGAACTTTTATTATTTAAAAACAAAAAATACCGTCATACCGGCCAAAAAATGTTAAATAACGTGATGTAATATTTTGGCCATATCGCCCAGCCCGTCTCGTGTCAGTCTCGTATCTCGCAAAGGGTAATGCGATAGATCAAAAGTAGTTTGGCTACAATGTGCTGTCTAAACATTAGAAAATATTACGTTATTAACATCAGCCACTTGAACCACACTTCTGCCTCAAAATAAATCTGAATTAATTAATCTAAACTAGAACTAATGTTTTTCTGTTGAGGAAGTCTTAGTCCCACCATTTTACATCTAGCTAAGGATTTGTGTGTTTCATGGGGCAGTATTTCTAAAGTTACGCACAAAAGCTAGCAGAAATGTATCCAACATTCAGCTTGCTAGCTGAGCCAGTAACTGAAACGATGCTGACTAACTAGCTACCTACTTAGCTAGTGCTGCACACACACACACACACAATAGTGAATGCTTCCAAACTAAAGCTAGCTAGTAAGCTAATGTAGTAGTGCTATTGCTATAACATTACTATGAGTTTTCATGAAGCAGCTGTTTTTCTGCGAGTCATTGCGGTAGCCTCCCGAGTCAGCCGCTGTACTCAGCTGACAACGATACCAACTTACACGTTTGCGATAGGAGAAACAAGCCAATACACGGAGAGATTTCTGATAACAGTTCCTCCTAACTTTAGGGCTGCATATCGACAACTTCAGGGCAAGGTTTCCGTTAGCTGGTAATCGCTTGCTTTTTGCCGATAAAATAAATGAAAAGCCAACAAATAAAATTGTAGCTGGACAAATTATCCGGGGCTGCCCTGCTGCTGTGGAGAGCGAGAAAGCCTTGGCCTAGGCTACTGTTGATTGCGAAGATGGGAGAGGCCTTTTTCATTGAAGTAAAAGGAAAGTTGGAGAGTATGTCCATAGTGAAAATCCTATAAGACACGGCTCCAGACTGCGACCCTTTGACTTGGCTGTACAGTTGCATCGGTGTGGGCTGCACGTTCATTCACCTCAATAGGAGGCTAACACCATGATTTGGTCAAACAGTAAAGTACATTATCCTCATGATTCCTGTATTAAAAGTGTCTGCATGCCTGCCCCTGTTTCGCTAGGACCTGGGAGAAAACAGCTCTGGGAGAAAGAAAAGTGTTCTGATTGTATAACATTTTAAAATCTGGTAAAACACAGCTATCGATCTGTTGTCACAGACGTAGAGAGGATGTTCTCAGTTTTCTGTAGGTATACTTTTTAATTTCTCAACTATCAGTTATGAGCTCAATAACAACTATTTAACAAAGATGTCTGGATATGACTAAGATACGGAGAGATATAGACCGTTCAAAACATTTTGTTAAGGTTTAAACCAGTTTGCAGTGTTTTGTTTTATTCTGTTCCAACTGTAATGTTGCGTTTGCCGCAATATAATATCTTGCTCGTATCTTCCCTATAAACAATGGCTTGACTTACTTTTTATATTACACTAATAAAGTTTAAACTTTTGTGAAGGTTTGGTGTCGCTATTAACCTATTACACTGGCGAGACAACTGACTCAGAAAAGGTTTTAGTCTATAATATCTAGCAATATAATGCTTATCTTCATAAAACATATTTGAATTTAAAATGAACCTCCTTATGTACGCCTATATCTGTATAGCAGACGCAGTAGCCTATCAAACAAATATAAAGAAATTCATGTCGGTGTCGTGGCTCAATATTACTACAATACAGTGGACGCCTAAGCTTTTAGGCCTATGCATGCAATGCCCTGATGTATTTAGTGCTCAAACCTCCGACAGCTGAACCGTGAGGTGGTCAATATACCTAGTTTACCTCATGGGTTATACACCCAATGCATAAGAATGACTGTTATATTTCTCAAAATGTCAGATAGATTAAAATCTTCCCAGTCACGTGTCCTGTGGCAAATTTTTCTGAAGGAAAACCTGCTTCAAAACAGGCTTAGTAAGCTTTTAATATCTGTTAAAAGGTAGTGTTAGTTAACTAACTTTAGCTATGTCAGTTAGCAAAAGATGCTCATCAAATCACTGCGTTGTCGACCGACGTCCTTGCACACAGTGCATGTAATAGCCATTACTTGTTTTTTTTATTTTCTCTCAATTGCAAACTATTAAAATCAGTCAAAGTTTTTCATAATTTTGCTAGTTATTCTGCCTATTTCATGGAGAGTTTTATGAGAGCGCAGTGATATAAAAAGGACCGAGCTCTGCGTAGGAGTGACACCATCTGATGTAAGAGTGGTCGGTGCCACTAACTGTTATGCGTTGATAAACTCATAAATGAACAAAACTAACAAATTTGAGCCAAGATGGTAACATGGTGAAATGTGACAGCTAGTAACGTTTTCAGACACACTCTTCCGTCCATCTCACTTCACCTTCTCCCCCCTCTACCGTCCATCACACGTCACCTTCTCCCCCCTCTACCGTCCATCACACGTCACCTTCTCCCCCCTCTACCGTCCATCACACGTCACCTTCTCCCCCCTCTACCGTCCATCACACGTCACCTTCTCCCCCCTCTACCGTCCATCACACGTCACCTTCTCCCCCCCTCTACCGTCCATCACACGTCACCTTCTCCCCCCCTCTACCGTCCATCACACGTCACCTTCTCCCCCTCTACCGTCCATCACACGTCACCTTCTCCCCCCTCTACCGTCCATCACACGTCACCTTCTCCCCCCTCTACCGTCCATCACACGTCACCTTCTCCCCCCTCTACCGTCCATCACACGTCACCTTCTCCCCCCTCTACCGTCCATCACACGTCACCTTCTCCCCCCTCTACCGTCCATCACACGTCACCTTCTCCCCCCTCTACCGTCCATCACACGTCACCTTCTCCCCCCTCTACCGTCCATCACACTTCACCTTCTCCCCCTCTACCGTCCATCACACGTCACCTTCTCCCCCCTCTACCGTCCATCACACGTCACCTTCTCCCCCCTCTACCGTCCATCACACGTCACCTTCTCCCCCCTCTACCGTCCATCACACGTCACCTTCTCCCCCTCTACCGTCCATCACACGTCACCTTCTCCCCCCTCTACCGTCCATCACACGTCACCTTCTCCCCCTCTACCGTCCATCACACGTCACCTTCTCCCCCCTCTACCGTCCATCACACGTCACCTTCTCCCCCCCTCTACCGTCCATCACACGTCACCTTCTCCCCCCTCTACCGTCCATCTCACTTCACCTTCTCCCCCTCTACCGTCCATCACACGTCACCTTCTCCCCCCTCTACCGTCCATCACACTTCACCTTCTCCCCCCCTCTACCGTCCATCACACTTCACCTTCTCCCCCCTCTACCGTCCATCTCACTTCACCTTCTCCCCCTCTACCGTCCATCACACGTCACCTTCTCCCCCCTCTACCGTCCATCACACGTCACCTTCTCCCCCCTCTACCGTCCATCTCACTTCACCTTCTCCCCCCTCTACCCTCCATCACACGTCACCTTCTCCCCCCTCTACCGTCCATCACACTTCACCTTCTCCCCCCTCTACCGTCCATCACACGTCACCTTCTCCCCCCTCTACCGTCCATCACACGTCACCTTCTCCCCCCTCTACCGTCCATCACACGTCACCTTCTCCCCCTCTACCGTCCATCACACGTCACCTTCTCCCCCCTCTACCGTCCATCACACGTCACCTTCTCCCCCTCTACCGTCCATCTCACGTCACCTTCTCCCCCTCTACCGTCCATCACACGTCACCTTCTCCCCCTCTACCGTCCATCTCACGTCACCTTCTCCCCCCCTCTACCGTCCATCACACGTCACCTTCTCCCCCCTCTACCGTCCATCACACGTCACCTTCTCCCCCTCTACCGTCCATCACACTTCACCTTCTCCCCCTCTACCGTCCATCTCACGTCACCTTCTCCCCCCCTCTACCGTCCATCACACTTCACCTTCTCCCCCTCTACCGTCCATCTCACGTCACCTTCTCCCCCCTCTACCGTCCATCACACTTCACCTTCTCCCCCTCTACCGTCCATCTCACGTCACCTTCTCCCCCCCTCTACCGTCCATCACACGTCACCTTCTCCCCCTCTACCGTCCATCACACTTCACCTTCTCCCCCTCTACCGTCCATCTCACGTCACCTTCTCCCCCCCTCTACCGTCCATCACACTTCACCTTCTCCCCCTCTACCGTCCATCTCACGTCACCTTCTCCCCCCTCTACCGTCCATCACACGTCACCTTCTGCCCCCCTCTACCGTCCATCTCACGTCACCTTCTCCCCCTCTACCGTCCATCTCACGTCACCTTCTCCCCCCTCTACCGTCCATCACACGTCACCTTCTCCCCCCTCTACCGTCCATCACACGTCACCTTCTCCCCCTCTACCGTCCATCACACGTCACCTTCTCCCCCTCTACCGTCCATCACACGTCACCTTCTCCCCCCTCTACCGTCCATCACACGTCACCTTCTCCCCCCTCTACCGTCCATCACACGTCACCTTCTCCCCCTCTACCGTCCATCTCACGTCACCTTCTCCCCCTCTACCGTCCATCACACGTCACCTTCTCCCCCCTCTACCGTCCATCACACTTCACCTTCTCCCCCCTCTACCGTCCATCACACGTCACCTTCTCCCCCCCTCTACCGTCCATCACACGTCACCTTCTCCCCCCTCTACCGTCCATCACACTTCACCTTCTCCCCCCTCTACCGTCCATCACACGTCACCTTCTCCCCCCCTCTACCGTCCATCTCACTTCACCTTCTCCCCCCTCTACCGTCCATCACACGTCACCTTCCCCCCCCCTCTACCGTCCATCACACTTCACCTTCTCCCCCCCTCTACCGTCCATCTCACTTCACCTTCTCCCCCCTCTACCGTCCATCACACGTCACCTTCTCCCCCCCTCTACCGTCCATCACACGTCACCTTCTCCCCCTCTACCGTCCATCACACGTCACCTTCTCCCCCCTCTACCGTCCATCACACGTCACCTTCTCCCCCCTCTACCGTCCATCACACGTCACCTTCTCCCCCCTCTACCGTCCATCACACGTCACCTTCTCCCCCCTCTACCGTCCATCACACGTCACCTTCTCCCCCCTCTACCGTCCATCACACGTCACCTTCTCCCCCCCTCTACCGTCCATCACACGTCACCTTCTCCCCCCTCTACCGTCCATCACACGTCACCTTCTCCCCCCCTCTACCGTCCATCACACTTCACCTTCTCCCCCCTCTACCGTCCATCACACTTCACCTTCTCCCCCCTCTACCGTCCATCACACTTCACCTTCTCCCCCTCTACCGTCCATCACACGTCACCTTCTCCCCCTCTACCGTCCATCACACTTCACCTTCTCCCCCCTCTACCGTCCATCTCACGTCACCTTCTCCCCCCCTCTACCGTCCATCACACGTCACCTTCTCCCCCTCTACCGTCCATCACACTTCACCTTCTCCCCCCTCTACCGTCCATCACACTTCACCTTCTCCCCCCTCTACCGTCCATCACACTTCACCTTCTCCCCCTCTACCGTCCATCACACTTCACCTTCTCCCCCCTCTACCGTCCATCACACGTCACCTTCTCCCCCTCTACCGTCCATCTCACGTCACCTTCTCCCCCTCTACCGTCCATCACACGTCACCTTCTCCCCCCCTCTACCGTCCATCACACTTCACCTTCTCCCCCCTCTACCGTCCATCACACTTCACCTTCTCCCCCTCTACCGTCCATCACACGTCACCTTCTCCCCCTCTACCGTCCATCACACTTCACCTTCTCCCCCTCTACCGTCCATCACACGTCACCTTCTCCCCCTCTACCGTCCATCACACTTCACCTTCTCCCCCTCTACCGTCCATCACACTTCACCTTCTCCCCCCTCTACCGTCCATCACACGTCACCTTCTCCCCCTCTACCGTCCATCACACGTCACCTTCTCCCCCCTCTACCGTCCATCACACGTCACCTTCTCCCCCCTCTACCGTCCATCACACGTCACCTTCTCCCCCCTCTACCGTCCATCACACGTCACCTTCTCCCCCTCTACCGTCCATCACACGTCACCTTCTCCCCCCTCTACCGTCCATCACACGTCACCTTCTCCCCCCTCTACCGTCCATCACACGTCACCTTCTCCCCCCTCTACCGTCCATCACACGTCACCTTCTCCCCCCTCTACCGTCCATCACACGTCACCTTCTCCCCCCTCTACCGTCCATCACACGTCACCTTCTCCCCCCTCTACCGTCCATCACACGTCACCTTCTCCCCCCTCTACCGTCCATCACACGTCACCTTCTCCCCCCTCTACCGTCCATCACACGTCACCTTCTCCCCCCTCTACCGTCCATCACACGTCACCTTCTCCCCCCTCTACCGTCCATCACACGTCACCTTCTCCCCCCTCTACCGTCCATCACACTTCACCTTCTCCCCCCTCTACCGTCCATCACACTTCACCTTCTCCCCCCTCTACCGTCCATCACACGTCACCTTCTCCCCCTCTACCGTCCATCACACGTCACCTTCTCCCCCTCTACCGTCCATCACACTTCACCTTCTCCCCCCTCTACCGTCCATCACACGTCACCTTCTCCCCCCTCTACCGTCCATCACACGTCACCTTCTCCCCCCTCTACCGTCCATCACACGTCACCTTCTCCCCCCTCTACCGTCCATCACACGTCACCTTCTCCCCCCTCTACCGTCCATCACACGTCACCTTCTCCCCCCTCTACCGTCCATCACACTTCACCTTCTCCCCCCCTCTACCTTCCATCTCACTTCACCTTCTCCCCCCTCTACCGTCCATCACACGTCACCTTCTCCCCCCTCTACCGTCCATCACACGTCACCTTCTCCCCCCCTCTACCGTCCATCACACGTCACCTTCTCCCCCTCTACCGTCCATCACACGTCACCTTCTCCCCCCTCTACCGTCCATCACACGTCACCTTCTCCCCCCTCTACCGTCCATCTCACTTCACCTTCTCCCCCCTCTACCGTCCATCACACTTCACCTTCTCCCCCCTCTCTACCGTCCATCACACTTCACCTTCTCCCCCTCTACCGTCCATCACACGTCACCTTCTCCCCCTCTACCGTCCATCACACGTCACCTTCTCCCCCTCTACCGTCCATCACACGTCACCTTCTCCCCCCTCTACCGTCCATCACACTTCACCTTCTCCCCCCTCTACCGTCCATCACACTTCACCTTCTCCCCCCTCTACCGTCCATCACACGTCACCTTCTCCCCCTCTACCGTCCATCACACTTCACCTTCTCCCCCCTCTACCGTCCATCACACTTCACCTTCTCCCCCCTCTACCGTCCATCACACGTCACCTTCTCCCCCCTCTACCGTCCATCTCACGTCACCTCTCCCCCCTCTACCGTCCATCTACACGTCACCTTCTCCCCCCTCTACCGTCCATCACACGTCACCTTCTCCCCCCTCTACCGTCCATCACACGTCACCTTCTCCCCCCCTCTACCGTCCATCACACGTCACCTTCTCCCCCTCTACCGTCCATCACACGTCACCTTCTCCCCCCTCTACCGTCCATCACACCTCATCTTCTCCCCTCTCCCCCTCTACCTACCGTCCATCTCACCTCATCTTCTCCCCTCTCCCCCTCTACCGTCCATCTCATCTCTCAGTCTATCATTCATCTCATCCTTTATTCTCTCTCCAATCATCTCGCTCCCTCTCATTTTTAAATCGCCCTTGTTATTGCTCTCCCTTGCTTTCTAAGTCCAGCGAGGGTGAGTTTCTGGGGGGTGAGCTTTTTGACAGCGAGCCAAGGTCCAAGGCGTAGTTGTCTGGAACAGTCTGTACTCGGAGAGGGACGGTTCTCCAGCAGTCCCTCAACCTCCCTTTCTCCCCGAAAAGGATTTTGTTGAGTGAGGAGAGAGTAGGGGAGAGGAGAGAGAGAGAGACACCACCCATCATAAACAGGAAATGCAGGCCCAACACTTATCTGGAAAGGCATCCTGTAACTTAAGAGCCCACAGGAAACTGCAGAGGGAGCAAGGGAGGGCTGAGTCGACAGCAACAATGGCTAACAGGACGTAGCTGGAGAGTCGCAGTCTTGTTCACACACACAAACACACAATGAGAAAACTCAAAGTAGCAAGTATGTGTGCGTGCGAGTGACCAAGCTATTAGAATTAGGCCTAATTTGTTGAAATCGACAATAACAATGATTATGTTGAATTAATTGTGTGAATTTAGCAAAAACCGACATGGAGCATTGGTTTCACACAGTATGATATCAAAGTTAGAATTTTTTTGCAGAGTCACCACCCTGAAACCAAACAAACCACATCCTAGCTACCAGTTAAAGCACT
This sequence comes from Salmo salar, assembly GCF_965601325.2. Taxonomy (NCBI): domain Eukaryota; kingdom Metazoa; phylum Chordata; class Actinopteri; order Salmoniformes; family Salmonidae; genus Salmo; species Salmo salar. The sequence goes on from NC_138305.1 coordinate 29,372,086, forward strand.
GAACTGAACCCAAGAAGCAGAACAAGTGGCCCTGCCCAGTTTGCAGGAAATGGCACATTCTCGGTGTCTGTGTGTCTGGTGAGTAACACCAAGTAATAGTCCAAAACCAAGGAGGTCTAGGTATACCACAGACAGGGATACACACAGACACTGCTGGCTCAGACTCTCGGTCTCTCAGTCTCCATCTGAGGGACAGAGCAGCTAACGGTCTGACCATTGATCAACTTCGTGCCTCGTTGATCAGTTCTGCTTCATTACGTGGAGGCCCTCACCTCATTAGACCACAATCACTTCACTGATGGGGAAACGTTACGGGAATGTTCCCGAGAACGTTTGTGGAGGTGAACCAACTTCACACAATGTCGTGTTAAATCACAACGATGTAATGGCAAGCAATGACTGATGACACCTATCATCAAAACGATAAATGGGGAATGTTCAGAAGTATGCAACGTTACAAAGGTTCAGAAATACATTCATTCTGTAGAACAGATACGATTCCCTGTCATGTAGAATTGGGCATCATGTCATTACATATGTTCAATGTTCTGAACGTTTCAGATCACTACAAACCTGGTCTTTGCGTTTCGAGTTATTATTTGACAGTATATCTGACAAGGACAGCCATTTTCCTAATCCAGATTGACACAGCATCACAACGCATATGTTTTTTAACCTTACGATCATCAGACATTTGATCATCTCTCTGTTCACCTTGTGTTGACATCTGGAATTAAATGGGAAACATTGCGTTAAAACAAAACGACGGACACAAAAACATACGTTTTCTTTTCTAGGAATGGCCCCATACAGAGGGGCTGGCAGTTGGATCCGCATGAAGATCTGATATAATTCACTTTAAAAAAAGAACAGAACGACAAGGCCATCTTTACAACAGAAATTACTTGACGATTTCAGTCTTTTAAGGACACCGTCATTTCTGGTAATTAAAAAAAAGTTGAAATATTGACGCATAAGGACTGCAGGCAGAGCTGTACGTTGAACAGACTAAAGTGTGTGTGTGTGTGCATTTGTGCACTTTTGTGAACCACAGTCAGGGGACAAAGCAGATGCAGATTGCACCTTTATTAAGGAGTCAAAGCGGAGGAGACAGTCAGAGCCACTGACATTGTCGTCAGGACAGAACTTGTTAGTAATGTGGTAACATGCACATACCACACGTAAAAAAAACAAAAAACGCCCTGATTTGTCCAGGCCCAAAATGGCACATCTTTACCAGACCAACACCCTTCAGGGACTTGGAGGAGAAAGCACTAGAAGACAGGGAGGATGAAGGAGAGAGATAAATTACTATTTTCGGGAAGGAGAGAAGACGGTTTGAGGGTAGCTGAAGGTCACATCTCTCTTCACCATGCCGACTTTGAACAGCTGAATTATAGTTGAATTAAACTTTGATGCATAGAGCCGTAAAGATACTTCTACTATAAGCATTTTATTTTTATTTATTTAACCAGGCAAGTCAGTTAAGATTATTTTATTTTTTTACAATGACGGCCTACCCGGGCCAAACCTGGACGACGCTGGGCCAATTGTGCGCCGCCCTATGGAACTCCCAATCACGGCCGGATGTGATACAGCTTGGATTCAAACCAGGGACTGTAGTGACACCTTGCACTGAGATGCAGCGGTATAAGGCACCGCGTCACTCGGGAGCCAAATTATTTACAACGTACACTTGAGCCAAGTGCAACAAGTACTACTGAATACTGTTACATCTCAGGATATTATTTTTGTGCTAACTGTTATCAGCACTTTTATTTCCATGACTGATCAAAACTCCTTTTCTCATGGTTTGCTCTTGTCCCTGTGCAGGAGACGTTTGGGACATCGAACCGCAATACATATAGAATTGCGAGAATTAAAGTATCATGATATCGTGAGGTCCCTGGCAACTCCCAGCCCTAATGTAATATCTACAAAATGGCCCTGGGACTTCTCTCAACACATAACCACTCTTGACGTCTGAAAACATTTCACAAACTTTGGCATACCTCTTCTCTGGCTCTCAGGTTTTCCACTCAGTATAGTGGGAGATTAACCCATGTATTTAATGCCAAGAAAGCTCTATACTGAATTGAAGAGTGAACGGAGGGTTCAGGCAGTCTTACCTCGCCAAACGCTCCCCTGCCGATCACCTTGAGCATCTCGAAGTCGTCCCTGTGCAGACGCATCTCCTTCACGGTAGTGGTGAACGGCTTCACTGCAAGAAACAAACAGGAACCAAGAAACGTTAGGCCTACGTCCACAATATCTCACATTACACCATGATATAATGTCCCTAGTTTTTCATATATTAGGTTTTAGCCTGAAGGTTATGTCACGAGACTTGCTACCATGTGTATGAAGCACGAGCAGTAGGTCTGTGTCCCTCAAAGGTTCTCAAACATAGGATGAACCTGTCCACGCTTGTTGTTACACAATCATATCAAAAGACCATGATGTTTCTTACTGCCATTAGTCAACACTATCCAATGAATTGAAGGTGTCAACTTCCAGGAAAACATGTGTGTGTTATACTGATGTGTTCCGTACAGTGTGATCAAGGAGGGTCTGCAGCAATGTTAGTACCGGCACAGAAAGTTTTACTTAGGGTTTTAAGTGCTGCCACTTTATTTTGTTTATATGCCTGAACTCCATCATAAACTATTTGGGCAAGGGCAGCCAAGTGTATTTGTGTATGTTTATTTACAAAATAAACCTGTCTCCACCGTGCACTGGTCAAGAGAGAGGAACCAAACAGCATGTTGGTCGTAAGGCAGTATGGCTGGACAATAGACCTTACAACAGAGCCATAGACTGAGCGCTATATTCCATCCCTCCTCCCTATTTTACAAGGCTCTGCGGGGGGCTGGGGGCTGGCATGGCCTGCGAGTTGCCGAGCAGCAGCACTCCTCGCCATATGAGGACATGCAGATTGTCCTCCCTGAGCCTGTGAAGAGGGTGTTTATCACTCCCAAGGTGATAAACTCTAAAACACACAAGAGAGAGACGTGTGTTCCCCCTCCATGGGTGGAAAGGGGGGGGGGGTGGTAACGGTGTGGGTCGGGCATCAGCTGCTCTCACTGGGCAGATCCTTCAAACGCCTACACACAGACTGACGGGTTTATGACTCTGCGATGGGGCTCACGAAAGGGTCGCGATACGCCCATGACGTGTGTTGTAATGGCTACCGCAAAATGTTCGAGAAACGTGCATGCTAAAATATGTGGAGAATTATCATCGATGATTTGACGGCAACTTAAGAGCACTCTTTGCCTTCAGATCAATGTTCGTCAAAAAAATAAAAATAATCCCTGATGTGATTGATCCGGCAGGTAGCCTAGTGGTTAAGAAGTTAGGCCAGTAACCAAAATGTTGCTGGTTCGAATCCCTCTGTCGATGTGCCCTCGAGCAAGGCACTTAACCCTAATTGCTCCAGATCAGATGTCTAAAAACGAAGAAGAAAAAAAATAGTCTTTTTTGGTTTTTTACAAAATGTACTGTTCAACTGAAGCCTCACAGCACGCAAGACACATTGGGTGAGGTGTTGAGGATTTCCTTAACCCATACAAATGTGTGTAGGCATTGTCCCCTTGACAGAGCAAGTAACTGTGGGCCAAGCGACCACCCACCCATCACCCACAATCTAAAGCTGGTCACGCAACAAACACCTCGAAAAAGTCTATGGGTCACGTTCTATTAACGAAAGGCAAGAATTACTCACAAAAACCACTTAAACAGCATTCAAGAAACCAAGTGATGCAGAATTCATTAAGGGAGTCTATCATACAATGATAGGGGAAACACATTCAATAACAAAATGGCATAACTATGGGTGGGAAGGACCATTGAGGACTGGCTCAGCCATGCAGTCTGACCATATGACTCTGGTTTCACTAGCTTGTGTAGGCTCAGTGCACTGGGAGGATATGGCATTGATGGCTCGAAAGATTACGTAAACCAGCATTCCGAAATGAGAGCCGATTATAAATCCTATTTGATGCCCTGCATATAAGCATACCAAGAAGAACGACAGCGATAGGCCTACATGGTGGCCTTGGTAGAATAAGGAAAGACAACCAAAATGATTGACACACACTAGTGTCTTTGTACAAGCATCAGGCATCCCATGTCGACTGAAGAGCCAACCTTGTTACTCCAACAAAGCCCCTTAGAGACAAAGACCCGTCTTTCATATTCTGTGTCGCAGGGGGGTTTCATATGTGTAATCTGATAATCCTCTCAGCCTAAATAACGTGGCATTTCTATAATTCACAAACGCCCAGTCTTCTCAATTACAATAAAATCCCTCTGAATGATTACGTGCCGAAAGTGAGGGGGGGAAAAAAAGGTGCAGAAGCTTTGTCTGGACATTTGATTAACGTACTTTTTATACGATTCCTGTTCCACTGCAAATTTAGCACCTCATTTCTGCGACTGAAACGAGTGGTGTTTATCTATAAAAGTACTTGCAGTTTTTTTTCCACAAACATCACAACGGCGTGAATGGAATTGTAAAGCGCTGCTCATGACTTTTTCATTCATAGCTCAAACTCTAATTAGGCTTACAGACCGAGCGCGGCTTTGGCAGAGGTCTTCAGCACATATAGTAGGCTACTTCGACAATTCTATCAGCCAGTGTCTGTCTATTTGAGTAGTTGGGAGTTCCTTTGGCCACAGAATGCTCAGTATTCAGTTGGTGATCCACGTTCTTCTGGCTCACATCTGCCAAATGGGATGCAGTAGGAGCCTGCAGCTTTGACAGCTGCTTTAAGCTCCCTTACAGATCCAGAGGGTATCCGCTTGGCACAGCACGGCGTGCCACTTGGAGAAGGGGCAGGGAGCAGTAAGAGGCATCAGCTGCTCACACTAATGGAAAGAAGAGCCATTGTCTTTTAATTAAATAGATGACCGTTAGCCCTAAATGAATGCCATTCATGTCAATGCAATGACGATTTGTGGACATGCAGTGCAAGATGTTAAAAAAGGACGCTTGAATTTTAGGTTATTGAATATTAATAGTTCTAAATATGCCTTATGAGTAGTGTGTGACCCTAGGGGTGGCAACACACACATTCTAACTGTTTTTAATGGGTCTTTCTTCATTCTGATTGTTTTATACTGTTCAATCACACCAAAATTTGGAATACAGTGGGCACTTTGAATACAGTGTTGCTAGGCATGACAACGAATGAAAAAAGCCAGGGAGGGGTTATTGTGACAGGTTAGGAACAAAAGTGTTGGTTAGTGTTTCCAAGTGGACCCTAATTAGATGTTACATTAACATTTTATCTTACTTGACGTAGCAAAAATATTTAGGCCTCGCCTATTTCTCCGATTTAGAATTGACCATTGCGCAAACATGCTGATCTAGGCATACATCAGCACTGGTATCATGCTGTATTTGCGAGCTATGTTTGCACTGACTAAGTACATTTAGCTAGCTAGCCAGCTAACTAGCAAGTAGCATCTAATACGATTTATTTTAGCCACAACTTGCTAAGAAAACAAACTGTTTGCAGCCAAGATACACAAACTAATAGTGTAATTATAGAAAGCTCGCCAACAATTTTTCAGTGGGAATCGCTTTTGGCTCCTCGATTTGTCGCTAGATAACGTTCTGCAGTTGTTGTGAGGACACCGCTGCGGTCCCCCCAACGAAGACTTTTCGCCCCCCTCTCCTGCCGCAGACCCCCTCTCCTGCCGCAGACCCCCTCCCCTTGTGCTTTTCAGCCTGTGTGTGCACCGTTGCTATGACATCTGTAGCAGACAGCTTCTCCCACTCTCATTTGCGGCAGAAGAGTAGGAAAGGTCACTAAAAGCTATCAAAACCATCCAAGCTCTGACAAAACTCCAAAGGCAGCCTGAAATGTAGATTAATTTGTCGCTAGCCTCTTTCACCAAAGTTGCTAAATTGGCAACACTATGCGAGTGAACAGCAAAAAGTGGTTGTGACTTGTGGTATCCTTCAGTGACGGGGTGGGGCTTGGTGTGTGTGGAAGGAGAGAGACGACTCAAGTACCAAACGGATTAAACTATAAAAATGAACAATTACACAAGGCGGAATGGCGTAACATAACAAACATTGAAATACCATTATACAAGTTAAAGTAAAACACAAACTGATCTGTACGGTATACCTCCCAGCCATAATTTCAAGTGAAAACATGTTGTTTTTCCTTGATTCCCCTGACATGTATTTTTTTGCTATATGAACCATTAGCCTAAATTGTGTATGTTTTCTTATTAGGACAGGACAGAGTGGGCGGAGGTAATAAATCACTGATGTCTCACAATAATATAGCCTAGAGCAGGTATTCCCAAACTGGGGCAACACCGTCGGTGGTACGCCAAATACATTTTTTAAATATATTTGTTTTTTTCTTCACATTTTCAAACAGTCCATTTATATTTTCCACGAAGCTATACATTTGGGTGAGGTTTTTTTCCTCGCATGAATAGCCTCGTTTCACTGCCAAAAATAAAATGAAACCATCAAGTGTACAACGAAATAACAACACAAGGTCAAATACAGGTAGCCTAGTCAAATAATTAACATCCAATCACATTAACCGTTACTCTCTCGCGGGAATTCCACTAATGGTCCGTATGTAGCCAAACGTAGCTGCTGCTCATTCCGTTTGCACGAAAATTCATAACTGGTAAAAAAAAAGTAAGGCCCGCGACGAGACACATACCAGCTCTACTGGTAGTACTGCTACTACCAGCAGTACTACACCTGCACCTGTCGACGACAAGTTGTTCTGCTTCCACAAGCACATCCAATGCTAGCATCAGCAATTCTACATTTGTTGTTAGCCCAGCTAGCATTGACACTGACAGTTGTGAATCTGATGCAGCCGGAGAGCTACTGCCCCTTACCCGGGTAAGCACCGAACAGACAGGGTCCAACAGGACCACGAAAGAGGCGCAAATATGATGAGAACTACATTGATTTGGGGTTCACTTATATTGGGAGTAGTGCCTTTCCTCAGCCACAAGGTGTTATACGTGCAAAAGTACACACACACACACACACAAACTCAATGAAACCTTCACTCTTGCGCAGACATTTAGAAACAAAACATGCCAATTTGAAAAATAAGCCACAAGAGTTTGAGCGAGAATTAAGACAACTTTCGAGTAATAAGACATAAGAGCATCAGATACCATTAATAAGAAGGGGCTAGAGGCATCTTATATGGTGAGCTACCGAATGTCTGGGACAGGTAAGCCCCTACTATTGTGGAGGACTTAATTCTTCCTGCTGCTGCGGATATGGGTGGAACTATGCTGGGGGGAAAAGGCCCCAAAAAACTATACAGACAATGTCTTCATTAAACAACACTGTTTCATGACGCATCAGTGACACGGCAGGTGATGTTTTGAAACAATTACTGCTTCGCATACAAGCCAGTGAATTCTATGTGTTACAGCTGGATGAGTCAACAGACGTGGCAGGCCTGGCACAGCTCCTGGTATATGTCTGTTATGTTTATGCGGGGTCAATTAAGGAAGACATCCTCTTCTGCAAACCAATGGAAACCAGGACAACAGGAGAGGATACTTTGTGACATCAAATGGACTTTGGTGGTCAAGATGTGTTGGTATCTGTACTGATGGCGCAAAAGCCATGACAGGGAGACATAGTGGAGTGGTAACGCGCGTACAAGCAGTTGCTCCCGACGCTACTTGGGTACACTGCAGCATCCACGAGAGGTTCTTGCTGCCAAAGGCATGCCTGACAGCTTGAAATATGTTTTGGACACTACAGTGAAAAATGGTTAACTTTGTTAAAGCAAGTCCCCTAAACTCTAGTGTATTTTCTGCACTATGCAATGATATGGGTAGCAACCATCTAACGCTTTTACAACATACAGAAGTGCGCTGGTTATCAACGGGCAAAGTATTGACACATTTTTTTGAATTGAGAGATGAGCTTAAAAGTTATTTACTGACCACCTGTCTGACCGCTTGACTGATGACGAGTTTCTCACACGACTGGACTATCTGGGTGATGTTTTTTCTTGCCTGAATGATCTGAATCTAGGATTACAGGGACTCTCCGCAACTATATTCAATGTGCAGGACAAAATTGAGGCTATGACTAAAAAGTTGGAGCTGTTCTCTGTCTGCATTAACAAGGACAACAAACAGGTCTTTCCATCATTGCATGATTTGTTGTGTGCAAATGAACTCAAGCTTACGGACAATGTTAAATGCAATATAGCGAAGCACCTGAGTGAGCTGGATGCGCAACTACGTAGGTACTTTTCCGAAACGGACGACACAAACAACTGGATTCGTTATCCCTTTCATGCCCTGCCTCCAGTCCACTTACCGATATCTGAACAAGAGCCTCATCGAAATTGCAACAAGCGGTTCTGTGAAAATTGAATTTAAAATCAGAAGCCACTGGTAGATTTCTGGATTGGGCTGCACTCAGTATCCTGCCTTGGAAAATTGGGCTGTTAAGACACTGATGCCCTTTGCAACCACGTACCTATGTGAGTTTGGATTCTCGGCCCTCACTAGCATGAAAACTAAATACAGGCACAGACTGTGTGTGGAAAATGATTTAAGACAGACTCTCTCCAATACAACCCAACATTGCAGAGTTATGCGCATCCTTTCAAGCACACCCTTCTCATTAACCTGTGGTGAGTTATTCACAAATTTCGATGAACAAAAAGTTTATGTAAGATGGCTAAATAAAGAGCAAAATTTGATTTTTATTATTAAATTGTGCCCTGGTCCTATAAGAGCTCTTTGTCACTTCCCACAAGCCGGGCTGTGACAAAAACTCACACTCATTCTTATGTTTAATAAATGTATTGTATAGTGTGTGTGTGGCAGGCTTACAATGATGGCAAAAAACAACATTTGAGAGTGCGCTGACCCCGGTGCTAGAGGGGGTACGCAGCTGGAGGTTGAATGTTTGAAGGGGTATGGTACTATAAAAAGTTTTGAAACCACTGGCCTAGATAGAGGGAATGACAAAAGTCAGCCAGTGCTGTATGACACGGGAGTAATGACAAAGGCTACCGGTGACGGAGCACAGACGTGAGGACACAGACGTGAGGACACAGACGTGAGGACAGAGTCCACAGGGTTTAGATTGGGACTGGCAGCCCTATTCAGAGTCCGACCCTGACGGATGTGCAGCACTACCCAAAGTGAACTCAATAATCTACAGCAGTAAGTCTCTCCCCTGTTCCCCCGCAGTATGCGCCAGACTGTCCAGCCCCATTCATCATCATTACCAAAGCATGGGTTCTCAGACGGAATACTTTCACACAATAAGCTGGGTCAGATATGTCATTTTGAGGACAGAGTGCTGTCCCGAAATAGAATCGTCCATCAGAGATATTTCTAGGACTTTGTTATACCTAAAGACTCTAGTTAGTGGAAAATCTTCAGTTAAGTCTTTACGATATCTTCAACCCTTGTACATGGCACTATTTTACAGTCTTAACACTTGCCTCAGTTTGAATGAATGGCTCTTTATGTAAATACTTATCAGAATTAAACTGAATAACCTTTCATCAAATGGCAAACGACTTCCTGTGTTTTGCTCAACGTACAAAACAGCCACCAGTGGCACTCGCTCTCAGCTCACATCAAGTCTGGGACTGGGTGGATGTGATCCAACAACACTTCACCCTGAATCACTAGATATAAATATATGTCTCCAAAACAGCCGTTTCCCCAGAGGCTCAGGGCAGACATTATTACAGACAGACATTGAGCAGGAGACCACAAGAGAGAGAATGGTGCTCACTGTTTTCAACTGCCATTCAAATTACACCCCTGGTTCAACCATGGTGGGATTTGAATAAAAATGCATTAATAACTGAATATCTGTGATAGAGAGTGGATGATAAGGCCCCTTTTGTCCTGAACTCGTCAGGGGGAAAAGTCAGTGGTCGCTGGTACTGTGTTAACACTGCACACACTGTTCATCTGTCCACATAGGGTCAGTCATGGAAACCAAGGGCACCATCGTTTGGCTTGGGGCTGGGACAATGTTGTTGACCATGTTGTGCATTTGGACCACTCCTGAGGGCCATGTTAGGTCAGCGTTGTTAACATTGGCAGTTTGTCGGAGGCTTGAGGGGTAGGAGGAGGGAGAGGAATGCATTATAGACCAAGGAGGACAGTCTGAGCTCAGTTCCAGGCACTGAGACGTAAAAAAAAAATAACTTCATTCATTCAGATGAAATGCAGCAGTGCATTTCCTCAGCCTCCATACTTGTTTCACTATCTATTATGTCTCTGCTCTGCAAGCTGTGCCAACATTAAATGGATGCCACTGCTAATGCAGAATACACTAATTCAACAGAATGGCTGATGGGTTCCTGACTACTTATCATAAGTAGCATTCATACTTTACATTTTATTTTCCACTTTGCAGTTAAGTCAGAGCTTTAAATCCGTTCATATCCTGTTCCGACTTGTAGCCTAAACAGATCAGTGAATACACCAGACACTAAAACCATGCAAATGGCAACCCAGCTCCAGTGGCTGCTTCTTCCTTGTGAAACAGTCAAAAACATTCTATTCATCTTTTATTTATCAGTTTGCTTGGCAGGCGCCATTATCTAGGGCGACTTGGTCTACATTTTGATACACTGTGCTGCTCTAGCATGATAGGCTTTCCCATGCTTCCCTTGCTTCCTGGCACATGGCTCTCAAGACAAACCAACTGAAACGGCAAGACTAAGCACTTCTGTGCAGGCATATGGAATACTACCCCTGACACGCGATTTTGAAACCGATTATTTGTAAGTAAGGGAATTGCATGGAGACTCCATCTGAATTCCCGACATGTCCGCAGTGATTGGCAGGGTATCTGAGGTCCTGTAGAGCTTGCTGAGAAATGCTTGGGAATGAGTGACATGGGAAGGGGTTCCATAGCTGAGACTGCGAGGCCAGCGGAGGGGGGTGATGTGGTGTCGCCATGAAAACGTGTCTGATACAAACTCACAAAGTATGCATGAGCAGATGTTCATGTCACTCCCAGGTTCACAGCCAGATGCAGATTGGTTTCCATCTTAGGCAGTGGGGCAGTTGAAGGCACTAAGATTAAGGCTTTTACACGTTCCAAAAATTATAATTTTCCTTTCCCTTAGCCTCGAGTAAGAAACCTCTGCTGTTTGCATTACACTTTGTGCCATCACTTCTGACTTAGATGTTTGCGAAGAGCCCTTTTCCATCTGTTTGAACAGAAATCAAAGCCGTCGCTTATTCCTAATATTTAGGATTGAAAATGGTTGAAAAATGTACACCTTAAAAAAAGTTAGGAAGCATAAACATAACCACACGTAACATATGGATTGCAAAGTTACCTCAAGTTTTATGTAATAACTCGATAAATAGAAAAGTATCAGAATTCCGAAGAATATGTGATGTAATACAGAGGACCCGGCAAGCCAGCCTATTCCCTATAATGTAAACTTCAACAGAAATAACTTCAAAAAGTACAACTTCAAATTAAACCAAATTATTTGCACTCATGACTACTGATTTCAATTACATTTTCAGCCAACTTACAAGTAAATACTTTATGAATGTATTGTTACAAATCAGCTTGCAAGGTTGCTAGCCAACTAGCCTGCTAACATTAGCCCTACTAGCACTGCATGAGTCAGCCAGTTGCTATCAACACCTAGCTTACATCAACGGACTTTTACTGCAGTGGGCTAAATCAGGGCCACACAGAGTGTTTCTTGTTAGTCTTAAATCTACTTTGAAATTAAAGTATACACCTCACACACACATGGTTATGGGCTCCAAAACAACCTGTACCATATCAGATAGAGTTGAAATGTATTACACTGAGTTTGCATCCCAATATTACACTTTATATCCATCACAGAAGACTGCCATAAACATTATTTCTATGGCAAATTATTTCTATTAATTATAAAATTATGAAAAATATTCATAACATTCCACCCATGACGCCACTATTGATTTGACTGCAGGAAAGGGCTACAGTAAACCAAAGTTTTAGAAATACATAACGCCATTAACCAATAATCAAAAACAAATACTGGTATATGCAGTTCTCTTAGCCAGCAAGCCAACCAGCTAAATGTAGTTATTTTAGCCTGCTAGCTACCATAGCCAGCTAACTAGCCTAGCCAGCCAACTACCACGGTCAACATAGCGAAGTAGTTGAAGGCTGAGTTAGCTACCAAAGTCAAAGAAGATTCAAGAACAACCCTTCAGGAGGGAGTCAGCTAGCTAATCCAATAGCGATAGTGAGGCAAATTCACATTGAATTTACCCGGTTTATCGCCATCACTGCTGACATTCATGATGTACCGATAGGTCGGTAGGAAATAGAGGAAGCAAGCTTGGCACAGCACCTGGTTTCAGTCAGTCTCTCATTCCAAATCCCCACTTCCAAGCTATCAAAGTACTCCGAGGTGAAATGCGCACCGCATACAGTAGACGTGTGCATAGTTCCCATACTCCAATCTCCTTGCGTCAACCAGAAAAAAACATTCCAACTTCAAAACTTGCTTCTCATTTTTGGGCCACACACTGGTCGTAAGCCCATCCTAGTGGGTATTACTGCACTAGCTACAAATGACAGAAAAAAACGGGGGGGGGAAACAACTTGAGTGCCAAAAACACAGGACTTGCAGTTTCTTGCATTAATTTAGATGGTTTCTTCTTCGTGGATGCTCACCAGTGCCAACACTTGGTTTGAAATGTAATTACATGCTAGCATGGCTAATAGCTAACTTTAGCCAGCTGGAACTAGCTAGGTAGCAATAGTGCATTGTGGGTAGCTCCAAATATATCCGGAATTAAGTTAATATGTAAAAATGCTAAAACATAACTATGTTTGTAGTTATAGGTAACCAGACCGCTCATCCACATACTTACATGTACATATTCTCATTCACCCCTTTAGATTTGTGTGTATTAGGTAGTTGTTGTGGAATTTTAGATTACTTGTTAGATATTACTGCACTGTCAGAACTAGAAGCACAAGCATTTCGCTACACTCGCATTAACATCTGCTAACCATGAGTATATGACAAATACAATTTTATTTGACTAATACTAAGTTAACATTTTTGACCACACAGTTGTTACTTTGGTGAGTAACCTTTAATAAAAAAATATATATACAATCTTGGCTTTCATTTGACATGCTCCTGTAAACTACACAGTGGTGCTCATCGGTCCTTTTTACATGGAAATGCCTGAATACATATTTTTTTTTTTAAAGATGCAAATATGCTACATAAAATATTCACACATTTAAATTGATATATTGGAAGATACCTTATATAAATTCCCCAACGCCATTGAAAACCCCAGCTGTTCCTCCAGCAGCATCAGGTCATGAGAAAACTCTATCTAGGAGGGAGCAGTCACTCAAAAACTGCACTTGTCATATTGGAGTACTGACCCTGATGACTCGCACAAGCCTGTCTGGATGCATTGCCACTCACTTCACCAGCCATGCCATCAAAAGCATTCAACCCCAGTTAACCATCTCCTTCCCTTACCAGCCAATGATTCTGGCAGACACAACATGGCTAACAAACATTGGTGGGGTTGTCTAATTGAGACAGCAATGCCAGGAGCAGGGCCTAATCTGTGTTTCAAGGCCCAGTGCAGTCAACAATATTTCCTATATGTTTCCACGCTATAAGTTTGGAATAATACTATAATGCCATTTTAGTTTAAGAGCTGTTTGAAAAGACCGCCTGAAATAGCTGCCTGTTTTGGTGGGATGGAGTTTGCCTTCCATGGTGACATCATCATGCAGTAAATTAGTTAATAGACCAAGAAGAAAGAGAGTTCCAAACATATAATTAGGAATTTGAATACAAATTGAACAGGATCTCTATGGTTCCAAACCTCTCTGCCAATAACAGATAGTTCAGTGTCACTCTCCACTTGGACCACTCCGACAGCCCTAGCAAAATACTTACTTCAGAAATTTGCCATTGCTAATAAGCCGTTGTTTCTTTATGATTATTTTAATTGAAAACAATCACAGAAAGGTAATTGTTAACCAGAAATTATTTGATTTAATTAAAATTATTTGAATTAGATTTTTAAAACGGCTGCATTGGACTTTTAAGCAGAGGGTGGGTGGGGAGAAGGTGGCTGGTTGCAGGAGGTTAAACAATCAGGGCTCCTCCCAGGGTTAATCTATTATCCAGCACCAGCTGCCACACATCCCCCTGCCCCCACCACACCAGCCATTTACAAGCGGCTCCATGCTTGGCCCACTGCTCGCTGTGCGCTCGGCTAAGCCACTGGGACCGTAGCACCAGGCATCTCGGTGTACCCTACTGGGGAGCATCCAGGCCCAGGGATCAGGACACAGGTAGGGTGTCACGGAAGATAAAGCCGCTGTGACGAAGAAGGACACGCAGCAGGGACCTCCAAGACTCAGTGGGATTTGCCTCAGGGTTCTGTGAGGGATAGCTGCTATGTTGCAAGGTGAGCTTCAGAACGTTGAGAGACCATGAAAACCTGGTCTGTTCTCTTTCTTTGCAACATTTTGAATTTATATTTCATCAAGTCCTCGACAGCACTGTCCCAGCCCTGAAATGTTGTCTTGAAGGTGACTGTAGGTTCATGGGTTCAATTTGGTACCATCCTTCAGGCCTTGATCCATCTTGACACCTTGGCAAAGGATGACAAATGGCCACAGCCCTTCCTGGACAGGCCTCTTACCCAGCAGGCCTTTAAACCTCCATTAACCCACTTCCTCCATTGTGGCCTTTAAGACGCCAATTGTTTCTTATGTGGTTCTCTCTTCTTCGTCTGCACTGATAGAAAAAAATAATAATAATCTAATTCCCAGCTGGCATCCACCAAATTGCATTTACAGATCAGTGCAGATGAATGAGAGGGAACAGAGGGAGGAACAGAAGTGAACAGCCCTGAACAAACAGGAAACTGAGGTGACAAGGTTCCCTATGACCTGGACCATCTATGGGCATGGTCTCCACAAATTTGCCTGCATGAATAGTCACATGACGCTTTGAAGATTATAATTATAAGGCCCTGAGATTGTGTTCAGATTTGTATTCGTGTTACTCGCATACTCTTGCTATATAACAAAAGACAAGGACAGCAGGTCAATGGCAGCTTTACGCAGCCATTGTTGTGGTAGTCATAGATACAGGGATAAGCACACATGCGCACAACGAAAACGAAACTTAACATGTTCATATCACATGACTGATTCACTAATTTCTCTCTTGTTATCAGGTAAGTAATAGTGAGTGTTTCAATTAGGGCAATAAAGCAACATTCTGAAATTGTGGTAGTCATAGATACAGTTGAAGTTGGAAGTTTACATACACCTTAGCCAAATACATTTAAACTCAGTTTCACAATTCCTGACATTTAATCCTAGTAACAATTCCCTGTCATTAGGTCAGTTAGGATCAGCACTTTATTTTAAGAAAGTCAAATGTCAGAATAATAGTAGAGAATGATTTATTTCAGCTTTTATTTCTTTCATCAAATTCCCAGTGAGTCAGAAGTTTACATACTAATTGAGTGTATTTGGTAGCATTGTCTTAAAATTGTTTAACCTGTTAGGGCTAGGGGGCAGTATTGACACGGCTGGATAAAAAACGTACCCGATTTAATCTGGTTACCACTCCTACCCAGTAACTAGAATATGCATATACTTATTACATATGGATAGAAAACACCCTAAAGTTTCTAAAACTGTTTGAATGGTGTCTGTGAGTATAACAGAACTCAAATGGCAGGTCAAAACCTGAGAGATTCCTTTACAGGAAGTGGCCTGTCTGACCATTTCTGGAACTTCTTTGCCATCTCTATCTTTTACTAAGGATCTCTGCTCTAACGTGACACTTCCTACGTCGTCCATAGGCGCTCAGAGCCCGGGAAAAACCTGAATGTCGTCATCCCAGCCCCAGGCTGAAACACATTATCGCCTTTCTCAAGTGGCCGATCAAGGGACTCTGGGCTTAGGCGCGTGACCTGACCGCCCCCGTCTTTGTGATTTTTTCCTCTGTTTGCCGAAAAGGAGATTCCCGGTCGGAATATTATCGCTTTTCTACGAGAAAAATGGCATAAAAATGTATTTTAAACAGCGGTTGACATGCTTCGAAGTACGGTAATGGAATATTTAGAATTTTTTTGTCACGAATTGCGCGCGACCCTTCTTTACCATTTCGGATAGTGTCTGGAACGCACGAACAAAACGCCGCTATTCGGATATAACGATGGATTATTTTGGACCAAACCAACATTTGTTATTGAAGTAGCAGTCCTGGGAGTGCATTCTGACGAAGACAACAAAAGGTAATCAAACTTTTATAATAGTAAATATGATTATGGTGAGTGCTAAACTTGCCGGGTGTCTAAATAGCTAGCCCGTGATGCCAGGGCTATGTACTTAGAATATTGCAAAATGTGCTTTCACCAAAAAGCTATTTTAAAATCGGACATATCGAGTGCATAGAGGAGGTCTGTATCTATAATTCTTAAAATAATTGTTATGCTTTCTGTGAACGTTTATCGTGAGTAATATAGTAAAATGTTAGCGAATTCCCCGGAAGTTTGCGGGGGGTATGGTAGTTCTGAACGTCACATGCTAATGTAAAAAGCTGGTTTTTGATATAAATATTAACTTGATTGAACAAAACATGCATGTATTGTATAACATAATGTCCTAGGGTTGTCATCTGATGAAGATCATCAAAGGTTAGTGTTGCATTTAGCTGTCTTCTGGGTTTTTGTGACATTATATGCTAGCTTGAAAAATGGGTGTCTGATTATTTCTGGCTTGGTACTCTGCTGACATAATCTAATGTTTTGCTTTCGTTGTAAAGCCTTTTTGAAATCGGACAGTGTGGTTAGATTAACGAGAGTCTTGTCTTTAAATAGCTGTAAAATAGTCATATGTTTGAGAAATTGAAGTAATAGGATTTTTAAGGTTTTGAAAATCGCGCCACAGGCTTCAAGTGGCTGTTACGTAGGTGGGACGAATTCGTCCAGCCTAGCCCATAGAGGTTAACTTGGGTCAAACGTTTCCGGTAGCCTTCCACAAGCTTCCCACAACAAGTTGGGTGAATTTGGCCCATTCCTTCTGACAGAGCTGGTTGTAACAGGTTTATAGGCCTCCTTGCTCACACACACTTTTTCAATTCTGCCCACAAATTTTCTATGGGATTGAGGTCAGGGCTTTGTGATGGCCACTCCAATACCTTGACTTTGTTGTCCTTAAGCCATTTTGCCACAACTTTGGAAGTATGCTTGGGGTCATTGTCCATTTGGAAGACCCATTTGTGACCAAGCTTTTAACTTCCTGACTGATGTCTTGAGATGTTGCTTCAATATATTCACATAATTTTCCTACCTCATGATGCCATCGATTTTGCGAAGTTCACCAGGACCTCCTGCAGCAAAGCACCCCCACAACATGATGCTGCCACCCCTGTGCTTCACGGTTGGGATGGTGTTCTTCGGCATGCAGGCCCCCACCCTTTTTCCTCCAAACATAACAATGGTCATTATGGACAAACAGTTATATTTATGTTTCATCAGACCAGAGGACATTTGTCCAAAAAGTACGATCTTTGTCCCCATGTGCAGTGCAAACCGTAGTCTGGCTTTTTAATAGCGGTTTTGGAGCAGTGGCTTCTTCCTTGCTGAGCGGCCTTTCAGTTTATGTCGATATAGGACTCTTTTTACTGTGGATATAGATACTTTTGTACCTGTTTCCTGCAGCATCTTCACAAGGTCCTTTGCTGTTGTTCTGGGATTAATTTGCACTTTTCGCACCAAAGTACGTTCATCTCTAGGAGACAGAACCCGTCTCCTTTCTGAGCGGTATGACGGCTGCGTGGTCACATGGTGTTTATACTTGCGTATAATTGTTTGTACAGATGAACGTGGTACCTTCAGGCATTTAGAAATTGCTCCCAAGGATGAAGACTTGTGGAGGTCTACCATTTTGAGGTCTTGGCTGATTTCGTTTGATTTTCCCATGATGTCAAGCAAAGAGGCACTAAGTTTGAAGGTCGGCCTTGAAATAAATCCACAGGTACACCTCCAATTGACTCAAATGTCGTCATTAACCTATCAGAAGCTTCTAAAGCCATGACATCATTTTCGGGAATTTTCCAAGCTGTTTAAAGGCACAGTCAACTTAGTGTATGTAAACTTCTGACCCACTGGAATTGTGAAACAGTGAATTATAAGTGAAATAATCTGTCTGTAAACAATTGTTGGAAAAATTACTTGTGTCATGCACAAAGTAGATGTCCTAACCGACTTGCCAAAACTATAGTTTGTTAACAAGAAATTTGTGGAGTGGTTGAAAAATGAGTTTTAATGACTCCAACCTAAGTGTATGTAAACGTCCAACTTCAACTGTACATGGATAAACTGGTAGATATATCACATGACTGATTCACTCTTGTTTCTCTCAAGTTGTAAGTAATAGTGAGCGTTTTCAATTAAGGGAATAAAGCAACATTCTAAAAAGTAGCCTAGTATCTTTCAGCAAAGGTTACCCTTCACACAACACCTTAGACAGAAGTGAAACTGCCTACAACAAACTTCTTAATCTCAGACTTTCACTAGCTAGCACAGTTCCCACAGCTTCCATTTCGCAAGAGTGGCATTCACACTTCCTTTTCCTGTGGGCTTGTGAGAAACCTCAGATGAGACCACAGAGTTCCACGTCACCCTGGCTTGTCCCACCAGTTGCAGACACAGAGTGCCCTTTGGGTGGGTTGTCATCCGAGATGGGGGGGGAGGGGGTGTAGTGTGACCTCACTAGGGGCTGCAGCACTTAAGGTTGACAATACCAGTATCTTTATTTTTTTATTTAACTAGGCAAGTCAAACACGGACGACGCTGGACCAATTGTGCGCCGTCCTATGGGACTCCCAATCACGGCCGGATGTGATATAGCCTGGATTCAAACCAGGGACTGTAGTGACACCTCTTGCACTGAGATGCAGTGCCTTACACCGCTGCGCCACTCGTGATACTCGTTATTAGTATCGTGGCAAGGAAACAAAACAAGAAGCGGATTGGAAACAAAACACTATTGTTCAGAGGCACATTTATTTATTTTCCAAGCTATAGTGAACAATGGGTATTTACTCATGCTCCGAGTGCATTCAACAACAACATTGGTAGCTAGTAATTCTTCGTGGCTAGCTAGTTATCCAGATAACCCTACTGACTTAATATGGACTTATTCACTGAACTGTCTTCAAGCCAGGACAATGGCAATAGAGACAAAACAATACACAAAGCAACTATTTTACTTCACAACTATCAGCTAGCTCTATGAGAATTGTAATAATGTAGCTAACCAGATAGTTTTTGCCCGTTAAACTGTTGTAGTTTTTTTTTTAACATGGTATACATATTTTTTTGCATACTTTCCGTTGAAGCTTGCACGCTTCAACATATGTACAAACGGAGTAAAGCATTCAAGAATGGCCCTCTGTGCTCCATTTTGCAAACTTTGATTTGGACTCATACACCGACCCTCCCGTGCTCTAATTTGCGTGCTTGGAGCACAGTAGTATGCATTTTGATTAACAAAATACACACAGCAGGTTTTTAAAAAGGACCAAAGAGTATGGTCTGCTTTGTGTTACAATTTTTGACATGGAAAAAAATTATTGCGTTACTGGACAACAATGTTGTCACAGCCCTTGTTGACAACATTGTTCTAATGGACCAGTGGAGCGGAAATGTATCGGGGGACCCACATTTTTGTTGTGGTGCTGAGGTGGTTTAGGTATTTCTTTGATGTTCCAAAGGTTGTCAAAGTTAGTGACTGCTGTGTTTCAGTGTTATTTTCACCCCAATAAATGTGGAAACAGCTCAACTACCAAGTGAAATGTGATACGCCGACTCCTTCAGCTTTGTAGCCAAGAGGGTTGAGTTGACCTTAATCAGGAAGTACGCGAGTTTCTGCCTATAGGAAGGGAAGGGAACGGAGTCGTGATCTGATTTGCCGAAGAGAGGGCAGGGTCTTGTAACCATCCTGGAAGGGCGAGTGAAAATGGTCGAGAGTTTTTGAAGCGCGAGTACCCTTTAGATTTGCTTTATTAATAACCAACATTTCAGTTAAATCATTCAGCACTACAGCCTACATTTTCAATACATTTGGTAGAAATATGTAAGGGTGCAACAGCAAATCTGTAAAAGTCATGGGGCACAGCTAAGTTTATAGCTACGTTTTTAAGCTGCCACCATGTGACCATTAGGTTTCAATTCAGAAATGAGAGGGTATTGACTATTACATGTAAAGGTCTCTCCCCTGGAGAGTCAGAATATCCAGTGGGCCCTGATATTACAACAGATATGTGAAAAAATGTGTCCACACCACATTGGACATTTATTTACAGCGTTAGTATTTATTTTTAATTACCGTTTAATTTACTTCCCACTTCCTTCCTCCTATGGACATTCCCAAACTGACTCTTACCCTGCGCACACGACTGTACATATTATTATTTACTTTGTCTAATTAAATGTGATTTATTTTACTTTTTCATTTGACCTGCTCTGTTATAATTTCAGGGTACAGTGAAAATGATATGCCTCCCTGTAACTAATAAACTATCACTGTGAAATTCCAAAAGAATGCCAAAACCCTGTTCATCAACTATTCCTCACTGCTACACAGAGTCGTCACACACAGGGCCAGTTGAACAGCTGAGAGGCCAAACCAAAACGATGGTAATCAATGTCGCTGGGGCACCGGGTGTGACGGATCCAAATGTGTGTGGCACGTGGTGACCTTGAGCAAGGTCCCATCATCCCACCAGCATCGCTTAGCAACAGGGCCACAAACGCAACAGAACTACATTACCCATCCAGGCGCGTGTGGATGTTAATACCACACTGAGCCATTTTCCACTGTGGAGGCCTCATGCCTGTGAGGAAGGCTTTGAGGGAAATGCTTGGGAGCCAAACGGCTAGGCCTAATCTGTGTCATGCCTGCGGCCTAGCGCCTGGGAGCAGAGGAGGGGAGAACGCCCACACGTCTGGTGTTGGGGGAGGATATTAGCAGGAATGAATGGAATTCTCTATGGTCATGCCATGGCTGCAAGCCAGGAGACTCCTGTTCCCCTGTGACATTAACTTTGCAAAACAGACCTTAGCTCAACAAGTAAGATTCCATTTCAAACTTGCCAAATATCTCATTAGTAAGCAAAAAGACAGGGCAATAAAGTAAGAATGAAAGACAGAGGAATCCCTTTCCAAACACTGCCTTTGTTCCAGTAACATCACTCCTCTTGTTTAGCTGCATCAATGGGAGTTAGCGCTTGAATATCCTCCATTCTGAGAGGCATTCCTGAATCCTGACAAGCCCCATCCTGTCTCTGTTCAGTCTGCCTGTGAAGAGTGGGGTGTACGCGTGTGATGCAACAGCCCTGTTGTGAGGTGTGTTTTGAGTCAGGGTGGCCCTGGGAGAGAAGATGCCTCATGCAATAAACACACCGAGCCAGTCGGGCAAATGGGAGTTGTCAGGGAGCAAAAACTAAACATGGAGAACAGAGGACATACCAGACATATCCTCAGTAATAGGAGTCGCCGCCTCCCTTTCTGCAGATTCCTTATGAAGTACTGACCTCCTAAGCTCAACCATTATAAAGAAGCAGACACGGAAAAAAGCACCTTCATTTCCCTGAGATTGGGCTTCAAGTCTTAAATATGTCAGTGTTGTAAGTCATTGTATGAAATGGATCATTATGGATAGGCACCTCAAAATGTAATAATGATCATGGGCTAGGTCTATGATGAGAGTTGCTCCAGAGTGACTGACTGATAGGAATGATGATCCTATCCTGGCTCTGAGTAGCTGCAGTAAGAGGGAGGGGCCTGTTAACGTTTGGCTTGGCGTGCTGGCACAGCAGGAATGAATTCTGAAAGGTAAGCAAGAAACCACACTTAACAATACTACCCCTCCCCAGGACATCCACAACGAGTGTGGTCACAATATTTAACGGATCATTAAAAAGTGGAAAACAGCACGTGTTACACAATATCTTGATTGAATTGAGGCTTATAAAAGTAAAGGTATTCTGAAAGTGGGTGAGGCAAGTACGGTTAATGGCAGTCTAACGAGGCATGTTTTAATTATTATTATTATTATGGTATCAGTTATTGTTATTATTGTTATGTATTAGTTATTAGTATTATGTTATTATTATTATGATTTTATTACGATATTATTATTATGTTGTATGGATGTATAGATGTTGATGCAATGTAAACTGTAGTAACACTTCCAGAGTGTAAAGGGCTATAGGGAGCAGCTGTTCCACAGAAGGGGGACTAAGAATGAGAAACTCAGGATGTGTAGTGCAATCATGATTTTCAGAAGGCCATCACCGACTATTATGTTGGCCTATGCCTAAATTAAAAACAACCCTAGTTTAAATAAAATCATCCATTTGAACTCCAAATCAAAAAGGTGATGCTTATTGTGTGTGAGAGCAAAACTACCTCCAACGTCCTTCATACTGGACACAGACATAGAAATGGTATCCAGGAGTTCATATGACTGGTGAACTAACTATACCCTTTTTGCGTCTCAACTCCTCGAATTGCAGGAAGAGCAGAACCTAGTAAAAATGAGAGCGTCAATTAACATTGATTGTGGAAAATGTATGCCGAGTTTGACAAGCTCAGCATTTACGATACCTCATACCACTAGCAGCTTTTTAGCCAAAGACTGTTACACCAGCTGTCTAGCCTGTTGTATAAATGTGCAATGATAATCATTAAAAAAAACTAGTATATAAGGAATGGGCAACTAATTCTCATTCAGAAATAAGGTTGGCCACTTGATTTCAACATCTGAACAAAGTGGACAGGCTAGCATGCTGTTCAAACAGTTGGAGATGGACAGAAGGGTGTGTACAATTCAACTGTTCTACCTTGTTAGTTAGCAAATAGCTCCAAGTTTGCTAGACTTTAAATATAAAGATTAGCTTGCTACTCACTAGCATGTGGGGTTGTGCTTAAGAGATTGTTTATGAGACCTTGCTGTGTTAATTTTCTATAATGCCTCCTACAAAAAGTTACTCATTATTAGTGTATACACATTATACATGGTTCTGGTTCAATTTGTAACAAAAAGTGCATTTTAATAGACTGCCCTGAAAGCACTGATGATTGCAAAAAAAGGTTCAACTATTTTGATAAAATAATACAATTATTAGCGGGTCTTGTGATTGTAGAAGACTTATATTTAGCCTAGGTATAATTTCACAAACCCTGAATTCATTATTGCTGACAGTTTGAAATGCAGTGTATTTTACCTTTAAATTGAACAACAAAGCTTAGAGAAAACATTTATGAAAAGAACTAGGGAGAGGATACACTGAACAAAAATATAAAACATGTAAAGTGATGGTCCCATGTTTCATGAGCCGAAATAAAAGATCCCAGAAATGTTCCGTACGCACAAAAAGCATCATTTTCTCAAATGTTGTGCACAAATTTGTTTACATCTGTTAGTGAGCATTTATCCTTTGCCAAGATAACCCATTCAACTGACCTGTGTGACATATCAAGAAGCTGATTAAACAGGATGGTTATTACACAGGTGCACCTTTTGCCTGGGACAATAAAAGGCCTCTCTAAAATATGCAGTTTTGTCACAACACAATGCCACAGATGTCTCAAGTTTAGGGAGCATGCAATTGGTATGCTGACTGCTGGAATGTCCACCAGAGCTGTTGCCAAATAATTGAATGTTCATTTCTCTACCATAAGCTGCCTCCAGTGTAATTCTTTATTATTTGGCAGTACTTCCAAACAGCCTCACAACCGCAGACCACGTGTAACCACGCAAGCCCAGGACCTCCACATCCGGCTTCTTCACCTGCGGGATCGTCTGAGACCAGCCACCCGGAGAGCTGATGAAACTGTGGGTTTGCACAACCAAAGAATTTCTGCACAAAGTGCCCCATGGTGGCAGTGGGTTATGGTACGGGCAGGCATAAGCTACGGACAACAAACACAATTATATTTTATCGATGGCAGTTTGAATGCACAGAGATACTGTAACAAGATCTTGAGGCCCATTCTCGTGCCATTCACCCGCCTCCATCACCTCATATTTCAGCATGATAATGCACAGCCCCATCTCACAAGGATCTGTACATAATTCCTGGAAGCTGAAAATGTCCCAATTCTTCCATGGCCTGCATACTCAGACATGTTATTCATTGAGCATGTTTGGGATGCTCTGGTTAGACGTGTGTGACAGCATGTTCCAGTTACAGCCAATATCCAGAAACTTTGCACAGCAATTGAAGGGGTGTGAGACAACATTCCACAGGCCAATATCAACAGTCAGATCAACTGTGAAGGAGATGTGTCGCACTGCATGGTGGTCACAACAGATAGGGACTGTTTTTCTGATCCACGCCCATAATTTTTTTTTAAGGTATCTGTGACCAACAGATGCTTATCTGTATTCCCAGTCATGTGAAATACATAGATTAGGGCATAATGATTTTATTTCAATTGACCGATTTCCTGACATGAACTGTAACTCAGTAAAAACGTTTAAATTGTTGCATATTGCGTTTACATTTTTGTTCAGTGTAGATAGATAATCGCACATAAGTTGGAGAAAATAATCGCCCAGCCCTAGTAGGAACCAAAGTTGTGGTCAGTGTTTCCCAGGGGACCCTTTAGTCTTCTTCCTAAAATGTATTATTTTACTTAATGTAGCTAACATATTCATGCTTTGCCTATTCCTCTCTGATTTAGAATATACTTGCACAAACATGATGATTGAGCCCTACACCAGCAATTGTATCAGACTGTATTAGCTACCTACGTTTGCTACGACTCAGTACATTTATTAGCTAGCCAGGGGTAAACTAATAAAAAAAATGGACGTTACAGACAGCGAAGTGGCGTATCACATTTAACATACCAAACATTGAAATACTGTGCATCGACCGGTCCGTGTATCAATATGCTTTATATTGTAAAATATGGTATAAGCTTAGCGCCCAGCCCTAGTTTGGAACTGGCAAAGATAAACTAGCACCGCTCCCAAGGGTGCTTGCTGGAAATCAAGTCGCCGCAGAATCCTATGCAGATACTCCCCACTGAGTGCAAATATTCAGATTTTTATACCGTCTTATCCTCCATGGAGTTGGCTGCAATAGCCCTCTTGTCCGAGTGGCAGTGGGGCAATAAACACCTGCACAGCAGTCTCCTTCTCTCACTGACCTTGGCAGCTAATTCACTCAGCTACAGTTCTTGCAGCACAGGTGCACAGGAATCTGGGCTCTTCCTGGGTATACTAATGGGAGAAGGCCAGTTCAAGCATATCAATTTAATAACGCTATCGATATACAACACACAGGTTGGTGGTTGTAAACTGTGTACATCTGTTGAACACAGAACATTCACAAGCCCTGAATTTCAAAGAAAATTGTTGGTGAAGCAAACTGCAATTCATCAACATCTGCTATTCAGCAATTCTTCAAGGGGACTTTTAGGCTAAATATGTGATGTGGCCACTGGAATTAGGGGAGTGGAATAGAGGCTGCCAGAAGGTTACAGTGATGGACTGTGAACTTGCTGCACTGGTCAATATTAGAGGGTGAGGCGCGGTCAATATGTCTATCACTGATAATGAGGGACAGATCACACGGCTGCTCTTCAGTGAACTTGCTAGATTCCCATAGACGCTCAGCCCTTGACCAATGTATTTTCTGAGATCAAACGTTGCTTTGTCAGTGCCAGAGTAATAAATATATGAACCTTGGTGGATATCAAAGGTCCAATACACTTATCTTAACATGGCGGTGTAAAAGGATGGGAGGCCTGAAAAACCACAAACCTCCACTAAGGTATTTAGCCTGTTGGGCAGATGACAGCCTCCTTTTGACGGAGTAGAATCTTCATGGTTCGTGTTAAATAGGACAAGAGAGTGGGCAAAACATTTGCTACAGAAAACTAAAATAAGTATTTTTCTAGGACAACTTTGAGAAGCCTAGTAAGCTAGCCTAGTAAGCTAGCCTAGTAAGCTAGCCTAGTAAGCTAGTCTAGTAAGCTAGTCTACCTCCCCATTTGAAAACACTTTTAGCCATTTTGTGTGGACTTAACACAACCCTGATGTGTTGGATCAAACCAAAACCACAGAGACAGAGATCATTCTCATGGACCTGCCTGTCACAAATCATGTGTAGGACTTTGGGGACTGTTCGTTATGCTAGTGTCATTTGGCGGTCCTAGTTGAGTTCCAAAAGGACCATTCACACACAGGCCAAGGCTGAACCAAACGAGCCCAGAGGTTAGGCAGGTAAATGTGTAGGTTAGGCTAGAGGAGGTTTGGTCCTTGGACAGTCAAAACTGAGTTGTGGCACCTGTTGACCATAGCTCCGAGTACAGCAACAGTCTTACATTTGACATTATAGTAATTTTGCAGACGGTCTTATTCAGAGCAATTTACAGGAGCAATTAGGGGTAAGTGCCTTGCTCAAGGGCACAATGAGAGATTTTCACCTAGTCGGCTCAGGGATTCGAACCAGTGACCTTTCGGTTATGGACCAATGCTCTTAACAACCTGCCGCCCTACATCGTTTCGGGAGCAGACACACTGGGGTGTAATCTCATTACTGACGTCAATGAAATGCCCAGGGAAGAGAATCCTCTCATTGTGTTGGATGACTGCAGCCCAAAGGCCAGGTTGGACTACGTGTCTGGATTGGAGCAGATTGTGTGTGTGGGGGGGAGGTACTGTGAGCAGCCTAGGTGAGCTATGGTGCATAATAGTACAGACTGTTTCACAAGTTAGGTCCTGATATAAAACACGAGGAATTCTGACACTAAGAAAAGGTTGCTTTTTCAGAATGAATGTTATTCATTCTGAAAAATAACAAGTAGCCTAGTAGGCTAAATTAATAACTTTAGCCTCAAATTGGAACAGTTCTCCATTAACCTCGACCTGGAAAGTATTAACCCGAGGTTATGAGCCCCATCACCTGATTCTAAACACCAGTCCTTAGGCTCAACCTGGAGATGGTTACATTTGTATAACAGCTCCGACAAGCAAAAAGTAAACATTGCCTGATAGGACAGAAGAAATGACAAAAATAGGCAACTGGTTTCTTTAACAAACCCAATCTTTTTGAGTTGCACACTGTCTGTAATCTGAGTGCAAGCACTGAGTCACAGTAGATACAGTCCAATAAACAGTACATTCACCTCTGTAAGAGAATATTAACCAGGCAACAGTTCAGAAACCACTGTTTAGTGTTAAGAGGTTTCAGGAACAAGGAATTGTAATGAAGGTATTGGTTATTTCACAAAGTATATGCACAAGGTATCATTAGTTGTAATATAAGTAGGTAGGCTAACTTGGTTTATTGGTTAATGTGAGAGAGAGAGCATGTTAAAATAACTTTAGAATTGATTCATGGAAATGTTGCTGTTTGCTGTCATTTCATTGTTGCAAATGATTGACTAACGTTACTAGGCCATCCCATTTTCAGAAATGGGGTGAACTAGTCAGCTAGCTATCTGTCTACTGTACATACCTAGCATAGCTAGGATTACAAGTAATGGATCATTGCACAGATAGATTGCACGGGCTGTGACCGCTCGTTACTGTCATATAACTTGTTATAAAATCTAACAATTGAACTTACCCCATTCCAGAAAGTCTGTCACGTGCTTCTCCCGTTTTAAAGGAGAGTTGCTGCATTCGTTGTACAAACATATCAATATATCCAGAAGGGTCTCGACGCTCAGTGAACTTGCATTATTTGGTGTTCCGTCCACGAGCAATTGCTCCAACTTCTTCAGGCGCACCTTCGCTGACATTTTTCTATCAATTAGCTACCACTCCCTTCGCCGAAGAATCGCTCCCCGAGTTAGTATGGGAGAAGAAATCGAGCTAACCCTGCCCCCTTCAAGCGCAACCGAAAAATACTTATTTGGCCAATATTGGAGCACTGATGTCCCAGTCTCCAACTTGCTATCTAGACGTGTACTAGTAGCTAGCAAGCTAAAAAAAACAAGACCGACATGTTGTATAGAAAATGCTTTGTTTTTAGCGTCGCCACTGTGTTCCCTTCACTCAGACTCGAGGCCCAGTGCGTCCCATTTGCTTTAATCCCGACAAAATCTGTACTTTCTATCTAGAAAATGGGATGTCGGGTTTCCCCCAGTCGAATCTCAGGTTGACCGGTCGTCCATTCTCTCCTTCGGATTATCTGCTCGCTCGCATGCCCGATATATGTTCTTCAACACTGCTAAATAGAGGTATGTCCACCAAAATTGGGGAGTGGCTGTCTTTTCGTAGATGAATCCTTTTTTCTTACTAGCTTCTACTAGTAGCTAGCTGGTGTCTCTCACTATTGAGCGTAATATGGCAAAATTCGTGTCCAGCCTTGTCTCTCCCTACCTTGCAAAAGAATCCAGACCGGGGACTATGGAGTACCCGCCTACCCACACCGGAAACGCTATGGATAGGTGACGTCATTCGATGATTGACAGACACTGGGAGTAAACTGGCACTGACCTCACCAGCAGAACACAATCATTATTATAATACCGGCACAAATATTAGAAAAATAAGTTGAAGGATGTGTGTTAAAAGCATACCATACCAAAAACGAACGATATATAAAGATTGTAGTGAAATTGTCTATTTGCACATTCACATATATATATGTGAATGTGCAAATAGACAATTTCACTACAATCTTTCTACCAATAGTATTTATGCTTTGGGAATTGCTAAACATTTTTAGTATTTGAATGACAGGACAAAAACATAATGAATAAAGTCATCCTCATCCTATAGCTGTGTGGTTGACTGGAGAGTATAATGGACATGTTGGGGTGGTAGTGGCGGAGGAGGAGAGGGACATGTTGGGGTGGTAGTGGTGGAGGAGGAGAGGGACATGTTGGGGTGGTAGTGGTGGAGGAGGAGAGGGACATGTTGGGGTGGTAGTGGTGGAGGAGAGGGACATGTTGGGGTGGTAGTGGTGGAGGAGGAGAGGGACATGTTGGGGTGGTAGTGGTGGAGGAGGAGAGGGACATGTTGGGGTGGTAGTGGTGGAGGAGGAGAGGGACAGGACATGTTAGGATGGTAGTGGTGGAGGAGGAGAGGGACAGGACATGTTGGGGTGGTAGTGGTGGAGGAGGAGAGGGACATGTTAGGATGGTAGTGGTGGGGGAGGAGAGGGACAGGACATATTAGGGTGGTAGTGTTGGAGGAGGAGAGGGACAGGACATTTAGGGTGGTAGTGGTGGAGGTGGAGAGGGACATGTTGGGTGGTAGTGGTGGAGGAGGAGAGGGACAGGACATGTTAGGGTGGTAGTGGCGGAGGTGGAGAGGGACATGTTAGGGTGGTAGTGGTGGAGGTCGAGAGGGACAGGACATGTTAGGGTGGTAGTGGTGGAGGTGGAGAGGGACATGTTAGGGTGGTAGTGGTGGAGGAGGAGACGGACATGTTGGGGTGGTAGTGGTGGAGGAGGAGAGGGACATGTTGGGGTGGTAGTGGTGGAGTAGGAGAGGGACATGTTGGGGTGGTAGTGGTGGAGGAGGAGAGGGACATGTTGGGGTGGTAGTGGTGGAGGAGGAGAGGGACATGTTGGGGTGGTAGTGGTGGAGGAGGAGAGGGACATGTTGGGGTGGTAGTGGTGGGGGAGGAGAGGGACAGGACATGCTAGGATGGTAGTGCTGGAGGAGGAGAGGGACATGTTACGGTGGTAGTGGTGGAGGAGGAGAGGGACAGGACATGCTTGGGTGGTAGTGGTGGGGGAGGAGAGGGACATGTTACGGTGGTAGTGGTGGAGGAGGAGAGGGACAGGACATGCTTGGGTGGTAGTGGTGGATGAGGAGAGGGACATATTTTGTTGGTAGTGGTGGGGTAGGAGAGGGACATGTTGGGGTGGTAGTGGTGGAGGAGGAGAGGGACAGGACATGTTAGGATGGTAGTGGTGGAGGAGGAGATGGACAGGACATGTTTGGGTGGTAGCGGTGGGGGAGGAGAGGGACATGTTTGGGTGGTAGTGGTGGGGGGGAGAGGGACAGGACATGTTATGGTGGTAGTGGTGGGTTAGGAGAGGGACAGGACATGTTAGGGTGGTAGTGGTGGAGGAGGAGAGGGACAGGACACGTTAGGTTGGTAGTGGTGGAGGAGGAGAGGGACAGGACACGTTAGGTTGGTAGTGGTGGGGTAGGAGAGGGACAGGACATGTTTGGATGGTAGTGGTGGGGGAGGATAGGGACAGAACATGTTAGGTTGGTAGTGGTGGGGTAGGAGAGGGACAGGACATCGCGGCCCTCCACTGGACAGCTCCCATAGTTGTCTCTCCCAGATTATGTACGCAGCTGCATTATTCACAGCCTTAGCTTGCATGCATTAAATACATACACACACGCACGCACACACACACACACACACACACACACACACACACACACACGCACACGCACACGCACACGTACACGCACACAAAGAAATGGAAAGGGCAACGAAACGTCACAAACACAAATGTAGAGAACATGTACTGTATTATGTATTTACGGTGCATTCGGAAAGCACTCAGACCCCTTGATTTTTTCCCACATTTTATTACGTTACAGCCTTATTCTAAAATTGATTAAATCGTTTTTTTCCCTCATCAATCTAAACACAATACCCCATAATGACAAAGCGAAAATAGGATTTTATTATTTTTAGCAAAGGCACATGACAGCCAGCTTGAATGCCTAGATTCACGTCTGGAGGAAACCTGGCACCATCCCTACGGTGAACCATGGTGGTGGCAGTATCATGCTGTGGGGAAATTTTTCAGCAGCAGGGACTGGGAGACTAGTCAGAATCGAGGGAAAGATTAATGAAGCAAAGTACAGAGAGATCCTTGATGAAAACCTGCTCCAGAGTGCTCAGGACATCAGACTGGGGCGAAGGTTCACCTTCCAACAAGATAATGACCCTAACCACACAGCCAAGACAATGCATGAGTGGCTTCGGGACAAGTCTTTGAATGTCATTGACTGCCCCAGCCAAAGCCCGGACTTGGACCCGATCGAACATCTCTGACAGAGCTTGAGAGGATCTGCAGATAAAAACGGGAGAAACTCCCCAAATACAGGTGTGCCATGCTTGCAGCGTCATACCCAAGAAGACTTTATTTATTTATTAATTTTTATTTCACCTTTATTTAACCAGGTAGGCAAGTTGAGAACAAGTTCTCATTTACAATTGGGACCTGGCCAAGATAAAGCAAAGCAGTTCGACAACATACAAAAAACACAGAGTTACACATGGAGTAAAACAACATACAATCAATGATACAGTAGAAAAAAATAAGACTATATACAATGTGAGCAAATGATGTGAGATAAGGGAGGTAAAGGCAAAAAAGGCCATGGTGGCAAAGTAAATAAAGTATGGAAAGTAAAACACTGGAATGGTAGATTTGTAATTTGAAGAAAGTTCAAAGTTCAAATATAAATAATATTGTGCAAAGGAGCAAAATAAATAAAATAAATAAATACAGTAGGGGGAGAGGTAGTAGTTTGGGCTGAATTATAGATGGGCTATGTACAGGTGCAGTGATCTGGGAGCTGCTCTGATAGCTGGTGCTTAAAGCTAGTGAGGGAGATAAGTGTTTCCAGTTTCAGAGATTTTTGTAGTTCGTTCCAGTCATTGGCAGCAGAGAACTGGAAGGAGAGACGACCAAAGGAGGAGTTGGCTTTAGGGGTGACCAGAGAGATATACCTGCTGGAGCGTGTGCTACAGGTGGGTGCTGCTATGGTGACCAGTGAGCGGAGATAAGGTGGGACTTTACCTAGCATGGTCTTGTAGATGACCTGGAGCCAATGTGTTTGGCGACGATTATGAAGCGAAGGCCAGCCAACGAGAGCGTACAGGTCGCAGTGGTGGGTAGTACATGGGGCTTTGGTGACAAAACGGATGGCACTGTGATAGACTGCATCCAGCTTGTTGAGTAGGGTATTGGAGGCTATTTTGTAAATGACATCGCCGAAGTCGAGGATTGGTAGGATGGTCAGTTTTACGAGGTTATGTTTGGCAGCATGAGTGAAGGATGCTTTGTTGCGAAATAGGAAGCCAATTCTAGATTTAACTTTGGATTGGAGATGATTGATGTGAGTCTGGAAGGAGAGTTTACAGTCTAACCAGACACCTAGGTATTTGTAGTTGTCCACAAATTCTAAGTCAGAACCGTCCAGAGAAGTGATGCTGGACAGGCGGGCAGGTGCAGGCAGCGATCGGTTGAAGAGCATGCATTTAGTTTTACTTGTATTTAGGAGCAGTTGGAGACCACGGAAGGAGAGTTGTATGGCATTGAAGCTCGTCTGGAGTGTTGTTAACACAGTGTCCAAAGAAGGGCCAGAAGTATACAGAATGGTGTCGTCTGCGTACAGGTGGATCAGAGATTCACCAGCAGCAAGAGCGACATCATTGATGTATACAGAGAAAAGAGTTGGCCCAAGAATTGAACCCTGTTGTACCCCCATAGAGACTGCCAGAGGTCCGGACAGCAGGCCCTCCGATTTGACACACTGAACTCTATCAGAGAAGTAGTTGGTGAACCAGGCGACGCAATCGTTTGAGAAACCGAGGCTACTGAGTCTGCCGATGAGGATGTGGTGATTAACAGAGTCAAAAGCTTTGGCCAGGTCAATGAATACGGCAGCACAGTATTGTTTCTTATCGATGGCAGTTACGATGTCGTTTAGGACCTTGAGCGTGGCTGAGGTGCACCCATGACCAGCTCTGAAACCAGATTGCATAGTGGAGAGGGTGCGGTGGGATTCGAAATGGTCGGTAATCTGTTTGTTGACTTGGCTTTCGAAGACCTTAGAAAGGCAGGGTAGGATGGATATAGGTCTGTAGCAATTTGGGTCAAGAGTGTCACCTCCTTTGAAGAGGGGGATGACAGCAGCTGCTTTCCAATCTATGGGAATCTCAGACGACACGAAAGAGAGGTTGAACAGGCTAGTAATAGGGGTTGCAATAATTTCGGCAGATCA
The DNA here is from genome assembly GCF_965601325.2 of Salmo salar. NCBI lineage: Eukaryota > Metazoa > Chordata > Actinopteri > Salmoniformes > Salmonidae > Salmo > Salmo salar. Next base: position 29,405,141 of record NC_138305.1, read on the forward strand.
TTTTAGAAAGATTGTCAAGCCCAGTTGATTTGTAGGGGTCCAGATTTTGCAGCTCTTTCAGAACATCAGCTGAATGGATTTGGGAGAAGGAGAAATGGGGGAGGCTTGGGCGAGTAGCTGTGGGGGGTGCAGTGCTGTTGAATGCAGTAGGGGTAGTTAGGTGGAAAGCATGGCTAGCCGTAGAAAAATGCTTATTGAAATTCTCAATTATAGTGGGCTTATCGGTGGTGACAGAGTTTCCTATCCTCAGTGCAGTGGGCAGTTGGGAGGAGGTGTTCTTATTCTCCATGGACTTTACAATGTCCCAGAACTTTTTAGAGTTTGAGTTGCAGGAAGCAAATTTCTGTTTGAAAAAGCTAGCCTTGGCGTTTCTAACTGCCTGTGTGAATTGGTTTCTAACTTCCCTGAAAAGTTGCATATCGCGGGGGCAGTTCGATGCTAATGCAGAACGCCACAGGATATTTCTGTGTTGGTTAAGGGCAGTCAGGTCTGGGGAGAACCAAGGGCTATATCTGTTCCTGGTTCTAAATTTCTTGAAAGGGGCATGCTTATTTAAGATGGTGAGGAAGGCATTTAAAAAAAAATAACCAGGCATCCTCTACTGACGGGATGAGGTCAATATCCTTCCAGGATACCAGGGTCAGGTCGATTAGAAAGGCTTGCTCGTTGAAATGTTTCAGGGAGCGTTTGACAGTGATGAGTGGAGGTCGTTTGACCGCTGACCCATTACGGGTGCAGGCAATGATGCAGTGATCGCTGAGATCTTGGTTGAAAACAGCAGAGGTGTATTTAGAGGGCACGTTGGTTAGGATGATATCTATGAGGGTGCCAGTGTTTGCGGCTTTGGGGTTGTACCTGGTGGGTTCATTAATAATTTGTGTGAGATTGAGGGCATCAAGCTTGGATTGTAGGATGGCTGGGGTGTTAAGCATGTCCCAGTTTAGGTCACCTAGTAGCACGAGCTCTGAAGATAGATGGGGGGCAATCAGTTCACATATGGTGTCCAGAGCACAGCTAGGGGCCGAGGGGGGTCTATAGCAGGCGGCAACGGTGAGAGACTTGTTTTTGGAGAGGTGGATTTTTAAAAGTAGAAGTTCAAATTGTTTGGGTACAGACCTGGATAGCAGGACAGAACTCTGCAGGCTTGAGGCTTGAGACTTGAGGCTGTAATCGCTGCCAAAGGTGCTTCAACAAAGTACTGAGTAAATGGGTCTGAATACTTATGGAAATGTGATATTTCAATTTTATTTTATTTATTTTTTGTGAGAATTTTTTTTTAAACTTGCTTTTGCTTTGTCATTATGGGGAATTTCATTTAGATTGATAAGGGAAAAAAACAATTCCATTCATTTTAGAATAAGGCTGTAACAAAATGTGGAAAAAGTCAAGGAGTCTGAATACTTTCCGAATGCACTGTATGAATGCATGTACTGTACGTGTGTACATTCAGGTAACTTCCAAAATAATGGACTACAAAGTATACTACAAAGTATACTGAGTGCAGGGGCTTCCACACAGGTGTGGTTCCTCAGTTAAGTAGTGTCCCTTTCCTGCACTCAAATGACTAAATCTCCCTCTAGTGGCCTCATGGGTGGAATGTTATTATAATTTTTCAAAATGTCATGATTAATCGACTGTCACGGTTGTCGTAGGAAGGAGCGGACCAAAATGCAGCTTGTGTGTCGTTCCACATTTTATTTTCACTGTGAAACTAAGCAATACATACACGGGTGGGAATACATACCCAGGTGGGAAAAACACCTACTTAAGTATGATCTCCAATTAGAGACAACGATGACCAGCTGCCTCTAATTGGAGATCATCCCAAACAAAACCCAACATAGAAATACAAAACTAGAACACAACAACATAGAAAATCTAAACTAGAAAAAAAAACCTGTCACGCCCTGACCTACTCTACCATAGAAAATAACAGCTTTCTATGGTCAGGACTTGACATCGACATTATACAATTAAAAAAATATACACTACAGTTCAAAAGTTTGGGGTCACTTAGAAATGTCCTTGTTTTTGAAAGAAAATCAACAACAAAAATTGTCCTTTAAAATAACATCAAATTGATCAGAAATACAGTGTACACATTGTTAATGTTGTAAATGACTATTGTAGCTGGAAACAGCATATTTTTTTATGGAATATCTACATAGGCGTACAGAGGCCCTTTATCAGCAAACATCAATCCTGTGTTCCTTCCAATGGCAATTAACATCCCATCATGCAAAGGGCCATGTATAAAATGCCAGGCAGGCCATTATTTTGTCTATCATGGCTATGCCCCCATAGGATGAAAATTCCCCAATCCAGAGGGTACAAGTGGTCACTGAATGATTTAATGAGCATGAAAACAATGTAAAGCCAAATGCCATGGCCGTCTCAGTCACCAGATCTCAACCCAATTGAACACTTATGGGAGACTCTGGTGGGGCGCCTGAGACAGCGTTTTCCACCACCATCAACAAAACACCAAATTATGGAATTTCTCATGGAAGAATGGTGTTACATCCCTCCAATAGAGTTCCAGACACTTGTAGAATAAATGACAAGGTGTATTGAAGCTGTTCTGGCTTGTGGTGGCCCAACGCCCTAGTAGGACAATTGATGTTGGTGTGTCCTTTATTTTGGCAGTTACCTGTATGTATAGTGCCCCCCCCCACACACACACCACACACACACACACACACACACACACACACACACACACACACCACACACCACACACACACACACACACACACACACACACACACACACACACACACACACGAGAGACAGACACAGAGACAGACACACACAGAGACAGACACACACGCACGCACGCACGCACGCACGCACGCACGCACGCACGCACGCACACACACACACACACACACACACACACACACACACACACACACACACACAAGAGCCTATAGTGTAACCCTTATGGAAAAGTCCTATGGGAATCCCATGAGAGAAATCCCAACAGTCAATACATTACTGGACACAACATTACAGACAGGTTTATTGTGCGTTTTAGTAAAATAATATTACCTGAAATATGGACAGAGAAAGATCATGTTGTTTCTACATTATGTCTGAGCAATTTCATTTCAATCACTTGTGACTGGACATTTTTTCAAACAGCAACCAGAACAATGGAACCAATCCTCAAGCTATTCAGTCTTACAGTATTTGTATTCAACCAATGCATGCAATATTGTAACAAAAAGATTAGTTGGGTCTGAACATTAAGAACAGGGAGGGAGAACAGCCCTAACTCGACCGGTGTTGCAGGAAGTTCCTGCCTGCTCGCCAGACATTCCTTCACTGACAGGGAGGGGAGGGGGGAGAACATGAGCACCAGAAGATCTGACTCAACATGCCCATGCCTGAGGTTGACTGTGTGTTTGTATGTCTGTGTTAGTGTATGTTGCATTATTGTGCTTTGGTTGTGGTGGTGGAGGGGGGATATCTGTGTGCCGGGGGGGGGGGGGGGGGTGTGTGTGTGTGTGTGTGTGTGTGTGTGTGTGTGGTGTGTGTGTGTGTGTGTGTGTGGTGTGTGTGCTGTGTGTGTGTGTGTGTGTGTGTGTGTGTGTGTGTGTGTGTGTGTGTGTGTGTGTGTGTGTGTGTGGTGTGTGGGTGCGTGTGTGCGTGTGTGTGGGTGTGTGTGTGGGTGGGTGTTCTTGTGTGTGGAAAGGTGTTGGTTGTAAATAGCCTTTTAAGGGCAAAAAGCTTGGTGGAAGAATTAGTTAAGCATCAGTCTTTGAAGAAGCCTGCAGTGATTGACAACTACTCAACAGACAAATACTCAACAGACAACTACTGATAACTACTTTAATAACAAATACTCTACTGACAACAACTCTACAGACAACTACTCTACTGACAACTAATTTAATAACAACTACTCTACTGACAACTACTCTACTGACAACTACTCTACTGACAACTACTTTAATAACAAATACTCTACTGACAACTACTTTAATAACAAAAACTATACTGACAACTACTCTAATAACAACTACTCTACTGACAACTACTCTACTCACAACTACTCTACTGACAACTACTTTAATAACAAATACTCTACTGACAACTACTCTACAGACAACTACTCTAATAACAACTACTCTACTGACAACTACTCTACTGACAACTACTCTACTGACAACTACTCTACTGACAACTACTCTAATAACAACTACTCTACTGACAACTACTCTACTGACAACTACTCTACTGACAACTACTCTACTGACAACTACTCTACTGACAACTACTCTACTAACAACTACTCTACAGACAACTACTTTAATAACAAATACTCTACTGACAACTACTCTACAGACAACTACATTAATAACAAATACTATACTAAAAACTACTCTACAGACAACTACTCTAATAACAACTACTCTACTGACAACTACTCTACAGACAACTACTTTAATAACAAATACTCTACTAACAACTACTCTACAGACAACTACTCTACTGACAACTACTCTACTGACAACTACTCTACTGACAACTACTTTAATAACAACTACTCTACTGACAACTACTTTAATAACAAATACTCTACTAAAAACTACTCTACTAACAACTACTCTACAGACAACTACTTTAATAACAAATACTCTACTGACAAATACTCTACTGACAACTACTCTACTAACAACTACTCTACTTACAACTACTCTACTGACAACTATTCTACTAACAAATACTCTACTGACAACTACTCTACTGACACCTATTCTACTAACAACTACTCTACTTATAACTAATCTACTGATAACTACTCTACTGACAACTACTCTACTGACAACTACTCTACTAACAACTACTCTACTGACAAGTACTCTACTGACAACTACTCTACTAACAAATTCTCTACTGACAACTACTCTACTGACAACTACTCTACATAACAACTACTCTACTGACAACTACTTCTAATAACAAACTACTCTACTAGACAACTACTCTACTAGACAACTACTCTACTGACAACTACTCTACTGACAACTACTCTACTGACAACTACTTTAATAACAACTACTCTACTGACAACTACTTTAATAACAAATACTCTACTAAAAACTACTCTACTCACAACTACTCTACAGACAACTACTTTAATAACAAATACTCTACTGACAAATACTCTACTGACAACTATTCTACTAACAACTACTCTACTGACAACTACTCTACTGACAACTATTCTACTAACAAATACTCTACTGACAACTACTCTACTGACAACTATTCTACTAACAACTACTCTACTTATAACTAATCTACTGACTAACTACTCTACTGACAACTACTCTACTGACAACTACTCTACTGACAAGTACTCTACTGACAACTACTCTACTAACAAATTCTCTACTGACAACTACTCTACTGACAACTACTCTAATAACAACTACTCTACTAACAACTACTCAACTGACAACAACTCTACTGACAACTACTCTAATAACAAATACTCTACTGACAACTACTCTACTGACAACTACTCTAATAACAACTACTCTACTGACAACTACTCTACTGACAACTTCTCTACTGACAACTTCTCTACTGACAACTACTTTAATAACAGATACTCTACTGACAACTACTCTACTGACAACTACTCTACTGACAACTACTCTACTGACAAATACTCTAATAACAAATACTCTACTGACAACTACTCTACTGACAACTACTCTAATAACAACTACTCTACTGACAACTACTCTACTGACAACTTCTCTACTGACAACTTCTCTACTGACAACTACTTTAATAACAGATACTCTACTGACAACTACTCTACTGACAACTACTCTACTGACAAATACTCTACTAACAAATACTCTACTGACAACTACTCTACTGACAACTACTTTAATAACAACTACTCTACTGACAACTACTTTAATAACAAATACTCTACTAAAAACTACTCTACTGACAACTACTTTAATAACAAATACTCTACTGACAAATACTCTACTGACAACTATTCTACTAACAACTACTCTACTTACAACTACTCTACTGACAACTATTCTACTAACAAATACTCTACTGACAACTACTCTACTGACAACTATTCTACTAACAACTACTCTACTTATAACTAATCTACTGATAACTACTCTACTAACAACTACTCTACTAACAACTACTCTACTGACAAGTACATTACTGACAACTACTCTACTAACAAATTCTCTACTGACAACTACTCTACTGACAACTACTCTAATAACAACTACTCTACTGACAACTACTCTACTGACAACTACTCTACTGACAACTACTCTACTGACAACTACTTTAATAACAAATACTCTACTGACAACTACTCTACAGACAACTACTCTAATAACAAATACTCTACTAACAACTACTCTACAGACAACTACTCTACTGACAACTACTCTACTGACAACTACTCTACTGACAACTACTCTACTAACAACTACTTTAATAACAACTACTCTACTGACAACTACTTTAATAACAAATACTCTACTAAAAACTACTCTACTAACAACTACTCTACAGACAACTACTTTACTAACAAATACTCTACTGACAAATACTCTACTGACAACTATTCTACTAACAACTACTCTACTTACAACTACTCTACTGACAACTACTCTACTAACAAATACTCTACTGACAACTACTCTACTGACAACTACTCTACTGACAACTACTCTACAGACAACTACATTAATAAAGAATACTATACTAAAAACTACTCTACAGACAACTACTCTAATAACAACTACTCTACTGACAACTACTCTACAGACAACTACTTTAATAACAAATACTCTACTAACAACTACTCTACAGACAACTACTCTACTGACAACTACTCTACTGACAACTACTCTACTGACAACTACTTTAATAACAACTACTCTACTGACAACTACTTTAATAACAAATACTCTACTAAAAACTACTCTACTAACAACTACTCTACAGACAACTACTTTAATAACAAATACTCTACTGACAACTACTCTACTAACAACTACTCTACTTACAAGTACTCTACTGACAACTATTCTACTAACAAATACTCTACTGACAACTACTCTACTGACACCTATTCTACTAACAACTACTCTACTTATAACTAATCTACTGATAACTACTCTACTGACAACTACTCTACTGACAACTACTCTACTAACAACTACTCTACTGACAAGTACTCTACTGACAACTACTCTACTAACAAATTCTCTACTGACAACTACTCTACTGACAACTACTCTAATAACAACTACTCTACTGACAACTACTCTACTGACAACTACTCTACTGACAACTTCTCTACTGACAACTACTCTACTGACAACTACTCTACTGACAACTACTCTACTGACAACTACTCTACTGACAACTACTCTACTAGACAACTACTCTACTGACAACTACTCTACTGACAACTACTTTAATAACAACTACTCTACTGACAACTACTTTAATAACAAATACTCTACTAAAAACTACTCTACATGACAACTACTTTAATAACAAATACTCTACTGACAAATACTCTACTGACAACTGCTCTACTAACAACTACTCTACTTACAACTACTCTACTGACAACTATTCTACTAACAAATACTCTACTGACAACTACTCTACTGACAACTATTCTACTAACAACTACTCTACTTATAACTAATCTACTGACAACTACTCTACTGACAACTACTCTACTAACAACTACTCTACTGACAACTACTCTACTGACAACTACTCTACTAACAAATACTCTACTGACAACTACTCTACTGACAACTACTCTACTGACAACTACTCTACAGACAACTACTCTACTGACAACTACTCTACTGACAACTACTCTACTGACAACTACTTTAATAACAAATACTCTACTGACAACTACTCTACAGACAACTACTCTAATAACAAATACTCTACTAACAACTACTCTACAGACAACTACTCTACTGACAACTACTCTACTGACAACTACTCTACTGACAACTACTTTAATAACAACTACTCTACTGACAACTACTTTAATAACAAATACTCTACTAAAAACTACTCTACTAACAACTACTCTACAGACAACTACTTTAATAACAAATACTCTACTGACAAATACTCTACTGACAACTATTCTACTAACAACTACTCTACTTACAACTACTCTACTGACAACTATTCTACTAACAAATACTCTACTGACAACTACTCTACTGACAACTATTCTACTAACAACTACTCTACTTATAACTAATCTACTGATAACTACTCTACTGACAACTACTCTACTGACAACTACTCTACTAACAACTACTCTACTGACAAGTACTCTACTGACAACTACTCTACTAACAAATTCTCTACTGACAACTACTCTACTGACAACTACTCTAATAACAACTACTCTACTGACAACTACTCTACTGACAACTACTCTACTGACAACTACTCTACTAACAACTACTCTACTGACAACTACTCTACTGACAACTACTCCAATAACAAATACTCTACTGACAACTACTCTACTGACAACTACTCTAATAACAACTACTCTACTGACAACTACTCTACTGACAACTACTCTACTAACAACTACTCTACTGACAACTACTCTACTGACAACTACTCTAATAACAAATACTCTACTGACAACTACTCTACTGACAACTACTCTACTGACAACTACTCTAATAACAACTACTCTACTGACAACTACTCTTCTGACAACTACTCTACTGACCAAATACTCTACTGACAACTACTCTACTGTCAACTACTCTAATAACAAATACTCTACTGACAACTACTCTACTGACAACTACTCTACTGACAACTACTCTAATAACAACTACTCTACTGACAACTACTCTACTGACAACTACTCTACTAACAACTACTCTACTGACAACTACTCTACTGACAACTACTCTACTGACAACTACTCTACAGACAACTACATCTAATAACAAATACTCTACTGACAACTATTCTACTAACAACTACTCTACTTACAACTACTCTACTGACAACTATTCTACTAACAAATACTCTACTGACAACTACTCTACTGACAACTATTCTACTAACAAATACTCTACTTATAACTAATCTACTGATAACTACTCTACTGACAACTACTCTACTGACAACTACTTTAATAACAACTACTCTACTGACAACTACTTTAATAACAAATACTCTACTAAAAACTACTCTACTGACAACTACTCTACAGACAACTACTTTAATAACAAATACTCTACTGACAAATACTCTACTGACAACTATTCTACTAACAACTACTCTACTTACAACTACTCTACTGACAACTATTCAACTAACAAATACTCTACTGACAACTACTCTACTGACAACTATTCTACTAACAACTACTCTACTTACAACTAATCTACTGATAACTACTCTACTGACAACTACTCTACTGACAACTACTCTACTAACAACTACTCTACTGACAAGTACTCTACTGACAACTACTCTACTAACAAATTCTCTACTGACAACTACTCTACTGACAACTACTCTAATAACAACTACTCTACTGACAACTACTCTACTGACAACTACTCTACTGGCAACTACTTTAATAACAAATACTCTACTGACAACTACTCTACAGACAACTACTCTAATAACAAATACTCTACTAACAACTACTCTACAGACAACTACTCTACTGACAACTACTCTACTGACAACTACTTTAATAACAACTACTCTACTGACAACTACTTTAATAACAAATACTCTACTAAAAACTACTCTACTAACAACTACTCTACAGACAACTACTTTAATAACAAATACTCTACTGACAAATACTCTACTGACAACTATTCTATTAACAACTACTCTACTTACAACTACTCTACTGACAACTATTCTACTAACATATACTCTACTGACAACTACTCTACTGACAACTATTCTACTAACAACTACTCTACTTATAACTAATCTACTGATAACTACTCTACTGACAACTACTCTACTGACAACTACTCTACTAACAACTACTCTACTGACAAGTACTCTACTGACAACTACTCTACTAACAAATTCTCTACTGACAACTACTCTACTGACAACTACTCTAATAACAACTACTCTACTGACAACTACTCTACTGACAACTACTCTACTAACAACTACTCTACTGACAACAACTCTACTGACAACTACTCCAATAACAAATACTCTACTGACAACTACTCTACTGACAACTACTCTAATAACAACTACTCTACTGACAACTACTCTACTGACAACTTCTCTACTGACAACTTCTCTACTGACAACTACTTTAATAACAGATACTCTACTGACAACTACTCTACTGACAACTACTCTACTGACAAATACTCTACTAACAAATACTCTACTGACAATTACTCTACTGACAACTACTCTAATAGCAAATACTCTACTAACAACTACTCTACTGACAACTACTCTAATAACAACTTCTTTACTGACAACTACTCTTCTGACAACTACTCTACTACCAAATACTCTACTGACAACTACTCTACTGACAACTACTCTAATAACAAATACTCTACTGACAACTACTCTACTGACAACTACTCTACTGACAACTACTCTACTGACAACTACTCTAATAACAACTACTCTACTGACAACTACTCTACTGACAACTACTCTACTGACAACTACTCTACTACCAAATACTCTACTGACAACTACTCTACTGACAACTACTCTAATAACAAATACTCTACTGACAACTACTCTACTGACAACTACTCTACTGACAACTACTCTAATAACAACTACTCTACTGACAACTACTCTACTGACAACTACTCTACTGACAACTACTCTACTAACAACTACTCTACTGACAACTACTCTACTGACAACTACTCTACAGACAACTACTTTAATAACAAATACTCTACTGACAAATACTCTACTGACAACTACTCTACTAACAACTACTCTACTTACAACTACTCTACTGACAACTATTCTACTAACAAATACTCTACTGACAACTACTCTACTGACAACTATTCTACTAACAACTACTCTACTTATAACTAATCTACTGATAACTACTCTACTGACAACTACTCTACTGACAACTACTCTACTGACAACTACTTTAATAACAACTACTCTACTGACAACTACTTTAATAACAAATACTCTACTAAAAACTACTCTACTAACAACTACTCTACAGACAACTACTTTAATAACAAATACTCTACTGACAAATACTCTACTGACAACTATTCTATTAACAACTACTCTACTTACAACTACTCTACTGACAACTATTCTACTAACAAATACTCTACTGACAACTACTCTACTGACAACTATTCTACTAACAACTACTCTACTTATAACTAATCTACTGATAACTAATCTACTGACAACTACTCTACTGACAACTACTCTACTAACAACTACTCTACTGACAAGTACTCTACTGACAACTACTCTACTAACAAATTCTCTACTGACAACTACTCTACTGACAACTACTCTACTGACAACTACTCTACTGACAACTACTCTACTAACAACTACTCTACTGACAACAACTCTACTGACAACTACTCCAATAACAAATACTCTACTGACAACTACTCTACTGACAACTACTCTAATAACAACTACTCTACTGACAACTACTCTACTGACAACTTCTCTACTGACAACTTCTCTACTGACAACTTCTCTACTGACAACTTCTCTACTGACAACTACTTTAATAACAGATACTCTACTGACAACTACTCTACTGACAACTACTCTACTGACAACTACTCTACTGACAAATACTCTACTAACAAATACTCTACTGACAACTACTCTACTGACAACTACTCTAATAACAAATACTCTACTAACAACTACTCTACTGACAACTACTCTAATAACAACTTCTCTACTGACAACTACTCTTCTGACAACTACTCTACTACCAAATACTCTACTGACAACTACTCTACTGACAACTACTCTAATAACAAATACTCTACTGACAACTACTCTACTGACAACTACTCTACTGACAACTACTCTACTAACAACTACTCTACTGACAACTACTCTACTGACAACTACTCTACTGACAACTACTCTACTGACAACTACTCTACTGACAACTACTCTACAGACAACTACATCTAATAACAACTACTCTACTGACAACTACTCTACTGACAACTACTCTACTAACAACTACTCTACTGACAACTACTTTAATAACAAATACTCTACTGACAACTACTCTACTGACAACTACTCTAATAACAACTACTCTACTAACAACTACTCTACTGACAACTACTCTACTGACAACTACTCTACTAACAACTACTCTACTGACAACTACTCTACTGACAACTACTCTACTGACAACTACTCTACTGACAACTACTCTACTAACAAATACTCTACTGACAACTACTCTACTGACAACTACTCTAATAACAACTACTCTACTGACAACTACTCTACTGACAACTACTCTACTGACAACTACTCTACTGACAACTACTTTAATAACAAATACTCTACTGACAACTACTCTACTGACAACTACTCTACTGACAAATACTCTACTAACAACTACTCTACTGACAACTACTCTACTGACAACTACTCTAATAACAAATACTCTACTGACAACTACTCTACTGACAACTACTCTACTAACAACTACTCTACTGACAACTACTCTAATAACAACTACTCTACTGACAACTACTCTACTGACAACTACTCTACTGACAACTACTCTACTGACAACTACTCTACTAACAACTACTCTACTGACAACTACTCTACTGACAACTACTCTACTAACAACTACTCTACTGACAACTACTCTACTGACAACTACTCTACTAACAACTACTCTACTAACAACTACTCTACTGACAACTACTCTACTGACAACTACTCTACTAACAAATACTCTACTGACAACTACTCTACTGACAACTACTCTACTGACAACTACTCTACTGACAACTACTCTACTGACAACTACTCTACTGACAACTACTCTACTAACAACTACTCTACTGACAACTACTCTACTGACAACTACTCTACTAACAACTACTCTACTGACAACTACTCTACTAACAACTACTCTACTGACAACTACTCTACTGACAACTACTCTACTAACAAATACTCTACTGACAACTACTCTACTGACAACTACTCTAATAACAACTACTCTACTGACAACTACTCTACTGACAACTACTCTACTGACAACTACTCTACTGACAACTACTCTACTGACAACTACTCTACTGACAACTACTCTACTGACAACTACTCTACTGACAACTACTCTACTAACAACTACTCTACTGACAACTACTCTACTAACAACTACTCTACTGACAACTACTCTACAGACAACTACTCTAATAACAAATACTCTACTAACAACTACTCTACTGACAACTACTCTACTGACAACTACTCTACTAACAACTACTCTACTGACAACTACTCTACTGACAACTACTCTACTGACAACTACTCTACTGACAACTACTTTAATAACAACTACTCTACTGACAACTACTCTACTAACAACTACTCTACTGACAACTACTCTACTAACAACTACTCTACTGACAACTACTCTACTGACAACTACTCTACTAACAATACTCTACTACAACTACTCTACTGACAACTACTCTACTGACAACTACTCTACTGACAACTACTCTACTGACAACTACTCTACTGACAACTACTCTAATAACAAATACTCTACTAACAACTACTCTACTGACAACTACTCTACTGACAACTACTCTACTGACAACTACTCTACTGACAACTACTCTACTGACAACTACTCTATGACAACTACTCTACTGACAACTACTCTACTGACAACTATTCTACTAACAACTACTCTACTGACAACTACTCTACTGACAACTATTCTACTAACAACTACTCTACTGACAACTACTCTACTGACAACTACTCTACTGACAACTACTCTACTAACAACTACTCTACTGACAACTACTCTACTGACAACTACTCTACTGACAACTACTCTACTGACAACTACTCTACTGACAACTACTCTACTAACAACTACTCTACTGACAACTACTCTACTGACAACTACTCTACTGACAACTACTCTACTAACAACTACTCTACTGACAACTACTCTACTGACAACTACTCTAATAACAAATACTCTACTGACAACTACTCTACTGACAACTACTCTAATAACAACTACTCTACTGACAACTACTCTACTGACAACTACTCTACTGACAACTACTCTACTGACAACTACTCTACTAACAACTACTCTACTGACAACTACTCTACTGACAACTACTCTACTGACAACTACTTTAATAACAAATACTCTACTAACAACTACTCTACTAACAACTACTCTACAGACAACTACTTTAATAACAAATACTCTACTGACAAATACTCTACTGACAACTATTCTACTAACAACTACTCTACTTACAACTACTCTACTGACAACTACTCTACTAACAACTACTCTACTGACAACTACTCTACTAACAACTACTCTACTGACAACTACTCTACTAACAACTACTCTACTAACAACTACTCTACTAACAACTACTCTACTGACAACTACTTTAATAACAACTACTCTACTGACAACTACTCTACTGACAACTACTCTACTAACAACTACTCTATGACAACTACTCTACTGACAAATACTCTACTGACAACTACTCTACTAACAAATACTCTACTAACAACTACTCTACTGACAACTACTCTACTAACAACTACTCTACTGACAACTACTCTACTGACAACTACTCTACTGACAACTACTCTACTAACAAATACTCTACTGACAACTACTCTACTGACAACTACTCTACTGACAACTACTCTACTGACAACTACTCTACTGACAACTACTCTAATAACAACTACTCTACTGACAACTACTTTAATAACAAATACTCTACTGACAACTACTCTACTGACAACTACTCTACTAACAACTACTCTACTGACAACTACTCTACTGACAACTACTCTACTGACAACTACTCTACTGACAACTACTCTACTAACAACTACTCTACTGACAACTACTCTACTGACAACTACTCTACTAACAACTACTCTACTAACAACTACTCTACTGACAACTACTCTAATAACAAATACTCTACTGACAACTACTCTACTGACAACTACTCTACTAACAACTACTCTACTGACAACTACTCTACTGACAACTACTCTACTGACAACTACTCTAATAACAAATACTCTACTGACAAATACTCTACTGACAACTACTCTACTGACAACTACTCTACTGACAACTACTCTACTAACAACTACTCTAATAACAACTACTCTACTGACAACTACTCTACTGACAACTACTCTAATAACAAATACTCTACTAACAACTACTCTACTGACAACTACTCTACTGACAACTACTCTACTGACAACTACTCTACTGACAACTACTCTAATAACAACTACTCTACTGACAACTACTCTACTAACAACTACTCTACTGACAACTACTCTAATAACAAATACTCTACTAACAACTACTCTACTGACAACTACTCTAATAACAACTACTCTACTGACAACTACTCTACTGACAACTACTCTAATAACAAATACTCTACTAACAACTACTCTACTGACAACTACTCTATAACAACTACTCTACTGACAACTACTCTACTGACAACTACTCTACTGACAACTACTCTACTGACAACTACTCTACTGACAACTACTCTACTGACAACTACTCTACTGACAACTACTCTACTGACAACTACTCTAATAACAACTACTCTACTGACAACTACTCTACTGACAACTACTCTACTGACAACTACTCTACTGACAACTACTCTACTAACAACTACTCTACTGACAACTACTCTACTGACAACTACTCTACTGACAACTACTCTACTGACAACTACTCTACTGACAACTACTCTACTGACAACTACTCTACTGACAACTACTCTACTAACAAATACTCTACTAACAACTACTCTACTGACAACTACTCTACTAACAACTACTCTACTGACAACTACTCTACTGACAACTACTCTACTGACAACTACTCTACTGACAACTACTTTAATAACAAATACTCTACTGACAACTACTCTACTGACAACTACTCTACTGACAACTAGTATCCTGACAACTACTCTACTGACAACTACTCTAATAACAACTACTCTACTGACAACTACTCTACAGACAACTACTTTTATTAACAAATACTCTACTAACAACTACTCTACAGACAACTGCTCTACTGACAACTACTTTAATAACAAATACTCTACTAAAAACTACTCTACTAACAACTACTCTAAAAACAACTACTCTACAGACAACTACTTATAACAATACTCTACTGACAATACTCTACTGACAACTACTCTACTGACAACTACTCTACTGAAACTACTCTGACAACTACTCTACAATACTCTACTACAACTACTCTAATAACACTACTCTACTGACAACTACTCTAATAACAACTACTCTAATAACAACTACTCTACTGACAACTACTCTAATAACAAATACTCTACTAACAACTACTCTACTGACAACTACTCTAATAACAACTACTCTACTGACAACTACTCTACTGACAACTACTCTACTGACAACTACTCTACAGACAACTACTTTAATAACAAATACTCTACTGACAAATACTCTACTGACAACTACTCTACTGACAACTACTCTACTAACAACTACTCTACTGACAACTACTCTACTAACAAATACTCTACTGACAACTACTCTACTGACAACTACTCTAATAACAAATACTCTACTAACAACTACTCTACTGACAACTACTCTACTGACAACTACTCTACTGACAACTACTCTACTGACAACTACTCTAATAACAACTACTCTACTGACAACTACTCTACTGACAACTACTCTAATAACAACTACTCTACTGACAACTACTCTAATAACAACTACTCTACTGACAACTACTCTAATAACAAATACTCTACTAACAACTACTCTACTGACAACTACTCTATAACAACTTCTCTACTGACAACTACTCTACTGACAACTACTCTAATAACAAATACTCTACTAACAACTACTCTACTGACAACTACTCTAATAACAACTACTCTACTGACAACTACTCTACTGACAACTACTCTACTAACAACTACTCTACTAACAACTACTCTACTGACAACTACTCTACTGACAACTACTCTACTAACAACTACTCTACTGACAACTACTCTAATAACAACTACTCTACTGACAACTACTCTACTGACAACTACTCTACTGACAACTACTCTACTGACAACTACTCTACTAACAACTACTCTACTTACAACTACTCTACTGACAACTACTCTACCGACAACTACTCTACTGACAACTACTCTACTAACAACTACTCTACTGACAACTACTCTACTGACAACTACTCTACTAACAACTACTCTACTAACAACTACTCTACTGACAACTACTCTACTAACAACTACTCTACTGACAACTACTCTACTGACAACTACTCTACTGACAACTACTCTACTGACAACTACTTTAATAACAAATACTCTACTGACAACTACTCTACTGACAACTACTCTACTGACAACTAGTATCCTGACAACTACTCTACTGACAACTACTCTAATAACAACTACTCTACTGACAACTACTCTACAGACAACTACTTTTATTAACAAATACTCTACTAACAACTACTCTACAGACAACTGCTCTACTGACAAATACTTTAATAACAAATACTCTACTAAAAACGACTCTACTAACAACTACTCTAAAAACAACTACTCTACAGACAACTACTTTAATAACAAATACTCTACTGACAAATACTCTACTGACAACTACTCTACTGACAACTACTCTACTGACAACTACTCTACTGACAACTACTCTACAGACAACTACTCTAATAACAAATACTCTACTAACAACTACTCTAATAACAACTACTCTACTGACAACTACTCTAATAACAACTACTCTAATAACAACTACTCTACTGACAACTACTCTAATAACAAATACTCTACTAACAACTACTCTACTGACAACTACTCTAATAACAACTACTCTAATAACAACTTCTCTACTGACAACTACTCTACTGACAACTACTCTACAGACAACTACTTTAATAACAAATAATCTACTGACAAATACTCTACTGACAACTACTCTACTGACAACTAGTGTCCTGACAACTACTCTACTGACAACTACTCTATTAACAACTACTCTACTGACAACTACTCTACAGACAACTACTCTAATAACAAATACTCTACTAACAACTACTCTACTGACAACTACTCTACTGACAACTACTCTACTGACAACTACTCTACTGACAACTACTCTAATAACAACTACTCTACTGACAACTACTCTACTGACAACTACTCTATTAACAACTACTCTACTGACAACTACTCTAATAACAACTACTCTACTGACAACTACTCTAATAACAAATACTCTACTAACAACTACTCTACTGACAACTACTGTGATAACAACTACTCTACTGACAAGTACTCTACTGACAACTACTCTAATAACAAATACTCTACTAACAACTACTCTACTGACAACTACTCTAATAACAACTACTCTACTGACAACTACTCTACTGGCAACTACTCTACTAACAACTACTCTACTACAACTACTCTACTGACAACTACTCTACTGACAACTACTCTAATAACAAATACTCTACTGACAACTACTCTAATAACAACTTCTCTACTGACAACTACTCTACTGACAACTACTCTACTGACAACTACTCTACTGACAACTACTCTACTAACAACTACTCTACTTACAACTACTCTACTGACAACTACTCTACTAACAACTACTCTACTGACAACTACTCTACTAACAACTACTCTACTTACAACTACTCTACTGACAACTACTCTACTAACAACTACTCTACTTACAACTACTCTACTGACAACTACTCTACTAACAACTACTCTACTGACAACTACTCTACTGACAACTACTCTACTGACAACTACTCTACTGACAAGTACTTTAATAACAAATACTCTAAAGACAACTACTCTACTGACAAGTACTCTACTGACAACTAGTATCCTGACAACTACTCTACTGACAACTACTCTAATAACAACTACTCTACTGACAACTACTCTACTGACAACTACTCTAATAACAAATACTCTACTAACAACTACTCTACTGACAACTACTCTACTGACAACTACTCTACAGACAACTACTCTAATAACAAATACTCTACTAACAACTACTCTAATAACAACTACTCTACTGACAACTACTCTACTAACAACTACTCTAATAACAACTACTCTACTGACAACTACTCTAATAACAAATACTCTACTAACAACTACTCTACTGACAACTACTCTAATAACAACTACTCTAATAACAACTTCTCTACTGACAACTACTCTACTGACAACTACTCTACAGACAACTACTTTAATAACAAATAATCTACTGACAAATACTCTACTGACAACTACTCTACTGACAACTAGTGTCCTGACAACTACTCTTCTGACAACTACTCTATTAACAACTACTCTACTGACAACTACTCTACAGACAACTACTCTAATAACAAATACTCTACTAACAACTACTCTACTGACAACTACTCTACTGACAACTACTCTACTGACAACTACTCTAATAACAACTACTCTACTGACAACTACTCTACTGACAACTACTCTGTTAACAACTACTCTACTGACAACTACTCTAATAACAACTACTCTACTGACAACTAGTCTAATAACAAATACTCTACTAACAACTACTCTACTGACAACTACTGTGATAACAACTTCTCTACTGACAAGTACTCTACTGACAACTACTCTAATAACAAATACTCTACTAACAACTACTCTACTGACAACTACTGTGATAACAACTTCTCTACTGACAACTACTCTACTGGCAACTACTCTACTAACAACTACTCTACTACCAAATACTCTACTGAGAACTACTCTACTGACAACTACTCTAATAACAAATACTCTACTGACAACTACTCTAATAACATCTTCTCTACTGACAACTACTCTACTGACAGATACTCTACTGACAAATACTCTACTGACAACTATTCTACTAACAACTACTCTACTTTCAACTACTCTACTGACAACTATTCTACCAACAACTACTCTACTGACAACTATTCTACTAACAACTACTCTACTTTCAACTACTCTACTGACAACTATTCTACCAACAACTACTCTACTTTCAACTACTCTACTGACAACTATTCTACCAACAACTACTCTACTGACAACTACTCTACTGACATCTACTATACTGACAACTACTCTACTGACAAGTACTTTAATAACAAATACTCTAAAGACAACTACTCTACTGACAAGTACTCTACTGACAACTAGTATCCTGACAACTACTCTACTGACAACTACTCTAATAACAACTACTCTACTGACAACTACTCGACAGACAACTACTTTTATTAACAAATACTCTACTAACAACTACTCTACAGACAACATGCTCTACTGACAAATACTTTAATAACAAATACTCTACTAAAAACGACTCTACTAACAACTACTCTAAAAACAACTACTCTACAGACAACTACTTTAATAACAAATACTCTACTGACAAATACTCTACTGACAACTACTCTACTGACAACTACTCTACAGACAACTACTCTAATAACAAATACTCTACTAACAACTACTCTAATAACATCTACTCTACTGACAACTACTCTAATAACAACTACTCTAATAACAACTACTCTACTGACAACTACTCTAATAACAAATACTCTCCTAACAACTACTCTACTGACAACTACTCTAATAACAACTACTCTAATAACAACTTCTCTACTGACAACTACTCTACTGACAACTACTCTACAGACAACTACTTTAATAACAAATAATCTACTGACAAATACTCTACTGACAACTACTCTACTGACAACTAGTGTCCTGACAACTACTCTTCTGACAACTACTCTATTAACAACTACTCTACTGACAACTACTCTACAGACAACTACTCTAATAACAAATACTCTACTAACAACTACTCTACTGACAACTACTCTACTGACAACTACTCTACTGACAACTACTCTACTGACAACTACTCTAATAACAACTACTCTACTGACAACTACTCTACTGACAACTACTCTGTTAACAACTACTCTACTGACAACTACTCTAATAACAACTACTCTACTGACAACTAGTCTAATAACAAATACTCTACTAACAACTACTCTACTGACAGATACTCTACTACCAAATACTCTACTGAGAACTACTCTACTGACAACTACTCTAATAACAAATACTCTACTGACAACTACTCTAATAACATCTTCTCTACTGACAACTACTCTACTGACAGATACTCTACTGACAAATACTCTACTGACAACTATTCTACTAACAACTACTCTACTTTCAACTACTCTACTGACAACTATTCTACCAACAACTACTCTACTGACAACTATTCTACTAACAACTACTCTACTTTCAACTACTCTACTGACAACTATTCTACCAACAACTACTCTACTTTCAACTACTCTACTGACAACTATTCTACCAACAACTACTCTACTGACAACTACTCTACTGACATCTACTATACTGACAACTACTCTACTGACAAGTACTTTAATAACAAATACTCTAAAGACAACTACTCTACTGACAAGTACTCTACTGACAACTAGTATCCTGACAACTACTCTACTGACAACTACTCTAATAACAACTACTCTACTGACAACTACTCGACAGACAACTACTTTTATTAACAAATACTCTACTAACAACTACTCTACAGACAACTGCTCTACTGACAAATACTTTAATAACAAATACTCTACTAAAAACGACTCTACTAACAACTACTCTAAAAACAACTACTCTACAGACAACTACTTTAATAACAAATACTCTACTGAGAAATACTCTACTGACAACTACTCTACTGACAACTACTCTACTGACAACTACTCTACTGACAACTACTCTACAGACAACTACTCTAATAACAAATACTCTACTAACAACTACTCTAATAACATCTACTCTACTGACAACTACTCTACTGACAAGTACTCTACTGACAACTACTCTACAGACAACTACTTTAATAACAAATAATCTACTGACAACTACTTTAACAATAACTACTCTACTGACAACTACTCTACTAACAACTACTCTACTGACAACTACTCTAATAACAACTACTCTACTGACAACTACTCTACTGACAACTACTCTGTTAACAACTACTCTACTGACAACTACTCTAATAACAACTACTCTACTGACAACTAGTCTAATAACAAATACTCTACTAACAACTACTCTACTGACAACTACTGTGATAACAACTTCTCTACGGACAAGTACTCTACTGACAACTACTCTAATAACAAATACTCTACTAACAACTACTCTACTGACAACTACTGTGATAAGAACTTCTCTACTTACAACTACTCTACTGGCAACTACTCTACTAACAACTACTCTACTACCAAATACTCTACTGAGAACTACTCTACTGAACTCTACTCTAATAACAAATACTCTACTGACAACTACTCTAATAACATCTTCTCTACTGACAACTACTCTACTGACAGATACTCTACTGACAAATACTCTACTGACAACTATTCTACTAACAACTACTCTACTTTCAACTACTCTACTGACAACTATTCTACCAACAACTACTCTACTGACAACTACTCTATTGACATGTACTCTACTGACAACTACTCTACTGACAAGTACTCTACTGACAACTACTCTACAGACAACTACTTTAATAACAAATAATCTACTGACAACTACTTTAACAATAACTACTCTACTGACAACTACTCTACTAACAACTACTCTACTGACAACTACTCTAATAACAACTACTCTACTGACAACTACTCTACTGACAACTACTCTGTTAACAACTACTCTACTGACAACTACTCTAATAACAACTACTCTACTGACAACTAGTCTAATAACAAATACTCTACTAACAACTACTCTACTGACAACTACTGTGATAACAACTTCTCTACTGACAAGTACTCTACTGACAACTACTCTAATAACAACTACTCTACTGACAACTACTCTAATAACAACTACTCTAATAACAACTTCTCTACTGACAACTACTCTACTGACAACTACTCTACAGACAACTACTTTAATATCAAATAATCTACTGACAAATACTCTACTGACAACTACTCTACTGACAACTAGTGTCCTGACAACTACTCTTCTGACAACTACTCTATTAACAACTACTCTACTGACAACTACTCTACAGACAACTACTCTAATAACAAATACTCTACTAACAACTACTCTACTGACAACTACTCTACTGACAACTACTCTACTGACAACTACTCTAATAACAACTACTCTACTGACAACTACTCTACTGACAACTACTCTGTTAACAACTACTCTACTGACAACTACTCTAATAACAACTACTCTACTGACAACTAGTCTAATAACAAATACTCTACTAACAACTACTCTACTGACAACTACTGTGATAACAACTTCTCTACTGACAAGTACTCTACTGACAACTACTCTAATAACAAATACTCTACTAACAACTACTCTACTGACAACTACTGTGATAACAACTTCTCTACTGACAACTACTCTACTGGCAACTACTCTACTAACAACTACTCTACTACCAAATACTCTACTGAGAACTACTCTACTGACAACTACTCTAATAACAAATACTCTACTGACAACTACTCTAATAACATCTTCTCTACTGACAACTACTCTACTGACAGATACTCTACTGACAAATACTCTACTGACAACTATTCTACTAACAACTACTCTACTTTCAACTACTCTACTGACAACTATTCTACCAACAACTACTCTACTGACAACTATTCTACTAACAACTACTCTACTTTCAACTACTCTACTGACAACTATTCTACCAACAACTACTCTACTTTCAACTACTCTACTGACAACTATTCTACCAACAACTACTCTACTGACAACTACTCTACTGACATCTACTATACTGACAACTACTCTACTGACAAGTACTTTAATAACAAATACTCTAAAGACAACTACTCTACTGACAAGTACTCTACTGACAACTAGTATCCTGACAACTACTCTACTGACAACTACTCTAATAACAACTACTCTACTGACAACTACTCGACAGACAACTACTTTTATTAACAAATACTCTACTAACAACTACTCTACAGACAACATCTCTACTGACAAATACTTTAATAACAAATACTCTACTAAAAACGACTCTACTAACAACTACTCTAAAAACAACTACTCTACAGACAACTACTTTAATAACAAATACTCTACTGACAAATACTCTACTGACAACTACTCTACTGACAACTACTCTACTGACAACTACTCTACTGACAACTACTCTACAGACAACTACTCTAATAACAAATACTCTACTAACAACTACTCTAATAACATCTACTCTACTGACAACTACTCTAATAACAACTACTCTAATAACAACTACTCTACTGACAACTACTCTAATAACAAATACTCGCCTAACAACTACTCTACTGACAACTACTCTAATAACAACTACTCTAATAACAACTTCTCTACTGACAACTACTCTACTGACAACTACTCTACAGACAACTACTTTAATAACAAATAATCTACTGACAAATACTCTACTGACAACTACTCTACTGACAACTAGTGTCCTGACAACTACTCTTCTGACAACTACTCTATTAACAACTACTCTACTGACAACTACTCTACAGACAACTACTCTAATAACAAATACTCTACTAACAACTACTCTACTGACAACTACTCTACTGACAACTACTCTACTGACAACTACTCTAATAACAACTACTCTACTGACAACTACTCTACTGACAACTACTCTGTTAACAACTACTCTACTGACAACTACTCTAATAACAACTACTCTACTGACAACTAGTCTAATAACAAATACTCTACTAACAACTACTCTACTGACAACTACTGTGATAACAACTTCTCTACTGACAAGTACTCTACTGACAACTACTCTAATAACAAATACTCTACTAACAACTACTCTACTGACAACTACTGTGATAACAACTTCTCTACTGACAACTACTCTACTGGCAACTACTCTACTAACAACTACTCTACTACCAAATACTCTACTGAGAACTACTCTACTGACAACTACTCTAATAACAAATACTCTACTGACAACTACTCTAATAACATCTTCTCTACTGACAACTACTCTACTGACAGATACTCTACTGACAAATACTCTACTGACAACTATTCTACTAACAACTACTCTACTTTCAACTACTCTACTGACAACTATTCTACCAACAACTACTCTACTGACAACTATTCTACTAACAACTACTCTACTTTCAACTACTCTACTGACAACTATTCTACCAACAACTACTCTACTTTCAACTACTCTACTGACAACTATTCTACCAACAACTACTCTACTGACAACTACTCTACTGACATCTACTATACTGACAACTACTCTACTGACAAGTACTTTAATAACAAATACTCTAAAGACAACTACTCTACTGACAAGTACTCTACTGACAACTAGTATCCTGACAACTACTCTACTGACAACTACTCTAATAACAACTACTCTACTGACAACTACTCGACAGACAACTACTTTTATTAACAAATACTCTACTAACAACTACTCTACTGACAACTATTCTACCAACAACTACTCTACTGACAACTACTCTACTGACATGTACTCTACTGACAACTACTCTACTAACAAATTCTCTACTGACAACTACTCTACAGACAACTACTCTAATAACAACTATTCTACTGACAACTACTCTACTGACAACTGCTCTTCTGACAACTACTTTAAAACAGATACTCTACTGACAACTACTCTACTGACAACTACTCTACTGACAAGTACTCTACTGACAACTACTCTACTGACATCTACTCTACTAACAAATACTCTACTAACAACTACTCTTCTGACAACTACTCTACTATCAAATACTCTACTGACAACTTCTCTACTGACAACTACTCTAATAACAAATACTCTACTAACAACTACTCTACTGACAACTACTCTAATAACAGCAACTCTAATAACAACTACTCTACTGACAACTACTCTACTGACAACTACTCTACTGACAACTACTCTATTGACAACAACTCTTTTGACAACTACTCTACTGACAACTACACTACTGACAACTGCTCTTCTGACAACTACTCTACTGACAACTACTCTAATAACAACTACTCTAATAACAACTACTCTACTGACAACTACTCTAATAACAAATACTCTACTAACAACTACTCTACTGACAACTACTCTAATAACAACTACTCTAATAACAACTTCTCTACTGACAACTACTCTACTGACAACTACTCTACAGACAACTACTTTAATAACAAATAATCTACTGACAAATACTCTACTGACAACTACTCTACTGACAACTAGTGTCCTGACAACTACTCTACTGACAACTACTCTAATAACAACTACTCTACTGACAACTAGTCTAATAACAAATACTCTACTAACAACTACTCTACTGACAACTACTGTGATAACAACTTCTCTACTGACAAGTACTCTACTGACAACTACTCTAATAACAAATACTCTACTAACAACTACTCTACTGACAACTACTGTGATAAGAACTTCTCTACTGACAACTACTCTACTGGCAACTACTCTACTAACAACTACTCTACTACCAAATACTCTACTGAGAACTACTCTACTGACAACTACTCTAATAACAAATACTCTACTGACAACTACTCTAATAACATCTTCTCTACTGACAACTACTCTACTGACAGATACTCTACTGACAAATACTCTACTGACAACTATTCTACTAACAACTACTCTACTTTCAACTACTCTACTGACAACTATTCTACCAACAACTACTCTACTGACAACTACTCTACTGACATGTACTCTACTGACAACTACTCTACTAACAAATTCTCTACTGACAACTACTCTACAGACAACTACTCTAATAACAACTATTCTACTGACAACTACTCTACTGACAACTGCTCTTCTGACAACTACTTTAAAACAGATACTCTACTGACAACTACTCTACTGACAACTACTCTACTGACAAGTACTCTACTGACAACTACTCTACTGACATCTACTCTACTAACAAATACTCTACTAACAACTACTCTTCTGACAACTACTCTACTATCAAATACTCTACTGACAACTTCTCTACTGACAACTACTCTAATAACAAATACTCTACTAACAACTACTCTACTGACAACTACTCTAATAACAGCAACTCTAATAACAACTACTCTACTGACAACTACTCTACTGACAACTACTCTACTGACAACTACTCTATTGACAACAACTCTTTTGACAACTACTCTACTGACAACTACACTACTGACAACTGCTCTTCTGACAACTACTCTACTGACAACTACTCTAATAACAACTACTCTAATAACAACTACTCTACTGACAACTACTCTAATAACAAATACTCTACTAACAACTACTCTACTGACAACTACTCTAATAACAACTACTCTAATAACAACTTCTCTACTGACAACTACTCTACTGACAACTACTCTACAGACAACTACTTTAATAACAAATAATCTACTGACAAATACTCTACTGACAACTACTCTACTGACAACTAGTGTCCTGACAACTACTCTACTGACAACTACTCTATTAACAACTACTCTACTGACAACTACTCTACAGACAACTACTCTAATAACAAATACTCTACTAACAACTACTCTACTGACAACTACTCTACTGACAACTACTCTACTGACAACTACTCTACTGACAAGTACTTTAATAACAAATTCTCTACTGACAACTACTCTACTGACATCTACTATACTGACAACTACTCTACTGACAAGTACTTTAATAACAAATACTCTAAAGACAACTACTCTACTGACAAGTACTCTACTGACAACTACTCTAATAACAAATACTCTACTAACAACTACTCTACTGAAAACTACTGTAATAACTACTTCTCTACTGACAGCTACTCTACTGACAACTACTCTACTACCAAATACTCTACTGACAACTACTCTACTGACAACTACTCTAATAACAAATACTCTACTGACAACTACTCTAATAACAACTTCTCTACTGACAACTACTCTACTGACAGATACTCTACTGACAACTACTCTACTGACAACTACTTTAATAACAAATACTCTACTGACAAATACTCTACTGGCAACTGTTCTACTAACAACTACTCTACTTACAACTACTCTACTGACAACTATTCTACTAACAAATACTCTACTGACAACTATTCTACTGACAACTATTCTACTAACAACTACTCTACTTATAACTAATCTACTGATAACTACTCTACTGACAACTACTCTACTGACAACTACTCTACTAACAACTACTCTACTGACAAGTACTCTACTGACAACTACTCTACTAACAAATTCTCTACTGACAACTACTCTACTGACAACTACTTTAATAACAGATACTCTACTGACAACTACTCTACTGACAACTACTTTAATAACAAATACTCTACTGACAACTACTCTACTGACAACTACTCTATTAACAACTAATCAATTGACAACTACTCTACTGACAACTACTCTGCTAACAACTACTCTACTGACAACTACTCTAATAACAAATACTCTAATAACAAATACTCTACTGACAAGTACTCTACTGACAACTACTTTAATAACAAATAATCTACTGCTACCTACTTTAACAATAAATTCTCTACTGAGAACTAGTCTGCTGACAACTACTCTACTGACAACCACTAATAACAAATACTCTACTGACAACTACTCTACTGACAACTACTCTACTGACAACTACTCTACTAACAACTACTCTATTGAAAACTACTTTAATAACAAATACTCTACTGACAAGTACTCTACTGACAACTACTCGAATAACAACTACTCTATAGACAACCACTCTTCTGACAACTACTCTCCTAACAACTTTTCTACTGACAACTACTCTACTGTGTGTGTGTGTGTGTGTGTGTGTGTGTGTGTGTGTGTGTGTGTGTGTGTGTGTGTGTGTGTGTGTGTGTGTGTGTGTGTGTGTGTGTGTGAACCTGGTGATAGTTATTGTGTACAACATTTCAAGCAGCAATGGAAATAGTACATGTCTTTATATGCATTTCCTATGTACAAATATCCAGTATTTCAAAGGTAATATAGTCAGTCCTCTGTTTCTTGCTGTATGCGTAGTATTGAAGTAGTTTTGGGTTATTTTTAAATTTGCAAACAGCACCTTCTGCTGTGTCTACATGGTATTACAACCATTTATCTCAACTCTCTATTGCCCCCTTACAGAGCGTGTTCATTCGGTGAGTTGCAAGCTTTTGTCAGGGTGGTGAAGTGTGTCAGTGACTGCTAAATCCTTTATGAGTTGTGAAGCCCCCAGGTCGATGTGGAGCTTTGGCTGGAAAAGGAAACATTGTGCATGAAAATTAGTTATTAATTGCACTGTCTGTCCTTTTTTTTTAATCACTTAAACCCCACAAACACATTGACAGATATCTCAGAGAGAGAGTGAAAGAGAGAGATGAGAAAGGGTTTGTTTATAATCTCCCAATACTCTCCCTTTCATTTGATTGACAGCCCGGGGGGGGAGTGGGGTTCTGCCATTTCACCACTCACTTTCTTCAGTACGCTTCCCTCCAATCAGCTCTGTGCTGGTCTACCAGACGGTGTTGCTGGTTGATAGAACTCCAAGATATTCAATTTAGTGAATGTGGAAGTATACTGTGTATAGGAGACGAAGTAAGAGCTTTGTGATTTTGGTGATGGATTCACTACTGAATTGCAAAATTAAAGTAGCTTTCACAAAATTCCCATATTTTCCAGAAATCATGGTTGGGAGTATTTTGGAATACTTGCTTTTTTCCCCTCCTGATTCCTGGAATCTTCCAAGCGGGATTTCTGGAAAACATGGGTTATCTGGGATAGGTTTACAACCCTAGATTGATGAATAAACATCTAGTTGAACTGAGTATACTAGAACAGATATGTGTTTCTTATAGTGACATTATGATGGCTATACTGTATGTATGGGAGATGAGTATAGATTGTATTCAAATTGATTTGACTTGTGCTCCTCCTTATCAGTTGTGACTTATCCCATATGACTAATAGGAGGCATGTTGGATGACAGTTCTGTGACTGTGTGAGAAACCAAATCTGTCATAAACAGCATGTGAGCTGTAACACAGTCCCAACATAGATGTTATATCATCTGTGGTTCCAATTACAGATTAGAACATTGAATGTCAATTTAGATAGATTTTTTTTACTTTTCATGTTTATGATTATACAGATAATACAGACAGAACAGGTAGACAGCAAAACACACATGGTTCCCCTACCAAATCAACCCCACCCCAACCCTCCCATGCTCCAACAGAATACACACGGATCCCCTACCAAATCAAACCCACCCCAACCCCCCCTATGCTCCAACAGAATACACACGGATCCCCTACCAAATCAAACCCACCCCAACCCTCCCATGCTCCAACAGAATACACACGGTTCCCCTACCAAATCAAACCCACCCCAACCCTCCCATGCTCCAACAGAATACACACGGATCCCCTACCAAATCAAACCCACCCCAACCCCCCCTATGCTCCAACAGAATACACACGGTTCCCCTACCAAATCAACCCCACCCCAACCCTCCCATGCTCCAACAGAATACACACGGTTCCCCTACCAAATCAAACCCACCCCAACCCTCCCATGCTCCAACAGAATACACACGGATCCCCTACCAAATCAAACCCACCCCAACCCTCCCATGCTACAACAGAGCACCAACCCAAAACCAGACATAAAGTAGGCATGATATACAATTTGAGTAATATAATCAAACAAGAAGTAAAGAAGAGTAAAAATAGTCATACAGATTCTAATTTGAGTTGGAAGAATAGTAAATGCCAGTATGTTGCCATAGAACTGTTTAGAGGGGCTTCCTGTGGTGTCATTCCATAGAACTGTTTAGAGGGGCTTCCTGTGGTGCCACTCCATATAACTGTTTAGAGGGGCTTCCTGTGGTGCCATTCCATAGAACTGTTTAGAGGGGCCTCCTGTGGTGCCACTCCATAGAACTGTTTAGAGGGGCTTCCTGTGGTGCCACTCCATAGAACTGTTTAGAGGGGCCTCCTGTGGTGCCACTCCATATAACTGTTTAGAGGGGCCAGTCCATAGAACTGTTTAGAGGTGCTTCCTGTGGTGCCACTCCATAGAACTGTTTAGAGGTGCTTCCTGTGGGGCCACTCCATAGAACTGTTTAGAGGAGCTTCCTGTGGTGCCACTCCATAGAACTGTTTAGAGGGGCCTCCTGTGGTGCCACTCCATAGAGCTGTTTAGAGGGGCTTCCTGTGGTGCCACTCCATATAACTGCTTAGAGGGGCTTCCTGTGGTGCCACTCCATAGAACTGTTTAGAGGGGCCACTCCATAGAACTGTTTAGAGGGGCTTCCTGTGGTACCACTCCATAGAACTGTTTAGAGGGGCCCCTCCATATAACTGTTTAGAGGGGCTTCCTGTGGGGCCACTCCATAGAACTGTTTAGAGGGGCCTCCTGTGGTGCCACTCCATAGAACTGTTTAGATTGGCTTCCTGTGGTGCCACTCCATAGAACTGTTTAGAGGGGCTTCCTGTGGTGCCACTCCATAGAACTGTTTTGAGGTGCTTCCTGTGGTGCCACTCCATAGAACTGTTTAGAGGGGCTTCCTGTGGTGCCACTCCATAGAACTGTTTAGAGGGGCTTCCTGTGGTGCCACTCCATAGAACTGTTTAGAGGGGTGGTGCCACTCTGAATGATGCAATAAAGGTAGAAGGTTCTATAGGTCTCTCCAGTATCTTAGAAAACATCTAAAAAATGTATATCCAGAAATCTGGCAATTTCGGGCATGTCCAACACATGGCAATAAAGTAGCAGGAGCCTGCTTACATCAGTCACAAGTGGGATCTAGTTCTGCAGCCGATAAACTATTTTAAATTGAATTACAACATGTCTTAGACATATAGATGAAGAATGTATTCTCTGAAGCATACTCTGCCAATTTAATCTGAAAGTTGTTCACCTAAATCCTCTTCCCATTGGTTCTTAAGCAAATTCAGGGATTCCAGATTGTGGGAGTTTAATAACGTATAGACTAAGTTTATGTTCCTTTTGATATAAGGGTTAACTATACGGGAGGTAAGTTGGCATGATGGGAGGTGGCTACAGTATTTAAGATACAAAACTACGCAGTTGTAGGTACCTAAAGAAATGGGATGTAGGAATATTTGCCTTTTGTACTTAACTGTTCAAAAGATGTAAAACCCATATCAATGTACACTGCTCAAAAAAATAAAGGGAACACTTAAACAACACAATGTAACTCCAAGTCAATCACACTTCTGTGAAATCAAACTGTCCACTTAGAAAGCAACACTGATTGACAATACATTTCACATGCTGTTGTGCAAATGGAATAGACAACAGGTGGAAATTATAGGCAATTAGCAAGACACCCCCAATAAAGGAGTGGTTTGGCAGGTGGTGACCACAGACCACTTCTCAGTTCTTATGCTTCCTGGCTGATGTTTTGGTCACTTTTGAATGCTGGCGGTGCTTTCACTCTAGTGGTAGCATGAGACGGAGTCTACAACCCACATAAGTGGCTCAGGTAGTGCAGCTCATCCAGGATGGCACATCAATGCGAGCTGTGGCAAGAAGGTTTGCTGTGTCTGTCAGCGTAGTGTGCAGAGCATGGAGGCGCTACCAGGAGACAGGCCAGTACATCAGGAGACGTTGAGGAGGCCGTAGGAGGGCAACAACCCAGCAGCAGGACCGCAACCTCCGCCTTTGTGCAAGGAGGAGCAGGAGGAGTACTGCCAGAGCCCTGCAAAATGACCTCCAACAGGCCACAAATGTTTATGTGTCTGCTCAAACGGTCAGAAACAGACTCCATGAGGGTGGTATGAGGGCCCGACGTCCACAGGTGGGGGTTGTGCTTACAGCCCAACACCGTGCAGGACGTTTGGCATTTGCCAGAGAACACCAAGATTGGCAAATTCGCCACTGGCGCCCTGTGCTCTTCACAGATGAAGCAGGTTCACACTGAGCACATGTGACAGACGTGACAGAGTCTGGAGACGCCGTGGAGAACGTCCTGCTGCCTGCAACATCCTCCAGCATGACTGGTTTGGCGGTGGGTCAGTCATGGTGTGCTCGCCAGAGGTAGCCTGCCTGCCATTAGGTACCGAGATGAGATCCTCAGACCCCTTGTGAGACCATATGCTGGTGCGGTTGGCCCTGGGTTCCTCCTAATGCAAGACAATGCTAGACCTCATGTGGCTGGAGTGTGTCAGCAGTTCCTGCAAGAGGAAGGCATTGATGCAATGGACTGGCCCGCCCGTTCCCCAGACCTGAATCCAATTGAGTACATCTGGGACATCATGTCTCACTCCATCCACCAACGCCACGTTGCACCACAGACTGTCCAGGAGTTGGCGGATGCTTTAGTCCAGGTCTGGGAGGGGATCCCTCAGGAGACCATCTGCCACCTCATCAGGAGCATGCCCAGGCGTTGTAGGGAGGTCATACAGGCACGTAGAGGCCACACACACTACTGAGCCTCATTTTGACTTGTTTTAAGGACATTACATCAAAGTTGGATCAGCCTGTAGTGTGGTTTTCCACTTTAATTTTGAGTGTGACTCCAAATCCAGACCTCCATGGGTTGATAAATTGGATTTCCATTGATTATTTTTGTGTGATTTTGTTGTCAGCACATTCAACTATGTAAAGAAAAAAGTATTTAATAAGATTATTTCATTCATTCAGATCTAGGATGTGTTATTTTAGTGTTCCCTTTATTTTTTGAGCAGTATAGTTCAGTAAGGAGATCCCATTTTCAGATCAGATAGGAAACACCTTGTCTAATAATGATAGAGAGAATGTATGGTCATTTAACCCTTGTGTGGTGTTTGGGTCTGTGGGACCCATTTTCAATGTTTACTAAAATAAAAATAATACAATTAATTATTTTTTTCAACCTGAGACTCATTGGCCTTGGCTCATTTGCTGTGAAGAACATGTAAAATAAGCACACTGTGCACCCCTCTACACATTTATATTACATATGTGTATAAGGGCACAAGGCGAGACCCAAATGCAGACACAGGAGGCGGATGGTAGAGCGCCGATATTTATTATAACAAAGGGAGTAGGCAAAGGCAGGTCGGGGACAGGCAAGACTTCATAAACCAGGTCAGAGTCTGAACAGTATCAGACGATAGGCAGTCTCGAAGTCAGGCCAGGCAGGGGTCAGAAACCAGATCTGAGTCCAAAACAGTACAAGGGGATAGGCAGACTGGTAGTCAGAACATGCAGAGTGGTCAGGCAGCCAGGTTCGGAGTCAGAACAGGCAAGGGTCAAAACCAGGAGGACTAGAAACCAACAGAGACTGGGAAAAATAGGAGCAAGGAAAACCGCTGGTTGACTTGGCAAACAAGACAAACTGCCACAGAGAGACAGGAAACACAGGGATATATACATCGGGGAATAATAAGCGACACCTGGAGGGGGTGGAGACAATCACAAGGACAGGTGAACCAGATCACGGTGTGACAATGTGGTGTTCGGGTCCACCTGTCTGTCTCCCTGCCTGTCTGCCTGTCTCACGCTTTTTTCGTGCTCTTTACCCTTTGTAGTGTGTGAAACTACACAATGTCTTGTGGGAACCTGCACAAGGTTATTACAATACATTATTTTGACACATTATTTCGATACATTGTAACAAATGCAGTATTTTCCCACACTCTACCCCAGCCAGGAGCAAATTGGGGGAGGTACACAACAAATAAATAGCTTTGCATGTGTGGCTCCTTACCACATTCAATCAGTATGGCAAGACTAATCTCTGCACAGAGGGCCTTAGAAATAATTTTTGCGGAGAGAAGCTAGTGTGGCAGGAGCGTCTTCCACTTTGAAAGATAAAGGATTTTCTGAATATCAGGATCATGTCTGTCAATTCGGAGTCTGACAGTGAGTTGGAAGAAGAGGATGAAATTGACCCTCAGCCACTCTCAGGACCAGCCCATAAGCAACCAGCAAATCTCCAGCCTGCAGGAGGAGAAATATGGATGTCAAAAAATTGTGAAATTGATTGCTCTTCTTGCCCAAGGAATGAGCCACCCCGCATGGCTACCAACGTGATAAGGATACAACCAGGGCCAACGTGGATTGCGCTTACTCATGTGCAGGACATAGTCTTCTTTTGAACTGTTCATCCCAGACACCATCCAGAAAATCATTCTGAACTGCACTCATTTGGAGGGAAGGCGTGTTTTTGGAGAGAGATGGAAGGAGATGGACCAAACTCATTTACATGCATACTTTGGGGTTCTTATCCTTGCTGGTGTTTTCAGATCCAATGGGGAATCCACAGTATCCCTCTGGGATGCAGAAACTGGCAGAGAACCTTTCCGTGCAACAATGTCTCTGGAAAACTTCCACATTATTTCCAGGATTATCCGCTTCGATAACCGAGACCCTAGACCAGCTCGGCGGCAGAGAGACAAGCTAGCTGCAATCAGGTCAGTATGGGACAAGTGGGTGGACCGCCTTCCACTGTTTTATAACCATGGGCCCAACGTTACTGTTGATGAGAAGCTTATGCCATTTAGGGTCCGCTGCCCCTTCAGGCAGTACATACCGTCTAAACCCACAAAATATGGAATTAAGATCTGGGCTGCCTGTGATGGTACGTCATCATATGCGTGGAACTTGCAAGTGTATACGGGGAAGCCAGATGGAGGAACCCCTTAGAAGAACCAAGGGATGCGGGTTGTCCTGGACGTGACACAGGGACTCCATGGCCACAACATCACATGCGATAACTTTTTTACTTCGAACAAACTGGGACAGGAGCTCCTCAAGAGGAAGCTGACGATGGTAGGAACAGTACAAAAAACAAGCCAGAGCTCCCACCTCAGCTATTGAATACACAGAACAGGCCTAACAATTCCTCTAAGTTTGTGTTCATGGCCGACACGTCCCTAGTGTCCTACATGCCAAAGAAAGGCAAAACTGTGGTACTCATGATTACTCTGCATAGGGATGGGAGAATCTGTGGCTAGGAACATCAAAAGCCAGAAATCATAATGGATTACAATGCCACAAAAGGAGGAGTGGACAATTTAGACAAGCTGGTGACTGGCTACATGTGCAAAGGAAGAACCCTATGCTGGACACTTGTGATATTCTTCAACATCTTGGACATCTCGGCGTACAACACGTTTGTCATCTGGATGGCTTTGAACCCAGATTGGAACAGAAGGAAGCTCCAGAGGAGACAAATCTTTTTCAAGGAGCTGGGCAAGGCATTGGTAAGACCTCAAATCCAGAGGAGGCAACATATCCCAAGGACCCCAGCTTCTACAGCCATCGTGAGCAGGATTCGGGAGGAGGATGCTGGTTCCCCATCCTCCCGACCCACAGAACCAACAGCTCCAATACCGGAAGTAAGTGTGAGTGATGTTGTTGCATGTGAGTGTGTCTGACTCTCCTACCTTGGCCTGCTGTAACTATATATGTGAGTGAGTGAGATATTAGTAAAATTGCTGAACTAAGTGTTTTCATCCTTCTAGATTGCAGCCGGTAGCAACAAGAAGAAGCGATGTGTGTGGACACAGAAGAAACAGTACACATGCATCAAGTGTAAGAAATACAGGAACACACAGTACACATGCATCTAGTGCAAGAAATACAGGAACACACAGTACACATGCATCTAGTGCAAGAAATACAGGAACACACAGTACACATGCATCTAGTGCAAGAAATACAGGAACACACAGTACACATGCATCTAGTGCAAGAAATACATTTGGAACACACACACAGTAAAACTCTGTCCCTCATGTGGTGTGTAGACTGGCCATCATTTGTGTTCAATGGGGCTCATTTATCATTTCCATAAAATACTGTATCTAAAATGTGTCCTTCAATTTGCTCAGTTCAGAGCAATAAACATCAATAGTGATGAAAACGTTGTTTCATTTATATTTGTTGGAGATAGAATGAAAGGTTATTATTTGTGCGCACTGCAGCCACAGGGGAGGAGTAAAGGACTTTGATCCAAGATATAAAATTGGGACCAAATCCAAATTCTTTGAGAGTATAGAAAAGTTAATCCCACTCCACCCGATCAAACGCCTTCTCAGCATCAAGTGATAACAGTATCTCTGGACTGTCAGATGAAGAGGGATTATAAAGTATACTATAAAGATGTTGAAAAAATGATGATTATTTTTAATGAAACCAGTTTGATCTGTAGAGCTAGTGGAAGGAAGGACTGACTTCCTAGGGAGATTTTCCTAGCCACCGTGCTTCTACACCTGCATTGCTTGCTGTTTGTGGTTTTAGGCTGGGTTTCTGTACAGCACTTTGTGACATCAGCTGATGTAAGAAGGGCTTTATAATTACATTTGATTGATTGATTGACTGACTCAAAATGGCGGGCAAGCATTTTAATAAAGAAATTAGCCTTCCTTTTTTCAGAATAAGTGAAATACAGTACATTCCTGTCTCATTGTTTAGGTTAAAGAGTTCGAGGAGAAGGATTCCTTCAATACGGAAAGCAAGAGAGGACAAAGTTGATCTGAGAATAATTTTTTTAATTCACTCTGAAATCCGTCGGGCCCAGAGGATTTACCACACCGCATAGATTTAATTGCCAACACAATCTCTTCTACAGAGAACTCTTCTTCCAATTCAGCAGCTATCTCAGGTTTTGTAGGAATATCTAAGTTCTTAAAGAAGTTGTCGAATAAGGTAGCGTTACCAACGGATTCCGTAGTGTGCAATCGTGAGTAAACGTTATGAAAGCATCAATTGATCTCTAAATGATCAATACATGTGTTACCCAGCTCGTCAGTTATCTCAGCTATGGTTTGACTTGCACTTCTCTGACGCAGCTGGTGTGCTAACATTTTCCCTGATTTCTCTCTATTTTCATAATTCTGGTATCGAAATTTACAAAGATTTTCAGCTTGTCGAGTTAAAAGAAGATCAAACTCTGTCTGTCTGAGTGTCAAACGTTGTTTTAGTAGGTCTGCGGATGAAGAGTGTGAATATGCCATATTCAAATCCAATATTTTATTTGTAAATTCCCCAAGGCGTTGAGTATTGGACTTCCTTAATCTTGCACTGTACAAAATAATTTGGCCCCTTAGATAAGCCTTCATTGATTCCCATACTGTTGTAGGTGTTTGATTAAGCTCAAGAAACAGCTCAATTTGAGATGATGTCAATTTAAATACAATTGAAATGAATGTGTGCTCAATGCACCCAGCAGATGGGGCTGCTAGATGCTATTTAGCCTGCAGCTAAACCATGGGAGAATCTCAATTGCATTTCCTTGATTCCTCACATCTTTACAAATATAGGCAAGGACCTTGAGCGTTCTCTCTTTGTTATTGGAGGTAGGAGGTATGTCTATATTAAAGAAAAAAATGATTAGATAATGACACCCTTTTAGTATGTCATTGAGATTCTCCCCATGAGAATTATGGTACTATTTGGTATTTCTTGTGCTGAATGACACAGTCAAATTTCCTCACAAAGGATGACATCAGAAGGGATGCACAGGAATCCACCAATACTCCTCACCCCCACCAATCACAGTGCAGTTCATTAACGACTTCCCGTAAACGAGAGATTTTCCCAGAATCTACTGGGGCTCATTACCCTCTCCCGGGGAGCCAATAGGGCGACAGTACAAACAACAACAGGACAGGATGTGATGTTGACCTATTGACGCAGGTCCCTTTTACATGGGCTGCCTGCAACAACAAAAAAAGTTTCTTTTAAAATCCACTGAGCTCAATTAGCCAACGGCTATAACCTCCTGAGGTGTAAACTGAGAGAGAAGTAGAGAAATCACACATCCTTAATTGTTCGGTTGAGACAGCTTTTCCGTGTGCCTGACAAAACTTCTACATGGTTGTTGATAGCACTGAACAATCACAGATTGTATACTATACTCACTTTATTCATGTCCAGAATATTAAACACTAACACCAGCAGCATAATATAGTAAGTACCCTTATAGTGAAGTACAGCCATACTAGCATCAATGTAATATTCTGCTATAGAATAGTACACTTTCATATCCCACATTTCAAATTTCCTCATGGGATATGCTATACTATTCTATACTATGCTATGCTATGCTACACTATACTATACTATACTGACATTGATGCTAGTGTCGCTATGGTCCCATCCGACTGAAATGTTTTGTCTTGATCTGCTTTGGCTGTTGAAGCCTGTGCTTGGCTAGTGTTTATGTGATCATCATGGTAAAAGCCTTTTGGGATGGCCCTTGTCATTTTCCCAGCCATGTAATCTGCTTAGGATCATAACGTCTGATGGTTAATGTAATCTCTCTCTCACATGCACTCTCTCTTCCTCCCTCTCCCTGTCATAAACAGTCCCCCCCTCTGTCATATGTCATTACACTCTCTCTCTAGTACTTTAACATACGAGTGGGATACATAGCCTACTAATTTGCTTTGACAGCCTGTGGCACTCACTCACTCTCTCCCTTTCTCGTTATTTTTCTCTCTCTTTCTTGCTCTCTCTCTCATGCGTTAGAATGTATGTTGGCAAGTCAAGAGAAAACATAGATCACTCACTAATAGTCCAAGCTCACCTCTTTCTTGTTATTTTCTTTACATATACATTTTATTCATTACTAAACTCTGTAATATGAGCACTTTTATCTTTGTATGCAATGTTTTTTCTTTTGGGTGGTGTAACGTTCGTCGTATGGAGTGGACCAAACTGCAGCGGGTATATTGAACATCTTCTTTTATTCGAAGGAAAAACAAACCACTTACACAAAACAAACGACGAAAACAGTCCCGTAAGGTGCTCAGACTATACAAGGAAACAACCACCCACAAACACAAGAGAAAACTAACCCACTTAAATATGGCCTCCAATTAGAGGCAACGACAACCAGCTGCCTCTAATTGGAGGTCCTACCAAAACCCAAAATAGAAATAGAAAAACTAGATAAACCACATAGAAATAGAAAACATAGAACATAAACAAAAACCCCCGAAACACACTAAACAAACACCCCCTGCCACGCCCTGACCAAACTACACTAACAAACAACCCATTTTACTGGTCAGGACGTGACAGTGGGAGCCCACAGGTACAGTACAACAAGAATATTATGTGAAAATATGTGAATGGAAAAATACAATGTGAACCTGTCACCCCCCCAAAAGAAAATTACAAACAAAATAAAAAGTTGGTCACAAAAAAAGGAAGGAATTTGGAAAACATGCACTGACTTAAATCACAACAACATTTGAGAACTATTTAAAATCAGAGATACAGTATTCATAAGTTGCATGTTTTGTCACAATATTGTTTTGAACATTCATTTTATGACTGATGCCCAACTGAGCATTCTACTCAATGCATCGTCAATGGACGCTGATGAAGAGTTCATCAAAAGTGCATTAAAGTGGCTTGGAATCACTAAGACATTTCAAAAGTAGTCAAATAATTACTAGGAAAACCTGTTGTCATCATTGTGATGTCACCAGATTGACTTTAGATGCAGTATAACTTTAGCTAGCGAGCTAAGATTGAGGGTACAAAACCACATTTTATCTAGCTAAAGTTTGCATTGCTAGCTATTTTTGATGAACTTTGCTAGTTAATGACAACATTGCCATGTCTTAAGTAAATTTGACGACATCATAATGCAGGCAAAGTTGTTTCCTACTAGTTACTAGCCTACTTTAGCAATGTCATCATATGTCCAGGCCACTATAGTGTAATTTAGAGGAAACAGTCATTAGCCCTGATTCACAATGGTTGTGCACCAATATGGCGGAGGTGTCTTAAGAACGTTCATAACAATGACATGACACGACCGAGTGACGGAGGTGCAACTGTTATGTAATAGGTAGTATAGTGGCGTAGTGTTTATTTTCTTCTCCATCTGAACCAACAATAATCCACCTGGACTGGCCAACCACGAGGTCACAAGAGACAGCACTGGCCCTGGACCAAGGTAAGGTTGCTGTCTCCCTGGACCAAGGTAAGGTTGTTGTCTCCCTGGACCAAGGTAAGGTTGCTGTCTCCCTGGACCAAGGTAAGGTTGCTGTCTCCCTGGACCAAGGTAAGGTTGTTGTCTCCCTGGACCAAGGTAAGGTTGCTGTCTCCCTGGACCAAGGTAAGGTTGTTGTCTCCCTGGACCAAGGTAAGGTTGCTGTCTCCCTGGACCAAGGTAAGGTTGCTGTCTCCCTGGACCAAGGTAAGGTTGCTGTCTCCCTGGACCAAGGTAAGGTTGTTGTCTCCCTGGACCAAGGTAAGGTTGTTGTCTCCTTGGACCAAGGTAAGGTTGCTTTCTCCCTGGGCACATGTGCGTCCAACACAGTCCTCAAATGCTGATTTTTCACATTAATAGACACCACAGGAGGTTGGTGGCACCTTAATTTGGGAGGACGGGCTCGTGGTAATCGCTGGACTTGGAGTCAGTGGAAGAGTATCAAATACATCAAGCACATGGTTTGATGCCATTCCATTTGCTCCGTTACAGCCACTGTTATGAGCCGTCCTCCCCTCAGCAGCACACGTCAAATCAGTTTCCAGACCAGGTAGCTAGGCCTTAGACCCCTAGACATAATGAGTCAGGTTACAGACCAGGTAGCTAGGCCTTAGACCCCTAGACATAAGGAGTCAGGTTACAGACCAGGTAGCTAGGCCTTAGACCCCTAGACATAATGAGTCAGGTTACAGACCAGGTAGCTAGGCCTTAGACCCCTAGACATAATGAGTCAGGTTACAGACCAGGTAGCTAGGCCTTAGACCCCTAGACATAATGAGTCAGGTTACAGACCAGGTAGCTAGGCCTTAGACCCCTAGACATAATGAGTCAGGTTACAGACCAGGTAGGTAGGCCTTAGACCCCTAGACATAATGAGTCAGGTTACAGACCAGGTAGCTAGGCCTTAGACCCCTAGACATAATGAGTCAGGTTACAGACCAGGTAGCTAGGCCTTAGACCCCTAGACATAATGAGTCAGGTTACAGACCAGGTAGCTAGGCCTTAGACCCCTAGACATAATGAGTCAGGTTACAGACCAGGTAGCAAAATCAGTAGGCTAGTTATTGGTTTCGCAACACCATAATGTAGGAAAAATAAACTCTAACAAAGAACATTGTTTTGATCAGGGTTGGCATGGGGGCCGGGGCGGTTCTGGGGGGGGGGGGGGGGGGGGCAGTTGTGGACCCCCTTGTGTCCCCCCTAAATGTGGAGTATGAAATCATATTTACGTAACAAATTTTTGCTATCGTTCTTTTTTTACATCCGTTATTAGACAGTGGCAACGTTGGAACACTAATGATTATGAACATGCCTGCTAATGCCTGCAATGCAGTGAAGAAAAACGATATGACAACAATAACGTCTAATGTAACTGGCCCCTCTAACAGTACAACTGGCCCCAGCTTGGCCCCCCCAGTTGAAATGGTCTAGAACCGCCACTGCATGGGGGGACAGAACTACTGTAGATACTTTTGTGAGAGCTGGGAAATGTGGAGCTTCAACGAAATGTCAAGGGGAGAGTCTTAATTGGATTTCCTCGATTCCTTGCGTACTCTCATCCATCCTCTCCTCCCCTCTTTTTGAAAAAGGTCAAAGGTAGTCAAGGAGAGGAGGCTAGGAGAGGAAACGTGGGAACAATTGCGGTTGTATGAAATGACTCTTCTGTCCTAGCGCATCATCGTGACGCTTAGAGAGGTGGCATCCCAAAATATATGTGTAAAGTGGTAAAAAGATATGTAGCTAGCTGTGCTTCACATGTTATTGCTAAAAGGATAAGTAGTGTATTGTTTTGTAATGTGTGCATGTTTTTCTACAGCGAGAAAACAACAGCTGTGTGGCGTACTTCAAAACTCTTCTGCTGTAGGATACACCTGAGCATCCTCCGCTAGAGGAAGCCATCGAGGCGAGAAGGAAACTCCTCCATTCACCTATTAATGAATTTACACTCTCCTACAGCGACCACATATCGGTTTCTGGGTCACGGAGGCGTGGAGGAGGGAGGAGTCGGAGAGGACAGACTTTTGCCCAATTGAGAATCTCCCAATGACTAATGACATGTATTTGACACCATGAGTTTGGTAGCTTTGAGCCGTCAGACATTATTATTTGAAACAACAATTGAACTGACATTGTCTGCATTTTACTGACTACAGTCAGGAACATTATAATTGGTGAAATAGTTTGTCAGAGGTCCGTGAAGTTGCCAATTATTATATCTTTCCATTTCTAAATCCTGAGAGATTGAGGGAGTTAAAAGTAACCTATATTTAGTATGTTCTTGGAGAATGTACAAAAGAGTGAAAACTTTGGATTGAATTTGAATAAACACCTTCAAAGAGCGAGAGAGAGAGAGAGAGAGAGAGAGAGAGAGAGAGCGAGCAATAGATAACAGATAACAAAGAAAGGAAAGTTGTGGATAAAGACATAACTT
Organism: Salmo salar; assembly: GCF_965601325.2. NCBI lineage: Eukaryota > Metazoa > Chordata > Actinopteri > Salmoniformes > Salmonidae > Salmo > Salmo salar. The sequence goes on from NC_138305.1 coordinate 29,449,176, forward strand.
ACTTTGCGCTGGAAGGATGTCAGTATTGCAACATAACCGTGCTTACCTATAATTGCTCTTGACATTTAAGACTACAAATATACTTATAACCATTACAGCAAGTAACTGTAAAAATATACCTAGAAGCATTACAGCAAGTAAATGTAAAATGTATTAATAGGTATATATAGAGGTAACTGCCAAAATAAAGGAAATAACAACATAAATCAAATCAAAGTTTATTGGTTGCGTACACAAATTCACAGATGTTATAGCAGGTGCAGCGAAAGGCTTAAGTTTCTAGCTCCAACAGTGCAGTAATATCTAGCAATACAGACACAATACAAAAGTTTAAAAATAAACAAATAAATTAAGATAAACAAGCAAAAATATCAGAACGAGCAATGAGAGACCGGAATGTAAATACAGTATATATGTATATCAAATCAAATCAAATGTATTTATAAAGCCCTTCTTACATCAGCTGATATCTCAAAGTGTTGTACAGAAACCCAGCCTAAAACCCCAAACAGCAAGCAATGCAGGTGTAGAAGCACGGTGGCTAGGAAAAACTCCCTAGAAAGGCCAGAACCTAGGAAGAAACCTAGATAGGAACCAGGCTATGAGGGGTGGCCAGTCCTCTTCTGTCTGTGCCGGGTGGAGATTATAACAGAACATGGCCAAGATGTTCATATACAGGTACATGGTTATTATACAGGTACATGGAGATTACATGGAGATTATAACAGAACATGGCCAAGATGTTCATATACAGGTACATGGTATACAGTATGGACAGGATGATTAGAAAATATGTGTACAGTAATAGTTATATAGGATGAGCCATGACTATAATACAGTACATACAGTACAGTATGAAGTGCCTTAACAGGGCCACGAGCCACCAGAACAGCTTCAATGCGCATTGGCATAGAGATTCTACAAGTGTCTGGAACTCTATTGGAGGGATGCGACATCATTTTTCCTCAAGAAATTCCATCATGTTTTGTTGTTGTGTTTTGTCGACGGTGTTTGAAAACGCTATCTCGGGCACCGCTCCAGAATGTCCCATAAGTGTACAACTGGGTTGAGATCTGGTGACTTTTGGCTTGCGCTACAGATGTCTATATTGGTCCGCTACTACAGGACTAGTCCATTTTTTCCGATTTTTCAGCTTCCTGTGGCTATGCATTTAGCATTAGAAAAAGAGAACAGTCAGGTTGCCTCGTTTCCAGGTAATTTCATTTGAAAAGTATAGAATTACGTGTTTGGACTAGTGCAAAGTGTCCACCAGTAAGGAAATAAAACATCAAGGATAGCCTATGAGTCCCTGTAACAAAGCATACGGTATGGCAAAGAGGCCATAATGATTAGAACAATGGGAAAAATCTGGCAAAGAGGTCATAATGATTAAAACAATGGGAAAAATCTGGCAAAGAGGTCATAATGATTAAAACAATGGGAAAATTCTGAAACAAAAAGCAGTAATGCTGTAGTTACGTTGTATTTGAGTTATTCCATGATGATATGTGTTTTGTTGTTACACAAATAACTATAAGGAACTATTTATGTAATTGCAAAAAAAAACCTCAACGCCATTACTATGCAATAATGCAATAACTGAAGTACTACGTAACAACACATCGTTAATACAATATAATTACAGCATTACTACGCAGACAAAATGAATTGAATGTTCTTTTTTAAATAAAAATGTTTGCTCAAAGTGACTCTTGTGCTCAGTGTTTAAACATTTACAGGGAGGTGGTGTGTATGTCTGGATACCGGTATCCTTTGAGTCACTGAGACGCTGGAAAAATCTGGAGCTGGAGGGTGCCTCATCATTTTTGCTGGAGCTCTGGAGGCAGATCGATCACCTAGGTTACCGTCCCAAATACCACCCTATTCCCTTTATAGTGCACTGCTTTTGACCTGGGCCCATACGGCTCCCTATTCCCTTTTTATAGTGCACTGCTTGACCAGGGCCCATAGGGCTCCCTATTCCCTTTATAGTGCACTGCTTTTGACCTGGGCCCATAGGGCTCCCTATTCCCTTTATAGTGCACTGCTTTTGACCAGGGCCCATAGAGAATAGGGTGCCATTTGAGACGTAACCTTAAAGTGGCCTTATGAAGAATGGAAATGTCTTTTCTCTCCGGTTTCACTTGGTGACATCACAGCCAGGCCTCAGCCAATGAGGCGTTGCGGTGACCTGGCGTGTGCGTCTGGGGACTGAACTTTGACCCCCTCGTCCTGGTTTCCATTGGGAGTGCTGCTGCTGTGAAAGATGAGCACTGGGGTTTTGTTGCATGTGCCAGTGTGCTTTCTGTGAGTGTGTCCACGCACGCACGCACTCATTCATGAGCATGAGTGTGTGTAAGTGTGTGTAAGTATAGTATTGAGTGAAAACCTGTCAAAGAATACATTTCATATTCCCTATTATTTGCCTTGTCTAGTGTTTGTCAGACATATTATGGTGATGGGAATATTGAAGCAGGGATGTCACCAGGGGGCAGTGTGGTCTACCTCAGTGTGTTTGTCAATTTAATTCCAATGCCACTGTAACATGATCAATAATCCCTTAAAGGCTCCATTGTTCAATAATGCACTGACATAGATAAATCAGCAACTTCCCTAGGCCTCCAAACCACATAAAGGATGCAGGTAGGTGATTAGGCAACAAGTTTCCACTTTGAAGATGATACGCTGGTATTCTATTGGGCGTAGTCTATTTGTAATCAAGGCTGCGGGATCTATCTACAGAACAAGACGTGTCATCAAGTCACCATGTCAGTGTGTTATTGTGATAGGGAAAATATATTCTAGAATCTAGGGCAGTTAGGTGGCTAAACGGTGTTCAAATTCTACTCAGAATGTTTTTTTTTTACACTAATCAATGTTTAAATGAATGTACCCATTGTGTGTCAATAAAGAATAACAATTCCCATTTGCTGAGGGAAAAATGTCATGGTACTTCAAATAAACTGGAGTCCTTCATTCCACCACTCAGAAATAAAAGATTAGATTTGTTCTTAAAGAGGTACAAATGTTTGTCGTTACAGGTACATAATTCTACCCTTGCAGTTCGTACCTTAAAGGAGCCAATAGGGGACAAGATAGTACAGGTACAAGAGCATACATTTGGAAAAAGGTACACATTTTCCTGTTTAGGGTACCACAACAGTGACAAAGCTGTTGGTTCCTTTTAAGTGTCAAACATTTTCCTCTAAAAAGGTTATTGGGTGTTATTTAACACTGTAGGGTTTAAAGCCTTATTTCATATTTCCCATGGTGCCTTTCAAGTTAATTTTAGAGTTACCAGTACTACCTGTGACTGTTTTCTAGTGACAGAGAGATGGTTGGTGCATTCAATGGTGAGTGAATAAGTTTGTATTTCATCATTAAAATTACTCTTTATGACAACATATTACATATAAGGCCATACTTTGACAGCCTAGTTTTACCCCCAATACAGTGGTCTGAAACTGCTGGTTTGCAGGCCACATAGGATAAGTCTCATTATGCTGGCTTGCAACGTGATTAGAATACAGCTAGAATTAGGCTATCCAAAAATGTGAACTTTCGATCACCTGCAACCGGCATTTAGAAATGACGACCAAAGAAAATGTATTAACCATGTAAACCAGAATAACACTTAGTAACAGGTGTATGTTAAGAATTAATTTTTGCGTAGCATAAGTTCAAACAATTAATGTGCAGGCAAAAAGGCAGAAAAGCTATTCTAAAAATCTACCTGCAATAAAGCATGCTGGGAAATATAATGGGTGTGATTTGAATGGGATGATTGTACCCGTTATATTCAAAATATTGGCTACCATTGTACTAGATTATCCACACATGTACCCTAAAAGGTAGCATGCAATACCATGTGAGATTATAAGTGTACCTCTGAAGGTAGACCTATTTTCTGTGTGTTTTTAATATTTTTGTAACCCCGGGAACAATACTGTTCAAACTAAAACATTAGTGTTCAAGGGTTCTTCAGGACGCATGATGGTTCTATATGGAACTATGACTCAAAGAACCCTTAGAGTTCACAAAAGGGTTCTTTGCTTTATTTGTGATAATTAAAATGTGAGGCAGTTCATAAAAATATTTTGGGGTGTGGTTTTTTGTGCAACCTTCAGTGCAAGAGTCTTTCCAGTTTATGTTTTGCCACTACATATATGACTATGGCCAGTGCCAGTGTCTTGTGAAAGACCCACGTATGGCCCAGTCAATTGTTCTCAATTCATGTGGGCTTCAGACGGTGTAACAGGTAACATGATTAAACTACGATGAACAGAAACAACGTTAAATGTAAAACAGAGGTACACAGCCAAAATAAATACTCCAAACACTACAGTGTTACACAATTAGCAAAAACAGCAAGTGCACTTCTTTGCACATCAAACAATAAATCTACATAACAATACAAATGAAATACATTGGCTGCCACACCACATTCATTTAATACTCAGTCAATAACGCATTTTGTGATCCGTGCTGTTCGGTTGAAAAATTACACATTTTTGTGGAGGGCATACATCCCACATCTTGGAATCTTCCTCCTACACACTGCTGCAACACAATCATAAACGTTGCACCCAAAACAGCAGTGGATTCGCCACAAAAGCTCAGAGTATAACTGATAGATCCTACCATGACTGTCGGGTAAAGACAAAACTCAAAGGACTGACAGTGGTGACTGTTTCACCACCGCACCAAACGGTGGGCATCACAAACACCAGCATTCTTCAACTTAAATTTCTCCACCTCCACATTAACCCAGAAATCACTCCTTTCAATGGTGCCCTACTCCTAAGAGCAAAGCAAGAAACAGATCTTGACCCAAGTTGCGTGACATGGAGCACCGACTCCCTCTGGTCAGAAGAAACAAATATCACAAGGCCACTACAGGTTACCTTCACTGATTCAACTGCACCCAACTCCTTTCCCCACCCACCGTGAAACCACAAACGATCCACCAAAAAGCAAGCATTCACTTTCTCCAAAAATGTCACACCTACTGGACCAAACATATTGTAATGAAACAGGCAAGGAGTAGGTCTCGAACCCTCAACCTTCTAGCCCGAAGTCCATCGCGCTAGCGACTGTGCCCCAAAAGCATGTTCAAGCGGCAGAGTCAATATCGGCGCTTATAAAACCAGGGTCATTAAAGTATCTTTCTCATAAGCATGTCCACCAACGCATGGCTTGAGCTCTTAACATCTCACAACACCTACCCCTTTCATTTCACTTCCAGGACTCAAACTGGTAGCCGTCTCACTGTTCTAACTTGACATCAACATTCCTTGACATACCCTCTACCTTATTGCAGGCTTCAACAGATTCAAACCTATCCTTTGCCTCCCTCAGTCTTCTCCACCTCCACTCTTTTCCCTCCAATCCTCCTCCCTTAACCAATTACCCAACTCCTTGTGAAAATATTTATTTCCCCAAGCCAAAATCTCTTTTTAGCCTCCTAGAGAAAAATGCTACTCCCTCCACTCCAAGCTCAAGCCCCAAAAAGCACTAATAATTGCAGGTGTGGCATTTAAAGGGGTAGCCTTACCTCCTTCAGCTGGACGTGATTGTTTTTAACGAGCTTTGATGGAGGTGTGTGGCGACCAATGAAGGGAAGGCTCCCCTCCAGGTAGGAGGGGAATGGGAGGGGTTTTGTACACCCTATCTGGTACTATTTACAACCATTTTTTCCATGTGTACCCTAAACGTACCCCCGGGAAAAATGCTGTACCCCTAACCGTATCCTTTTTTTCTGAGAGTGAAGTGTGAGGCCAGTAAAAGGGATATGAAAACAGTTTGATTGTCGTATTAGCTTATCAATAAAATGCACACATGCTTGTGCCGATTAAATCTGTATTCAGTCTGTTCAGGTGAATGACAGAAGTTCTGCATGCTTCATGCTTTTTTGCATAATTAAGCCATGAATTCTGTGGGAGTCCCTGCAACCTTCAATCCCAAGTCAAGCACGAACAACCACAATAATTGTCTGATCACGATTCTGTGATTGCTGGCAAATTACCAACATAACAGTTGCATCTTAGCCCGAGTCAGAACTACATAATAGTGTGGCTTCCAATATAGGCAGAAATAAATTACTTCTTTCTTCACGGAAGTTTCTCAATCTTACATATGAATGAACCGAAAGGTAATGTTTAAACCAATTAAATATAATCTTTCATTGCTTTTAAAAGTGGGACACACTTGTATAGGGAGCCTAGCAGATAATGCATTGTGCTTTGTAGAACATGGCGCTTGTAACGCCAGGATAGTGGGTTCGATTCCCTGGACCACTCGTATGTAAAATGTATGCACGCATGACTATGAGTCGCTTTGGATAAAAGCATCTGCTAAATGGTATATACAGTGCTTTCAGAAAATATTCATATACAATTGACTTAATCTACATTTTGTTATGTTAAAGCCTGAATTCACCCATCTACAGACAATACCCCATAAAAAATGAAAACATGTTTTTAGAAAATGTAATACAGAAATATATCATTTACACAAGTATTCACACCACTGAGTCAATACATGTTAGAATCACATCTGTCAGTGATTACAGCTGTGAGTCTTTCTGGGTAAGTCTCTAAGAGCTTTGCACACCTGGATTGTACAATATTTGTATATTAATATTTTTTTAATTCTTCAAGCTCTGTCAAAGTTGGTTGTTGATCCTTGCTAGACAGCCATTTTCAAGTCTTGCAATAGATTTTCAAGCAGATTTATGTCAAAACTGTAACTAGGCCACTCAGGAACATTCCATGTCATCTTGGTAAGTAAAAATGTCTAAAAAGATATTCCACTTTGACATTATTCAGAAAGTAGTCAGACCCCTTGACTTTTTCCACATTTTGTTACATTACAGCCTTATTCTAAAATTGATTATATATGAAAAAAAATCCTATTAAATCTACACAAAATACCCCATAATGACAAAGCGAAAACAGGTTTATAGAATGTTTTGCAAAATCTAAAATATATATTTAAAAAATATCCTATTTACGTAAGTATTTAGACCTTTTGCTATGAGACTTGAAATTGAGCTCAGGTGCCTCCTGTTTCCACTGATCATCCTTGAGGTGTTGATTGGAGTCCACCTGTGGCCAATTCAATTGATTGGACATGATTTGGAAAGGCACACACCTGTCTATATAAGGTCCCACAGTTGACAATGCATGTCAGAGCGAAAACCAAGCCATGAGGTCGAAGGAAGAGTTCCGAGATAGGCTTGTGTCGAGGCATGGATCTCAGGAAGGGTACCCAAAAAATTCTGCCGCATTGAAGGTCCCCAAGAACACAAGATGGCGTAGCAGTGCAGATGTGTTTGTCCTTGTCCCATGTAAATGTTGTCTTTTTTTGTATATATTTCAATCTCTTTTTCCATTTTTAAATGAAATATACCTTCCGGCATCCCGCCTCACCCGATGTGATACGGATCTGCGGTATTTTAGGCTAGACCCGCCATCAGAAGCTAGCCATCAGATGCTAACCAGCTAATTAACTACTAGCTATTTAGTCATTGTTAGCCACTGCTAGTGGCTTTTACCTCTATCTCAGACACCAGTCGCTTTTACCCTGGATAATACCTGCCAGTCTGCACAGCGCGATATCAACCCTGAGCATATCAGACTGCTTTTCTCCACCATTGCTCCAGATTAGTCCATTACTGGACCATTACTCCAGATTATCACAGCTAGCTGGCTGCTACCGAGTGGCCCAGCCCCGAAGCTAGCCTTTGAGTCAGGCCCATCTCCCGGCCTGCTCAGTGGAACCTATGATCACGCGGCTACACAGCTGATGCCTCGCGGACTCTTCACTAGCACGACTAGAAGCCACTACATTGCCGGATTCCTGCCGTGAGCTCTGGACCTTTGCAACTAGCTAGCTGCTACCGAGGGGCTATAGTGGCAAACACCCTTGTCCCAAAGCTTGCACCAGTTAGCCTCGAGCCAGGCGCATCTCCCGGCTAGCAAACAAAATTACTCCAGCTACAATACCTCTTTTGCCAATTGGCCTGGACCCGTTGTCAACATGGAGTCCCGCCGATCCATCACGACTAGTCTGCCAAAGTAATTCCGTACGATGTGACCTCAACCGGCCTTTGTCGGACTTCGGTGAAGACGCTTCTGCTAGCCCCGGCCTGCTAACTTTATGAACTGTTTGGATGAGTTGGTGTTTTTGTACTATGAAGTACCTGGAATGAGATTAGAACCTCGACAAGGGGACCAAACTGAACGATAATTTATAGCGAATCCTATCTGGCTGTGGATACTCCTCTCTCAAGTAAAAGTCTTTGTGAACAGTTCCTAAATATCTATGGTTTGTCATGTCAAAGGTGGGTGGATCTTTGCTATAAAAGATCTCAGTAGCCATTGTGTTGACACTCAACGGTTCATTAGAATCAAATCAAATCAAATGTATTTATATAGCCCTTCGTACATCAGCTGATATCTCAAAGTGCTGTACAGAAACCCAGCCTAAAACCCCAAACAGCAAGCAATGCATGTGAAAGAAGCACGGTGGCTAGGAAAAACTCCCTAGGAAAAACTCCCTAGAAAGGCCAAAAACCTAGGAAGAAACCTAGAGAGGAACCAGGCTATGAGGGGTGGCCAGTCCTCTTCTGGCTGTGCAGAGTGGATATTATAACAGAACATGGTCAAGATGTTAAAATGTTCATAAATGACCAGCATGGTCAAATAATAATAATCATAGTAGTTGTCGAGGGTGCAACAAGCACGTCCGGTGAACAGGTCAGGGTTCCATAGCCGCAGGCAGAACAGTTGAAACTGGAGCAGCAGCACGGCCAGGTGGACTGGGGACAGCAAGGAGTCATCATACCAGGTAGTCCTGAGGCATGGTCCTAGGGCTCAGGTCCTCTGAGAGAAAGACAGAAAGAGAGAAAGAGAGAATTAGAGAGAGCATATTTAAATTCACACAGGACACCGGATAAGACAAGAGAAATACTCCAGATGTAACAGACTGACCCTAGCCCCCCGACACATAAACTACTGCAGCATAAATACTGGAGGCTGAGACAGGAGAGATCAGAAGACACTGTGGCCCCATCCGATGATACCCCCGGACAGGGCCAAACAGGCAGGATATAACCCCACCCACTTTGCCAAAGCACAGCCCCCACACCACTAGAGGGATGTCTCCAATCACCAACTTACCGTCCTAAGACAAGGCCAAGTATAGCCCACAACGATCTCCGCCATGGCACAACCCAAGGGGGGCGCCAACCCAGACAGGAAGACCACGTCAGTGACTCAACCCACTCAAGTGACGCACCCCTCCCATGGACGGCATGGAAGAACACCAGTAAGCCAGTGACTCAGCCCCTGTAATAGGGTTAGAGGCAGAGAATCCCAGTGGAAAGAGGGGAACCGGCAAGGCAGAGACAGCAAGGGCGGTTCGTTGCTCCAGCCTTTCCGTTCACCTTCACACTCCTGGGCCAGACTATACTTAATCATAGGACCTACTGAAGAGATAAGTCTTCAGTAAAGACTTAAAGGTTGAGACTGAGTCTGCGTCTCTCACATTGGTAGGCAGACCATTCCATAAAAATGGAGCTCTATAGGAGAAAGCCCTACCTCCAGCCGTTTGCTTAGAAATTCTAGGGACAATTAGGAGGCCTGCTTCTTGTGAACGTAGCGTACGTGTAGGTATGTATGGCAGGACCAAATCGGAAAGATAGGTAGGAGCAAGCCCATGTAATGCTTTGTAGGTTAGCAGTAAATCCTTGAAATCAGCCCTTGACTTAACAGGAAGCCAGTGTAGGGAGGCTAGCACTGGAGTAATATGATCACATTTTTTGGTTCTAGTCAGGATTCTAGCAGCCGTATTTAGCACTAACTGAAGTTTGTTTAGTGCTTTATCCGGGTAGCCGGAAAGTAGAGCATTGCAGTAGTCCAGCCTAGAAGTAACAAAAGCATGGATTAATTTTTCTGCGTCATTTTTGGACAGAAATTTTGGACAGAAATGGTGAATCGTTGAAAGTCAAGTGCTAATGCAAAGCTCTTATAATTAAAGATGTAGTTTAAGTATAACTCTGACTTGTTCGTGAAGTTTGTCTCTCCTCATTTGGTAATACAGAAATTAGCAACCACACTAGCATCACTACTCTGGATGGTTCTGACTTAGAATATGTGGACAATTACAAATACCTAGGTGTCTGGCTAGACTGTAAACTCTCCTTCCAGACTCATATTAAGTATCTCCAATCCAAAATTATATCTAGAATCGGCTTCCTATATCGCAACAAAGCATCCTTCACTCATGCTGCCAAACATACGCTCGAACTGACTATCCTACAGATCCTCGACTTTGGCGATGTCATTTACAAATAGCCTCCAACACTCTACTTAGACTGCATCCAGTTTGCTATCACAGTGCCGTCCGTTTTGTCACCAAAGCCCCATATACCACCCACCACCGCAACCTATATGCTCTCGTCGGCTGGCCCTTGCTACATATTCGTCGCCAGACCCACTGGCTCCAGGTCATCCATAAGTCTTTGCTAGGTAAAGCTTCACCTTATCTCAGCTCACTGGTCACCATAACAACACCCACCAGTAGCACACGCTCCAGCAGGTATATCTCACTGGTCATCCCCAAAGCCAACACCTCCTTTGGCCGCCTTTCCTTCCAGTTCTCTGCTACCAATGACTGGAACGAATTGCAAAAATTGCTGAAGTTGGAGACTTATTTCTCCCTCATTAACTTTAAGCATCAGCTGAGCAGCTTACCGATCGCTGCAGCTGTACATAGCCCATCTGTAAATAGCCCATCCAACTACCTACCTCATCCCCATATTGTTTTTATTTACTTTTTTGCTCTTTTGCACACCAGTATTTCTACTTGCACATCATCATCTGCACATCTATCACTCCAGTGTTCATTTGCTAAATTGTAATTACTTCACTACTATGGCTTATTTATTGCCTTACCTGCTTACTACATCTGTACACACTGTATATAGATTTTTCTATTGTGTTATTGACTGTACTTTTGTTTATCCCATGTGTAACTCTGTGTTGTTTATTGTTGTTCTGCTTTGCTTTATCTTGGCCAGGTCACAGTTGTAAATGAGAACTTGTTCTCAACTGGCCTACCTGGTTAAATAAAGGTGAAATAAAAAAAAATAAAAAAAACAACATTCTTTTATATGTTTATTTAGCCTTGAATTAACTAGGCAAGTCAGTTAAGAACAAAATCTTATTTACAATGACGACTTACACCGGCCAAACCCGGACGACGCTGGGCCAATTGTGCGCCGCCCTATGGGACCCAATCATGGCCAGTTGTGATACAGCCTGAATTTGAACCAGGGTGTCTGTGGTGATGCCTCAAGCACTGAGATGCAGTGTCTTAGACCGTGGCGCTACTCAGGAAGTTTGGAACCACCAAGACTCTTCCGAGAGCTGGCAGCCCGGCCAAACTGAGCAATCGGGGGAGAAGGGCATTGGTAAGCGAGGAGACCAAGAACCAAATGATCAGCTCCAGAGCTCTGGGCAGATGGGAGAACCTTACAGAAGGACACAACCATCTCTGCAACACTCCACCAATCAGGCCTTTATGGTAGAGTGGCCAGAAAGAAGCCACTTCTCAGTAAAAGGCACACGACAGCCCGTTTGGAGTTTGCCAAAAGGCACCTAAAGACTCTCAGACCATGACAAACAAGATTCTTTGGTCTGATGAAACCGAGATTGAACAATTTTTTCCAAACGCCAAGCGTCACATCTGGAGGAAACCTGGCACCATCCCTACGGTGAAGCATGGTGGTGGCAGCATCATGCTGTGGGGATGTTTTTCAGCGACAGCTCAGGATCGAGACAAAGATGAATGGAGTAAAGTACAGAGAGATCCTTGATGAAAACCTGCTCCAGAGTGCTCAGGACCTCAGACTGGGGCGAAGGTTCACCTTCCAACAGGACCCTAAGCACACAGCCAAGACAATGCAGGAGAGGCTTCCGGACAAGTCTGAGTGGCCCAGCCAGAGCCCGGACTTGAATCCGATCGAACATCTCTGGAGAGACTTGAAAATAGCTGTGCAGCGACACTTCCCATCCAACCTGACAGAGCTTGAGAGGATCTGCAGAGAAGGATGGGAGAAACTCCCCAAATACAGGTGTGCCAAGCTTGTAGCATCATACCCAAGAAAACTCGAGGCTGTAATCACTGCCAAAGGTGCTTCAACAAAGTACTGAGTAAAGGGTCTGAATACTTATGTAAATGTGGTATTTCTTTTTTTTTCTAAAACCAGTTTTTGCTTTGTTCTTATGGGGTATTCTGTGTGGATTGATGAGGGGGAAAAACTGTTTAATACATTTTTGAATAAGACTGTAATGTGACAAAATGTGGAAAAAGTTAAGAGGTCTGAATACTTTCTGAATGCACAGCATATCAAATAACCTGACAATGATCCAAATTATATGGGTAGACAAATAATGTAAGTGTGTTATGCAGCAAAACACATCTATCCCTTTTATAGGATGAAAACCAGTAATATGATGCACTGTTGATCCATCCTGTTCTGATCTAATGAGATGGATGTAGGATTTTCTACAGCCTACAATCGAGGCCTTTCGCAGTCATGAAGGACGAAGCTAGGCCCCTCTTGGTTCTCATTGGCGAAGAATGAACTCAAGTGCCCAACATGTTATAACTCAGAGGTTGTAAATAAACCCTTTTTAAGGTGATGTAACTTATCATTATTATAGGGCTGTGAAACCCATAGCCTAATGGCTTCAGACTGAGCATTTCTCACTGGAAAATGCTGCTGACATTGAACATAGCTTAGGGTTAGGGTATTTCATTAATTTCAGACTCTCCTATACCGCTATTTCCAACATCTTATACCCCATAGGTTGTAAATGAAGATATAACTAGTATCATTATTATAGGGCTATGAAACCCATAGTCAAATGGCTTCAGACTGAGTATTTCTCACCATTTATTTACGGAGAGCAATTTCTGTTTTTTATAAAAGGTAGTGTTTATTTATTTACAGTAGTGTGTTGATTCATTCTTGCTTTCTTCAGTGGAAATACAGAATATGAATAAAAATGCTAAATATACCATAAGCGTAATCAAGTAGAGACTTACGACTATTTAACCATGTTCATCATTACTGAAACATGCATATTACAAACATTTAAACAGTTAAAGATAATGAATACATGACAATTAGATACAAATATTTTATTAAAAATAATTCATACAAAAGTCAAGAGTTGGCTATAACATGAGTACGAACAAAGTGAATGTGTGTGTGTGTGTGTGTGTGTGTATTATGGTGTGTTTTATAATTTCCCATCATAAAAATGTATCCACATTCCCCAATCAAATACCTTTGTCAATGCCACAAAAAAAGATACACAGTACCAGTCAAAAGTTTGACACCTACTCATTCAAGGGTTTTTCTTTATTTTTACTATTTTCTACATTGCAGAATAATAGTGAAGACATCAACACTATGAAATAACACATATGGAATCATTAATAACGAAAAAAGTGTAAAACAAATAAAAGTAGCCATCCTTTGCCTTGATGAGAGCTTTGCACACTCTTGGCATTCTCTCAACCAGCTTCACCTGGAATGCTTTTCCAACAATCTTGAAGTAGTTTCCACATATGCTGAGCACTTGTTGGCTGCTTTTCCTTCACTCTGCGGTCCAACTCACCCCAAACCATCTCAATTGGGTTGAGGTCGGGTGGTTGTGGAGACCAGGTCATCTGATGCAGCACTCCATCACCCTCCTTCTTGGTCAAATAGCCCTTACACAGCCTGGAGGTGTGTTTTGGGTCATTGTCCTATTAAGCGAAAACCAGATGGGATGGCGTATTGCTGCAGAATACTGTGGTAGACATGCTGGTGAAGTGTGCCTTGAATTTTAAATAAATCACAGACAGTGTCACCAACAATGCACCCCCACACCATCACACCTCCTCCTCCATGCTTCACGGTGGGAACCACACATGCGGAGATCATCCGTTCACCTACTCTGCGTCTCACAAAGACACGGCGGTTGAACCAAAATCTCAAATTTGGACTCGTCAGTCTAAAGGACAGATTTCCACTGGTCTAATGTACATTGCTTGTGTTTCTTGACCCCAAGCAAGTATGTTCATCTTATTGGCGTCCTTTAGTAGTGGTTTCTTTGCCGAAATTCGAGCATGAAAACCTGATTCACACAGTCTCCTCTGAACAGTTGATGTTGAGATGTGTCTGTTACTTGAACTGCGTGAAGCATTTATTTGGGCTACAATTTCTGAGGCTGGTAACTATAATGAACTTATCCTCTGCAGCAGAGGTACCTCTGGGTCTTCCTTTCCTGTGGCGGTCCTCATGAGAGCCAGTTTCATCATAGCACTTGATGGTTTTTGCGACTGCACTTGAAGAAACTTTCAAAGTTCTTGACATTTTCCGGATTGACTGACATTCATGTCTTAAAGTAATGATGGACTGTCGTTTCTCTTTGCTTATTTGAGCTGTTCTTGCCATAATATTGACTTAGTCTTTTACCAAATAGGGCTATCTTCTGTATACCACACCTACCTTGTCTCAACACAACTGATTGGCTCAAAAGCATTAAGAAGGAAAGAAATTCTCAAATGTACTTTTAACAAGGCACACGTGTTAATTGAAATGCATTCCAGGCGACTACCTCATGAAGCTGGTTGAGAGAATGCCAAGAGTGTGCAAAGCTGTCATCAAAGCAAAGGGTGGCTACTTTGAAGTATCTCAAATATAAAATATATTTTGATTTGTTTAACACTTTTTTGGTTACTACATGATTCCATATGGGTTATTTCATCGTTTTGATGTCTTCACTATTACTCTACAATGTAGAAAATTGTAAAAATAAAGAAAAACTCTTGAATGAGTAGGTGTTTCCAAACTTGACTGTATAACAGAGATAAGGGACTGTTGATATTGCAACCGCACAACTCAAACGCTGGTTCACCAGTATAAACGTTGTTCAAGCCCTCGAACTGTAGTCTGTTAAAGATGATCATCTGTTTATCCATAAGATCTGTCCCCAGAGCTTCCTATACAGTTAATCTCTTTCCGTAGCATGTTGCCTGGCAATTGAGGAGAATGATAGGCTCAATTTAAGATGTTACAGAACTGCTGTATTTTAAGCACAACTCCTTTCTTCCCAGTTTCCCTGGCGTTGCTACGGTAATCAAGCTGTTTTTACCATCCCTGTAACTATCGCTTCTGAGGATAAATTGTTTTCTAAACAATAAATAATATGATATCCGCTTCAGAACACCTGAGTAAGCTCCACCTATTGCATTGGCGCCGTTGTTCCGTGACCACTGCATTTGTTCACTGATATCCCCTCATAAATTCAATCAGTTCCTTGTTTCCTTTTCACTTCTTCAGTCACATTCCTAAAGCCCAAGAAACAAACAATTAGCTTCCTAGTACATATGGAAATGAAAAAGGTAAATTAATAACTTTTTGGAGGGTTACTGTCAAAATGACAGCTCCAAATGCAGGTGTAAAACGCAGATTATTTCTGTCGCCTATTTTGCGTTTCGAAAATGTATCACCGTTTATGGCTGTAATGACAGGCTACATTTGCTCAGCGATTGTGCGCGCATGTATGCAAGTGCACACATGCATGTGTGTGCGCATGGGTCTGAGGTTTGTAGGCTACCCCTCCTTTTTGGAGGTGGTGTGACAAAAAAAATGAAAAACACTGTCAGGAAGTACCAGTGACTCGCTCAATACGGAAGTGGTCAGATGACGCGGATGCTACACTACAGGACTGTTTTGCTAGCGCAGAATGGAATCTGTTCCGGGATTCATCCAATGGCATTGAGGAATACACCACCTCAGTCATTGGCTTCAACAAGTGTATCGATGACGTCGTCCTCACAGTGACTCTACGTACATATCCCAACCAGAAGCCATGGATTACAGGCAACATCCGCATTGAGCTAAAGGCTAGAGCTGCCGCTTTCAAGGAGCGGGAGACTAATCTGGAAGCTTATAAGAAATCCCGCTATGCCCTCAGACGAACCATCAAACAACCAAAGCGTCAATACAGGATTAAGATTGAATCCTACTACACTACTGCTCTGATGCTCGTCGGATGTGGCAGGGCTTGAAAACTATTACGGACTACAGAGGGAAACCCAGACACGAGCTGCCCAGTGACGCGAGCCTACCAGACGAGCTAAATGCCTTATGTTCGCTTCGAGGCAAGCAACACTGAAGCATGCATGAGAGCACCAGCTGTTCTGGATGACTGTGTGATAATGCTCTCGGTAGCCGATGTGAACAAAACCTTTAAACATGTCAACATTCACAAAGCCGCTGGGCCAGATACGTGTACTCAAAGCATGCGCAGACCAACTGTCAAGTGTCTTCACTGACATTTTTCTCTCCTTGACCAAGTCTGTAACGATGAGACGGCCTATAGGGAGGAGGTCAGAGAACTGGCAGTGTGGTGCTAAGACAACAACCTCTCCCTCAATGTGAGCAAGACAAAGGAACTGATCGTGGACCACAGGAAAAGAAGGGCCGAACAGGCCCCCATTAACATTGACGGGGCTGTAGTGGAGCGGGTCCTGAGTTTCAATTTCCTTGCTGTCCACATCACCAACAAACTATCATGGTCCAAACATACCAACACAGTCATGAAGAGGGCACGACAAAACCTTTTCCCACTCAGGAGACTGAAAAGATTTGGCATGGGCCCCCAGATCTTCAAAAGGTTCTACAGCTGCACCATCAAGAGCATCCTGACCGTTTGCATCACCGCCAGGTATGGCAACTGCTCGGCATCTGACCGTAAGGTTCTATTGAGGGTAGTGCGAACAGCCCAGTACATCACTGGGGCCAAGCTTCCTGCCATCCAGGACCTCTACCCTAGGCGGTGTCAGAGGAAGGCCCTAAAAATTGTCAGAGACTCCAGTCACCCAAGTTATAGACTGTTTTCTCTGCTACCGCACGGCAAGCTATTACTTTTTATTTTAGCCTACTTGGTAAATATTTTATTCTTCTTGAACTGCACTGTTGGTTAAGGACTTGTAAGTAACCATTTCACGGTAAAGTCTACACTTGTGGTATTCGGCAAATATGGCAAATACAGTTGGATTTAATACATGATAGTGGCAACAGATGGAGTTGAGTTGGATATAGTCATGGTAGGATACAGTATTTTTCACAATCTATTAAGACTGGAATTGTGTTGGTCAATGTTAATAAGTGCAGCCTTTATTACATTTCAAAATAGTTTCGGAAAATACGTTACTCATCAGATTGTGCCGCTTTCCCCTCTTCTTGTAATAATTGCTCAACAAGTCTGTGTTTTTTGTTTTTTTGGGGGTGTGCCCCTCCCCCCCCAAAAAAGGTCTGTGCACTACCCTTCTCATGACAGAGAGACACGCGCAAAGAGTGAGAAATACAAACCGTGTGCGCGCACACTCACACCGCTCATGGAGACGCTCCAGTCCTCCAGTGACCTGAAGCTGTTACCTCCGCTGGAAAGTGGAATCGGAATTTCGCGGTAAGCAAAGAGGCGAGCCGCAAGCTCACAGAGAAACACAATCAAGCTAACGTTATTGTTGTACCAACTCGGAGACAGGCGACCACAGCTCCACTCTTTATATCTGAGTAGCCTACATCATCCGCGGACAAATCAAGACCACAGAATAACATTAACATTCGATAAAGGTAAGTGAATGGTCGGTTTCATCTTAGAGCTATCTTCAAACCATACGTATTTTTAGCAACAATACTCATAAGCAGAATCACAAGTTTGTAGTGCGTGCCCTTTTAAGCTCTTCACTGCTTGGCTTGTGTCCAACTGTCCATTCCATAGCATTATCAGGAGAGCTTCCCTATACTCAAAAGCCATGTACGGAAGCTAAAATAGTTTTTTTTTAAAGAGATAAAAAGAAAATGCACGTAGAACACAGATGACAATAATCTAAGTATCATTAATTGATCGGTCTGTGATTTATAAATATAAAAAAATGGTGTAACTTTTGAAGCCATGTGCAGATTATCATAAATTACTAAAAAACATATAACACATCTATAACACATTACAACGTACTGACATTTTGTTTGGAACCGCGCTGGCAATGGAACCGACTCTTATGAACCTTTGGGCAATGGTTTTGCGTGATTATGTAATATACCGTGCCATGCCTTAAAACGTTCTGTCGGTAGAGACGCATATTGACAAGAGGGTTTTACAAGCTTGAGTGTTATTTCTAGTTTGACATTAGTTTCACATCTGACTGTGAAATGAAAAGACTTCACTCATTTGCATGGATTTGAATTGCGCCAGGCAATGAATTGGGCGCTTGCACGCACCCTTCAGGCCAGACTCGCAGGCTACACACAGCCAGATCTCAAGCTACACACAAGTATTGATGCATCTGTCTATCATATGGAAAGGATTTTTTTGTAAAAATGTATTCATATGAAACTAATTTCAGAAGTGCAAACTTTGCACCTGTGGTTTTGTGAATAGTACACTATTACCTTTAACCTTTATTTAAAATGTTCTACTTCCTCAAACTTTTTTATCCCCATAAGCAACAATAACATGTGCAGAATATGCATAATATGTGCATTTGATAAATCAGTTTAGTGTCAGTTTTGAATCTCTAATGTTGTGAGGCCCTAAGACCTGTTCAGCATTGGTTAATGATAACTCTAATTTGCAATGCGGTGGACTATGCTACGTGTATCATTTCCATAGATTTGAATAGATATGGTTTTCCATATTGCCGGGAGCAGGTGAAACTAGCATCACTAGCCTCAATCAATTATTCTGGAGAAAGTTACACATTTGATCCTAAATTCACCTTACTTGCCTTTGTATTGTTGGAGGAAAGGAGAAATGAACTGCGTCAAAGGCTCCCTCAATCTGGAGACGTTTAACCTGTCGCTCTCTGGCGACAAGGGTTGGAAAATCAATCAAGGATATTCAGAAAAATCATGTTCCAAGTGTGTGTGGCTGAGCCATGCACACACACACACACACACACACACACACACACACACACACACACACACAAAGCTAAAAAATACATGTGCACATACATGCCCACACAAACACAGACACGTGCACATAAACACACGCAAGCTAACTTGAACAGGAAACAAGCAAATTAGTCTTTGTAATATAATAACATTTGAGTTTATTCATGTTATCTATCTGCAAATAGTTTGATAAACGGAAACGTACAGCCTTTCTAATGATGACACCCCCACAGAGAGTTTTAGACAGGGTCTTTTGTTTCAA
Organism: Salmo salar; assembly: GCF_965601325.2. NCBI lineage: Eukaryota > Metazoa > Chordata > Actinopteri > Salmoniformes > Salmonidae > Salmo > Salmo salar. Next base: position 29,468,465 of record NC_138305.1, read on the forward strand.
TAGAAAATGGCACCAAACACGCATGTGGCCCTTTTGATTCGCCACTCCAGTTCTTTTTGTTTGTCCCACTCACACCTCACGGATGAGAAGGGTACAGCGCTAACAAGGGCTCTGATGTCGGCAGGGTGTGCTGCATTTGTAATTGGATTATACTCTAATCACAATAATAAGTGTGCAATATAAGCGCCATTGCCAGCCCACATTAGTTGGAGAAAAACAACGTAGTTTTTCTCCTTTTAATTCATTGTCTTCTATCATGGAGACACTGTATGACTTGTTCCACATTTTGTTACATTACAGCCTTGTTCTAAAATGTATTACATTGTTTTCCCCCCTGAATCTACATACAATACCCCATAATGACGAAGCAAAAATATATATATGTTTTGCAAATGTATATAAAAAAAGGAAATATCACATTTACTATTCAGACCCTTTACTCAGTACTTTGTTGAATCAACTTTGGCAGCGATTACAGCCTCAAGTCTTCTTGGGTGTGACGCTTGGCACACCTGTATTTGGGGAGTTTCTCCCATTATTTTCTGCAGATCCTCTCAAGCTCTGTCAGGTTGGATGGGGAGAGTCGCTGCACAACTATTTTCAGGTCTTTCCAGAGATGTTCGATTGGGTTCAAGTCCGGGCTCTGGCTGGGCCACTCAAGGACATTCGGAGACTTGTCCCAAAGCCACTCCTGCATTTTCTTGGCTGTGTGCTTAGGGTCGTCCTTCTGCCTCGAATGCTCAGTTTGGCCGGGCGGCCAGCTCTAAAAACAATCTTGGTGGTTCCAAAACTTCTTCCATTTAAGAATGATGGAGGCTACTGTGTTCTTGGGGACCTTCAATGCTGCATTTTTTTTAGTACCCTTCCCTAGATCTGTGCCTCGACACAATCCTGTCAGAGCTCCACGGACAATTCCTTTGACCTCATGGCTTGGTTTTTGCTCTGACATGCAATGTCAACTGTGGGACCTTACATAGACAGGTATGTGCCTTTCCAAATCATGTCCAATCAATTGAATTTACCACAGGTGGACTCCAATCAAGTTGTAGAAACAACTCAAGGATGATCAATGCAAACAGGATGCAGCTGAGCTCAATTTCGAGTCTCATAGCAAAGTGTCTGAATACTTAAGTAAATAAGGTATTTACGTTTTTATATATATACATTTGTAAAAATGTCTAAAAACCTGTTTTGCTTTGTCATTATGGGGTATTGTGTGTAGATTGATGAGGAAAACATGTAATTTAATCAATTTTCGAATAAGGCTGTAACTTAACAAAATGTGGAAAAAGTCAAAGGGTCTGAATACTTTCCAAATGCCCTGTATATCCGTAAACAAACCAATTAGAGTCCAGGGTGAGAATGGCTATGGGTCAATTAGAAGCCAGGATTAGTATGGCCATGGGCCAATTAAAGGCCTGGATTAGAATGGCTATGAGCCAATTAGAGGCCAGAATGAGAATGTCTATCGGCCAATTAGAAGCCAGGATTAGTATGACCTTGATAGCATGAAGGGGCAGGTTGGGCCATGTGGTGAACATTCTTTCTAGAAGTGCATTCGGCTCTTTAGTCACCACAGTCAGGGCATTTGTTTAACGCCCCTTCCTAATAAGAGCTTCGTTGACATGTGGTTGATATTTAGTCATCACTATTGACATAGATCTCTGCCAAGAATCAACACTATGTGCTGACTGAATTGGAATGTCAAGCCAGATTCTTACTGTAACCTTGAGTTATGCATCTTAATTCTGGGCCTGGTTTGATCCTAGGATAGGGGAGCATTAGCTGGGTGCTTGGGGCTGTGTAACAGGTACTGTACATGAACCTGTGGTGACTTTGATTATGTGGATCTCAGAATCTGTCACTGTTGTGGGCTCGGTTCCTGTCTCAAACACTTATGTCACAGCTGGCTCTCTTGGGCTATAGTACTGCACACACACACACACACACACACACACACACACACACACACACACACACACACACACACACACACCACACACACACACACACACACACACACACACACACACACACACACACACACACACACACACACAATTGCCCACTCACCATTCATACCCTCTTGAGTATGGCACTCATTTCCATAAAATATGTCCTGTTTTTGGCCCTTTCCCCCACATAGATGCCTTCCAGCCCCCTATAGACCCTCCAATCCAACCCAGTTTGGTCCCAACTGACTCCCTAAGGTTATTCTTTGTTATTAGGACTGGACCAAACAATAGACACATCCTTACGCTATCAACACCCACTGGCACTTTTTCATAAAGACATCTTGATTATTGACCGCCCACCATGTCTCCGTGGCAACAGCTGGGGGAGGGGGGGGGGGTGTGCAGTAGATTAGTCACCCCATAAAACACACACATGTGCATGCACGTTTACACACAGACACACACACACACACACACACTAGCATTAGGACTGGTGATGGCTCATGGAGAAAGGGACTGATTCTTTTCTGATGGTTACCAGACATCCAAACGAGCAGATACGATAACCCAGAGCATCAGGAAGCATGGAAAAGAGTGGCTCTGTGTAGTTTGATGGCTGTGAGGATCCCGTGGTGCAATGAGTTTGAACATGGCACTGGTAACAGTGTTAATAAATAGTCCTTTCTATTGCTGCATGAAATACAGTACACGTTCCGCGTTGAAGTGTTTACTGAAAGCTGCTTTGGACGAAAGCGTCTGATTATTAATGGGACTGTGGATCCATTTTTTTTAACCATCATTCAGGTCAAGTGTGGAGAACACTGCGTGCACACTTTTATTCCAGCTCAGCTTTAACACACGTGATTCAACTAATCATGTTGTAAAATGGAAGACAGCGCTTAGCTGATTATTTTATTTCAGGTGGGTTGGTGATGGGCTTGTGTGATGTTTATTCCTGCCCGTCTACCGGTTTTCTCTTTTCCCTGGCACCTAATTGATCGGTTACTGTCATCGATTCGCACATCACTCGCATTCCCATGTCGAAATTGTTAGTAATTGACTTAAAGAATAAGACTGTACTTGTTACCATGTTCACATGTATTTTAGTGAAAGTAAAAAATAAAAAATACTATATAAAAATGTATAAATAAACATAAAAATAAAACTTTCCTAGGCATGAGGTGGAAGATGGTGTTCTAAAAATGGTCAATTGTATTGTTTGTCATTGATTGTACCGATTGACTCAATGAAAACAATTGTTCACAAAAAAAACAACTCATCATTTTCCAACCAAAGTAAAAATGTGGAAGTGAATATGGAGAGACTTGTTGGATGTACTATTTTATGAAAGGTCTAAACAAAAATATTTTTTTCACCCAGCTGTTCTCAGTGCCGCTTAGTTTTATGAAATATCTTTATCTTGGATAAAATGCATTGTTTTTAAAGAAACACACACACACAAACACACACACTATGCTAGTGATTTTCCGTTCCTAACTGAAACTAGAAGTCAAAACAGAATAAGGATACAACTGTTCCCTTATTGTCACTGAAGCAGAACAACTTCATTCTAATGTTGAACATGTTAAACCTGAATTATTTACATTCTCATCAGCAGTTGCATCCTTGTTCCTGGTGTCAGACAGAGCAAGGTGAAGTTCCCCCTAGACACTGATCTTGGGTCAGTTTTGCATTTCTCCCACTAATGGTTAAGGTTATGATTTGGGGAGAGGAAGCTGATCCTAGATCTGTACTTAGGGGACACTTCACCCCGGAGCATGTCAGACATTATGCTCCAACTCACGCCCTCATCTTCTCTATAAAAAGAATGCTCGTTTGAATGAACATTTTTCTTGCCATGAGTAGAGCAGTGAAGACTGTAGCACAGACTCAGTGGAAAAAGATTAAGTAAAGTATACATCATTTAGACACACAAGGTTCATTTTAGGACACAGCAAAAATAAAAATGGTGTGGTTGGGCTTTGAACTGGCTGCCCCCCCATAGCGCCACCTGCTGTAATGGAGGATATTTCCAAAATGTTAGGTAAACGTTAGGTAACATTCTCATTACATGTATTTAACCTTTATTTAACCTTAATTTAACTATTCAAGTCAGTTAAGAACAATTCTTATTTACAATGACGGCTTACCAAGAGCACAATCTAATGATACTGTGATATCATGCAGCAGACATTACCTGAACTAAAGTTCTTTCCCATAACCTTTTGTAAACATTCTTGCAACACATTGACATTTTGCTGAGAGTATTTTGTAGGTGCATGAGCAGAATCAGGCCCTGTAGCATTCATTGGCAAATGAGAAATGAAAATACGCAAGTGTACATTGACTGTGTTTACACAGGCAGCCCAATTCTGATCTTTTGCCGCTAATTGGCCTTTTGACCAATCAGATCAGATATTTTTCCAACAGTGAGGCAAAAGATCAGAACTGGGCTGCCTGTGTAAACGCAGCCTTAATGACTGTCACAGAAAGACCCAATTCCAAACCAATCATTGAGCTCAGTTGGTAGAGCATGGTGTTTGTAACGCCAGGGTTGTGGGTTTGATTCCCACGGGGGCCAGCACAGAGAAAAATAAAAATAAAAAAATGTTTAGAAATTAAATGTATGCATTCACTACTGTAAGTCGCTCTGAATAAGAGTTTCTGCTAAATTACTAAAATGTAAATTACTTGCCCCGGGTTTGTGCTGTCTTGCCAACTCTTATGATGAGACTCACAGCTAAAAACAGAATTGGATAGAAATCAGGAGTATGGTACTAGATAGACTTTCCCAATTACAGTAATTTTTTGCCAGATCAAAAAGGGTCCTAGGTGGTGGGTGTGGCAATGAGCATACTCCCCCATGCTCCCCATGAGCATGATTGGCTGTCTGCACCTCTACATTTAGAAAAAAATGTAGAAACTCCATCTTGGCACTGTATTTTTTAGCATTTTTTAAAGCCATTTTCATGCAATTCTACACATTTCTCCATGGAGCTGAGATTTTTTTTCTTCAGCTTCAATGCTAATTTCTTGTAATTCTACACATTTTGCCATGAAGCTGAAATAAAATGTTACAGTTTCAAAGCTAATTTCCTGCAATTTCATGCATTTTTGCCATAGCTAATGGTGTGTTCTTTTGCTCAAACTGTCTAGCTTTTATTTAGGTGATTGTTAGTTCTCAAAGATCATATATAGGACCATTATCTTTTCTACATTATTATGCAACCCGAAAAAATGCTTGGAGCACCAGTTAAGCCCTCGGGACTTTATGGATTTGTTACTGTACTGAGAACATGGCCTCCTTTCTTTTTGTTTTGGCTTGGGTGAAGGCTTACTGACGGGATGACAGAAGTGATGAACACCTGTGATTCGACGGTGGGAGACTTCACCGTCGGAGGTGGGCCAGCAGACGAGGGTATATCCTTTCAGGTGGGACTAATTCAAACAGACACAAAAAACTAAAACAAACAACACACACTACAGCACAACATAAGAATCGTGTACACACACACACACACACACACACACACACACACACACACACACCACACACACACACACACACACACACACACACACACACACACACACACACACACACACACACACACACACACACACACACACACACACACACACACACACACACTCCATGTCACTCTCTCCTCCTCTCTCCTTCCCTGTAGACCCATGACAGGTGCAAATGTCCCTCCATTGCTCTAAACTGACAGCAAGGCTATTTCTGACTGCACCTCCATCACAGCCTCCTCTTTCATCCCCCTCTCATCCTCTGGAAAAAAGGCCATCTGATTTCTGCTAACTTTTTACAGTGAAGACCCAGTGACTTCAAAGACCCAGTGACTTCAAAGACCCAGTGACTTGTACGACCCAGTGACTTCAAAGAGCCAGTGACTTTAAAGACCCAGTGACTTCAAAGACCCAGTGACTTCAAAGACCCAGTGACTTCAGAAGTACCTCCAAAGAACTGTCTTGTGTCTTGTGACTCCAAAGTAAAGTGTGTTTTAGAAGACCATGTGCACATAGAGTCTTTATGGACTTGTAGTAGAGGCCTTGTCTAAAACCAGTGAAAAGCTCTCAAGTAAGAGATGGCAGCGAATCCAGTGGCAAACTGTTACTTTCTCAACCAACCGGCTTGCCCTCATGCAGATGCAGGTGTCCCTCGCTGACCCCCCTCTTCCTCCTTCAGTGCAGTGGTGTTATGGAAGTAATCACAGTGGTGTTAAGGAAGTAATCACAGTGGTGTTATGGAAGTAATGCCACCCCACACAGTGCTGTTATGGAATTAATCACAGTGGTGCTATGGAAGTAATCATAGTGGTGTTATGGAAGTAATCCCACCCCACACAGTGGTGTTGTGGAAGTAATCACAGTGGTGTTATGGAAGTAATCACAGTGGTGCTATGGAAGTAATCGCGCTCTTCAGAGGCCCGAGATTTTGCGATAGAAGTGACACTTGCGGGTTGCAGCTAATGCAAAGCGCCTCGTTACCCCGGCATCCATTTCAAAGCTTTAAATACCGTTTTTGACTAGAGGGAAATGTCAATCAGGGAGGGAGGAAGTGGAAAACATATTTTTCTGTCTTCAAATGTTTGTTTCCCATTCAAGTCACTAGCCAAATCTCCTTACCTCTCTCACTGAGCATCATCTTGTGGCATGATTAGTCATGCTGTCTTTTTTCTGGAATGTGTTTTGAGCCCTTGGATACTACTTGGTAAATTACACATTTGTTGGATGCCACAAAACACTAAACTGAGCATATAATCTAGGGTTAACCTGATCCTACTCCATCAATGTCTCAGATGTTACCAACAGGATTGGCGTTACCAGCAATTCAGTGTTCAATTCAGTTCTGTTCAGTTCACCCCAACCCTTACCCTGTTTGCCAGATTTTCCCCTGTTTGCCAGATTTACCCCGACGTGATTGTGTTTCCAGATCTTTCCGGACTCCCTCGAGCGGTTCCCCAAGCTGTCGAAGCGGCTTCCGTCCATCGTGGTGGAGCCCTCCGAGAGTGGGGATGTGGAGAGTGGCGAGCTTCGCTGGCCCCCAGATGACCTCAGTTCCCCTGACGACGACTCCGGAGAGGTTGAGGCCGAGGCAGTAGGTGAGAACCACTAAAATCCATTTACAGCCAAGAGATGTGAAAACCAGGAGGGCTCTCCAGGAGACAATAGAATAGAATCAGTTTATTTTTCTGAAGCAAACTTCAGACGAAAGAGAGGAACTGAGGAACTCTTACTTGCTATGCCTAATAAAGTTTAGAACATTTTTAAACTATTCAATAGTATTGAGGTATGTGATTTGGAATACTGGAAAAGACTAGGAGCTTGTAGGTTGTAGTCGGGGGGGGGGGGGGCTGTAAGCAAAATGTAGCTATCCAAATGGAATGTATTTAAATATGTGTGTTGGTGGCAGGCGGGGATCATCCCGAAGACGAAGAGCAAGTTGACAGAATGATGGGAGGAGTTTAAAACGGACTCTCGCAGGGCTGGCACCATTCCAGCCATTCACAGTGAGTTTCTCTATGATGGACAGCAGCAAGGAGGAGGGAGGGTCTTCAGGCTAAGCCCGTAATTAATAGAACCGCCAACATGTTGGTAGACCTCCACACCACTTGGTGGGGCCGAGTCCTGCACGATTGTCTTAAATAGCTCTTACGTGCCAAACCTTAGTGGGTAGCTTGCTACTGTAAATCAATTGTTGCTTATTTTACTTTATGTTTCACAATGCCATTTTTAAGTACACCCCTTTCAGAGCTTATCTGTGATCTTAAGATATTGGAAATAAAGACAGGAACACCTCTGTATATAAAATGTTAATGTATCTGGCTATCTTAGACCAAAGTCTAGAACACTGTACTCTTATGAAAACTGTATGTACACTGTAGATATACAGATTTACACAGTGAGTTTGGAAGAGGAGAATTCATCCTTGTATAGCTGTCAGCTTCTGCTCAAATGCATGTTATTATCTATTAGTCCTTATTACAGTTTTGTTTTCCTTTCAAACAACAGGATTTGAAGCATCATTTTATTACAAAGCACATGTATTTGAAAAAACATAATTTTCACATAACTTTTTTATTATTTAATATTTTGCCCAATTTCATAGCGTGTCTGGGATTGTTTTTGTTCATTAAACTTATAAACGCAACATGTAAAGTGTTGGTCCCATGTTTCATGAGCTGAAATAAAAGATCCCAGAAATTTTCCATACGCTCAAAAAGTTTATTTCTCTCAAATTTTCTGGACAAATTTGTTTACATCCCTGTTAGTGAGCATTTCTGTTTTGCCAAGATAATCCATTCACCTGACAGGTGTGGCATATCAAGAAGTTGATTAAACAGAATGATCATTACACAGGTGCACCTAGTGCTGGGGAAAATAAAAGGCCAATCTAAAATGTTCAGTTTTGTCACACAACACAATGCCACAGACGTCTTAATTTTTAAGGGAGTGTGCAATTGGCATGCTGACTGCAGGAATGTCCACCAGAGCTGTTGCCAGATAATTGAATGTTAATTTCTCTACCATAAGCTACACATGCACAACATCATTTAAAGAAATGTGGCAGTACGTCCAACTGGCCTGACAACCACAGACCACGTGTAACCACGCCAGCCCAGGACCTCCACAACCGGCTTCTTCTCCTGCGGGATCATCTGAGACCAGCCACCCAGACAGCTGATGAAACAGAGGAGTGTTTGCTCCCTAGTGGGTGGGCCTATGCCCTCCCAGGCCCCCCCATGGCTGCACCCCTGCCCAGTCATGTGAAATCCATAGATTAGGGCTTAATGAATTTATTTCAATTGACTGATTTCCTTATATGAACTGTAACTGAGTAAAATCGTTGAAATAGTTGCATGTTGCGTTTATATTTTTGTTCAGTATAGTTTGGAGTCTGATATTATGGTGACATTTCAAGAATTCACACAAAAACGTCTCGCTCACATCCTTGAAAATACATTGCTACACATGCACAAACGTAGATACTAAAGCACTTTAGATACCCAAGTGGTGTTTTTATTTTTCTCAACACATAAGAACTGTATAAATGTTCTATGGGAGTGCACATTTATTTAGTGTTGTTTTCAAATATTGAATTAATTTCCCTCTAATTACAATTGGATATTTTCAAACATTTTCAAACAGTTTATTATCCCACTTATTCACTGTATCACATGTAAATGTGTGGGATATTAACCTATTACAGCACCTTAGCCTGGGTATGTACTGAAGCTACTGTACACTAAACCAGAACTGACAATTCATGTCTAGGTAAAGTCTTTATGATTTGTCATAGCTGGTTTTTAACCAAGATTCCACTTATGACAACTGACATGTGAACCTTCCAGAATGCCCCAGCCTGTTATTACATGAGTTTTATCACCGTGTTATTATAAACATTTTATGTTGTGTTATCCATTTCGGCACAAATAAGACAACTACTATTATTCATTTTTTTATTTAACTAGGCAAGTAAGTTACGAACAAATTCTTATTTAGCATGACAGCCTGCCAGGGGACAGTGGGTTAACTGCCTTGTTCAGGAGCAGAACAACAGATTTTTACCTTGTCAGTTTGGGGATTTGATCCAGCAACCTTTTGATTACTGGCCCAACACTCTAACCACTAGGCCACCTGCTCTAACCACTAGGCTACCTGCCGCCTATAACTGTAGGTGCTGTAGGATCAGGAGAGTTATATTCCATGTTTACGTGTAGCTATGGCACATAGAAGGGAGACATTGATGTCTACAAAATCTACCATTCTTTCCCTCTGCGTAGAGAGTTTCTATCTCAAACATCTAAACTGACAACACATTGAAGCAGTAATAACACTTTCCATAAAATATAAAAGTTATAATAATAACTACATTGTAGAATGTATATGATTAAGTGTACAATACAATCATCTACGTGCTATTTGTATGGTTTACGGTAACAGTAATGACTGGTTTCTTATTGTCGAAAAAACAAACAACAATTCACTGCTATACTTCTGTTTATTAAAATACATGTTTGTTCATTATTTTGGATCTTTCTTGATTAAAATATTTATTTTTTAAGGATAACATATTGTGGTGGACCGTTGGGTATGGCCACATTCTTCACTGTAAGATACTAAGTAAGTAAGTAAGATACTGTACCTGGCTATTTGTAATAAACGCTTGTGAAGAAGATAGATTTTTTTATTCTGCATTTTGGTTGGTTGAGTGTTTCTGAGAATGGAATTGAAGCTTGCCAATTCATGTGAAATTTTAAGTGGCAGAATTGCACTGAGATGTTGATCGTAGTGGTTCAAACTGAACTTAGTTCTCTTTGTTGGAGTGTAGAGGGAGTGCTGTCTGAGTGTTATTTAGCTGAGGGAAGTGGCCACCTTGTGCGTGTTTGATCAAGTTTGGACTTACCATAGAGCTGCTGGCACTATACTAATTTCTTCATCCCGTGACTGCCAGTTCTGCCCATGTTGTGACACCTTTCCTGTACACCTGCTGCTGGGGATGTGAGAGGAAATCAGTTTTTCCCATAGAGATAGTAGAGAGCCAATCTCCAATCTATACAATGGACTCTTCTGTGACAGCATGAGGAGTGCCTATGTGGCACAAGAGCCCTCTATCCATCTTTATGGTTTTCCCCCAGCATCAGCTCTAATGTCCTGGGTCCTGGGTCAACCTTGTTCACAGTTGTCTTCTGCGTTCTCAGGGTGGCCTTCTTCATCCTGGAAAGTACTTTCAGTGCGCCTGTAGGGAGAACTCCTGTCCGGGTGATGTAACTCACGCTGGCAGACACAGTCCCTATCTGGGACAGACACTGCACTCTCCTTGGACCATTGTTACCCCACTTGTGGCACACACTGATTGAGCCGGTCTCTTGGAAAACAAGAGAGTCTCAGTGAAGGAAAATAGAGTCCTGGAGAAAGACAGACATGATGATAAAGCTGAAGTTCTGTATCTAAGAAAGTCTGTCTGAGATAAAAGAAGTGTATTGTAGACCAGGCCTGTAAGGAGATTTGCTCCTGGCTAAAACTAAGCTTGATAATGGAAAACAAGAAAAGGAAAACACTTTCTTGTCCAAAGATTGCGGAGAAGAAGCAACAAGAAGTAAGCAAGACGAATCCTTCTCTCTCTCTCGCTCTCTCTTCAGGATTGGTTGTTTCTGGTATGTCAATAATCTCTCTCGCTCTCTCTTCAGGATTGGTTGTTGCTGGTATGTCAGTTCTCTGTCTCTCTCTTCAGAATTGGTTGTTGCTGGTATGTCAGTTCTCTGTCTCTCTCTTCAGAAGTGGTTGTTGCTGGTATGTCAGTTCTCTGTCTCTCTCTTCAGGATTGGTTGTTGCTGCTATGTCAGTAATCTCTCTCAATTCAATTCAATTCAAGGGGCTTTATTGGCATGGGAAACATGTTAACATTGCCAAAGCAAGTGGAGTAGATAATATACAAAGTGAAATAAACAATAAAAACGAACAGTAAACATTACACACACAGAAGTTCCAAAATAATGAAGACATTACAAATGTCATATTTTGTATATATACAGTGTTGTAACGATGTGCAAATGGTTAAAGTACAAAATGGAAAATAAATAAACATAAATATGGGTTGTATCTCTCTCTTCGGGATTGGTTGTTGCTGCTATGTCAGTTCTCTGTCTCTTCAGGATTGGTTGTTTCTGCTATATCAATAATCTCTCTCGCTCTCTCTTCAGGATTGGTTGTTGCTGGTATGTCAGTTCTCTGTCTCTCTCTTCAGGATTGGTTGTTGCTGGTATGTCAGTTCTCTGTCTCTCTCTTCAGGATTGGTTGTTGCTGCTGTCAATACTCTCTCTCTTCAGGATTGGTTGTTGCTGCTGTCAGTACTCTCTCTTCAGGATTGGTTGTTGCTGCTGTCAGTACTCTCTCTCTCTTCAGGATTGGTTGTTGCTGCTATGTCAGTTCTCTCTCTCTCTCTTCAGGATTGGTTGCTGCTGCTATGTCAGTACTCTCTCTCTCTCTTCAGGATTGGTTTTTGCTGCTATGTCAGTTCTCTCTCTCTCTCTTCAGGATTGGTTGTTGCTGCTATGTCAGTACTCTCGCTCTCTCTCTTCAGGATTGGTTTTTGCTGCTATGTCAGTTCTCTCTCTCTCTCTTCAGGATTGGTTGCTGCTGCTATGTCAGTACTCTCGCTCTCTCTCTTCAGGATTGGTTGTTGCTGCTATGTCAGTTCTCTCTCTCTCTCTTCAGGATTGGTTGCTGCTGCTATGTCAGTACTCTCGCTCTCTCTCTTCAGGATTGGTTGCTGCTGCTATGTCAGTACTCTCGCTCTCTCTCTTCAGGATTGGTTGCTGCTGCTATGTCAGTACTCTCGCTCTCTCTCTTCAGGATTGGTTGTTGCTGCTATGTCAGTTCTCTCTCTCTCTCTTCAGGATTGGTTGCTGCTGCTATGTCAGTACTCTCGCTCTCTCTCTTCAGGATTGGTTGCTGCTGCTATGTCAGTACTCTCGCTCTCTCTCTTCAGGATTGGTTGTTGCTGCTATGTCAGTACTCTCTCTCTCTCTCTCTTCAGGATTGGTTGTTGCTGCTATGTCAGTACTCTCTCTCTCTCTCTCTTCAGGATTGGTTGTTGCTGCTATGTCAGTACTCTCTCTCTCTCTCTCTCTTCAGGATTGGTTGTTGCTGCTATGTCAGGACTCTCTCTTTTTCTATTTCTTGCTTCCTCTCTTTTGTCCACTGAAGAGCCCTTCTCGTTCTCTCGTCTCTTGCCGTGACGTCAATCGCCCACGTCACCAAGGCAACATTAACTTGCAACACAGGCACCACAGCCGAGTCTCGTCTCCTGCTCTCGCCACGGAGCACTTAACGCTGCAGTGCTTCCATCATTACACCCGTTTAGCAAAATGAACACGTCACATCTGTGCTGTAAGCATTATTAAGCATGAACAGAACCGCTCATGATTTTTCTATTCTTAAATCTACCCATTCCACTTTTTTCCACAAAAACAAAGGCTGTTGATGGTAGCTCTTGGTGGTGTATTTATCAAGTTGGTTACGTAAGAGTGGCTCTCGGTGGTGGCCCATTACAGCTTGGCTGAGTGCCTTAGAGCCAGAGAGAAAAAGCACTTTCCTCTCCTCCTCTTCCTTCACCTACACAAATCCAACAAGGCTTACCATGCTAGTTCACAGTGGGTCGATACAGGCCAATCCCGCCCTCAATGGAACACCATGACCTCACTCAGAAAAATCAGATAGAGATGACTATTCAGACCATAATATAAGGATTATTGAGCGCACTACCTACCATATCAGTGGTCAGTTGTCATCACATCAATGACATGGGTCTGATGATACTTGGCTTCAATTGACCCCCTTTTAAGAAGCAGATGAGTGGCTGGAATCTGACAATGTGATGACAACAGGTCCATTAGAATATGTTCAGGCTGGTTCTACATGGGAAATGTTAATAACAGCAGGGTCAGGGGTTAATTGGTGCTTGGAGAAAGAGGCATTGGCCAGAAGATACATGCACCATAGGGTTAGAAGGTGCCCAGAAATACTGTAATTACATGTTGAGAATCATTCATAAAGGCTGCCATCTTGTACAGGTCTCCCTTGTAAAAGTGTTTTATCTCAATGAGATTAACCTGTATAAATAAAGGTGAAATGAATGCATAAATTAAAGAAATCATCCCCTCAGTGGCTACTCTGACATGATAAGGAGGCTACTACGTGGTAGATCACTTCCCAACCTGGTGACCCTACTTTATCCGGACGAGGTGTGCATCCCAAATGGCACTCTATTCCCGATGCAGCGCAGGACCTTTCATCAGAGCCTGACTAAAAGTAGTGCACTATAAAGGGATTATGCCGCCATTTGGGACTCGTGATACACTGACAACATGATACACTGGCAACGTGATACACTGGCAACGGGATACACTGGCAAAAGAGACGAGAGACTGAACCCCGCTGTGAAGTGGGCAGAATATATCAACACAAAGCCCTTGTGATTGGTCTCAAGTGCACCGAGTAGAACATCTTCCTTCCACTTGTTTGAGTTCCTCCGGGTTGCCATAATGAAATCCCTTCCTCCATATTCGGCTGGGACTCCCCTATGCGCCGCTTTGAGGCAATTTCACAGATACATTTACAGGCTGGGTGATGAAAAAGTCCTCTTTGAAGACCTGAAAATCACAGAGGGGAGAAGTGAGGATGAGCGAGGGAGAGAGGGAGAGAGAGGAAGATAATGTAGAGGAAATAATGACAGATGGAAGGAGAGAGACAGGGAGAGAGAGAGAGAAATAGAGTCCTGCATTCACACGCTTTTTAGGAGAAAAGTTTGAAAATAAATTGCATCTCGGCACTCGAAAGGAGGTGTTGGGGTGTGAAATCACAATACGCCTCATTTAATTCCAATCAACTTTCTTGTCTCCTCTATCTCTCCTCTCAGACTAATCTGACTCCTCTAAGGGAAACTAAATATCCACTTGATGATTACCTGTACACAACCTGCCCTACATTGTTGGACAGCTTGATCACCTGTTGGGTTTTTTGATCAGCTCAGCTGTGCAATCACCTCCCAGTTAAGCACTCTCGCCACAGCCACCAATAGGTGTCACCATTACTGGTTTGAGAAATTGAGAGAGACATTTCAACCTATTCTCTTTCCATAGTCCCTAGAAGATCTTTACAATAAGTGTGTGCGTTTTAACTGAAGTCGACAACCAGATAACGTGCGGCGTTTAATAAATTACAAGCATCACAGTGCTTGACCATCATGCATGCCCTCCCATAAGGTACATCGTAAACGCACCATGCACTTACACACAATTGAAGTAAACAAATGAACACACGTGTGTCAGTGTCAAACATTTGCAGAAGTGTATTGTGTAATGTTTTTGTTTATGTGGGGCGGCAGCGTAGCCTAGTGGTTAGAGCATTGGACTTGTAACTGAAAGGTTGCAAGATCAAATCTCCGAGCTGACAAGGTTGAAAATTTTTTTGTATTTTTATAAATAAAATATGTTATTAAAAAATCTGTCATTCTGCCCCTGAACAAGGCAGTTAACCCACTGTTCCTAGGCCGTCATTGTAAATAAGAATATGTTCTTAACTGACTTGCCTAGTTAAATAAAGGTAAAAGAAAAAAAGAAAATGTGTCTGTATTAATGTAATCCCCGCCATCCACCCACCTAATGCTGTACAGACATTACAGACGTCACACAATCATTTTGTGTGTGTGAGTTCTCAAATCAAATAACATTTTATTTGTCACATGCTCCGAATACAACAGGTGTAGACCTTGCTGTGAAATGCTTACTTACAAGCCCTTAACCAACAATGCAGTTTTAAGAAAAATAAGTGTTTAGTAAAAAATAGATAAGTAAAAAATTAAAAAATTAAAAAGCATTATTCTGTGGTTCCCATAGTGGTGTGAGGTTGCCTAGGCAGAGAACTCCTGTACAGTTGTAAATATTTTATAGTTTTCAATGTTTTTAAATTGCATTTTATCAATTAAACTTTAATTATAATTTTTTACACTTTATTTTTATTAAAGAACACACAAAAAAACGGTCTGGCAGGTACAGCACACATCATACGTACATCCGATTAGTTACAGTAACATCATCTTCGAATTAGAACATTTTCAAGTACGAAACCTATTTTTCCCAGTATTCCTGGCCTCTCTCTTTAGAGATGTGTTAAAGTAAAGGTCATACGCTCCATATAGTTTATTTCCTTAACAATGTCTATCCATTGGGCCTCCAACAGGTACTTGTCTCTATTGTGGAATGTCGTGTCATTGACTATCAGTAAATGTGAAGACTGTATATTATCAAATCAATTCTCTATGTGTAATTTAATTACGTGATTAAACTAATCATGTAACTTTAATTAACTAGGAAGTCGAGGCACCACGGGAACATGTTGTTTATAGAGTGTCCATTTCCCAAATATATCAGATATTTTCATATCTTATCAAAACAGTCACTTATTAATTAATTTTATTACCTCATCAGTCTCATTACTGAATGTCGCAAACCCTTGGATATCTGCACGAACCCTAGCTTAGATCACAAATCAGCGATATACAAATTGGTTTAATTATTTATTTACTAACTAACAAATCACAGAATTACATAAACACACACAATTAGTTAAACATTGGGTACTAACATGACACAAGGAAAAGTTCCTAGTGGACAAAATCGATATGCTGGCTTGGTAGACAAAGGAAAGGGGTGGAGACCGCTCAAGAGCAGGAAACTCATAGAGGATTACTACACTCATAGAAATCGCTAATCCTTTGAAAATGAACAACCGGTCATTCGAAAAGAAATTGCAATTTACGGATGTATGTCTTGTTGTCTTTCTCTGTGGTCGCCGGTCCATCTGCTGAAGAGAGTTGACAGAAAAGTCTCTGGTTGCATTCCCCAGAAGTCACAGTCTGTCGTAGTTGTTATATTGGGTACTTCAGAGTACCATTCGGAAATCTTCTTAGATCGCCTGCGTTTACCAGACTAAAGTATTTAAACAGCTGCAGTCTAAATAATTGTTCTTTAGTTTATAGAGTTGTAACCATTTCAACGTGGGGACTCCGTCCCAATGTTCTCTAATTTGTCCTTTGGTAGAGTTGTCGTCCCAAAAGGGCCATGTCGTGACAGTAAGTTATCAGGTATTTCACCTAAATACCGATACTTTTATGTTTGTTCTATGTCAAAATCCATCATATTTCCAACGTAAGATATTATTTATCCCCAGTAGGATTCAATTGCAGGGCAGGACCAAAAGAGTGATCCGCCATTGATAGTCCACATTCTCCCCAACAAGGGTGTTGGGAGCCAGTCTGTCTTGATTTCAGTTTAGGTGTTATGAAGAAACGTGTAAAATTCTTCCAACAAAACCTTGAGTTAGTAGTGCTTGAGTCAGAAATATGTTCAACCATGTTTCATCAGTTATTTCAATGTTAAGTTCCTCCTCCCATTTCTGTTTAATATAGTTTGTATAGTGTTTCTTTGAAGATAGAATACCCAGGTAAAGATTTGAAGTGTTTTTATTTTGTTGATACTCCCCAAGCTGTAGTTCATTCTTGGATCAATTTCTGAGGTCCTCGAGGGTCAATCACTTTTATTTATTTTAAAAAGTAGTGTCAAACCTGCAGGTACCTGTAAAAATCTTGTTCATCCAAGCCATGATTTTTTTTTTTACTTACTTACTCTCTAGATCCCCATTCCTTATAATTGTACAAAATGATGTGATGCCTCTCTGCGTCCAGTTTACATCTGTTATACTGAGTTGCAGGGATGAAGCTGAGGACAAATGCGGGCCAACTCAGCAGTTTGACCTCTCTGTCTAAATGAAGTTGCTTAACTATCCTAAGCCATGTCTTGAGAGAGAAATTAATCCACTGTTTTATTATATTGTATATTTCTATTAGCATGTCCTTACTACCCAAAACTGATTGTATGGGGTATCTCTGTCAAAGTAGTCTCAATGGCTTTCCATTTGGATTTGAATTCTGAATTGCATCAACACAACAGAGGTCTCAATTGGGCTGACAAAAAAATAATATGTTAGGCTTGGTAAATCCATACCACCCCCCTTGTCCTTTTGTAATTGTAATGTTGTTTATCTAATTATTGGCCTCCTACTGTTCCAGATAAACCTTGATATCCGTTTGTCCCTAAACTGTTTAGGTGGGATTTCTATGGGCAGTGATTAGAACAAATACCATCACCTCAGCAGGATATTCATCTTGTTGATGTAATTCATGTCATAAAGTTGGGGTGTATCTTTGGAATCAATTTTTACGATAAGATATTTAATGGATGAAGAGGTCCATGGAAGCTATACCTACTCTTCAGCTCTTGATGTTGGATATGATTATATACTAGGGCTTGGGTCTTGCGTACGTTAAGCACCTACCCTGAATATCTTTCAAATGTTTGTAAAACATTCATCAAAACATCCTTGTCTTGCCCCTCGTTATAAACTTATTGTTTGTGACAAATGTCCATCCATCTTTATTCTGGCAGTCGGACGTGAATACAGTATTATGATGCACTCTATCACTTCTTTGTTGAAACCAAATCCATCCATAACTTGGAATGCATAATCCCATCCCACTGAATCAAATGCTTTTTCTGCATCTAGACTGATTAGTATAGAACTTGTCTTCTCCTGAGTGATGTGGTCCATGTAGTGTTCTCCTTATGTTGTCCTGTGTCTGTCTATTTCCTATGAAACCAGTTTGATCCCCGTCAATCAATTATGGGAATATGTCCTCCGTTCTTTTGGCCATTATTGATGCATACAGTTTATAATCCATGTTAAGAATTGCAATAGGTCTATAGGAACTACTCTCCTCCTACTTATCTTTACCCTCTTTTGGAATTACAGATATTATGGCTTCTCGCCATGATGGTGCTAGATCCCCCCTCCTGCAGAGTCCAGTTAAAACAGGCCTGTTCTCTGAAGGCGTTGAACATTTCTGAAAGGAAGACATCAGTTCCTGAAGGACAGGAGTTAGTTGTTCTCTGAAGGCGTTGAACATTTCTGAAAGGAAGACATCAGTTCCTGAAGGACAGGAGTTAGTTGTTCTCTGAAGGCGTTGAACATTTCTGAAAGGAAGACATCAGCTCCTGGAGATTTGTTTACTTTTAAATTACATATTGCATAAACTTTTTTAGTTTTTGATAACTTGTTGAGGGTTGACCTAAAATATCTGGTGGTAACCCACGGGGTCGCAAGACTGGTGAAGGCACGTCTATTTAGGCTAGTTTGAATGAGGCATTAACACAGTACCAGTGTTTTATTCCACCTACACGCTCGCCTCGTAGGGGACTGTTCCGGATACTACCAAGGTGTGGTAGCCTTTTCTGGAGCTTTTACAGACGCCGGAGCATCACCCAGGTGGGTGCTACACGTTTGGGAGTTGACGATCCAGCCTACCTACAGAGAGGAGCTGAACATTACAGACGTCAAAGTGCCTGATGAAGAGCTCGTGGCCCTATTGACATTTATGCCCGGCGGTACTATCTATGCCCCCCCCCACGGAAATCAGCTTTTTATGCCAAGTTGGACATGCGTAGAGCCCGAATATTCACATCTCAGTTTGAGATTTACAATATTATTACCACAGATGTAGTGAGTGTACAAAACATTAGGAACACCTTTACCTAATATTGAGTTGCACCCCTGTTCGACCTCAAAATAGCCTCAATTTGTCGGGGCATGGACTCCACAAGGTGTCAAAAGCGTTCCACAGAGATGCCGGCCCAATGCTTCCCGCTGTTGGTTGGATGTCCTTTGGGTGGTGGACAAATCTTGATACACATGGGAAACTGTTGAGTGTTTAAAACCCAGCAACGTTGCAGTGCTTGACACTCTCAAACCAGAGTGCTTGGCACCTACTATCATACCCGTTCAAAGGCACTTCAATCTTTTGTCTTGCCCATTCACCCTCTGAATGGCACACATACACAATCCATGTCTCAATTGTCTCAAGGCTTAAAAATCCTTCTTTAACCTGTCTTCTGCCCTTCATCTACACTGATTGAATTCAACAGGTGACATCAATAAGGGATCATAGACTTCACCTGGATTCACCTGGTCAGTCTATGTCAGAAAAAGTCCCAAGGCAACACCCTTGGACAGCTCTTCATCCAAAGCCATAGACTACAGCCATGTTAGCACCAACATCCCACATGAAAAAATACTATAGTATACTATGGTATACAGTGCCTTCAGAAAGTGTTCATACCCATTGACTTACTTCACATTTTGTTGCGTTACAATCTGAATTCAAAATGTATTCAATATATTTTTTTTATCATCCATATACACACAGTACTCATAACGACAAAGTGGAAAATATGTTTTTAGAAATGTTTGCACATTTATTGAAAATGAAAGTGAAAACATAAGTATTCACACCCCTGGGTCAATACTTTGTTGAAGCACCTTTGGCAGTGATTACAACTTTCTGGGTAAGTCTTTAAGAGCTTTATTCACCTGGATTGTGCAACATTTGCCCATTCTTCTTTTCAAAAGTCTTACTCCTGAACTTATAGGCTTGCCATAACAAAGGGGTTGAATAGTTATTCACTCAAGACATTTCAGCTTTTCATTTGAATGAATTTGTAAAAATGTTGAGAATCATAATTCCACTTTGACATTATGGGGTATTGTGTGTAGGCCAGTGACACAACATATCAATTTAATCCATTTTAAATTTAAGCTGTAACACAACAGCATGTAGAAAAAGTCAAGGGGTGTGAGTACTTTCTGAAGGCACTGTATACCATAGTATACTATAGGATTTTTTATGTGAGATGTTGGTGCTAACATGGCTGTAGTCTATGGCTCGGGATGAGGAGCTGTCCAAGGGTGTTCTACAACCCCCTTACAGCCATGAAGGCACTGTAAATACTATAGTATTCACTGTAGTGTTTTTGCAGACTTTACTGTTGTAATACTTTAGTATGTACTGTAGTTTTCTGTAGTATTTACAGTTAACTATAGTATAAATACTGTAGAAAAAAACTGTAGTATATACTATATTCATTAATGTAGTGTTTTTGCGCATTGTAGTATACTGTTATATATACTGTAGTGTTTTTGCAGACATTACTGTAGTATTTACTTTGATGTTTTTGTTTTATTATCTTTGACATAGAAATGGAGGCCTTTCAGGAGACCTACTGGAGAAATACTAAAATAGCTAATTTTCCATAATTGGGTAGGTGGGTCAGTCAGTCAGTAGGTCTTTCGCTATTTTCTATAACCTGTAAGGGAACACAATATATATATATATATATATACTTGGCATGTAGGTTTCTCATATGGGTGGCAAAAATGTCATTATGGGGGAGTGGAATGGGCAGGGTATATGCAAATTAAATACTGTAGTATTTACTATAGTTAAAAAAGTGTTGTGTTTTTGCAGACATTACTGTAGAATTTACTACAGTGATTTTTTTTCTGAATAATACTGTTGTATTCTACGGTATACTATGACATTCTATAGTAAGTACTACACATGATCCAGGTACAGATACAGTGTGTAGTATAGTATTCTACAGTATACTACATTTTACAATAGAATTCTATAGTAAGTACTGTAGTATTCTATAGTAAACTGGACTATTTTTCCATGTGGGACAGAGAATATGACACTACTACCACTCTTATTTGCATTATAACTTCTTAATTCTGCCTGGTTGATTCAACACCAAAGATCAAACAAACCAAACAAAAAGGCCAGAGGGCTAGATCTATTTCCAGCACAACATGGGTCTCCGGCCTCCACATCACTCCAAGGGAACCGCATGCCAGTGCCTTTCACAATCAAAGAGACCTTCCAGCAAAGACCAATGTGTGGGTTTGTCATAGAACGTCTAGATAGAAAATCAAAGGCTGTGTGAAGGCCAGGGCCGAGGGACCATTTTGGTGAGAATGTGGGGGGCGAGAGCATTGAAGCAGTCATAGAGTTTGGACAACAGAGTTGGATGCCATGTTGTTGTCACTCAGCATGGCAGGTAGCCTAGCGGTTTAGAGCGTTGTGCTAGCGACTGAAAGGTTGCTGGGTTAAATGCCCCAGCCGACTAGGTGAGGTATCTATTGATGTGCTGTTGAGCAAGGCACTTAACCCTAGTTGCTCTGGGTAAGAGCATCTGATAAATGACTTAAATGTTGTAGTCATTCATTCATAATGTGTCATAGATGAACCAAGGCAGTTTTTTTATTCTGACATTCCCTCCTAAAATACATACAAAGTGTAGTGCAGAAATAATTATACAGACACACATTCACAAACAACCTTACCCCCACAGGTGCTCCATTTCATCCCTCTCCACTCCTATCTCTCCTTTGGGTGTACATTTTTTGCACCAGTGCCGGAAGCCCCTCTGGCGCGATGTGTGTGTGTCTGTCTCACTGGGATGAGAACACACACACTGAGTCAAAGTTCACCAGGCTCCCCTGCCAGGCTGGCAGCTGTCACACGGGGGTAGCGGCTGATATTTGCAGTGGAAATGTCAGACTCAGTGGTTTTTGCCAGCTGAGCACAGACCAAGATGGGTCACTTTCTGTAGCTTATGGAGGGAGCTGGGGCCTATGTAAAGCTTCTGCAGCAAGTGTGTTCAGGTATTCTTCCATTGGAGCTGTGTGTGTGTGTGTGTGTGTGTGTGTGTGTGTGTGTGTGTGTGTGTGTGTGTGTGTGTGTGTGTGTGTGTGTGTGTGTGTGTGTGTGTGTGTGTGTGTGTGTGAGTATTTGTGTTTTGTGTGTGTGACTTCTCCATCATCTATAGCAGGAGATTGGGCCAAATATAGGTCAGTACTGGTGACCTTTTAAAGCAGGGGTCAGCAACAGGCAGCCCACGGTCAAAAACTGGCCCGCAAGTGATTTTTTTGGGCCCCTAAATGTTTTTTCTATTTCTAGGATTGTAGTTTTTGACTGTAAAATCACCAGGAATTCAGCCCCCCCCCCCCCCCCCCCCCCCAAATGTTTCTTTTGAAAATCTGGTCCCAAGTATTTCCACGACTAAAGAAAGAGATATACTGTATGTGGTCAAGGTATTACATGTTATTTTAAATTATAATCTCTTTATGGGCTTAGTTGTGGCCAATTTGCAGTGTACAAATGATTATAATTAGTTCCGGCCCCCCGATCATCGAGTCGACATGTCTCCCTGTGGCCCTCACAACATGAATGAGCCTCGAGAGGAATATTTACTTCTCGCATAGAACGCACAACGGCAAGCTAAAAGGGTAAATAACTAGGTAAACCATGGGGTTGTCGGATTTTGCTCTTCATCACTCTTCTTGTTGGCAGAGGAAAAGTAAATGTGGACAGTTCTAGCATCTTAAAAGTGCGCCTCAGTAAAAATATTTTTTCCTGTTGCATATTTTTTGGGTGTGGCAGAAACAATTTAGAAATGGTGGTGCGCCACAGCTGAATGAATACAGGGGAAACACTGAAAGTATATCCCTTCCCAGTCATAAGACAATATTTAACCTGGGCCACCACACAAAATCATAAATGAGTTTACAGTTTACTCAACACTGACTAGTTAGGTGCCCCTGTGTGTGTGGGGTGTTTTGAAATATAACTCTATCTCAATGTTACAGTAATTCCATTTAGATCCATTTCAAAGAAATGATTGGAATCAAGCTGCAAATCATTCCAGAAGAGAACGATAAGTCATCACATTATTGAATTATTGGAATCTTTCTGCTAACATTTTATTTGGATAGTCCATCTGTAGATTCTCTACATATTATCTACAGTAACATTTTAACTAACCCTAGCTCTAACCCTAACCTTAATCCTAACCATAAACTTAACCTAAACTTAGCCTAAACTTTACCCTAACCCTTATTCTAAACCGAACCTAAAGATGCCACCGATTGGATGGCCAATGTTTCTTTTGCCGTTCATATTTACTTCATTTTCAGAAAATGTATCCATTATAATTTCTTACAACCAACAAGGACTTCTGAACATCAGATCGGTAGTTACTTACAGTACCTCAATTCCGGCTTCGATCCCACCCGGCTCTTTCTGTGATTCCGACCAGGCAAGAGAGGGGGGATCCTGGCGAGATTAGGGAAAATTTGGGAAAACTGGCCACCTCTTCCCCCCATTTTACTCACCAATCACTTAAAAATAAGATGGATGACCTCCTATCCTGGATTTGCAACCAACGGGACACTCGAAATTGCAATATTCTCTGCTTTCTGAAACATTGCTCTCAGACAAGATACCCCCCATGGCTATTCAACTTGATGGATTCTCCATTCACCGTACAGACAGGACAGTGGAGTCAGGGAAATTGAGAGAGGGAGGGGTTTGCCTCTTCATCAACAACAACTGGTGTGCTGATTCTAGCGGTGGATGTGTTGACCCATTGCTAACCCGTTATGGAATACCTGATGGTCAAATGCTGACCCTTCTTCCTCCTGAGGGAGTTTTCAGCTGTTATTGTGACTGTTGTAAACATTCCACCTCAGGACAAGGAAAACTGTTACTTAATGAACTGTACGAGGCTATAAACAAGCAGGTCCTCAATGATGTCACCATTTCCCTTGATTCTAAGCAATGTTGTGTTACTATTTTCATTGACTTGGCCAAAGCTTTTGATACGGTGGACCGTTCCATTCTTGTGGGTCGGCTAAGGAGTATTGGTGTCTCTGAGGGGTCTTTGGCCTGGTTTGCTAAAGTCAGAAAATCTGCTGTCTCAGCCACTGCCTGTCACCAAGGGAACACACCAAGGCTCAATCCTAGGCCCCACACTCTTCTCAATTTACATCAACAACATAGCTCAGGCAGTAGGAAGCTCTCTCATCCATTTATATGCAAATTAAACAGTCTTATACTCAACTGGCCCCTGCCCGGATTTTGTGTTAAATGCTCTACAACAAACAACGTCCTTAGTGTCCAACAAGCTTTCTCTACCCCTAACCTTGTTCTGAACACCTCCAAAACAAAGGTCATGTGGTTTGGTAAGAAGAATGCCCCTCTCCCCACAGGTGTGATTACTACCTCTGAGGGTTTAGAGCTTGAGGTAGTCACCTCATACAAGTACTTGGGAGTATGGCTAGACGGTACACTGTCCTTCTCTCAGCACATATCAAAGCTGCAGGCTAAAGTTAAATCTAGACTTGGTTCCTCTATCGTAATCGCTCCACTTTCACCCCAGCTGCCAATGCACTCTATACTCCTCTGTAAACTGGTCATCTCTGTGTACCCATCGCAAGACCCACTGGTTGATGCTTATCTATAAAACCCCCTTAGGCCTCACTCCCCCCTATCTGAGATATCTACTGCTGCCCTCATCCTCCACATACAACACTGTTTCTGCCAGTCACATACTGTTAAAGGTCCCCAAAGCACACACATCCCTGGGTCACTCGTCTTTTCAGTTCGCTGCAGCTAGTGACTGGAACGAGCTGCAACAAATTCATTCATTCAAAGACTCAATCATGGACACTCTTACTGACAGGTGTGGCTGCTTTGCGTGATGTATTGTTGTCTCTACCTTCTTGCCCTTTGTGATGTTGTCTGTGCCCAATAATGTTTGTACCATGTTTTGTGCTGCTACCATGTTGTGTTGCTAGCATGTTGTTGTCTTATTGTGTTGTTACTATGCTGTGTTGTCATGTGTTGCTGCCTTGCTAGGTTGTTGTCTTAGGTCTCTCTTTATGTAATGTTGTGTTGTCTCTCTTGTCGTGATGTGTTTTGTCCTATATTTTTTATTAAAAAAATAATAATAATCCCAGCCCCCATCCCTGCAGTAGGCCTTTTGGTAGGCTGTCATTGTAAATAAGAATTTGTTCTTAACTGTTAAATAAAGATGAAATAAAAATCAATAAATAAATATTACACAGGCTCTGACGTCACATGTGGCAGGGGACTACAGTCCATTACGGATTACAAACGAAAAACCCAGCAGTGATCTGCCCAACGATGCCTCTCTACCAGATGAACTCGATACATTTTATGCACGCTTCAACAATAACAACATCGTGCCGGGGTGTGACGGCCTTCACCGACCCAGATGACCTGGGTTATATCTCTCTCCAAAGCCAACTTGAGTTAGGTCTTTAATCAGGTCAACACCCGCAAGGCCGCGTGGCCTGACGGTATTTCAGGGCCCGTTCACAAAGCATGAGCATAACAGCTAGCAGGCATATTCACGGTAATTTTCAATCTCTCCTTGTCCCAATCTGTAATCGCCACATGTTTTAAGATGACCATCATCATTCCTGTTCCCAATAACTCTAAGGCTTCATGACGCAATGTCTACCGCCCTGCAGCACTTACACCTGTAATCATGAAGTGCTTTGAGAGGCTGGTTACGGCACACATCAACTCCATCATCCCAGACACCCTAGACCCACACCAGTTTGCATCCATAGATGACACAATCTCAAATACACTTCACACAACCCTCACCCACGGTACAAGAGGAATACCTATGTGAGAATCCTGTTCATTGACTACAGCTCAGTGTTCAACACCATTGTCCCCTCCAAGCTCGTCACCAAGCTTAGGACCCTGGGACTAAACACCTCCCTTTGCAACTGGATCCTGGACTTTCTGACGGGCCGATGACAGGTGGTGAGGGCAGGCAACATCACCTCCACGACGCTGACCCTCAACACAGGGACCACACAGGGGTGTGTGCTTAGTCCCCTCTGGTACTCCCTGTTCACCCACGACTGCGTGGCCACGAATGACCCCAACACCGTAATCAAGTTTGCTGACGACACAACAGTGGCAGGCCTGATCACCGGTGTCGAGGAGACCGCCTACAGGGAGGATGTCAGTGACCTGGCAGTGTGGTGCCGGAACTACAACCTTTCCCTCAACGTCAGTAAGACCAAGTGGTACCGGTGCGTCAAGTCCGACACCAACAGGCTCCTGAACAGCTTCTATCCCCAAACCATATGACTGCTAAATAGCTAACTAAATAGCTAACAAATAGGCTACACGGACTATCTGAGTTGACCCTTGTGTATTACTTTATGCACACTCACAGGGCCTTACACACTAATGCACACTGACACTTCAACACACACACAAACAGTCACTTCTAGACTATGGTGGTCTGTTTGAAACATGTGACTATTACAGACTGGGTTGGGGAGAGGTTGAAAATGTCAGTAGGATTCCTGGTAATCCATCTGGTACTGTGGCCTTGTGAATGTGAACCTATTTTAAGATCTTACTCGGCTACGGAGAGCGGGATCACACAGTCGTCTGGAACAGCTGGTGCTCTCATGCATGGTTCAGTGTTGCTAGCCTCAAAGCGAGAATAGAAGGCATTTAGTTCCTCTGGAAGTCTTGCATCATTGGACAGCTCGTGGTTGGGTTTCTCTTTGTAACCCGTGATAGTTTGCAAGCCCTGCCATATCTGACGAGTGTCAGAGCTGGTGTAGTATTGCAGATTTGCCTGTATGTACGGTCACTTTTGGGACTACGTCGTCGATGCACTTATTAATAAAGACGGTGGCTGATGTGGTAAACTCTTCAATACCATCGAATGAATCCCGGAACATATTCCAATCTGTGCTAGCGAAACAGTCCTGTAGCTTAGCATCCGCTTCATCGGACCACATCTGTATTGAATGCATCACTGGTACTTCCTGTTTGAGTTTTCACTTGTAATCAGGAATTAAGAGGATGGAGTTATGGTCAGATTTGCCAAATGAAGGGTGAGGGAGAGCTTTGTATGTGTCTCTGCGTGTGGAGTAAAGGTAACCTAGAGTTTCTTCACCTGTAGATGCACAGGTGACATGCTGGTAGAAATGAGATAAAATAGATTTCAGTTTCCCTGCATTAAAATCCCTGATCACTAGGAGTGCCGCATCTGGGTAAGCATTTTCTCTTTTGCTTACGGCCTTATACAGCTCGTCGAGTGCGGTCTTAGTGCCAGCATCGGTTTGTGGTGGTAAGTAGACGGCTATGAAAAATATAAATGAATACTCTCTTGATAAATAGCATGGTCTGCAGTTTATCATGAGGTATTCTAACTCAGACAAGCATTATCTCGAGACTTGTTGACAAAGAGACACACCCCGGTCTCTTCAGCTTGCCGGACGCAGCTCTTGTGCCCTGCAGATGTATAGAAAGAAAACAGCTTGATTTATATTTTCCATGTCCTACTTCAGCTACGACTCGGTGAAACATAAGATATTACAGTTCTTCAGATCACTTTGATAGGATAGTCTAGAACAGAGCTCATTCATTTTATTTTCCAGTGATTGCACGTTTACACAATAGACTGGAGGGTAATGGCAACTTATCCATTCGCCGTCGCAGTCAAGTTAGATATTCCACACTTCGATCCCTATAGCGTCGCCGCTGCTTCCTCCGAGTGACGGGGTGGGATGAAGATTATGTCCTTCATATCAGATTAGTTGAAATAGAAGTCCTCATCCAAATCGAGGTTAGTAATCACTGTTTTGATGCCCAGAAGCTCATTTCGGTCATATGAAATGGTGGCCGAAAACATTATGTACAAAAAAAGTTAGGATCAGCTAAAAACAAAAAAAACACAAACTATACTGAATCTACACACACACACACACACACACACACACACACACACACACACACACACACACACACACACACACTCACATACTATCATATATGCTGCTGCTACTCCATATTTGCTGCTGCTACTCCTTAACCCTATACATACTGTATCTACCTCTGTAACTCCAGTATCCATTGTAAATATGGTGAACTGACTGGCCGAACATATAGTATGTTTACTTACTTTCTCGTGTTCTTCTGATTTCTTATTTTTATATCTCGTGTGTTTTTCTTCTACCTTATGTAATTGTTTTTTGTATTACATTATTATTGATTACTGTATTGTTGGGTTTAGAGCTGGCAAGAAAGGCATTTCACTTTACTTGTGCATGTGACATTAAAACTTCAAATTTAACCCTAACCTTAGCAAGCAGTTGCTCATCAACACATAGTATGCCCAAAGTGTCCAAATAAAAGTGTGATCGCCTTTCCTGATGTCACAGTTAAAATGTCTGATTAACGTCACAACAAGACCCCATATTGGCATGAAACTTGAACGTAAACTTCTCATTCTCTCATCTTCAGTCTTTTCGACCATTCGCCACACGTTGTCCAGATAGCTCATCCCTTAATAATACAAAACCAGAGCTCCGTCTCGTCCCCTCGGCACCATGAATATTTCAGCACCCATCTGTCTTATTCACGCAATCGTCATCTCTCTCTTGATCCCCAGGTGCAGGAAGGAAGATGAGCCGGGGAGCTATTTATGACCCACTAACGGCCCATCAAAGGCCCCTGTTGCCATAGATGCCAGCCAGACTTTATTGTGTGGCTGCGTGTCCCGTATAGTACCCTTACCCCTATATAGTGCACTATCATTGGGTGCCATTTAGGATGCACACCGTTTGCATGAGTGACAGGCGAGGTAAAGTGTCGGCACTTTTCCCTTTCCGTAATCCCATAAGCCTCAGCTCCCCACCACCCCAGGGGCTAATTGGGGTTGGTGGCGGGCGCTGCTGCGTGGCAAACAGCAGGAAGCGCCCTCCTAAAAAAAAATGCCTCACCCATCCTGATGCCAGGGGAGAGAGAAAGACACAATGGGGGACAGGAACGGGGGGGGGGGGGGGGGGGGGTGGGTGTGTGCACACGCACCTGTACACAAATGGGTGTGTGTTCTTGTAGGTGCCTATGGTGTAATGTAGGGTACATACTGCTGATGTAAATTTGCCACTTTTAGCAAATCACACTTCAGGATGTTTTAGAGGCAGTCAGTTTAATCGTAAGTGACAGGCAGGTTCAGGCAGAGATATTTATTCGTTTGGCTTCTCCTTTCAAACTGACTCTATCCTCCCGTTTGTGTTGGCAGTAGGCTACTTTGCAACACACCAACAGAGACTTGTTCCATCCAAATGTAATTGGATTCTGGATCATAGTGTTTGTGTGTGTGTTCAAGGTGTCGTATTTCCTAAGTGGGCAAACCCACACACTCTACAGATAGTGTAGTGTTTGGAAAAGATGGTTCACTTCATTATAATGTAGAGTTGAATGCTGAATCTACCGCTGGCTGATGTAGTCCATTTCCATTAGCTTCATGCTCTACATTGTACAATAATAGTAAAGACGTCAAGCCTATGAAATAACACATATGGAATCATGTAGTAACCAAGAAAGTGTTAAACAAATCAAAATTTACACTGCTCAAAAAAATAAAGGGAACATTAAACAACACAATGTAACTCCAAGTCAATCACACTTCTGTGAAATCAAACTGTCCACTTAGGAAGCAACACTGATTGACAATAAATGTTACATGCTGTTGTGCAAATGGAATAGACAACAGGTGGAAATTATAGGCAATTAGCAAGACACGCCCAATAAAGGAGTGGTTCTGCAGGTGGTGACCTCAGACCACTTCTCAGTTCCTATGCTTCCTGGCTGATATTTTGGTCACTTTTGAATGCTGGAAGTGCTTTCACTCTAGTGGTAGCATGAGACGGAGTCTACAACCCACACAAGTGGCTCAGGTAGTGCAGCTCATCCAGGATGGCACATCAATGCGAGCTGTGGCAAGAAGGTTTGCTGTGTCTGTCAGAGTAGTGTCCAGAGCATGGAGGCGCTACCAGGAGACAGGCCAGTACATCAGGAGACGTGGAGGAGGCCGTAGGAGGGCAACAACCCAGCAGCAGGACCGCTACCTCGGCCTTTGTGCAAGGAGGAGCAGGAGAAGCACTGCCAGACATAAGACATGGCATTTGCCAGAGAACACCAAGATTGGCAAATTCGCCACTGGCGCCCTGTGCTCGTCACAGATGAAAGCAGGTTCACACTGAGCACGTGACAAACGTGACAGAGTCTGGAGATGCCGTGGAGAACGTTCTGCTGCCTGCAACATCCTCCAACATGACCGGTTTGGCGGTGGGTCAGTCATGGTGTTGGGTGGCATTTCTTTGGGGTGCCGCACAGCCCTCCATGTGCTCGCCAGAGGTAGCCTGACTGCCATTAGGTACCGAGATGAGATCCTCAGACCCCTTGTGAGACCATATGCTGGTGCGGTTGGCCCTGGGTTCCTCCTAATGCAAGACAATGCTAGACATCATGTGGCTGGAGTGTGCCAGCAGTTCCTGCAAGAGGAAGGCATTGATGCTATGGACTGGCCCGCCCGTTCCCCAGACCTGAATCCAATTGAGCACATCTGGGACATCATGTCTCGCTCCATCCACCAATGCCACGTTGCACCACAGACTGTCCAGGAGTTGGCGGATGCTTTAGTCCAGGTCTGGGAGGAGATCCCTCAGGAGACCATCCGCCACCTCATCAGGAGCATGCCCAGGCGTTGTAGGGAGGTCATACAGGCACGTGGAGGCCACACACACTACTGAGCCTCATTTTGACTTGTTTTAAGGACATTACATCAAAGTTGGATCAGCCTGTAGTGTGGTTTTCCACTTTAATTTTGAGTGTGACTCCAAATCCAGACCTCCATGGGTTGATAAATTGGATTTCCATTGATTTCTTTTGTGTGATTTTGTTGTCAGCACATTCAACTATGTAAAGAAAAAAGTATTTAATAAGATTATTTCATTCATTCAGATCTAGGATGTGTTATTTTAGTGTTCCCTTTATTTTTTTGAGCAGTGTATTTTAGATTTTAGATATTTCAAAGTAGCTTGCTCACTCTTGGCATTCTCTCAACCAGCTTCACCTGGAATGCTTTTCCAACAGTCTTGAAGGAGTTCCCACATATGCTGAGCACTTGTTGGCTGCTTTTCCTTCACTCTGTGGTCCAACTCATCCCAAACCATCTCAATTGGTTTGAGGTCGGGTGATTGTGGAGGTCAGGTCATCTGATGCAACATTCCATCATTTTCCTTCTTGGTCAAATAGCCCTTACACAGCCTGGAGGTGTGTTGGGTCTTTGTCCTGTTGAAAAACAAATGATAGTCCCACAAAGTGCAAACCAGATGGGATGGCGTATCGCTGCAGAATGCTGTGGTAGGCATGCTGGTTAAGTGTGCCTTGAATTCTAAATAAATCACTGACAGTGTCACTAGCAAAGCACCCCACACCATCACATCTCCTCCTCCGTGCTTCACGGTGGGAAGCACACATGCAGAGATCATCCATTCACCTACTCTGCGTTTTCACAAACACACGACGGATGGAACCAAAAACCTCAAATTTGGACTCATCAGACCAAAGGACAGATTTCCACTGGTCTAATGTTCCTTTGCTTGTGTTTTTTGGCCCAAGCAAGTCTCTTATTTCTCATTGGTGTCCTTTAGTAGTGGTTTCTTTGTAGCAATTTGACCATGAAGGCGTGATTCACGCAGTCTCCTCTGAACAGTTGATGTTGAGATGTCACTTGAACACTGTGAATTATTTATTTGAGGCTAGTAACTATAATGAACTTATCCTCTGCAGCAGAGGTACCTCTGGGTCTTCCTTTCCTGTGGCGGTCCTCATGAGAGCCAGTTTCATCATAGCGCTTGATGGTTTTTGTGACTGCACATGAAGAAACTTTCAAGTTCTTGAATTCTTTCAGATTGACTGACCTTCATGTCTTAAAGTAATGATGGACTGTTGTTTCTCTTTGCCTATTTGTTCTTGCCATAATATGGACTTGGTATTTTACCAAATAGCGCTATCTTCTGTATTCCACACCTATCTTGTCACAACACAACGGATTGGCTCAAGCGCATTAAGAAGGAAAGAAATTCCACAAATGAACTTTTAACAAGGCACACCTGTTAATTGAAATGCATTCCAGGTGACTACCTCAAGAAGCTGGTTGAGAGAATGCCAAGAGTGTGCAATGCTGTCGTCAAGGCAAAGGGTGTCTACCTTGAAGAATCTCACATTTGTTTAACACTTTTTTGCTTACTACATGATTCCATATGTGTTATTTCATAGTTTTGATGTCTTCACTATTATTCTACAATGTAGAAAATCGTAAAAATAAAGAAACCCTGGAATGAGTAGGTATGTCCAAACTTTTGACTGGTACTGTATATATTGCACCAGTAATATGAGTCATATCTTTTGAACTGCTAGAAACAAGCCATTTTCTCTGTAGTAATGGTGAAAACATAATGGTCACGAATCTGCGCTCAGTTTATTCTCTATGGCACTCGGAGGCTGCAGTACAGCGAAGTCTATTATCACAACAATTATTATCTGGGTGATTTTTTTTCTCAGCCACACAGCAAGATATTTACAAGCAATTTAGAGCAGACCGAAATGGCTTGTGTCAACTTGAGCTAGCTAACTAGCTATGTTAGTTAAGAAAACATACAGTAATTCAACATTGGCTAACAATAAAGTTACTTATAAACAAGTCAAGGTACCTACCCAGCAGCTGCTGAAAATATTATTCCACTTCACAACACTTTCAAGAAGATATTTACTAAAATAGTCTCACCCGACAGCATGAGGTTCGCGCCTGAAACTGATCATTTGAATTTAGTAAGCATGAGATATTTCTGTAAAGAAATACAATGTTAGGGTAATTTTTGCCCATAATGCAGTGCAATCTACAGCATTAATGCTGTAAAACAGATTTACGGTATTTTACTGAGCATTCTACAGTGTTTAACTGTTGAAATTACAGAAAAGTCTTACAGTGTAACAGAAAACTTTCATTAGCACCATCGCTAAGGGCTACAAAAAGTGGTAGACACGCGCACTGCACACACACAGACAGGTGGAATTCTCATTGCCTCTTCAGAAAGTTGCAGGAAATATAAATCACTGAGGCATTTTGTTCATGTCTTTTGGTAAACTTGGGAAAATGTATTATTTTTCAATACATTTAGTTGATTCCATACTAAGTGCAATACATTTTGTTATGTTTTTGAATTCTGTTTTAATCTGTGGATTCCGTGGTTCCGTCTGTGTTCTCTGCATCACAGATTTTATAGGGCCCTATACTACCAACGAATCAACACCATTTATGTACAGAGCGCATAGGAGGAGACTACCGTGACTCAACTGTCACATGGAATTTCACTGCGGTCATGGCTGCCGGTTTGGTGGTAACAAGGCCACCTCAACAGCCCTAGTCTTATTCTGAAAGAAGTGATGCAGCACTGGCAAACCCAAGAGGGAATCAGGGACCTTGCTTCACATGTAGAACGTGACTTAAGGAGACAGAGGGCACTTTCATTGATATAGGCACCCTATAAATATAATTGTATACATTATTGTATTGAAACTACACATTACAATTGTGCGTCTTAGGGTGTCAATTGGATCAATCGGAATCTGAAAGCAAAGGATTTCTCATAATGCTTCAGAGGTGACTCAGCAGCCTTAGAAGTCACCAGCACTCAATCAAAGTTAAATAATGCAGAGTTAAGGACCAAGAAACGTCCATCCTTGAAGATGACTTGGAAGAATTTGTAAGTCGCTCTGGATAAGAGCGTCTGCTAAATGACAAAAATGTAAATGTAAATGTAAGAATACATCTAAGACAGCAGCCACTATAGCTTCATCAGCTGTCCGGGGAGCTGGTCTCAAACGAAGAAGACGGATGTGGATGTTCTGGGCTGGCGTGGTTACACATGGTCTGTGGTTGTCAGGCCGGTTGGACGTACTCACAAATTCCCTAAAATGATGTTGGAGGTGGCTTATGGTAGAGAAATGAACATTCAATTCTCTGTCAACAGCTCTGGTGGACATTCCTGCAGTCAGCCTGCCAAATGCATGCTCCCTCAAAACTTGAGCCATCTGTGGCATTGTGTTGTGTGACAAAACTCACGTTTTAGAGTGGCATTTTATTGTCCCCAGCACAAGGTGCACCTGTGTAATGATCATGCTGTTTAATAAGCTTCTTGATATGCCACACCTGTCAAGGGGATGGAGTATCTTAGCAAAGGAGAAAATCTCATTTTAGAGAAATACATTTCGGCAATCTTTAATTTCAGGTCATGAAACATGGGACCAACACTTTACATGTTGCACAACAAGATCATACAAACAACCACGGACATGTCAATCCTTAGGTTAGATGTTGGCATGATAGCAAGTTCTGTACATGAAAGACTGCTTTATTGTCTGTCTGTCACAATGAAAAACACTGGAGTAAAAATGGAATGGAATTAAAAAGAGCTGGATTTTAAGTTACTTACTTGAGAGGTAAGTGGACCAATCAGATATGTTCTTGTGTATTAGGCATTCTTTTTTAGGTTGAGTTCAACGTATGAACAGAACAGGTAAAAGTCAAAAGACCAAACTACAGGGCAAGGCAGCCTTACAGATGCAGAAAACAAATGTTCACTTTTATTATAAGATAGCCTTATTGTATAGTATAAGTATGGTGTTATAGTCCAGAGTGTTTAAAGATGCCTGTCTGCGCCACCTGTTACTGAGGAAACGGCAACCAGGTCGACTTCACCCCGGGGTGAGACATGAGAGCGGCATCCGTCAGTCGATGAATATGCATGACCAATCATCTCCATTACAACCTCATCAGGGAACAGAGAAATAGAGGGATCGAGAGCAGGCCCAAGAGATAGACGAGTCCACCCAATCTGAATCCCGCTCAAATAAACTCTCTCTCTCTCGACCGTTCTTATCATTATTATCCTCAAGCACTTTTAATATACAGATAAGCAGAGAAAGAGAGAGCAAGGAAGAGATGGAGCAAAAGACAGGGGAGAAAGAGGTTGAGAGAAGCACAGTGGAGAAAGAGATGGAATGTGTGAGAAAGACAAAGAGGAGGAGAGAAATAGAAAGAGAGAAGGCACAAGGAGATGGTGAGGTTTCATCCGAAGAGCCGGATTAAAATTAATACATTCTAATCAGCCGCTTGCCTATATTTAACCTGCTGGACACCAGCCCACACACACACTCATCTGCCTATGAACAATGGACAAATGGGGTGGGATAGGGTAAATGTACCTATTAAGCCAATGTACCCATTAAGCCCACTCCCGTTTTTTGGATTAAAATAAAACATACTTTTTTTTGTGCTGTTTAATGTCACAAACCTGTCAACTCTGGTGAATACATTTGGAGTGGACAGAAGTCACTGAGGTGGAGAGTGCAGGACAAGGTCAGGGTGGAGAGGGAGCTCAAGTGTCTTCAGGTAGGCTGTAGTAATACAAGTTGAACTAACAGCGTAGGTATGAATAAGAGATGTGAGACAGCATAAAAGTGTACTAAGAGGAATTCATTGAGCATCTTTAATACAATCCCACTCTTTCTCCCTTTAGATCCTTTCCCAGTGGGGTTGAGGGCTCCCAAGTGGCGCAGTGGTCTAAGGCACTGCATATCAGTGCAAGAGGTGTCACTACAGTCTCTGGTTCAAATCCAGATGGTATCACATCTGGCTGTGATTGGGAGTACTGTAGGGTGGTGTGCAATTGGCCAGGGTAGGTGGTTGTTGTTTATAAGAATGTGTTCTTCACTAACTTGCCTAGTTTAAAAAAAACATACAATATCTGCCCTCATACAGGACAAATGGGTTAGAGACTCCTTTCATTATCTGTGGCCCTGGACATCTGACCTCTATCAAATGAAGGCAGATTTAGATTTGGGGAGAAAGCATGACAGGCAGACAATTTGGGTTAACACCATATTCAGTAATTATATTTTAACACTACATGCAATTTTACATAACACCTCTTGTAATGACACCATCTGTAATCTGATATCTCATGCATAAGGCAATAGTCATTTTATTTCCGGTTATTTTAATTCAGGGTCACTAAGACACGTGACGCCCAACTTCCATCAACACGCCTCCAACGCCACTAGGGGTGATAAAGTCCTAGACCACAGCTATTCTACCCACAAGCAAGTATCCAAGGTCCTCCTTCGTCTCCCATTTGACCAATCAGATCATGACTGTGCTCCTGCTTCCTGTTTACAAGCAGAAACTCAAACAGGAGGTACCAGTGACTTGCTCCGTTGAGAAATGGTCATCAGAATTAGAGATGATGCTGCAGGACTGCTTTGCTAGCGCTGATTGGAATATGTTCCGAGACTCCGCCGATAACGTCGGCGAGCTAAATCAGTGATGTTGTCCCCACAGTGAGGGTTGAACTCAATGCATTTTACCAGATGAACTCAATGCATTTTATTCATGCTTCAACAATAACAACAACGTGCCGGGCATGAGGGCTCCCATTGACTCAGAGGACTGGGTGATCTCGCTCTCTGATGCCGACCTGAGTAAGGTCTTTAATCAGGTCAACAATCGCAATGCCAGACAGTATTCCAGGGCGTTCTCAGAGCATGCGCAGAACAGTTTGCATATTCACTGTCATTTTCTTATTTTTTTCTCCCCAATTTCGTGATATCCAATTGGTAGTCAAAGTTTTGTCCCATCGCTGCTATGCGTCCTCTGAAACACAAACCTGCCAAGCTGCACTGCTTCTTGACACACTGCCCACTTAACCCAGAAGCCAGCCGCACCAATGTGTCAGAGGATACAACGAACAGCTGGCGACTGAAGTCAGCGTGCATGCGCCTGGCCCGCCACAAGGAGTTGCTAGAGCGCGATGGGTCAAGGAGAATCCCTCCCCTAACCCGGACGACGCTGGGCCAATTGTGTGCCGCATCATGGGTCTACCGGTCGTGGCCAGCTGCAACACAGCCTGGGATCGAACCCAGGTCAGTAGTGACATCTTTAGCGCAGCGATGCAGTGCCACAGATCGCTGCGCCACTCGGGATGCCTAGTCACAATCATTTTCAATCTCTCCTTGTCCCAGTCTGTAATTCCCAAAGTCGACCACCATCATTCCTGTTCCCAAGAACTCTATGGCTTCATGTCACAATGACTACCACCCTATAGAACTCACTTCTGTAATAATGAAGTGCTTTGAGAGGCTGGTTATGGCACACATCAACTCCATTATCCCAGAAACCCTAGACCCACCCCAATTTGCATACCGCCCCAATAGATCCGTAGACGGCGCAATCTCAATTACACCCCCCTCTTCCCTCACCCCCCTAGATAAGAGGAAGACCTATGTGAGATTGCTGTTCATTGCCTACAGCTCAGCGTTCAACACCATAGTGCCCTCAAAGCTCATCACTAAGCTTAGGACCCTGGGACTGAACTCCTCCCTCTGCAACTGGATCCTGGACTTCCTGACTGGCCGCCCCCAGGTAGTGAGGGTAGGCAAAATCGCCTCCACCACACTGACTCTCAACACGGGGGCCCCACGCTGGTGTATGGTTAGTCCCCTCCTGTACTTCCTGTTCACCCATGACTGCATGGCAACGCAAGACTCCAACCAAATCAAGTTTGCTGACGACATGACGGTGGTAGGCCTGATCACCGGCGACGATGAGACAGCCTACAGAGAGGCTTAAATTGGTCCACACACGAGCACAGTCGTGAAGAAGGCTCAACAGTGCCTCTTCCCCCTCAAGAGGCTGAAAAGGTTTGGCATGGGCCCTCAGATCCTCAAAAGGTTCTACAGCTGCACCATTGAGAGAATCTTGACTGGCTGCATCAACGCTTGGTATGGCAACAGCACTGCCCTTGATCACATGGTGCTCAGTTCCCTGCCATCCAGAACCTCTATATCAGGCGGTGTGAAAGGAAGGCCCGGGCAATCTTTAGTCTGACACCAACAGGCTTCTAAACAGCTTCTATCCACAAGCCATAAGACTGCTAAATAGCTAACAAAATGGCTACACAGACTGAGTTGACCCTTGTATTTTAACCATGTGTTTGATGTGTTGGATACCATTCCATTGATTCTGTTCCTGCCATTACTATGAGCCCGTCCTCCCCAATCGAGGTGCCACTGGCTGCCTGTGATGCACACACATTTATACTGACTCTACACACACACACACATTTATACTGACTCTACACACACACACACACACACACACACACACACACACACACACACACACACACACACACACAACCACACACACGTACACACACTCACATACAATCATCATATTCACTGCTGCTACTCTGTTTATCAGATATCCTGATGCCTAGTCACCTTACAGTACCTCTATACATATCTACCTCTATCACTGCAGTATCCCTGCACATTGTTGATATGGTATTGGAACTGACTTACCCAGTATACTCTATGTACCTTTTTAACTTACTTTCTTGTGTTCTTATTTATTCTACCTTCTGTTATTTTTAGTATTACATTGATATTGATTACTCCATTGTTGGGTTTAAGAGCTTGCAAAAGAAAGGCATTTCACTGTACTTGTTGCACGTGATACTAAAACTTGAAGTAAGCAAGCTATACCAAAGGCTTCAAGAACTGCTGCGAACTTCACAAAACTCAATATCTTGTTTGAACTAGAAGTAATCAGATGATTATGATGATTTGTTTGCAACTCTTTTGGAAGCACGTACCACGGTTTTTTGTTCCATTTACCAAAACATCCATATGGTTTTTCATTGAGACTGGTACAAACAAACCAAAGCTCAGTAGAAAACCTGCTGTAATGCTCTTGTCGAACATTACCATTGTACTTTATGTTCAATAGGGATTTCATAGCTTGGTGATTTATCTCTCTGTTGGTTTCCAGAGCTTCACAGAAAGTAAAGGTGTTATGAAATCAAATCTTGTAAGCTAGAAAGGTTAGTCTTTGGTATGAAATGAAGCGTATGAGACGATGATAGGGCAAAACCTTTGATCATAATCTGAGTGCATTTTCACAAATTGGATTATGCAGATGTGTGTCTTTTGCCATTTAATCAGGGCACAAAAATATGAAGATAGTAAACCATGTAGCTTACATGCAAATGCAAATCTTGAACATCCTGGCCTTTATCATAAAGGGCACTTCCTGCCACAGGAAGTCTTGCTTACGGAGCAACAGAAAAATCCACTATTCCTCTCAAGGCTCCTCCCAAAGAAAGACTTACATATGATTATCTCTGAACATTTGACACTATGGACCTTTCTCCCCAACGAAATAAATACAAAACTGAATGGTGAATTGTTTACTAGGAAAGGGATTTACCTGTTAAAACCCCAACATTCTGTCCTATAGCCAAAAACACACAGACACTTTACACACAACACACGCAGAGAGAGAGAGAGAACTCGCAGTCACACATCAGCTAAAGCTGCTATAAGCTGCGATGCCATTTTAACCAATGGAGAAGAGTGGATGAGGCCCTTCAGATGAGAGAGATAATAATTAGTACATTTACATTTGGACAAGGCAGGCTTTCAAATGAGGGTGCACACACACACACACACACACACACACACACACACACACACACACACACACACACACACACACGGGGGGCTAATTAGGGGACTGCCCTCTGGTTACCAGGGCGATTATCATCCTGTGTCCCTGCTCACTGAGCGAGCGACGGGGGACAGAGAGGGGCATCTGAATCCACCCCCTAGCATTCACATCCCTCTCCCCCCAGCTGACTGCCACATCTGGACAATGACAGTGCCCCCAGCAGACATCAGGAATTTGATCTAAATTCAGATTTACTTTCTACAGCATCCAAATGATTAAAACTAATCTATGGGCCTAAAACTTCAACTACTAAGGGGCCGTCAACACCAAGGCTGACAACTATAAAGATAACGATAACAAAAATAAATATTGTTCTAATTCAAGTAAACATTAAATCCTTGTTAAGTTAGTTTTATATTGGATATTCAGTTTTGATATTGGCTACATACGGTTTTCTATAGCTATTGAACCAAGCACGCCATGTCTATGAAAATTGTATATTCTGAATCAGGGAAGCATGTAAGACAATCCATATTCATTTTCATTAATATTTTGATGTGTTATCTTTGAATTAGATTAAATTGCTTCCCAACCTTATGACATAGAGGTTTAAAACCTACAGTATTCTGATCACCGACATCTCATCTCAATTTTTGGAGCAAGTAAGACAAAATGTTATTCCCATCATGCAATAGGTATTGAAAAGTACTGATCAGCACTGATCAACAACTGCTCAAAACGAATGCTCTCAAATGAGCCCAGTGACTGGCGGCAAAAGAGGCCAATAGCAGGCTTACTCACACTGACGCGCTTTTGAAACGTTTGACAAATCCTGCATATTACCAGCATTTGTATTATGACTAGCATGTAAACAATCTTGTGCTGCTATCATGGCAATGGCCTCGATGTCTATGTCAGAACGCTGGGAAGCTATTGAATTGAATTGGATAATAGAAAATTGAAATATAAATGGGAAAAAAAATTAATATTCAAATTGGCTAAACTAATTGACAGAGATTAGTTTTATCTTTTAATTGCACTTAACAAAAATATAACCACAACAATTTCAAAGATTTTACATAGAAGGAAATCAGGGGTGTGGATCAGTATCTGTTGTGTCCACCATTTTCCTCATGCAGCGCGACAAATCTCCTTCGTATAGAGTAGATCAGGCTGTTGATTGTTGCCTGTGGAATGTTGTCCCACTCCTCTTCAATGGCTGTGCAAAGTTTCTGGATATTGGCAGGAAGTGGAACACGCTGTCATACACTTCAATTGGTCCGGACAATTGACCTTATTTTTGCGCCCAAAAAACGTAATACTTCCAGATCAACTGTAACATCAATACCAATGTAAAGCACAATTTCTCCCCTTTCCAGCAAAATCAATGACGAGACCTTCATGATGCCCACCTCTGCATAATTCAAGAAGGCAATGAGCTCCGTCGGGTCTTTTTAAAAATGGCGGGTGGGGAGCGAAGGCTACAAAGTGATCGTGAAAGGGGGAAATATGTTGTGTGAGGAAACAGGTTTTTTCACCCGATTTGTCCAACTAATCAACTTTAAAATGTAAATAAAACATAAAGAGTTTATGTCTCATCACATACCTGTTTGACGGTTTGTGTCGAATTTGAAGAGGGGTTTAGGGCTGCGCTAACGTTAGCCTCACAAGTGAACTGCAGCTGTTCCGGCTTTTGAGTGTCATGATGGCTCGCAGTAATGACGCGCAAAAAAATGCAATTGGCACCCTAGTCATGAAATATTAATTTAATATTAACAATAATTATATTAATTTAGACAAAAATCATGATAATGAAGTTTTCTTACAAGTGTGTATGGTTAAGCAAGATTTTAATCTGCGAGAGAAGGGCTACCCCTGGTGGAAAGAGGCTATACGGGCCAAAATTAGTTGCAAATGCGCACTGTACGTTACGTAGTGACACGTCACGATGTAACATACAGCGTCAGAGGGGTCAGTTTTTTAATCTTTTCTCCAATACTGTTAGTCCATTACCATGTCAATCAACGCTGAATCGAAACGTAATTCACACCCCAGATTTTGATGCCAACACAGTCACTACAGTCCCATTCGTTTTCATTGCAGCCTCATTTGAATGTCGCGGTTACGCACATTTGTACGGAATGTGGTGAGTTTACATTAGCTAATTATGCTGACAGATTTGTTTTGGCCTGCAGCAGCTAATGTTATGTAGGAATGTTAGCTGTGAAGAAGTTTTGCTACCTAGCTAGCAATCTGGCTTTGTTAGCGCCACCTTAAATAGCTAGGCTGAAGTTGACATAGTCATGTTTGCTGAAAGAGAAATGTCACTCTGTATTTTGTGTGTGTGTGTGTGTGTGTGTGTGTGTGTGTGTGTGTGTGTAGATTAGATAGTTTGACATATTATGTGTGTGTTTGTGTGTGTGTGTGTGTGTGTGTGTGTGTGTGTGTAGATTAGATAGTTTGACATATTATGTGTGTGTTTGTGTGCATGTGTAACACATTTACAACCAACTGATATATTTGGGTTATGTAGATGTTTGTTTTTTCAAGATGACATCATTATTCCTGAAAACGTTTTTCACCATGGAGACTGTGCAGGAGTCAGAAGACGTACATGTAAACACATGTTATTTCTAAGCTATTTTTCATTTCAAGCCACAATAATCATTCCTGAAGTCATTTTGGATATAAAATTGAGAATATAGTGATAATTGAAGAATATACTGTAACTATAGCTTAATAGCTTTAGTACAACTGCCTTCATATTCTTTCTACCAACAGGAACGAATGGTAGGTACTGTTTGCCAAACTGACCCTCGGGTCCCGGTGTCCTTGTGCTGCGGTGGATAATGAAGGAGCTGATCC
This sequence comes from Salmo salar, assembly GCF_965601325.2. Lineage (NCBI taxonomy): Eukaryota > Metazoa > Chordata > Actinopteri > Salmoniformes > Salmonidae > Salmo > Salmo salar. The sequence continues at coordinate 29,511,027 of NC_138305.1, forward strand.
ATGTGTGCCATGAGCCAGGATGTGGAGCAGGTGTCATCAGTTCATCTCAAAACAGAAGTGATTTTTTTTCTCCATCAAATCAAATCAAAGCCCTTAACCAACAATGCAGTTTTATGAAAATACCTAAAAAAAAGTGAGAGATAAGAATAACAAATAATTAAAGAGCAGCAGTAAATAACAATTGTGGGGCTGAATACAGGGGGTACCGGTACAGAGTCAATGTGCGGGTGCACCGGATAGTCGAGGTAATTGAGGTAATATGTACATGCATGTAGGTAGAGTTATTAAAGTGACTATGCATAGATAATAACAGAGAGTAGCAGCAGCGTAGAAGTCTGTGTGTGGGGGGGGGGGGGGGGGGGGGGATAGAAATAGTCTGGGTAGCCATTTGATTAGCTGTTCAGGAGTCTTATGGCTTGGGGGTAGAAGCTGTTTAGAAGCCTTCACCATGGAAACAGTGTGTTGTGAGCCAATGGGGGAAGTGGGAGTCCCAGACCAGAGTGGGAAAGTTGTTCGCAGGGAATATTTTGGTGCCATCAGCAGTTTTCCTTATTGGCTGCTCCCACGCCACATTTGTGGAAACTTGTCACCTCCTCAGCCTGGTGTCCATGTCGTGGTGACAGTTCACCAACATACAGCACCTCTACTTTGTGCCAGAGGTTAACCACATGTGGACCCTGCAGACAGAGGCTATTCTGGCTTCAATTGGTGACAGTCCACTGATTGTATCCGGAGACGCATGCTGTGATGCGCAAGGCCACTGTGCCTCCTTTGGCTCTTACACCATCCTGGACTGCTTCTCACCTGATCCTCGCCCAGGAGACAGTGCATGGGACCGATGTGAAGAACAGCTACTGGTTGGAGACGGAGGGTTTAGAGAGATGCCTGCAACATATTGAGGTAAGCTATAAGCATTTTGTAATTTTTTTTAAAATTAATATCGTTATGCAATGTGTAGGCCTACATTAGGTACATTTAGTAACAATGCTTTTCATTATCATCCTAACAGGCCCATGGATGCGTAGTCAAAACTCTGGCCACCAACAGGCATCCAAGTGTGAGAGTGTTCTTGAGGGACTCCTATCCTCATATCTGGCAGGAGTATGACCTGTGGCACAATGCCAAAGGTGTGAGGAAACAGCTGTTGGCCATCGCGAAGCCAGAGGTACTGTCAAATATTTTATTGTAAGCTCAGAACCCCTTAACTTGTCACAATATACTGTAGGAATTCATTTGGTTCTATTTGTTTTTTACAAATGAATTTTCAGACAGAGGCAATAATTCAAGTCAATGACTCAGGTGTCTCATTTGTTCCTGGTCTGTCTCAGGTACTGCCATGGGTGAGGGCAATCACACACCACTTGGGATACTGTGCCACCACTGCTGGTGGAAGAGTCCAGCTTGCGAAGGAAAAAGGGATCACTGCAGTTCACCACATCACAAATGAGCACCCGCAACAGACCTCTCCCCCTACCCACCTGAAGAGGAAGAAACACGACCCTGGCTGAACACAGCATCAACAGCTTTTGAGAAAGTGAGAAACATCATCTCCAACTTGAGATTGCTAAAGGATCTCTGTAAATACACTACATGTCCAAAGTATGTGGACACCTGCTTGTCAAACATCTCATTCCAAAGTCATGGGCATTAATATAGAGTTGGTCCCCCTTTTGCTGCTATAACAGCCTCCACTCTTCTGGGAAGGCTTTCCATTAGATGTTGGAACATTGCTGCGGGGACTTGCTTCCATTCAGCCACAAGAACATTAGTGAGGTCGGGCAATGATGTTGGGCGATTAGGTCTGGCTCGCAGTCGGTGTTCCATTTCATACCAAAGGTGTTCAATGGGGTTGAGGTCAGGGCTCTGTACAGGCCAGTCAAGTTCTTACACACCAATCTCGGCAAACTATTTCTGTATTGACCTCACTTTGTGCACGGGGACATTGTCATGCTGAATCAGGAAAGGGCCTTCCCAAAACTGCTGCCACAAAGTTGGAAGCACAGAATCATCTAGAATGTCATTGTATGCTGTAGCGATTAAGATTTCCCTTCACTGGAATGAACCATGAAAAACAACCCCAGACCATTATACCTCCTCCAACAAACTTTACAGTTGACACTACGCATTCGGGCAGGTAGCATTCTCCTGGCATCAGCTAAACCCAGATTCATCAGATGGTGAAGCGTGATTCATCATTCCAAAGAACGTGTTTCCAATGCTCCAGAGTCCAATGGCGTTGAGCTTTACACCACTCAGCATTATGCATGGTGATCTTAGGCTGGTGTGCCATTTAAACCCATTTCATGAAGCTCCCGACAAACAGTTCTTGTGCTGACGTTGCTTCCAGAGGCAGTTTGGAACTCGGTAGTGAGTGTTGCAACTGAGGACAGATGATTTTTATGCGCTTCAGCACCTGGTGGTCCCGTTCTTTGAGCTTGTGTGGCCGACCACTTCATGGCTGAGCCATTGTTGCTCCTAGAAGTTTCCACTTCACAATAACAACACCTACAGTTGACCGGGGCAGCTCTAGCAGGGCAGAAATTTGACAAACCTATGACGGTGCCACATTGAAAGTCACTGAGCTGTTCAGTAAGACCATTCTACTGCCAATGTTTGTCTATGGAGATTGCATGGCTGTGTGCTCAATTTTATACACCTGTCAGCAACGGGTGTGGCTGAAATAGCTAAAGCGGTGTCCACATACTTTTGTATATTTTTATTTCACCTTTATTTAACTAGGCAAGTCAGTTAATAACAAATTCTTATTTACAATGCCAGCCTAGGAACAGTGGGTTAACTGCCTTGTTCAGGGGCAGAACGACAGATTTGTACCTTGTCATAGTAGACTATTTATTAATCTCTAGTTATATTTAATATATATTTTCATTCATAGGTGAACACGAGTGTTCATGCCCTGTACACTAAATAAGTGCCCAAGAGGAACAAGTTCGACCAGCAAGGGGATGGTTGTAAGACTCCAAGGGGCTGCCTTGGACCACAATCATTCGGGGAAAAGACATCAGGCTACAACAAAGGAGGGAGTGCTCAGATTCAAACAAGAATTCTCCAAGGCTGCAAAGGCATTCGCGGTGAAATCCATCAAGGAGGAAAAGACGTGAGCTGTTTTTGTCACAACGTCCACAGAAGGTGGCGCCTCTCCTCGGTCGGGCGGTGCTCGGCGTTCGTCGTCGCCGGCCTACTAGCTGCCACCGATCTGTGTTTCAGTGTCTGTTAGTTATGTCTGTTTTTTGATTGCACCTGTTTCGTGTTTGTCATTAGTGGAGGGGGTATTTGGTCTGTCTGTGTTTAGTTAGGATTCGTGCGGGATTGTTCTTTGTTACGTGTGGTGTTATATTGTTTGGGACTTATTGTATAGGCAGTAGGGTTGCCGGGCTGCGCCCCGTCTGCCCTTTTGAGCGGAACTTCTTTTAGTCTTTTTGACTGTTGTGCTCCCAGCCGTATATGGATTTTGCCTTTGGATTTATTAAATCAAGTTTGTTCCAACGGACCTCAGTCTCCTGCGCTTGACTCACCCTAAAAACAGTTCTACCCGCTCGTGACAGTTTTCAAATACCCATACTAACATACTGTATACCACATACTTAATGAGTTATATACTACATTTAATTAACTGTGGCAAAGAAGGGGGTCAAGTGATAAATGGCAGATATGTGAGGGCAGAACTAATAAACGGGCTCTGCCCGATCACTAAAATGGCCACCCCGATCAGAACTACAGATCACAAAATGGCCGACTGCCAAAACTACAATTCCCAGAAGCAAGGGGAACCCTCAGAAGGTGGAGCCGACCCACAGATAAAAGGTCAAGAAAAACCTGGAAGAGAGAGAGAGGGCAGGAAGGATCTATGAACCATAGAGAAAGAGACAATCTACATTGGCTGGATTTACCGTGTACGAGCTGGACTGTTTTGGACTTACCTGTTGGCGTTTAGACCTGGACCTACCGAGAACCAGATTTGTGTACCGAACCCTGCTATCCTTGACCTTACCTGCGGCCTGGGTGGACCAGGACATCGAAACAAACACACAGGTACTGTCATGTTCAAAAGAACTTTCATTCTGGGCTGACTTTGGTGACAGTTTCCCACTTAATTTGTGACAAACGCTCCTAACTTTGAAGAGGTTTGCCACATAACCTTTATTTAACTAGGCAAAATGTAACTACATACTATAAACATTTCCTTTATTTTAGTATACTATAAATGAACGATATAATTTCAGTTGAGCATACTAGCGCTTTGCCTGTCCACCGGAAGTTGATGCTGTTGCTATGCAACCTCTTGCTAGCTTGTTAGCATAACAAATGACTAGCTAGACATTTAACAATTTTGAGCGTGTAAATACAATCTGGAGTTGTTTCATGATTAACCACTCATGGTGTGATTGTGATAATGTACAGAAACTCACCCAACCGAGAATACCGCACTATCAAACACAGACAGTATTACCTCCCAAGAAAATGTTATTCTTGTCACACCAGCCTTCGCTTTAGCTCCACCTCCTGTCCAGCTCAGGCGTTCGGCATCGCCGTCCTTCTAGCTGCTGCCGAACCTACTGCTGGCAAAAGCCCTTCACTCTTCACTACACACACCTGGTTCCAATCCCCACTCTATCGCTGTATATATACTCCCTCTGCCATTTGTCTTTATCGGTCATTGCAAATGTTACTTGTTTTCCTGAGGAATTTCTCCTACTATTTCCTGAGTACTTTATATTTTGCACTTTGGGTTCGCCCTGGGCCTTTTTGTTTATGAAGATATATTTTGAGCGAAACAGCATTTGGGTTTTGTCCCGCTTTGATCAATGGTGCTTTAATAAACTCAGTAGTTGTAAACCTGCGACTGCCTCCTCCTCTCCAAACCAGTGACACTTCGGTTATAGTCACGGCCATGTATATTCCCCCTCAAGCCGATACCAAGGCAGCCCTCACGGAACTACACTGGACTTTATGCAAATTGGAAACCACATACCCTGAGGCTGCATTTATTGTAGCCGGGGATTTTAACAAAACAAATTTGAGGAAAACCCTACCGAAGTTCTACCTACACATTGACTGTAGTACTTGCGCAAGGGAAAACACTCGACCACTGCTATTCTCTCTTCCGGGATGCCTATAAGGCCCTACCCCGCCCTCCCTTTGGCAAATCAGATCACGACTCTATTTTGCTCCTTCCTTCCTATAGACAGAAACTCAAACAGGAAGTACCCGTGCTAAGGTCTTTTCAACGCTGGTCTGACCAATCGGAATCCATGCTTCCAGATCGTTTTGATCACGTGGACTGGGATATGTTCCGGGTAACCTAAGATAATAACATTAATGTATACACAGACACGGTGAATGAGTTCATCAGGAAGTGTATAGAGGATGTTTTTCCCAGTGTTTTTCCCATATGTTCCGGGTAACCTAAAAAACCTTAAAACCTACCCAAACCAAAAACTGTGGATTGATGGCAGCATTCGCGTTAAACTGAAAGTTTGAACCACCGCATTTAACCACGGCAAGGTGACTGGGAATATGCCTTCCCTCTGTAAGGCAATCAAACAGGCAAAACGTCAGTACAGAGACAAAGTGAAGTCGCAATTCAACTGCTCAGATATGAGACATATGTGGCAGGGTCTACAGACAATCACATGTTACAAAGGGAAAACCAGCCACGTCGCAGACAACGACATCTTGCTCCCAGACAAGCTAAACACCTTCTTCGCCCACTTTGAGGAAAACAAAATGCCATCGACGCGACCCGCTCCCGAGGACTGTGGTCTCTCGTTCTTTGTGGCCGACGTAAGATATTTAAGCGTGTTAACCTTCACAAGGCTGCTGGCCCAGCCGTCATCCCTAGCCGCGACCTCGACCTATCGCAGTCTGCTGTCCGCACTTGCTTCAAGATATTCACCATTGTTCCTGTACCCATGAAGGAAAGGCAACTGAACTAAATGACTATCGCCCCGTAGCACTCACTTCAGTCATCATGAAGTGCTTTGAGAGGCTAGTTATTAAGGACCATTTCACTTCTACCTTACCTGACACCCTAGACCCACTTCAATTTGCTTACCGCTCCAATAGCTCCATAGACGACGCAATCGACATTGCACTGCACACTGCTCTATCCCACTTGGACAAGAGGAATACCTACTGTATGTAAGAATGCTGTTCATTGACTACAGCTCAGCCTTCAACACCATAGTACCCTCCAAGCTCATCATCAATCAACCATAGTAGGCCTGATTACCAACAATGACGAGACAGTCTACAGGGAGGAAGTGAAGGCCCTCTCCCTCAATGTCAACAAAACGAAGGAGCTGATCGTGGATTTCAGGAAAAAGCAGATGGAGCACGTCCCTATCCACATTGACGGGATGGCAGTGGAGAAGGTGGAAAGGTTCAAGTTCCTCGGCATACACATCACTGACGATATGAAATGGTCCACCCATACAGACAGTGTGGAGCTTCTATCTGAAGGCCATCAGACTGTTAAATGGCCATTACTAGCTGGCTACCACCCGGTTACTCAACCCCGTACCTTTGAGGCTGCTGCCCTATAATGGAACACTAGTCACTTTTAATAATGTTTACATACTGCTTCACTCATTTCATATGTATATACTGTATTCTATTCTACTGTATTTTAGTCAATGCCACTCCGACATTGCTCGTCCTATAATTTATATATTAATTCCGTTATTTTACTTTTAGATTTGTGTGTATTGTTGTGAATTGTTTATTACTGCACTGTTGGAGCTAGGAACACAAGCATTTCGCTACACCTGCAATAACATCTGCTAAATATGTGTATGTGACCAATAAAATATGATTTGATTTGATCCGAGCATTCAATGGCAGTCAAGCACCCAAGCTAACTGGCTAAAGTTGACTAGTTACTTCCAGACACAAATGACAGAACACCCCACTCTGACCATTTTATTCACCCAAGCAGAGCTGGTTAGGCTGTTTTCATGTTATCCAGAGAATTGGAGACTGTAATTGTGCTGCTGGCAACAATTTAATTACGCACTTTTTTGTCCGAGCTTTGGCACACAGATGAGAGTGCTCTGAAATGGGAGTAGGTAGCCAGAATTAACAATTTCCATTTAAATGCACAATGACTATACCACTTAGCTAAGAATGATGTGAATAATCAAGTCAATGTGACGGTCGTCATAATGAGTAGACCAAGGTGCAGCGTGGAAAGTGCTCATGATAAATTTATTTTAACTCAGAACACTCAAACAAAATAACAAACCAAGGAAACACAAACGTCACGTTCTGCAGGCTTACTGAGCTGTACAAAAACAAGATTCCACACAGAAGGAGGGAAAAAGGGCTGCCTAAGTATGATTCCCAATCAGAGACAATGATAGACAGCTGCCTCTGATTAGAAAACCGTATTCTGCCAATCAAAGGAAAAAACACAACATAGAAATATAACCCATAGAATGCCCACCCCATGTCACACCCTGACCTAACCAAACAGAGAAAAACGGCTCTCTCAGGTCAGGGCGTGACAGTCAATAAACGTTGGGTAGTTAGTCAGGTAGCAGATAGGCAGTATACTGCCTGGCAAGTTCAATGTATTAGTAGCCAATTAACGTTAGGTAACTAGCTAATATACCAGTACATACTGCTGTAATGCTATGCGGTTCGTGAGGATAGTGTAGCTAACAAATTGTCAGCCAACATAACGTGTAACGTAACTGATTTGAAAAGTAAATACTTTATTACATTGCTCAACATTTTCTTAACATTATTCATAATATGTTAAGCAATGAATTTGTATCCGCTCTCGTCGGACTTCGGCTGCATATTTTCCGCCATTTTCTTCAATACTGAAAACGGGGTGAAGCCATGGCCATTTTCTGTAGATTTATGGGCCCTAAAAGCACGGAAATAGTGTCCACTGCTTGTATACTTCGTATTTTGGCGAATTTTGTATGACATCTGGGAACTTTTGGCATACTAACTATATCCATACTATGACCAATAAGCATACTATATACTCAATTCATGTCACAAATAGTACGGTTAGTATGAATATTTGAACACAGCTGTGGTGTTTCTGATCTGAGCTCCTACATGGCAGCCTTGACCACTTTGCCAATCAATGGTAAGTGTTATTTAAAAAATATATAGATATTTCACCTTTATTTAACCAGGTAGGCCAGTTGAGAACAAGTTCTTATTTACAACTGCGACCTGGCCAAGACTAAGCAAAGCAGTGTGACAAAAACAACAGATATAGACACAGATAGTTGACAATATGGCGTGAAGATAAGTGTATGCTTGTCTGCTTCCAAATAAATGTGTTATGCATCTTAATGACCCACAAACATAAAAAGTGGAAGTGTTAAACGTTGCTCTCATGCTGGAAAAGGTTAGAGACTGGTCTGTGATCTCCAACTAGCTGCTTGGTGTAGTTACCATTGCTTTCCAATAGATGGCAGCCTTAGCTAGATGAAGACACTACTCTAGAAACAGGGCCAGGGGGTGGATGCATGTTCAAAGCAGTTTTATCTTCCAAGCTAGTTTCTCTGGCTACACTTGAACCTGTTGTTATAGTGGACTAAGTGAATTTATACTATTTTTAGAAACCTTGTCTTAGAATTATAAGATACAAAATGTATGCGAATGTGATTCATCATTTTAGTTGGACAGATTGAGTAGTTTGTTTTCGTAAGGCATTATTACATCAGGAGCTAACATTAGTTTTAGGTAGTAGTCTTGCATAACATTTGTTTTAGGTTGTTGTCTTGCATACCATTTGTTTTAGGTAGTTTGCATGTTCAACTAGCTGGTCTAGCTAGATTACGATTCACATATAGCTAAGTTATAATTATAAAGTTTGCTTTATGTAATTATTTTGTGTGTCGTCTGTATCGCCATTAGCCTGGCTGGCAGTGTATTGGTGATGAGTGACTACTATAGCTAGGAGGGCATAGTTGAGCTGAGGTGATTCTCGTCTGTAGTTTGAGATGAGGAAAGAGCTTCCTGTTTACATAGCTGAGGTGATTCTCATCTGTAGTTGGAGAGGAGGAAAGAGCTTCCTGTTTACATAGCTGAGATGATTCTCGTCTGTAGTTGGAGAGGAGGAAAGAGCTTCCTGTTTACATAGCTGAGGTGATTCTCATCTGTAGTTGGAGAGGAGGAAAGAGCTTCCTGTTTACATAGCTGAGATGATTCTCGTCTGTAGTTGGAGAGGAGGAAAGAGCTTCCTGTTTACATAGCTGAGATGATTCTCGTTTGTAGTTGGAGATGAGGAAAGAGCTTCCTGTTTACATAGCTGAGGTGACTCTCGTCTACAGACTCCCGTCCTCTCACTTCAAAAAGATGACCTGACAGACAGAAGTGATGACAACAAGTGCAGACTCTAACTTGACCGTGTATTTCAAATGTAAGTAACTATGTTTTTACATGTGCTTAACAAATAGCTAACCAAGTTTTATTGCTAGCTAACACATTCAAATTAACGATCTGAGGAAATTGTTTCTGACATGTGATCAATGACTCAGTCAATTCCAAATATACAATACTGTTAAATGGTGTTAATATTGATGATGTATTATAACACTAATAAGTGGCTCTTGTGTATCATGTGCTTTATCTGTTTCAGAGTTTTTGAGCAAATTCCACCTGGGAAGGAAGCTGACTGCTGCCCTGGCAAAGGAAACAATAGGAAAACTTAAAGAAAAAGTACAAGATATGGATTTAGCTATTGCTTATATGATGCCTGAGCTCTACATACTACATGTTCAAAGGATATGAAATTGCATGAAATATGGACAGGGATAAAAGTGTAGTGTATCTTAACACTACTGGTATGTGTTTTTAGACATTGAAAATCCCACCGACTGGGACAGGGACTTCTAAGGGGGAGCTTTATACATAGATGGATGAGATGATTGGGAGAGGCCCTCTATTGCACCTCCCGTTCTGGTCGCTTCATCCATTAATTCAGAGGTGGTGTGGTGGTCTCCCCCTGGGCTCAGGAGGCTAGGGAGAAAGTTAGCCCTGTGCCAAAGAAGAGGAACAATGACCTTCTGCATTTCCTCAGAGAGACAGGAGAGGAGGGACAATGAGGCTCAGGAGAAAGAGGAGAAGAGGGAGGGAGAGGCTGCCAAGAGAGAGGAAAAGTTCCTCTCTCTTTTTGAGAAATGTATAGATAAGGTGTGAGAGTTTTGAGAGAGATGTGAGTTGTTAAATTTTAAAGTTAAAATTGTTCAATTGTAATTAGGCAAGTGTTAACATGATCCACGGTTCCCTGTGTCTTTCTATACAGTTAGATTTACATTTACATTTACGTCATTTAGCAGACGCTCTTAACCAGAGCGACTTACAAATTGGTGCATTCACCTTATGATATCCAGTGGAACAACCACTTTACAATAGTACATCTATATTTATTTATTTATTTATTTTTATATTTTTTGATATTGGTGGCTCCCAGCTGGGCTGTAAGTCTGGCCCTGAGGGGATTTCCACAGCTTTCAAATCCAGAGTAGTGCTCTGTGGATCATATGTCACCTGATGCCTAGTCACCTTATCTTGGGATCCTCTTATTCCTGCTGATTCACCTCAATGAGGTCCCTTTCCCCCTGCGGTTAGAGCGTTGGGCTAGAAACTGAAAGGTTGCAAGTTCGAGTCCCTGAGCTGACAAGGTACAAGTCTGTTGTTCTGCCCCTGAACAAGGCAGTTAACCCACTGTTCCTAGGCTGTCATTGAAAATAAGAATTTGTTCTTAACTGACTTGCCTACTTAAATAAAGGTAAAATAAAATAGCTCCTGCAATGCCAGGGTTGTGGGTTTGATTATTACAGGGGCCAGTACAAAAATGTATGCACTCATGACTGTTAGTTGCTCTGGATATGAGCGTCTCCTAAATTACTCAAATGTAAAATCACTACATAATCAGTGGGCCTCTTTAATGTGCTCCCAGCTGACCCTCTCTTGTGTGTGGTAATGAATCTCAATTGTAATTTCCTTGATATCTCCCCTCCTTATCTCCTTCTCAAAGCACATTGGAGCAGAATATCTGAGGTTCCTCCAATGTGTTTTGAGAAGGAGGAGAGGAAGCGAGTAATCAAGGAAATACGATTGAGATACAGCTGTTGTTCCCTCTGTTCTTACTCTTTCATTACAGGTGACGGGCTGCACTTGTCTGTGTGAAGATTGTGGGGTGCTGTTTTTTGAGCGCAAGAACTAGAATAAATTAAGCTGACACATTCCATAATTCTACATGAGACACTCATCTGTTCTTCATGATGCAGCATTGTGCCCACACTAAACACAACTCAGGGCTCTTTCTCAACCTTTTTATCCCCTGTTTCTTCACGGTCCTTCTCATCCAATAGGTTTAAGAAAGGGGTGAGGAGAGAGGATGTTAGGAATCAAGGAAATTCAATTGATGTTTGTGATTGTCCCAGAATGTATCAGAGAAGATCCAAGGTCCCTCCCCTCTGTCTCCTGGTTTAAAGAAGAATCAGAGTGTAAGGACCTCGGGCCACCTGTACAATCATGTATACTGGAAACAAATGAAAGACATTTGAGAAAGTTTAGGACACAAGTTGTATTGTGTAGAACATATATGAACATCTCTGCATATGTTCAGCCCTATTGATGATAATAAAAATGGTATACACCACCTGTTATACACCACCACCAGGCCTGCTGGCTAGTCCACCACCACTCAGGCCGGTCGGCTAGTCCACCACCACTCAGGCCGGTCAGCTAGTCCACCACCACTCAGGCTGGTCAGCTAGTCCACCACCACCCAGGCCGGTCGGCTAGTCCACCACCACCAGGCCGGTCGGCTAGTCCACCACCACCCAGGCCGGTCGGCTAGTCCACCACCACCCAGGCCGGTCGGCTAGTCCACCACCACCCAGGCCGGTCGGCTAGTCCACCACCACCCAGGCCGGTCGGCTAGTCCACCACCACCCAGGCCGGTCGGCTAGTCCACCACCACCCAGGCCGGTCGGCTAGTCCACCACCACCCAGGCCGGTCGGCTAGTCCACCACCACCCAGGCCGGTCGGCTAGTCCACCACCACCCAGGCCGGTCGGCTAGTCCACCACCACACAGGCCGGTCGGCTAGTCCACCACCACACAGGCCGGTCAGCTTACAGCTTAAATACACATCCATATATAGCTCTTCATTTTGTGGTTAAAGCACAATTTGGGTTTAGCGGATGCCAGGAGGAAAACTACCTGCCCCAATGCATAGTGCCAACTGTAAAGTTTGGTTGAGTAGGAATAATGGTCTGGGGCTGTTTTTCATGGTTCGAGCAAGGCCCCTTAGTTCCAGTGAAGGGAAATCTTAATGCTACAGCGTACACTGACATTCTAGATTATTCTGTTTTTCCAACATTGTGGCAACAGTTTGGGGAAGGCACTTTCCTGTTTCAGCATGACAATGATCCATGCACAAAGCAAGGTCCATACAGAAATGGTTTTCGAGATCATTGTGGAAGAACTTGACTGGACTGTACAGAGCCCTGACCTCAACTCCATCGAGCCAGACATAATCGTCCAACATCAGTGCCGACCTCACTAATGCACTTGTGGCTGAATGGAAGCAAGTCCCTGCAGCAATGTTCCAACATCTACTGGAAAGCCTTCCCAGAAGAGGGGAGGATGTTATAGCAGCATAGGGGGGACCAACTCCATATTAATGCATTACATTAAGTAGCCAATTTTGGAATGAGATGTTTGACTAGCAGGTGTCCACATATTTTTGGTCACGTAGTGTATATAGGAAGGAACTACCGAATGTAATTTTTGGTGAGTTTGGACATTTACAAGCAAATGTGAATGAGAGACATGCAAATGAACAAAGTTTTGACTCATTCTTTGTCTGAAGGAAGAACAGTACTGGCTCTGAAGCAGTGTCTGTGTGGAGTCTGGAGTCGCTAGGCTATAGAGCCTGCCTGCTCTGCTCGGAGAAGAGAACCGAGAGGAAAATCAAGACAGCCAGATGTACAAATAACTCATCCAAAGGGTTTTGACTTCTCAAATATGGCAGAAAGTTTACACAATATGATCCCCCATCACCTTATTAATTCAGCCACTTACTTAGATAGCAAGTTAAACTTAGGGGTCATGTTAAAGAATTATGTTTTTCATGCAGGACAAAAATGTGATGATAACGATGATAAACATTAGAAATATGAAGTCCTGTCACGCCCTGACCTGAGACGTTTTATTTCTCTATTTTGTTAGGTCAGGGTGTGGGGTGGGCATTCTATGTGTTGTATTTCTTTGTTTTGGCTGAGTATGGTTTCCAATCAGAGGCAGCTGTCTATCGTTGTCTCTGATTGGGAATCATACTTAGGCAGCCCTTTTGCCCTCCTTCAGTGTGGGATCTTGTTTTTGTACAGCTCAGTATAGCCTGCAGAACGTGACGTTCGTTTTCCACTGTTTGTTATTTTGATTTAGTGTTCTGAGTTATAATAAATACTGAACATGAGCACTTACCACGCTGCACCTTGGTCCCCTTCATCTTACGAAAACCGTCACAGAAGATCCCACCACAAAAAGACCAAGCAGTGTGGTTCGGAGCAATGGTCCTGGGAAGACATCCTGGACAGAAAGGGGTCCTGGACGTGGGAGGAGATCCTGGTTGGATGGCATCGCCTCCCATGGGAACAGGTGGAGGCAGCGAGAGCAGAGCGGCGATGAGACGAGGAACTAGCATGGCAACGATGGAAGCACGAGAGGCAGCCCCCACATTTTTTTTGGGGGGGGGGGGGCACACGGGGAGATTGGCAGAGTCAGGGTGGAGACCTGAGCCAACTCCCCGTGCTTACCATGGGGAACGAGTGACTGAGCAAGCACCGTGTTATGCGGTGATGCGCACGGTGTCGCCAGTGCGCATTCACAGCCCGGTGCGCTCTGTGTCAGCGCCCCGCATATGCAGGGATAGAGTTAGCATTTAGCCAGGAAGGGTGGTGCCAGCTCAGCGCTCCTGGTCTCTAATTCGCCTCCTCGGTCCAGGATATCCTGCGCCGGCTCCGTGCACTGTGTCGCCAGTGCGCATTCACAGCCCAGTGCGTCCTGTGCCAGTCCCCCGCATCTGCTGGGCGAAAGTAAGCATCCAGCCAGGACGGGTTGTGCCAGCTCTACGCTCGAGACCTCCAGTGCGCCTCCACGGCCCAGTATATCCTGTGCCTGCTCCACGCACCTGGCCTCCAGTGAGTCTCTCCAGTCTGGTAAGGCCTGTGCCTGCTCCTCGCACTTGCCCTGAGGTGCGTGTCACCAGTCTGGTGCCACCTGTGCCAGCCCCAAGCATCAGGTCTCTAGTGCGCCTGCCCAGTCCGGTGTGTCCTGTTCCTGCTCCTTGCACTCGCCCTCAGGCACGTGTTACCAGTCTGGCGCCACCTGTGCCAGCCCCATGCATCAGGCCTCCAGTGCGCCTTCCCAGTCCAGAGCTTCCGGCGACAGTTCCCAGTCCAGGGCTTCCGGCGACGTCCCCCTGTCCGGAGCCTCTAGCGACGTTCCCCAGTCCGGTGAGACCTGTTCCAGCTCCACGTAAGAAGCCTCCAGTGATGATCCATGGCAAGAAGCCTCCAGTGATGATCCATGGCACGAAGCCTCCAGTGATGATCCATGGCACGAAGCCTGTAGTGATGATCCATGGCACGAAGCCTGTAGTGATGATCCATGGCCCGGAGCCTGTAGTGATGATCCATGGCCTGGAGCCTGTAGTGATGATCCATGGCACGAAGCCTCCAGTGATAATCCATGGCCCGGAGCCTCCAGTGATAATCCATGGCAAGAAGCCTGTAGGGATGATCCATGTCTAGGAGCCTGTAGGGATGATCCATGGCACGAAGCCTCCAGTGAGGGTCCATGGCACAAAGCCTCCAGTGGGGATCCATGGCGTGGAGCCTGCAGTGATGATCCATGGCATGGAGCCTGCAGCGACGGTTCCTGGTCCGGAACCTCCTGAGACGGCCTACAGTCCGGAACCTCCTGAGACGGTCCGCAGTCCGGAGCCTCCGGCGGCGGCCCGCAGCCCAGAGCCTCCGGTGGCGGCCCGCAGCACAGAGCCTCCAGCGATGATCTACGGTCCGGTTCCTCCGACGACGATCCACGGTCCGGTGGCACAAAAGCAGAGGGATCAGTGGGCGGAGTGGGGGCTATGCCCCGAACCGGAGCCGCCACCATGGGTAGATGCCCACCCGGACCCTCCCCTATAGGTTCAGGTTTGCGGCCGGGACTCCTCTATTTTGTTAGGTCAGGGTGTGGGGTGGGCATTCTATGTGTTGTATTTCTTTGTTTTGGCTGAGTATGGTTTCCAATCAGAGGCAGCTGTCTATCGTTGTCTCTGATTGGGAATCATACTTAGGCAGCCCTTTTTCCCTCCTTCAGTGTGGGATCTTGTTTTTGTACAGCTCAGTATAGCCTGCAGAACGTGACGTTCGTTTTCCGTTGTTTGTTATTTTGATTTAGTGTTCTGAGTTATAATAAATACTGAACTTGAGCACTTGAGTGTTGCATTAACTCTTGGGGCTAGGTGGGACGCTAGCGTGCCACCCGTGGTGCACTCCATCAACAGCAGGTGCATTTCAAGAGCGGCAAATTTGAATCCAAATAAATGTCAAAATTCAAATTTTTCAAAAATACAACTATGTTACACCATTTGAAAGATAAACATCTCCTTAATCTAACCACGTTTTACGATTTCAAAAAGGTTTTACGGCGAAAGCATAAATTTAGAGTATGTTAGGACAGTACATTTACAAGAGTTGTGTGTAATGTTTTGTCAAGTCAAAGACAGGGTCACCAAAACCATAAAACCAGCTAAAATGATGCACTAACCTTTTACAATCTCCATCAGATGACACTCATAGGACATTATGTTAGACAATGCATGCATTTTTAGTTCTATCAAGTTGATATTTATATCCAAAAACAGCGTTTTACTATGGCATTGATGTTGAGGAAATCGTTTCCCTCCAATAACCGGCAGTCAAGTCAGCGTCAGAAATTAAATAATTAAAATTAGAAAACATTGGTAAAATATTATATTGTCATTTAAAGAATTATAGATTTACATCTTTTGAACGCAATCAACTTGCCAGATTTAAAAATAACCTTACTGGGAAATCACACTTTGCAATAATCTGAGCACTGTGCCCAGAAAAATACGCGTTGCGATACAGACTAGACGTCATGTTGGGGAGATCTAAAATCGAAAATACTATGTAAATAATCCATTACCTTTGATTCTCTTCATCAGATGTCACTTCCAGGTATCACAGGTCCATAACGAATGTAGTTTTGTTCAAAAAAGCTCATCATTTATGTCCAAAAATCTCCGTCTCGTTAGCACATGATGTAAGCCAGCCGGACTTCTCGTCATGAACGAGGGGAAAAAATATATTTCCGTTCGTTCAAACATGTCAAACGTTGTATAGCATAAATCATTAGGGCCTTTTTTAACCAGAACATGAATAATATTCAAGGTGGACGAATGCATAGTCTTTTATAACGTATTGGAACGAGGGTACCCAACATGAAGTAGCGCGCCAGGTGTCTAATGGGACATCACCGTTCCATGGCTCTTGTTCGGTCAGATCTCCCTCCAGAAGACTCAAAACACTTTGTAAAGGCTGGTGACATCTAGTGGAAGCAATAGGAAGTGCCAAAATATTCCTAAACCCCTGTGTTTTTCAATGGGATAGGTTTAAAGTCAATACAACACATCAGGTATCCACTTCCTGTCAGAAAATGTCTCAGGGTTTTGCCTGCCAAATGAGTTCTGTTATACTCACAGACACCATTCAAACAGTTTTGGAAACTTTAGAGTGTTTTCTATCCATATATAATAAGTATATGCATATTCTAGTTACTGGGTAGGATTAGTAACCAGATTAAATCGGGTACATTTTTTTTATCCAGACGTGCAAATGCTGCCCCCTAGACCCAACAGGTTAATGTATTTTCTGTGAAGTAACACTATAGTTGTAAGTGCCTGATCACTCTACTGAAGAAAAATAAATAAAGTTGACTTTCAAAATAAAACACAACCTCTGTCAATACACAGCTGGACTCACCTGCTCCTGCTTTCTCCCATTGTGATATTTACAAATAAGCACGTGACTAGCTCAACTGTTCTGGGGAACTACGGTGAGCTTCATAATGTAAAATAATGTGACGAGTGAAATTAAGAATGCAATCTGCTTTATCTCCTAACGCATTGCACAAGTTACTGCGGGTATTTACTTAAAGAATAGCTACAAGTTATTACAAAGTATTGACGGTATTGAAAAACCATCCCGTGGCTATTTCCAAATACCCCGGTATACAGCCCAAACCTACTGGATGCACTTCACAAGCCGCCTCTGGACAGATGTTCTCCAGCCTAACCATGTCCAGCAGGGGAACGGCAAGCAAGTCTTTACCCTTCTCCAACATCACCTCCTTCAGCAGGTGTTCGATGCGCTGGATGGTGGATTCCTACGTTGGTACCCTTCTCCAACATCACCTCCTTCAGCAGGTGTTCGATGCGCTGGATGGTGGATTCCTACGTTGGTACCCTTCTCCAACATCACCTCCTTCAGCAGGTGTTCGATGCGCTGGATGGTGGATTCCTACGTTGGTACCCTTCTCCAACATCACCTCCTTCAGCAGGTGTTCGATGCGCTGGATGGTGGATTCCTACGTTGGTACCCTTCTCCAACATCACCTCCTTCAGCAGGTGTTCGATGCGCTGGATGGTGGATTCCTACGTTGGTACCCTTCTCCAACATCACCTCCTTCAGCAGGTGTTCGATGCGCTGGATGGTGGATTCCTACGTTGGTACCCTTCTCCAACATCACCTCCTTCAGCAGGTGTTCGATGCGCTGGATGGTGGATTCCTACGTTGGTACCCTTCTCCAACATCACCTCCTTCAGCAGGTGTTCGATGCGCTGGATGGTGGATTCCTACGTTGGTACCCTTCTCCAACATCACCTCCTTCAGCAGGTGTTCAATGCGCTGGATGGTGGATTCCTACGTTGGTACCCTTCTCCAACATCACCTCCTTCAGCAGGTGTTCGATGCGCTGGATGGTGGATTCCTACGTTGGTACCCTTCTCCAACATCACCTCCTTCAGCAGGTGTTCGATGCGCTGGATGGTGGATTCCTACGTTGGTACCCTTCTCCAACATCACCTCCTTCAGCAGGTGTTCGATGCGCTGGATGGTGGATTCCTACGTTGGTACCCTTCTCCAACATCACCTCCTTCAGCAGGTGTTCGATGCGCTGGATGGTGGATTCCTCCGTTGGTACCCTTCTCCAACATCACCTCCTTCAGCAGGTGTTCAATGCGCTGGATGGTGGATTCCTCCGTTGGTACCCTTCTCCAACATCACCTCCTTCAGCAGGTGTTCGATGCGCTGGATGGTGGATTCCTACGTTGGTACCCTTCTCCAACATCACCTCCTTCAGCAGGTGTTCGATGCGCTGGATGGTGGATTCCTACGTTGGTACCCTTCTCCAACATCACCTCCTTCAGCAGGTGTTCGATGCGCTGGATGGTGGATTCCTACGTTGGTACCCTTCTCCAACATCACCTCCTTCAGCAGGTGTTCGATGCGCTGGATGGTGGATTCCTACGTTGGTACCCTTCTCCAACATCACCTCCTTCAGCAGGTGTTCGATGCACCGGATGGTGGATTCCTCCGTTTGTACCCTTCTCCTACATCACCTCCTTCAGCAGGTATTCGATGTGCCAGATGGTGGATTCCTCCGTTGGTACCCTTCTCCTACATCGCCTCCTTCAGCATGTGTTTGATGCACCGGATGGTGGATTCCTCCGTTTGTACCCTTCTCCTACATCACCTCCTTCAGCAGGTGTTCGATGTGCCAGATGGTGGATTCCTCCATCTAGTATATAGGGACTGCTCCCTCATCGCTCGGCGCAACAGGACAACATACTCTATACTGTATTCTATATCATCTACTGCATCTTGCCTATGCTGCACGGCCATCGCTCATCCATATATTTATATGTACATATTCTTATTCATTCCTTTACACTTGTGTGTATAAGGTAGTTGTTGTGAAATTGTTAGATTACTTGTTAGATTACTTGTTAGATATTACTGCATGGTCGGAACTCGAAGCACAAACATTTCGCTACACTCGCATTAACATCTGCTAACCATGTGTATATGACCAATAAAATTTGATTTGACATCTGCTGTTTGAAGATGCACCCTGACAGACTGCCCATGAAGGTAGGGTGACAGTAGGGTATGAAGGTAGGGTGACAGTAGGGTATGAAGGTAGGTCGAAGGTAGGGTAGAAGGAAGGGTGACAGTAGGGTTGAAGGAAGGGTGACAGTAGGGTAGAAGGTAGCGTGACAGTAGGGTATGACATTAGGGTGACAGTAGGGTATGAAGGTAGGGTGACAGTAGGGTATGAAGGTAGGTCGAAGGTAGGGTAGAAGGAAGGGTGACAGTAGGGTATGAAGGAAGGGTGACAGTAGGGTATGAAGGTAGGGTGACAGTAGGGTATGAAGGTAGGTCGAAGGTAGGGTAGAAGGAAGGGTGACAGTAGGGTTGAAGGAAGGGTGACAGTAGGGTAGAAGGTAGCGTGACAGTAGGGTATGACATTAGGGTGACAGTAGGGTATGAAGGTAGGGTGACAGTAGGGTAGAAGGTACTGTAGGGTGACAGTAGGGTAGAAGGTACTGTAGGGTGACAGTAGGGTTTGAAGGTACTGTAGGGTGACAGTAGGGTAGAAGGAAGGGTGACAGTAGGGTAGAAGGTAGAGTACAGGGGATGGGAGTCTGTGGTGCACCCTGCTGCCAGACGCTGCATGTAGTGCCAGATGAACAGCCTGATGTTCAGGCCTGTCCACCCACCGAACCTACCTGGACTGCCGCTTGCTCTCAACCTCTTCCACACAGCAGCACAGGGAGGGTTTACTACAATTGTCCACCGATTTTCTTCATTTTATGCTAAAAAGAAATATGTAGAGCAGTATGCTCTGCACTGTCATTGACTGTTGATCATTGCTAGACAACCATTTTCAGGTCTTGCCATAGATTTTCAAGTAGGTTTAAGTCAAAACTGTAACTCAGCCACTCAGAACATTCACTGTCTTCTTGGTAAGCAATTCCAGTGGTTTAGGTGATTGTCCTGCTGAAAGGTGAATTAATTTCCCAGTCTCTGGTGGAAAGCAGAGTGAACCAGGTTTTCCTCTGTGATTTAGCCTGTGCTTACCATTATTCCTTGCTTTTTTATCCTGAAAACCAGTGGTGTAAAGTACTTAAGCAGTATTTTAAAGTATTTTTACTTAAGTCGTTTTTTGGGGTATCTGTACTTTACTTTACTATTTATATTTTTAACAACTGTTACTTTCACTTCACTACATTCCTAAAGAAAATATTGTACTTTTTACTCCATACATTTTCCCTGACACCCAAAATTACTTGTTACATTGTGACTGCTTAGCAGGACAGGACAATGGTCCAATTCACGCACTTATCAACAGAATATCCCTGATCATCTACTGCCTCTGATTTGGTGGACTCATTAAACACATATGCTTCGTTTATAAATTAAGTCTAAATGTTGGAGTGTGCCCCTGGCTATCCGTAAATTTAAAAAACAAGCAACTGGTGCCGTCTGGTTTGCTTAATATAAGGAATTTGAAATTATTTATACTTTTACTTTTGATACTTAAGTACATTTTACCGATTTACATTTACTTTTGATATTAAAGTATATTTAAAACCAAATACTTTTAGACTTTTACTCAAGTAGTATTTTACTGGGTGACTTTCACTTTTACTTGAGTCATTTTCTATTAAGGTATCTTTACTTTTACTCAAGTATGACCATGGGTACTTTTTCCACCACTGCTGAAAACCTCCCCAGTCCTTAACGATTACAAGCATACCCATAACATGATGCAGCCACCATTATACTTGAAAATCTGGAGAGTGGTACTCAGTAATGGGTTGTATTGGATTTGTCCCAAACATAACACTTTGTATTCATTACAAAAAGTAAATTGCTTTGCCACATTTTTTGCAGTATTTCTTTAGTGCCTTGTTGCAAACAGGATGCATGTTTTGGAATGTTTGTTTTCTGTGCAGGCTTCCTTCTTTTCACTCTGTCAATTAGATCAGTATTGTGGAGTAACTACAATGTTGTTAATCCATCCTCAGTTTTCTCCCATCACAGGCATTAAACTGTAATTGTTTTAAAGTCACCATTGGCCCCATAGTGTAATCCCTGAGCGGTTTTGTTCCTCTCCAGCAACTGAGTTAGGAAGGACGCCTGTATCTTTGTAGTGACTGGGTGTATTGATAAACCATCCAAAGTGTAATAAATAACTTCACTATGCTCAAAGTTATATTCAATTTCTGCTTTTTTTAAATGTTTACCCATCTACCAATAGGTGCCCTTCTTTGTGAGGCATTGGAAAACATCCCTGGTCTGTGTGGTTGAATCTGTGGTTGAAATTCACTGCTCAACTAAGGGACCTTACAATTATCTGTATGTGTGGGTTACAGAGAGGAGGTAGTCCTTCAAATATCATGTTAAACACTATTATTGCACACAGAGTGAGTCCATGCAACTTAAGCACATTTTTACTCCTCCTGAACTAATGTAGGCTAGTCATAACAAATGGGTTGAATTCTTATTGACTCGAGACATTTCAGCTTTTAAATTTTAATTAATTTGTAAAAACATTATGGGATATTTTGTGTAGGCCAGTGACAAATTCAGGATGTAACACAACAAAATGTGTAAAAAGCCGAGGAGCGTGATTACTTTCTGAAGGCACTGTATATTGTATTCACAATCACACATTGTTTAGGGCAGGCCCGTAACTTTTGCAACCTAATGATTTTAGCTGTGTTCGGTCACAAAGACATTTATGGTCACAAAATGTGCCACCTGGGGATTCAAAATGAGTAGCCCAATTATTTACATAGCCACAATTTAATTGAGTAATTTTTCATTAAAAAATAAATAGAGGGTAATTCCACTCTCACATATTTTCAAGGTGTTATTGAGGCAAATTATTACAAGTGCATACAGCAGGCAAAACAGCAGAAAGTTGGAAGGATTGGGGAACCCCAATCTCTGTCTGGGAGTGTAACGCCTGTCGTTAGAATTAGACCAAGGTGCAGCGGAGGATGTGTATTCATTATAAAGATTTTAATGAACATACACACTCTATACAAAACACGAAAATAAATGACTGCAAACAGTCCTGTCTGGTCCCAAATGAACACAACAGAAAACAATCACCCACAAAAACCCAAAGGAAAACCAGGCTACTTATGTGTGACTCCCAATCAGCAACAACGAACTACAGCTGTGCCTGATTGGGAGCCACACACGGCCCAAAACAAAGAAATACAAAAACATAGAAAAATGAACATAGAACACCCACCCAATGTAACACCCTGGCCTAACCAAAATAAAGAACAAAAACTCCTCTCTATGGCCAGGGCGTTACAGGGAGTCATATACAGTGCCTTCGGAAAGCATTCAAACCCCTTGGACTTTTTCCACATTTTGTTACGTTACAGCCTTATTCTAAAATTGATCAAAATGTTTTTTTTTCTCCTTTCAATCTACACACAATACCCCATATTGACTAAAAAAACGGAATTATCATATTTACATAAGTATTCAGACCCTTTACTCATTACTTTCTTGAAGCACCTTTGGCAGCGATTACAGCCTTGAGTCTTCATGGGTAAAATGCAACAAGCTTGGCACACCTGTATTTGAGGAGTTTCTCCGATTATTCTCTGCAGATCCTCTTAAGCTCTGCCAGGTTTGACGGGGAGCATTGCTGCACAGCTATTTTCAGGTCTCTTCAGAGATGTTCGATCGTGTTCAAGTTCATGCTCTTGCTAGGCCACTCAAGGACATTCAGAGGCTTGTCCCGAAGCCACTCCTGCGTTGTCTTGGCTGTGTGCTTAGGGTCTTTGTCCTGTTGGAAGGTGAACCTTCGCCCCAGTCTGAGATGCTGAGCCCTCTGGAGCAGGTTTTCATCAAGAATCTCTCTGTACTTTGCTCCATTCATCTTTCCCTCGATCCTGACTAGTCTCCCAGTCCCTACCGCTGAAAAATATCCCCACAGCATGATGCTGCCACCACCATGCTTCACCATATGGATGGTGCCAGGTTTCCTCCAGACGTGACACTTGGCATTCAGGCCAAAGAGTTCAATCTTGGTTTCATCAGACCAGAGAATTTTGTTTCTCATGGTCTGAGAGACTTTTTAGGTTCCTTTTGGCAAACTCCAAGCGGACTGTCATGTGCCTTTTACTGAGGAGTGGCTTCCTTCTGGCCACTCTACTATAAAGGCCTGATTGGTGGAGTGCTGCAGACATGGTTGTCCTTCTGGATGGTTCACCCATCTCCACAGAGGAACTCTAGAGCTCTGTCAGAGTGATCATCAGGTTCTTGGTTACCTCCCTGACCTTCTCACCCAATTGCTCAGTTTGGCCGGGCGACCAGCTCTAGGAAGAGTCTTGGTGGTTCCAAACTTCTTCCATTTGAGAATGATGGACGCCACTGTGTTCTTGGGGACCTTCAAAGCTGCAGACATTTTTTGTTACCCTTCCCCAGATCTGTGCCTCGACACAGTCCTGTCTCTGAGCTCTAAGGACAATTCCTTCGA
This sequence comes from Salmo salar, assembly GCF_965601325.2. NCBI lineage: Eukaryota > Metazoa > Chordata > Actinopteri > Salmoniformes > Salmonidae > Salmo > Salmo salar. The sequence continues at coordinate 29,534,685 of NC_138305.1, forward strand.
CCTCATGGCTTGGTATTGACGCTGACATGCACTGTCAATTGTGGGACCTTACATAGACAGGTGTGTGCCTTTCCAAATCATGTCCAATTAATTGAATTCACCACAGGTGGACTCCAATCAAGTTGTTGAAGCATCTCAAGGATGATCAATGGAAACAGGATGCACCTGAGCTCAATTTCGAGTCTCATAGCAAAGGGTCTGAATACTTAAGTAAATAAGGTATGTGTTTTTTATCAGTCTGTCACGAAACACTTCGATAGCAGGAGGGGTGAAGTCAGGCGCAGGAGACTGAAGTCCGTGAAAAACACGTTTAATAATTATGAAAAAATGCCGCAACAAGGCAGGGTGCACAATAATACAGGAGGAGAACAGCTCCAAAAATACTAAAGGACGGGACGCAGCCCGGCAACCCTAATGCCTAAAACACGCAGCGTAAAAAGGAAAATGCAATATACCCCTACATGCCCAAAAGGCATGACACATAAAGAATCCCGCACAAATCCCCAAACGAAACACACAAACTACATACCCCACTAATTGACTAACACAAAACAGGTGCAGACTAAACAGACATAACCAAAAGACACAGAAACATAGATCGGTGGCAGCTAGTAGGCAGGCGACGACGACCGCCGAGCGCCGCCCGACCGGGGAGAGGCGCCACATTCTGTGGGCGTTGTGACACAGTCATAAATTAGCTTTGTCATTATAGGGTATTGTGAGTAAATTGCTGAGAAAAAAAAGATGTAATCAATTTTAGAATAAGGCCGTAATGTAACAAAATGTGGAAAAAGTTGAGGGCTCTGAATACTTTCCGTATCCACTGTATGTATGAGTAAGGATTGTATAATAAGGATTCATAAGTAATCATTTGTCTTTAAGAATCATATTTATTATTATTTAATTATTTATTTCTAATTTATTCTACAAATTAAATTGAAACTCTCAGGTGGATAAACATTGAAAAGTGATTAACTGATTTGAAAACTGATTTGAAATGACAGCAACAACAAACTGATGAAAAACTGTCAGAGGGTAGTAGGTAAGGGGGGAGCTAGCTGGGGAGGTAGGGCGATGATGGGGAATCTAATGGGGGGAGGGGAGGTTAGAATGGAGAGGACGAGGGGCGCTAAGGGAGCAGCGTCCTATTCCCCTTCCCTGTGAGGAGGGAGTAGTAGGTTAGAGAGGAGGCAGGGCAGTTAGCCGGGGTGTTAGAGCGGTGAGGTAGCGCTGAGAAGACCCAGTGATGAAGAACAGATTTTTTCTCGTATTTTATACGTAAACTATTTGCTTCATGCTGAACCCTGAAGCATGCTTTCCTCTTTTGATGTTGTCACGAGATGGGTCCTCACTCGCTCTTCAGACACTGGACCGCTGAGTTTAACTGAGCGACACAGTGGTGAGAGAAGAGTGCAAGTCAAAGCCTTGGGCTGCAGTGCCTAAGTTGACTTTGGAAAAAAAAAGTGATATGGCGATTTGGACCAGTAATTAGTATATTTTTGAAAATGTATTAAGCATGGAAAGAAATACAATTAAGCTGTTTTAAACACCATTTCAGAACTAGTTGAAATATCAAAAGCACATGTCTCTACTCCTAAATCTTTATATTTTACACAGAGGTCAGGGGTCGTTCCATACAGATGAATGGAACATTTTGAAGAGCCATTTGCCATATCAATAAGCTTACTTTTTAAAATTTGTTTTACCTTTATCGAACTAGGCAAGTCAGTTAAGAACAAATTCTTATTTTCAATGACGGCCTAGGAACAGTGGGTTAACTGTCTTGTTCAGGGGCAGAACGACAGATTTTTACCTTGTCAGCTCAGGGATTCAATCTTGCAATCTTTTGGTTACTAGTCCAACTAGTCCAAGTGAAGGGGTGCAAATACATTCTGAAGGCACTGTATAGTAGACAGACACAGATTATCCGTTGTGGTTGTTTAGTCCTTTATGCATGGGAGCGTGGCCTCCTCGCTTGGAGCTGTACTTGAACTGCGGTAACATCGCTAACCACCTACTGGTACTGAAACATGACTTACTACTGCCACCTGCAGGATCATAAAGACAGTGCAACTACTTTTCCAGTGCAACTACTTTTCCTTTTCCTAAATGGTCAAGTTTATTCTGGTGGATGTGGCAGACAGACAACGATAATGGTTTAGTCTGTTCTGCGTCATTGTGGATCAGAGCCATGTCTTGAGCCTGCGGAGGGCGCTAAAGCTTCTCTCTGTCTCAGAGGAGGAAACGGGGGCTACCATAAGCAACCGTACCAGGGTTTCCACTTGACCAACTAGAACCACAAACCTCTACAGACAAACCTTAATGATCTCTGCAGCCTCTGAACTATTACCAAATGACTAGTTCATTAAAAACACAAGAAGCTGTACTGAGAGAGACTGTTCAACTCTGGGTCAGGGCCGTAGCTACATATGAGGACAGTCATTTTTGGGGGAGTAACAAATAATGTTTACATACAGTTAGAATAGTAGAATACACAAGGTGCAATTTCTAAACTTGGTTGCAGCAGTTTTCCTCTTGTTATTTGTCACTCAATGTCACTCAATGACAGATAAACCCATGTCAGATAAAAAAAAAGTAGATTGGTTAATTAGTCTTGTTAATCTAGCCAGCTATCTAAACGTGTAGTAATTATGGCCGAATTACCGACCGGGCACACAGGGCACACGCCCAATTGATTTTGTTAGTCACTCACTCAGATATCATATTAACATGGCATAAGTCATGGAAAAATGTGTAGAATTGCAGAAAATCTGTGGTAAAACTAAAGAAAAAAATAACCTATCTGTTGACCATTTGTTAATAAAATACTTTTTCTGCTAACTGATCCCTCAGAATGTATTTAATTATAGTTTTTAATCCCGATGCTGAGTTACTGTGTAGCGGCTAATTGTACAGCTAATTGGCTATGTGTTTGTAGATGGACTGAGGAGAATGAACCTACAGCAGCCAAGATGATAATGGCTTACATGCCTTACACCGTTATAAAACCACTGTCCAACCAGGTGGACGGTACACAACAAAGCCATCACAACCATTCTAAATCAGTATGAGTCAGTGTTGGTTGTATTTGAGGGCTCAAGTAATATTTGCGGGGCTTTTTCAGACATCTTCTGTTTTTTGTCTTTTAAATTCTGATAAAAGTAAAAATCTTCTTCCTCGTGACATCTCAGGGCTTGCCCATCTTGCTAAATATACTGCTCAAATAAATAAAGGGAACACTAAAATAACACATCCTAGATCTGAATGAATGAAATAATCTTATTAAATACTTTTTTCTTTACATAGTTGAATGTGCTGACAACAAAATCACACAAAAATAATCAATGGAAATCCAATTTATCAACCCATAGAGGTCTGGATTTGGAGTCATACTCAAAATTAAAGTGGAAAACCACACTACAGGCTGATCCAACTTTGATGTAATGTCCTTAAAACAAGTCAAAATGAGGCTCAGTAGTGTGTGTGGCCTCCACGTGCCTGTATGACCTCCCTACAACGCCTGGGCATGCTCCTGATGAGGTGGCGGATGGTCTCCTGAGGGATCTCCTCCCAGACCTGGACTAAAGCATCCGCCAACTGCTGGACAGTGTGGTGCAACGTGGCGTTGGTGGATGGAGCGAGACATGATGTCCCAGATGTGCTCAATTGGATTCAGGTCTGGGGAACGGAAGGGCCAGTCCATAGCATCAATGCCTCCTCTTGCAGGAACTGCTGACACACTCCAGCCACATGAGGTCTAGCATTGTCTTGCATTAGGAGGAACCCAGGGCCAACCACACCAGCATATGGTCTCACAAGGGGTCTGAGGATCTCATCTCGGTACCTAATGGCAGTCAGGCTACCTCTGGCGGGCACATGGAGGGCTGTGCGGCCCCCCAAAGAAATGCCACCCCACACCATGACTGACCCACCGCCAAACCGGTCATGCTGGAGGATGTTGCAGGAAGCAGAACGTTCTCCATGGCGTCTCCAGACTCTCACGTCTGTCACATGTGCTCAGTATGAACCTGCTTTCATTTGTGAAGAGCACAGTGCGCCAGTGGCGAATTTGCAAATCTTGGTGTTCTCTGGCAAATGCCAAACGTCCTGCACGGTGTTGGGCTGTAAGCACAACCCCCACCTGTGGACATCGGGCCCTCATACCACCCTCATGGAGTCTGTTTCTGACCGTTTGAGCAGACACATGCACATTTGTGGCCTGCTGGAGGTCATTTTGCAGGGCTCTGGCAGTGCTCCTCCTGCTCCTCCTTGCACAAAGGCGGAGGTAGCAGTCCTGCTGCTGGGTTGTTGCCCTCCTACGGTCTCCTCCACGTCTCCTGATGTACTTGCCTGTCTCCTGGTAGCGCCTCCATGCTCTGGACACTACGCTGACAGACACAGCAAACCTTCTTGCCACAGCTCACATTGATGTGCCATCCTGGATGAGCTGCACTACCTGAGCCACTTGTGTGGGTTGTAGACTCCGTCTCATGCTACCACTAGAGTGAAAGCACCGCCAGCATTCAAAAGTGACCAAAACATCAGCCAGGAAGCATAAGAACTGAGAAGTGGTCTGTGGTCCCCACCTGCAGAACCACTCCTTTATTGGGGGTGTCTTGCTAATTGCCTATAATTTCCACCTGTTGTCTATTCCATTTGCACAACAGCATGTGAAATGTATTGTCAATCAGTGTTGCTTTCTAAGTGGACAGTTTGATTTCACAGAAGTGTGATTGACTTGGAGTTACATTGTGTTGTTTAAGTGTTCCCTTTATTTTTTTGAGCAGTGTACTTAACTGAACTGACTATTTTTCCTAGACAGTGGCTATTCTCCTCCAGTTGTCTTGCCCCAGCACTTCATAACTGTGCCTTCACAGGGTTACATTCATGTACACTCACAGTGACTGAGTGGCAGTGGGTGTGACTTTTTTTTGCATGTGCCGCAAACTTTTCAAGAGCTTTCCTCCAATTTCTGAAGCCAGTACTGACAAATGCATAGTCTGCTTTCACAGTGAAGGATTTGACAGAAGACAGAAGTCACAGCACAGAGCCTTATCAGCCACACCCCAGGTTTATAGAGACCCAAGTGCTGTCAAACAAAGTTTTATCTTTCCCTGCAAAGTGGTTTAACATCTTTCTCTGGCTACATTACAGTCCATTGCTAAAAGGGGTTTTAAGTTTCTATTGCATGAAAGCATTTCGAGGAAAAACCTCTAAATGCTTTCATGCAATAGAAACGCAAAACCCCTTTATCACAGTGATATCACAGGCTGCTGCCTACATTGAGACCCAATCACTGGCCACTTTAATATAAATGGATCACCAGTCACTTTATACAATGCACTCTAAATAATGCCACTTTAATAATGTTTACATATCTTACATTACTCATATCACATGTATATATTGAATTTTATACCATCTAATGCACCTTTCACCATCGCTCATCCATATACTTACATGTACATATTCTCATTCATCCCTTTAGATTTGTGTGTATTAGGTAGCTGTTGGGGAATTGTTAGATTACTTAGATATTACTCTTAGATATTATTGTTAGATATTACTGCACTGTCGGAACTAGAAGCACAAGCATTTTGCTACACTTGCATTAACATCTGCTAACCATGTGTATGTGACAAATACAATTTGATTTGATTTGAGAGGGCATCAGGTCTTGAATTTATATGGTGGATTGCTTCTTCTCAATTCCCTGTTGGCTCTCTCACATTCACTCAACTGTCTAGGCAGGCTAGCCTGAGAACTACTGTAGAGTGTGAGTGCAATCAGTAGAGCAGGGCTATTCCTGGAGCCCTGTTCCTGGAGAGCTATCTTCCAGTAGGTTTCCACTCAAACCCTGTTCCTGGAGAGCTACCATCCAGTAGGTTTCCACTCCAACCCTGTTCCTGGAGAGATACCGTCCGGTAGGTTCTCTCTCCAACCCTGTTCCTGGAGAGATACCATCCAGTAGGTTTCCACTCCAACCCTGTTCCTGGAGAGATACCGTCCAGTAGGTTTCCACTCCAACCCTGTTCCTGGAGAGCTATCATCCAGTAGGTTTTCTCTCCAACCCTGTTCCTGGAGAGATACCGTCCGGTAGGTTCTCTCCAACCCTGTTCCTGGAGAGATACCATCCAGTAGATTTCCACTCCAACCCTGTTCCTGGAGAGATACCGTCCGGTAGGTTTTCTCTCCAACCCTGTTCCTGGAGAGCTATCATCCAGTAGGTTTTCTCTCCAACCCTGTTCCTGGAGAGCTATCATCCAGTAGGTTTCCACTCCAACCCTGTTCCTGGAGCCCTGTTCCTGGAGCCCTGTTCCTGGAGAGATACCATCCAGTAGGTTTCTTCTACAACCCTGTTCCTGGAGAGCTACCATCCAGTAGGTTTTCTCTCCAACCCTGTTCCTGGAGAGCTACCATCCAGTAGGTTTTTAACTCCAACCCTGTTCCTGGAGAGATACTGTCCAGTAGGTTTCCACTCCAACTCTAATCTAGCCCACCTGATTCTAATAATTAGCTGGTTGATAAGCTGAATCAGGTTAGTTTCAACTGGGGTTGAAGCGAAAACCTACAGGAGGGTAGCTCTTCAGGAACAGGGTTGGAGAGCCCTGTACTAGAGCAAGTGGCCCCCTCAGCTGGCCGAAACAAGCACAACATGAATGGCAAGCCAATACCGGTAATAACAGCTCAAAACGATTCACTCAAGCCACAGTCCTTTTTTACGTTCTGAGGGGAAGTCAGGGACATTTCCGGCGACAGATCTAGCCGGGGACAGGCCACCAAAATCGTGGACTGTCCATGAAAATCGGGGATGTCTAGTCACTATCCCATATTTTAAAAAATATATGTTTTTTAAATGCTCACCGAGTTGAGAATGTTGGTAGCCTATCCAGAGACCAAGATGGTTAGTTAACAAGCCAATGCTAACTAGTGTTAGCACAATGACTGGAAGTCTACAGGTACGCCAGATAGAGCAGGGGTTCTCAAAGTGGGGTCACCAGGGGTCTGCCGAGGTACTTCCGTGGTGGTCCATGGCGAGATCTCAAAATATCTATATTTTTTCTTCCTAATTGTACATTTGAATGAATATTTCAAACAAATTAAATGAATTTTAAGTTTAGAGGGTGCAATACAATACAATGTAATAATATTAATCTACAGTTTATGTTCTTAATCCTGGGCAACATGGGCCTGGGACACTCACAGTGATATTGGTATCCACAGTGTTCCACCAATTATACATTTTTCAGCTGAATAAGCCTACTTCTTCTATAGTGTTCTTGTATTGTGCAAAACGCACTGTAATTTAAAGTAAAAACCCTTAGTTGCTACATCCATTTTTGGTATGGAATTTCATGATATACCTATTGATTCATGAAGAATATAACTTCTAAATGCCTCATGAGCTTAGTTCAACTGTCGTGCCCCAAAATAACGTGTTTTACTCCAATGTTTGTAATGAATGTATATGTAAACAAACACCGTATAGCTTCAAAACATTGGTAAAACTGTCATTTTGATATCATGGCTGGTCAGTACCTGTATCCATAGCTCTGTCTATGATTTTGAGAGCGGTTACATTTCTCCAGGCCCATCCCTCAGCTTTTTCCAAAACAGTTCACGGTTTGTTATTGTTTCAATTAAGGACTCTAGCTTTTGGCTTTAAAACTGCAATTTTTTCTCTCTGCCTCATGGCAAAATGTGTAGAATTGCAGGATATTAGCTTAAAAGCTGCAACAATAAAAATATCTCTCTGCGCCATGACAAAATGTGTAGAATTGCAGGAAATTAGCTTGCAAAATGTTCTCTCCAATGCCAAGATGTGGAACTTTTAAATGTTCCTTCCTAGGGCCCGATACTTGGCTCATGCACTGCAGAAGTCATAGTAAAACTCCTTGTGTGCTATTTTTATCTCACTCGAGGGGGGTCCCTGATGAATTTGCTATCACAAAATGTTTGTGAACGCCTTCCCTAGCGAATTCTAAATAGAGCTTTCTGAATAATACTTTTCTATTCCTGATTGTTGGTATTTCCTTGGAAATCATTTGAACATTTCTGAATAATAAACATTCCTTTGTATTAGCATAATGCATATATAAACGCAAAGGGATCATTGACATTTTGGGCCCTATGTTCTCTTGTAAGCAGCTCACTGTAACTGTGCTTCAGTCGCCATCTAGTGTTTAAAGAAGGCAGACACAGATTTTCATCACAAGATAGGGTCAATTGCGTTTCAATTCAGGAAGTGAAAAAAAAAATGAAAGAAGAAAATCAACTCGTTGAAAATATAGAGCTAATTTCAATTGTTGTATTGGAAATTCAATTAAAGGTACATTACACTTCAGTATCAATGTTTGACCTATTTTTGTATATTTTTTATTAGGATACCCATTTGCTGACGCCATGACACAGAACTTAAACGACATTACAAACAATTACAATTTACGTTAAGACATAAGAAACTTTTAACAAGTAGACATTACATACAATTAAAATACCTGACAGGTAATACAACATTTATATACATTTAGTAGATGCTCTCTAGTATGGTTTCAGTCTAAGTCCACATCCAACGCCATCGGTTGTAAAGGTACATACATGTCTCAACCCCAAGTGATTGGAAAAGACAAGCACTACAAATTACACAGTGATGAACTTTTCCATTCAATTTAGATTGTGGCAAAGAGCTGTCTCTTTAAAACAGATGTCCTGGGACGTTGAAAGATCTAAAACATCTGACAATTTTTTTGGGGGGTGGAACTACTGACACCCAGTGCCACTGTTTGGTTCCTGTAGAAGATATGCAATGCATAACACGAATGGAGGGTGTTGACAAACAAAAAACGTCCTAGTTACTTGTAGTTCGACTTCAATCATGCTTCAATACACACATATGAAAAACATGACGTCATTGGCAAGGAATCCACTACAGTTTTTTCATTTTCTTTTTGGAGGGCGATAAAGGCTTATCTTCGTAGTTGCCTTATTGTGTCTCATAACTGTGTACTTATTCTTCAAATAAAAATGTGTTGGTCACGTACACCGATTTACAGATGTTATTGCAGGTGCAGCGAAAGGCTTGTGTTTCTAGCTCCAACGGTGCAGTAACACCTGGCAATATAACAACAAAACAATACACACATAATACAGAAAAATATAACAAATGATACATTAAGAAATATCAGAACAAGCAACGTCAGAGACTGGAAAATAAAAACATATACAGTATATATATTATATATATATATATAAAACATTAGGAACACCTTCCTAAAATTGAGTTACACCCCCTTTTACCCTCAGAACAGTCTCAATTCATCGGGGCATGGACTCTATGAGATGTCGAATGCATTGTGTGGGAAATGTTATGTTTTATGTATCAAATCAATGCTACGAAGTATCGAATCAATGCTACTTTCTAATAACTAATTGGGAAGGTTCATGCAGGTGACTGACTGATCGTGCATGGAGGAATCCTCACTATCACCGTCCAGAATATTGCTATGGGAACAACCACGGTATCTCAGTTTAAAGGTCTCAACTTGGAGAAAGAGAAAGCCTCGTGAGGTATTGGTCAGTCACATGTGCGAGCCACTGGTAGTGATTAATTAATTATGCTAAATCATGCAAATATAACTCATCTGCGTGTAGCTCTATATAAGACAACTGCTGGGACCGCCCCAAGGGAGTTTCTGATAGACCTGTACGGTGTGCAGAGTTTGTTGTAACCTCTCCAGCTTGCTGATAATAAAGAGTGATTCATTTTAAGATTGACTTCAGGTGTCCCTGGTGTTGAATTTCCACAACAGCTTTCCAAAAGGGATGCTGGCCCATGTTGACTCCAATGCTTCCCACCGTTGTGTCATGTTGGCTGGATGTCCTGTGGGTGGTCGACCATTCTTGATACACACGGAGAATGAAAAACCCAGCAGCGGTGCCGTTCTTGACACACTCAAACCGGTGCGCCTGGCAAGTACTACCATACCCCACTTAAATCATTTGTCTTGCCCATTCACCCTTTGAATGGCACACATACACAATCCATGTCACAATCGTCTCAAGGCTTAAAGGTAATTTTTTACCTGTCTCCTTCCTTTCATTTACACTGATTGAAGTGGATTTAATAGATGACATCAATAAGTCATCATATATTTGAATTCACTTGGTCAGTCTATGTCATGGGACAAGCATGTGTTCCTAATGTTTTGTACGCTAAATAAATCTACCCTCAGTGGCCAGTTTATTGGGTACATCCATCTAGTAGGATGGGGCCATGGACTCATGCTTTTGACACCAAATCCTGACTCTGTCATCAGCATGACGCAACAGGAAACGGGATTCATCGGACCAGGTGGTGTTTACCGTTACTCAATTGTCCAGTGTTGGTGATTTGGTGCCCCCTGAGGCCGCTTCTCGTCTGCTGCAGTAGGCCATCCGTGACATAGACTGACGAGTTGAAATAAACACATTAGTTCAAGTGTTTCCCCCGACTGCCCTTTTACCCTCCAAGGGGTAAGATGAAGGGGAATAATGTCAGAATGTATTTTCTCACTACAAACTGGGGAAACATTATTAATCTTAACCGCACCACACTTCCTCACAAGTGTTGCTTTCCATCACATGCGAGAAAATAGTGTTTCCTAATGGGAACGTTGCACAATGAACATTGTTTTCATACTTTACAATGAGGCCCCTGAATCAGAAAAACATATTCTTTCAGTCGAGACAAAATCAGACAAAGACAAATTGAATACAACGAATCCGCTAACTAGAGTGGACAAAGTACACTACTTCACATTCACATTTATCTAGTGGACAAAGTACACTACTTCACATTCACATTTATCTACTGGACAAAGTACACTACTTCACATTCACATTTATCTAGTGGACAAAGTACACTACTTCACATTCACATTTATCTAGTGGACAAAGTACACAACTTCACATTCACATTTATCTAGTGGACAAAGTACACTACTTCACATTCACATTTATCTAGTGGACAAAGTACACTACTTCACATTCACATTTATCTAGTGGACAAAGTACACAACTTCACATTCACATTTATCTAGTGGACAAAGTACACTACTTCACATTCACATTTATCTAGTGGACAAAGTACACAACTTCAAATTTACAAATGTTTTTTCAACTCTGCAAAAAATACAAATTAAAAAACATCCTTCAACGTGCCTGGAGTACTACATGGCCTTGAGAGCTGAAACCCTGTTGGAAAAAGGCAGAAGGACACTTTCAGTCAAAAGAGGTAATGAAAGAAACAAAACAATGCTCCATTCTTACCACTTGACTGGGCCGTATTCACCAAGGTACTTTCCCATCTGACTGGGCCGTATTCACCAAGGTACTTTACCATCTGACTGGGCCGTATTCACCAAGGTACTTTACCATCTGACTGGGCCGTATTCACCAAGGTACTTTACCATCTGACTGGGCCGTATTCACCAAGGTACTTTACCATCTGACTGGGCCGTATTCACCAAGGTACTTTACCATCTGACTAGGCCGTATTCACCAAGGTACTTTACCATCTGACTGGGCCGTATTCACCAAGGTACTTTACCATCTGACTGGGCCGTATTCACCAAGGTACTTTACCATCTGACTGGGCCGTATGTACCAAGGTACTTTACCATCTGACTGGGCCGTATTCACCAAGGTACTTTACCATCGGACTGGGCCGTATGTACCAAGGTACTTTACCATCTGACTGGGCCGTATGTACCAAGGTACTTTACCACTTGACTAGGCCGTATTCACCAAGGTACTTTACCATCTGACTGGGCCGTATGTACCAAGGTACTTTACCATCTGACTGGGCCGTATGTACCAAGATACTTTACCATCTGACTAGGCCGTATTCACCAAGGTACTTTACCATCGGACTGGGCCGTATGTACCAAGGTACTTTACCATCTGACTAGGCCGTATTCACCAAGGTACTTTACCATCTGACTGGGCCGTATGTACCAAGGTACTTTACCATCTGACTGGGCCGTATACACCAAGGTACTTTACCATCTGACTGGGCCGTATGTACCAAGGTACTTTACCATCTGACTGGGCCTTATGTACCAAGGTACTTACAGTTGAAGTCGGAAGTTTACATACACCTTAGCCAAATACATTAAACTCAGTTTTTCACAATTCCTGACATTTAATCAGAGTAAAAATTCCCTGTCTTAGGTCAGTTAGGATCACCACTTTATTTTAAGAATGTGAAACGTCAGAATAATTGCAGAGAGAATGATTTATTTCAGCTTTCATTTCTTTCATCACATTCCCAGTGGGTCAGAAGTTTACATACACTCAATTAGTATTTGGTAGCATTGCCTTTAAATTGTTTAACTTGGGGCAAACATTTCGGGTAGCCTTCCACAAGCTTCCCACAATAAGTTAGGTGAATTTTGTCCCATTCCTACTGACAGAGCTGGTGTAACTGAGTCAGGTTTGTAGGCCTCCTTGCTTGCACAAGCTTTTTCAGTTCTGCCCACAAATTTTCTATGGGATTGAGGTCAGGACTTTGTGATGGCCACTCCAATACCTTGACTTTGTTGTCATAAAGCTATTTTGCCACAACTTTGGAAGTATGCTTGGGGTCATTGTCCATTTGGAAGACCCATTTGCGACCTAGCTTTAACTTCCTGACTGATGTCTTGAGATGTTGCTTCAATATATCCACATAATTTTCCTCCTCATGAATGCCATCTATTTTGTGAAGTGCACCAGTCCCTCCTGCAGGAAAGCACCCCCACAACATGATGCTGCCACCCCCGTGCGTCACGGTTGGGATAGTGTTCTTCGGCTTGCAAGCATCCCCCTTTTTCCTCCAAACATGACGATGGTCATTATGGCCAAACAGTTCTATTTTTGTTTCATCAGACCAGGGACGTTTCTCCAAAAAGTGCGATTTTTGTCCCCATGTGCAGTTGCAAACCGTACTCTGGCTTTTTTTATGGCGGTTTTGGATCAGTGGCTTCTTCCTTGCTGAGCGGCCTTTCAGGTTATATCGATATAGGATTTGTTTTACTGTGGAAATAGATACTTTTGTACCTGTTTCCTCCACCATCTTCACAAGGTAATTTGCAGTTGTTCTTTGATTGATTTTGTAACATGCGTCGTTGTAGGTAGACCAAAATGCAGCGGGTATATTTATCATCTTCTTTTATTGAAGGAAAAACAAAAAAACACTTACACAAAACAAACGATGAAAACAGTCCCGTAAGGTGCACAGACTAAACAGGAATCAACCACCCACAAACACAAGAGAAAACTAACCCACTTAAATATGGCAACGACAACCAGCTGCCTCTAATTGGAGGTCGTTCCAAAACCCCAACATAGAAATAGAAAAACTAGATAAACACATAGAAATAGAAAACATAGAACATAAACCAAAAACCCCGAAACACACGGAACAAACACCCCCTGCCACGCCCTGACCAAACTACAATAACAAACTGGTCAGGACGTGACAGATTTGCACTTTTCGCACCAAAGTACATTCATCTCTAGGAGACAGAACGCGTCTCCTTCCTGAGCGGTATGGCGGCTCCGTGGTCCCATGGTGTTTATACTTGCGTACTATTGTTTGGCATACTTGCGTACTAAGTTTGGCATACTTCCACTGGTATGCCATCCAGTCCTGGAGTTTTCCCAGCATTAAAGACTTTAATTGAATCAATAAGTAACTCCTCTAAAATTTGACCTTCGCAGAAGTCTTTCTGTAGAGATGTTAATTTTACATTATTAATAGGAAAACAATCCATACAATTAGCTTCGGTTAGTGGAGAGAGAGGAGACTGAAATGAAAACATTCTTAAAGTACTTTACTTCCTCTTATAATATAATTTGGTGAATCATGCGTGACTCCATCTTTTGTAACAAGTTTCAATAAAACAGTTTTGGTAGCATTCTTATGTTGAAGATTCAAAAAGACTATGTTGTATTTTTGCCCATATTCCATCCAGTTCACTTTATTTTTTATAATATATTACACTGGATCTTTCTTGAATAAGTTCCTCCATTTCTTTTTGTGTTTCCTCTAAATTATTCTGTGCCTCTTTGGTACAGTTTTTATTGCTATCTATCTGTACTGTTAGTCCTTCAATTTCCTTTGGTTAATATGGACTCTATTGATCTAAATTGCTTTTGTTTTATAGATGAGTACTGAATTGCATGGCCTCTAATGGCACGTTTTAAAGTGTCCCATACAATAAGGGGATCTGCTGTTCCTATGTTATAAACAAGTTATCATCCAGTAGGCTTTGATTAAATGTCCAATATCCTCGCCCACGTGGAAATACTGTAAGAGTAATATATATGTAAATGATGTGATTATCCGACCGCATTCTGTCTCCATCAACACTTTTTAAACTTTTGGTGCCAGAGAGAATGACATAAGAAAGTAATCAAGATGACTAGCTTGATTAAGCCTCCGCCATGTATATCTCACTAGGTCAGGGTATTTAAGCCTCCATATATCCACTAACTCCAATATATCCATGACATTCATGATTTCCTTAAGTGATAGTTTGTAGTTGGATTTCCTTTCCAGTCCATAGAGGTATTTAAAACCGTATTAAAATCCCCAACCATAATAATAGAGTCTAGTGTTGCTTGTAGATTTAATAAATTCTTATATATATTTTCAAAGATGCTTGGATCATCATTATTTGGACCATATAGGTTAATAAGCCATATCTGTTTATTATCCAATAACATATTTAAAATAATCCATCTACCTTGATGATCTGTTTGGACAATTTGCACATTTGGATATATATTTTTTTTAAATCCTGTTTATCTTATTTTCCATAATTAGCTATTAATATTTGTAGTAATGTAGGCAATTTGTGCAAAGGAGTTTTACCTCTCACCAGAATTACATTATGGCAAGAAATTATTATATTAGCAAACAATTATTGTGAATCATTCTATATTGTCCCTAACATATTTTACTCCATCGCAACAGTTGTGGGATACATATATATATATATATATATATATATATATATATATATATATATATATATATATATAATATATATATATATATATATATATATATATATATATATATATATATATATATATGTGTTTTCGCTTCATCATTATGGGTATTGTGTGTAGATTGATGACGAAAAACACTTATTTAATCCATTTTAGAATAAGCCTGTACTTAACAAAATGTGGAAAAAGTCAAGGGGTCGGAATACTTTCCAAATAAATGGTATATGAAGTTTCTTATAAACTATTACAGAGCTATTGCACATTAATTAAAACAGGTTAAGCTTTAAAACGTATTCAGGACTGGTGGGTCCCCTGCGGGACGGTTGAGCTAACGTAGGCTAATGCGATTAGCAGGAGGTTGTAAGTAACAAGAACATTTCCCAGGACATAGACATATCTGATATGGGCAGAAAGCTTAAATTATTGTTAATCTAACTGCACTGTCCAATTTAAAGTAGCTATTACAGTGACAGAATACTATGCTACTGTTTGAGGAGAGTGCACAGTTTTGAACATGAAAAGTTATTAATTAACCTTAAGGATCGGCCCCTTTTTAAAAATGTTCACCTAAAATGACATACTCAAATCTAACTGCCTGTAGCTCAGGCCCTGGATATGCAAGGATATGCATTTTCTTGGTACCATTTGAAAGGAAACACTTTGAAGTTTGTGGAAATGTGAAAGGAATGTGGGAGAATATAACATATTTAATCTGGTAAAAGATAATACAAAGAAGAAGAAAAAACATTCTTTAAAAAAAAATGTGTACCATCATCTTTGAAATGCAAGAGAAAGGCCATAATGTAATTTTCCAGCCCAGGTGCAATTTAGATATTGGCCACGAGATGGCAGCAGTGTGCGCGTAAAGTTTTTTTCCGATCCAATGAACCATTGCATTTCTGTTCAAAATGTTGTATCAAGACTGCCCAAATGTGCCTAATTTGTTTATTAATGTAACTATATTCTTTCACTAGTGAAGTGAAGACTATCCATGTGAACCGATCCTGCTAACTGTACAGTCATATTTAGTTTGAGGGAAGATGCTCTACTATACATATGTTATGGCACTTGTTTATAATTACTAGGTTATTAATTGACCTGGGTCAAATATTGAATTGTTCTCAATGTATTTTTATATTAAAAACAATAGGCCATTTATTATTTTGAATTGTGAATTAATACTTTTGTATTGATGTGCATACAGTATTTCTTTATTGTGATTTATCTTCGTATTCTTACTAAAGCTGGCTATATTCTATGACATTTATTCCTAGTGTCCTGCTCATTATTTTAACAGCATTTACTCTCACATGCAATGCGAGCAAGAAGGGAGAAATTGTGAAATGCATGAACGGGAAATCTGTTAGTATTTATATTGTTCAATTCTAGGAGCTTGCGTGCTTTCACATGTTTTGAAATGTGGCTTATTTCAAGGAAAAGAAAAGGGCCTCCAAATTCTTCTGCAATGATTGAATGCATGAAACATTTTTTTCATTTACTTTCATTTGGCAGTGTGACGCCAAGAGAAAAGAGAAGACAAATCACAGCATTGAACATGGCATTAGAGAGTGTAGTAACTTGACAAGGAATGCCCACACGCATTTCTTTAGTACTTTCCTTTATTTTCAACCTGAGAAATAAAAGGTGTACAGCCATGTACAAACCGTACAAAATACAGCAAAGCGATGCAGCCCACTCAACATGTGGCCTTGTACAGATCTGACTCTGGATGATGACCTCATCAAAGGGGAAAGGTCACGGTCAATGCCAATGCCAATAATAACCATGCACACATGAATAGCAATTATACTATATTGCAGGTAAGTACAATACATATTCAATGTAATTATTTATATAGTGTCCACACTATAAGCACTTTTCCACTGAGGCTGCTTTTCACAAACAAAATGGATGTTGTTGATTTGCTTTTTATAACAACACTACTGGCCCTATTCAATCACAACTGATTTCAGATAGAAATGTATAGAAAAGGGCCCCGATTATTTTCCTGTCTATAAATAAGTTTGTCATGTTCTCTAGTACAAAGAACCAAGTGGAATACACTTACATGAGTCTCCATTATAACTGTATGATATTGTTCATATTGATGCCAATAAGGGTACTGCTACTGTAACTACTCTGTTACTCTGTCTCTGCCTGGCCGGTTCCCCTCTCTCCACTGGGATTCTCTGCCTCTAACCCTATTACAGGGGCTGAGTCACTGGCTTACTGGTGCTCTTCCATGCCGTCCCTAGGAGGGGCGCGTCACTTGAGTGGGTTGAGTCACTGACGTGGTCTTCCTGTCTGGGTTGACAGATGTCAGGGAGAGGTGAGGGGAGTGGTAATTGAGGAGTGATATCTTGCAGGTAGCTGGCTCCATCTCCAAGCCTTATATGGACTTCCTGCCCCAACGAGGCAAGACTGTAACTCAATAAGCCAGGGAGTGTTTGGGGATAAAAGGGGGAAGCAACTCAACAGGGCAGAGTAGGAGAGAACCAAGTAGTATGAAGAGTACGAGAAACAAGAGCAAAATCTGTGTGCTTGCCTGTTGTGACATGGACTTTCAGAATACACTGGATTTACTGGATTGGCTGAGGACCCGAGTGTGAGGATTACCCCTGGAAAACAGAACGGACAAAGAGAACTGCTTGTGGACTGTGAATTCCCCCTTCTTTCCCAGTGTATGAAAATCATTAATAAACTCTCCCTTCGCATTCTATTTGTGCTACTGGTGCCTGTTTTGTTATTGAACTTGGTGACGTGGAACACCCACACCCTTGACCTTGCTACGACAGTTGAAGTTGAAAGTTTACGTACACTTAGGTTGGAGTAATTAAAACTCATTTTTCAACCACTCCACAAATTCCCGAAAATGATGTCATGGCTTTAGAAGCTTCTGATAGGCTAATTGACATCATTTGAGTCAATTGGAGGTGTACCTGTGGATGTATTTCAAGGCCTAACTTCAAACTCAGTGCCTCTTTGCTTCACATCATGGGAAAATCAAAAGATATGTCAAGAATCTTTTTTTGTCTGGTTCATCCTTGGGAGCAATTTCCAAACGCCTGAAGGTAGCACGTTCATCTGTACAAACAATAGTACACAAGTATAAACACCATGGGACCACGCAGCTGCCATACCGCTCAGGAAGGAGACGCGTTCTGTCTCCTACAGATGAACGTACTTAGGTGCGAAAAGGGCAAATCAATCCCAGAACAACAGCAAAGGACCTTGTGAAGATGCTGGAGGAAACAGGTACAAAGGTATCTATATCCACAGTAAAAAGAGTCCTATATCAACATAACCTGAAAGGCCGCTCAGCAAGGAAGAAGCCACTGCTCCAAAACCACCATAAAAAGCCAGACTACGGTTTGCAACTGCACATGGGGACAAAGATCGTACATTTTGCAGAAATGTCTTCTGGTCTGATGAAACAAAAATAGAACTGTTTGGCCATAATGACCATTGTTATGTTTGGAGGAAAAGGGGGAGGCTTGCAAGCCGAAGAACACCATCACAACCGTGAAGCACAGGGGTGGCAGCATCATGCTGTGGGGGTGCTTTGCTGCAGGAGGGACTGGTGCACTTCACAAAATAGACAGCATCATGAGGTAGGAAAATTAGGTGGATATATTGAAGCAAAATCTCAAGACATCAGTCAGGAAGTTAAAGCTTGGTCGCAAATGGGTTTGTAATAAAATGCTAATTAATTACTTAAAAATCATACAATGTGATTTTCTGGATTTTTGTTTTAGATTCAGTCTCTCACAGTTGAAGTGTACCTATGATAAAAATTACAGACCTCTACATGCTTTGTAAGTAGGAAAACCTGCAAAATCGGCAGTATATCAAATACTTGTTCTCCCCACTGTATATACATAATTCGTTTTTTCAAAAAATCTTCACAGTTTCATACAGTCCATTTATATTTTCCAACAGGGCGAGGTTTTTTTCTTGCCTGAGTAGCCTCGTTCAGCGAAATAACAACACAATGTCAAATACAGGTTGCCTAGTCAAATAATTAACATCCAATCACATTAACCGTTACTCTCTCGTGGGAATTCCACTAACGGTCCGTATGTAGCCAAACGTAGCTGCTGCTCATTCCATTTGCTCAAAAATGGATGAATGGTTAAAAAAGGTAAGGCCCACAGAGACACATACCAGCTCTACTGGCAGTACTGCTACTACCAGCAGTACTACACCTGCACCTGTCGAAGTTGTTCTGCTTCCACAAGCACATCCAATGCTAGCATCAGTAATTCTACAGTTGTTGTTAGCCCAGCTAGCATTGACACTGACAGTTGTGAATCTGATGCAGCCGAAGAAATATGATGAGATCTACATTGATTTGGGGTTCACTTATTGCCTTTCCTCAGCCACAGTGTGTTATATGTGCAAAAGTACTATCTCACAACTCGATGAAACCTTCACTCTTGTGCAAACATTTAGAAACAAAAAATAAGCCTCTGGAGTTTTTTGAGCGAGAAATAAGATGACTTTTGAGTAGTAAGACATGTATAAAAGCAACAGATACCATTAATAAGAAGAGGCTAGAAGCATCTTGTCACGGCTGCTTGAATGAGCTGACCAAGATGCAGCGTTTTCGTAGTTCCACATGTTTTATTTAAATCAGTGAAACCGAATGCAACAATTAACACTTTAAGTAAATACAAAACAACAAACTGTGACGCTGGAGGAACATAAACCTCACGAAGAACAATCACCCACAAACACCTGTGGGACAAACCTAAACTTAAATAGGACCTCCAATTAGAGACAACGACAACCTGCTGCCTTTAATTGGAGGTCATGCCAAATAACACCAACATAGAAATACAAACCTAGAACCAAAACATAGACATACAAAAAACAGACAAACACCCCCTGTCACGCCCTGACCTAATCTACCATAGAAAATAACACTCACTATGGTCAGGACGTGACACGTCTTATATGGTGAGCTTCTGAGTGGCTAGGACAGGCAAGCCCCACTCTATTGTGGAGGACTTAATTCTTCCTGCTGCCGCGGATATGGCTGGGACAATGCCGGAGGAGAAGGCCCAAAAAACTATACAGACAATGTCTTCATCAAACAACACTGTTTCATGACGCATCAGTGACATGGCAGGAGATGTTTTGAAACAATTACTGCTTCACATACAAGCCAGTGAATTCTATGCATTACAGCTGAATGAGTCAACAGACGTGGCAGGCCTGGCACAGCTCCTTGTATATGTCCGTTACATTTATGCGGGGTCAATTAAGGAAGACATCCTCTTCTGCAAACCACTGGAAACCAGGACAACAGGAGAGGATATTTTTAAAGTACTGGACAGCTTTGTGACATCAAATGGACTTTGGTGGTCAAGATGTGTTGGTATCTGTACTGATGGCGCAAAAGCCATGACAGGGAGACATAGTGGAGTGTTAACGCGCTTGCAGTCAGTTGCTCCCAATGCCACTTGGGTACACTGCAGCATCCACCGAGAGGATCTTGCTGCCAAGGGAATGCCTGACAGCTTGAAATATGTTTTGGACACCACAGTGAAAATGGTTAACTTTGTTAAAGCAAGGCCCCTGAACTCTCGTGTATTTTCTGCACTAGGCAATGATATGGGTAGCGACCATCTAACGCTTTTACAACATATGAAAGTGCGCTGGTTATCAACGGGCAAAGTATTGACATGTTTTAAGTTTTCTACACTGATCATCATTTTCACATGTCTGACCGCTTGCATGATGACGAGTTTCTCACACGACTGGCCTATCTGGTTGATGTTTTTTCACGCCTGATTGATCTGAATCTAGGATGACACAGACTCTCCGCAAATATATTCAACAAAATTGAGGCTATGATTAAAAAGTTTGATCTCTTTTTTGTCTGCATTAACAAGGACAACACACCGGTCTTTCAATCATTGTATGATCGTTTTCTGTGCAAATGAACTCAAGCTTACGGACAATGTCAAATGCAATATAGCGAAGCACCTGAGTGAGTTGGATGCGCAGTTATGCAGGTACTTTCCCAAAATGGATGACACAAACAACTGGATTCGTTATGCCTTTCATGCCCTGCCTCCAGTCCACTTACTGATATCGGAACAAGAGAGCCCCATCGAAATTGCAACAAGCTCTCTCTGAGATGCCCTCGGAGAGTGGGGTCAAGGCCAGGGTCTGCCATTATCAACGGTAGACAAAACATAGTAAGTGTAAATCTATCTGCCTCCATTACGTATGTTATGTTACGTTTCTTATGGTATCTACTGTATTAATTTGTGGATGTCCATCATCCAATGTTTCGAATTTGCGAAACGTATCATATGTTACGAATTTCAATTTGTTGTGGCGTTAGCTAGGTGTTTCACCTTGTCAGCTCAGGGATTCAAACTAACAACCTCTCAATTACTGGCCCAGCGCTCTAACTGCTAGGCTACCTGCCATCCTATAATAATATAAAATACAATTTTATTTGTTACATGCGCCGAATACAATAGTTGTAGACCTTACAGTGAAATGCTGACTTACAAGCCCTTAACCAACAATGCAGTTTTAAGAAAATACCAACAACAAAAAAGTAAGAGATAAGAAAAACAAAGAATTAAGGAGCAGCAGGAAATAACAATAGGGGGGCTATATACAAGGGGTACCGGTTCAGCGTCAATGTGTCAATGTGGGGGGGCACCGGTGTCGAGGTAATTGAGGTAATTATGTACATGCAGGAAGGGTTATTAAAGTGGCTACGCATAGATAATAACAGAGAGTAGTAGCAGTGTAGGGGGGGTGCAAATAGTCTGGGTAGCCATTTGATTAGATGTTCAGGAGTCTTATGGCTTGGGGGTAGAAGCTGTTTAGAAGCCTCTTGGACCTAGACTTGGTGCTCCGGTACCGCTTGCTGTGCGGTAGCAGAGAGAACAGTCTATGACTGGGGTGGCTGGAGTCTTTGACAATTTTTAGGGCCTTCCTGCCATCCAGGACCTAGTATAGAGGTCCTGGATGGCAGGAAGCTTGGCCACGGTGATGTACTGGGCCATATGCACTACCCCTCTGTAATGCCTTGCAGTTGGAGGCCGAGCAGTTGCCATACCAGGCACGTGATGCAACCCATCAGGATGCTCACGATGGTGCAGCTA
Source organism: Salmo salar (assembly GCF_965601325.2). Taxonomy (NCBI): domain Eukaryota; kingdom Metazoa; phylum Chordata; class Actinopteri; order Salmoniformes; family Salmonidae; genus Salmo; species Salmo salar. The sequence goes on from NC_138305.1 coordinate 29,556,854, forward strand.
TAAAACCTTTTGAGGATCTGAGGACCCATGCCAAATCTTTTCAGTCTCCTAACGGGGAATAAGTTTTGTCATGCACTCTTCACAACTGTCTTGATGTGCTTGGACCATGTTAGTTTGTTGGTGACGTGGACGCCAAGGAACTTGAAGTTCTCAACCTGCTCCATTACAGCCCCGGCGATGAGAATGGGGGGTGTGCTCAGTCCTCCTTTTCCTGTAGTCCACAATCATCTCCTTTGTCTTGATCACGTTGAGGGAGAGGTTGTTGTCCTTGCACAACACTGTCAGGTCTCTGACCTCCTCCCTATAGACTGTCTCGTCGTTGTCGGTGATCAGGCCTACCACTGTTGTGTCATCGGCAAACTTCATGATGGTGTTGGAGTTGTGCCTAGCCGTGCAGTCATGAGTGAACAGGGAGTACAGGAGGGGACTGAGCACGCACACCTGGGGGGCCCCCGTGTTGAGGATCAGCGTGGCGGATGTGTTGTTACCTACCCTTACCACCTTGTGGTGGCCCGTCAGGTAGTCTAGGATCCAGTTGCAGAGGGAGGTGTTTAGTCCCAGGGTCCTTAGCTTAGTGATGAGCTTTGAGGGCAGTATGGTGTTGAAGTCAATGAATAGCATTCTCACATATGTGTTCCTTTTGTCCAGGTGGGAAAGAGCAGTGTGGAGTGCAATAGAGATTGCATCATCTGTGGATCTGTTTGTGTGGTATGCAAATTGGAGTGGGTCTAGGGTTTCTGGGATAATGGTGTTGATGTGAACCATGACCAGCCTTTCAAAGCATTTCATGGCTACAGATGTGAGTGCTACGGGTCGGTATTCATTTAGGCAGGTTACCTTAGTGTTCTTGTGCACAGGGACTATGGTGGTCTGCTTGAAAGATATTGGTATTACAGACTCAGACAGGGAGAGGTTGAACATTTCAGTGAAGACACTTGCCAGTTGGTCAGTGCATACTCGAAGTAGACGTCCTGGTAATCCGTCTGGCCCAGCGGCCATGTGAATGTTGACCTGTTTAAAGGTCTTACGAACATCGGCTGCGGAGAGCGTGATCACAGTCATCTGGACCAGCTGATGCTCTCATGCATGTTTCATGCATCTACAACAGCGGTCCAAACCATAGTCCTGGAGAGCTACGGGGTGTGCAGGTTCTTGTTCTAGTCGAGACCTTCAGCTTATCAGGATCTTGAGTAATGGGTTGTCACCACAATGTGTACACATAGCTTTACAGCCTCAGGGGTGGTGATCCAATAGAAGATGTTCTCAAGAAATGAGGATCCGCGTAGTCACCCAGCGACCACATAACGTTCTGAGAATCATATGTTTCTTAGAGAATGGTGAGAGTGTGGTTGTCCTATGGTTATTTTGCATACAACCTTCCCACAACGTTCTGGGAATGGTGCAGGATAGTTGCTTGGCTTGGGAACATTCTCAGCACATTTAAGAAACTTGACAAAATAACATTATTTTCTTGGTATTTCATTACTTTAACAGAATGTTTCCCAAAAGTTCAAACATGGTTACATTTAATTACATTTTTGGTAATGTTCTAGGAAAGATCTTCAACTGGTTTGACGTTAGGAATGTTCTCAAATAGTTCAGAGAGTGTTAAGAAACAATGTTCTTCTGTGAGAATCTAAATGCTTCAACATAACGTTTCCTACATGTTTCCTATTTAAAGTAATGTTCTCAGAACGTTCAGAAAATGTTAAGAAACAACGTTCTTCTGAGAGAATTTCAGTACTTCAGAATAATGTTTTCTTCAAGTTTCCTCATTGTTCTATTGAAAGTTGTGTTCTCAGAACAATAAGAAAACTTTTAATAAAAACCACAAGAAAACATGAATGTTCAAAGACCATTCTAAGAATGTTATTGAAAAAGATATACATTCTGTTCTCAGTGTCAACAAAACCATCTCTATCCTATCTTGTTAAGTGTGTTCAGGTGTGTTGGCTGCGCCCACCTGCCTAATTGGACAACCTGATCTTAATGAGTGCTTCTGTTTGTCCTATCTGTGCTTGGAGTTCCAAACAGTTCACCCAAGCAAACAGTGTTATTAAAAGTCTTGCAACATTTTTAAAGTTGCACTATAGTACACAAATCGCTCTGGCATTTCCTTGTTGCTAAAACTCTAATAGTTAGCCTAATTTCAGTTTGTGACAAAATAAGCTAATACAGTGTAGAGAATCATTTAACCATCTTAACTGCTGTGAAATATCTTTTCCAGAACCAAAATTATTGTTGTTTAAGCTTTTTAAAGCTGGTGCATGAAACCGAAACTAAAATAAGCAAAAACAAATCTCGAACCACAGTAGGACCCAAAAGTTATCAGTGAGTCCCGACCTACCATTAGGAAAACCCCACCATTGCGAAACACTGCATTAGGGCATGCAGTCACCAGTTGTTCACACTCTCTCATATCCATACTGCTGAATACTGTCCGGTAGTGTGCACTCAACTAGGGTCCTTGGTTTACAGCTTGCCATGTATCATTCTCTATAGGGAAATTAATTTTATAGCACTGAGTGTGATGATAAACTGTTGGGTGAGGCTGTGATGACACTGGAAGCCTTAGTCGAGTGAGTCATGGATTCTTGGCACCCACTCTACTCTTCTCTATACAAAGAGGGATGAACAAAAACTGACCTTGTGATGTGGGTAACATTTAGACTGTCCCACATAGAGTGCCTAGTGGAAAGTCTACATACCCCTTGTACAGTGTTCACATTTTTCTGTCTTAAAATTAAATCTAACAAGGGATTAAATTGAAGATTTTTTGATTGTGTATATCTTCACACCCCAGATTTAATACTTGGTGGAAGCACTTTTGGCAGCCATTACTCATGTGAAATATGTTGAGTATCATTGATGGACAGCAATATTCAAACCTTGTCTTTGATATTAAAGCAGATTTAAGTCAGGACTGAGACTGGACCATTCAGGAATACCCACCGCCTCTTGGATAGACATTCTGATGTGTCTTTGTCATAAAAATGTGTGCAATTGTCCCGCTGAAAAATAAAACTCTATCCTAGGGTTAGGTTTTCAGAAGACTAAGGAGAGTTTTCCTTTAACTTTTTAGCTGGGCTTTGATCCTTCCATATTTATTTTGATCCTGACAAACTCTTCAGTCCCTGCCGATGACAAGCATACCCATAACATAATGCTACAACCACAATACTTGAAAATACTTATAATTTGTAACATTTTCTATCATTTTCTTTCACTTTGAAAATGAGTAGGTTCTGTAGATCTACTTTAATCAATTTTTTTATTAAACTTTAAAAATGCAGTCGGGGATTTTAAGCAACATATTGTACGAATTGGATTCGTAACATACTGTATCATACGAATTGCTACCCATACATTTTAGGGTCAGGAAGTAACAATTATAATTATAATTAATCATAATACGAAAGGAATGATGCAGTACAGAATTGAATGACATACAGTAGTACACTAAAAACCAGGACCTGTTTTGGCTTGTGAGCACCATTTTCAAAACTACTGGCTGAAATTATACAAAAGTTCCTGAGCATCACTTTAAGGCAGCAAAATGTGAATAGTGTGCAAGGTGTGTAGAGATTTTCACTAGGGCACTGTATAATAGTGTCACTGTCCCTAGAGTAGCCATAGTCAATATGCGGACCACGGTCCGGATCCAGACCTAGAATAGAGTCAATATGGGCCGCGTACTTACTGCTGTTGAGAGTTGTGATAGTAAAATGCACAAGGTGCAGTTTTTTTAAGTTAGTAGTGCATGGGCAATTTTCCTCTTTATAAACTGTCAGAAATGTCCAGTTGATCTACTACTAGCCCACTTTAGTTAGAAAAGTTAGGCTAATCAGCTATCTACATCTTGTAGTTTTAATGGCTATATTGCGTGCCCAGGGGCCTCGACCCCCAGGGGGACCCATTGATTTTGTTGAATCACTAGGGTATCATATGAACATCATCATATGTGTAAAATATTGAAGAATGTAAAAAATAAAATATAAATTCAGAGGAAGTGGGTGCGGTTGGACATGACCCGGTGGCAGTGTAACAGTATAGCTTCCGTCCCTCTCCTCGAACCAGGGACCCTCTGCACACATAGACAACAGCCACCCTTGAAGCATCATTACCCATCGCTCCACAAAAGCCGCGGTGCTTGCAGAGCAAGGGCAACTACTTCAAGGTCTCAGAGAGAGTGACGTCACCAATTGAAACGCTATTAGCGCGCACCCCGCTAACTAGCTAGCCATTTCACATCGGTTACACTCACCCCCCTTTTGACCTCCTTTTCCACAGCAACCAGTGATCCCGGTCACCAGCATCAATGTAACAGTATAGCTTCTGTCCCTCTCCTCGCCCCTACCTGGGCTCAAACCAGGGACCCTCTGCACACATAGACAACAGCCACCCTCGAAGCATCGTTACCCATCGCTCCACAAAAGCCACGGCCTTTGCAGAACAAGGGGAACAACTACTTCAAGGTCTTAGAGCGAGTTACGTCACCGATTGAAACGCTATTAGTGCGCACCCCGCTAACTAGCTAGCCATTTCACATCGGTTACAGCAGCGATTGTCAATTTATCGCCTGCAATGTTGGAAAGTCCCAAAACAGTACATGGGAGGTTTAGGCAGAAACTAAAAATATCCAATATATCAGGCTTTGTGCGATGTCAACGGAGCCCCAAACCCAGCACCACCTGCAGAGTGGAGAGCAATCCTCCTCCAACAGGTATATTTAGCTACAGTATTAATTGGTCAGAGGTTCCGCCCTAAAGTCTATCCCCTCTGAACTCCTACTGTAGCATTCACAGGGTTAGGTACATTACACCTCTAGCAATTATATTTTCCTTTGGAACAGTTTCTATGGTGCTATAGCCTTGACAGGATGGGTCGCAGGTATTGATGGTGAAAACATGTATGCAGTAGTACGGTATTGCAATATAATTTTTTGATGATATTATAACGATACTATGACACCAAATATCAATTGCTAGGTAATTAACGTTAGCTAGCACTAGTCAGCTGTACCTGCACCAAAACTCTGCTATTTCTCTTTCTATAGGTTGTTCTCCGTTTTCTTTTTAAAATAGTGAGCTAACATGTTTTAAGCATTTTTATTTTCATGACTGATCAAAACTTTTCTCATGGCTCTCTCTTGTCCCTCTGCAGCAGACAAATATAGTCAGCAAGATGTTTGAAACATCGAATTGCAATAAAAAAAAGCAGTATTGAATCGCAGTAAATGTAGAATGATGATGCATATAGAATACATATCGTATCCTAAGGTCCCTGCCAATTCCTAGCCCTAGCTACAGGTTTAATACCGGCTAGGGACATAACTATCCTCCAAATTTAGTAGCACTCCACACAGAACAATGCAGTTGTGGAGTTCTCACTGCATCTATTGGAAAATGTCATGATCTAATTTATACTAATAATGAGGCCATATGTGATTGGTACATCCTTTCTGGGACTTTTAAATGAATGATATATAGCCATTGATTATTAAATGATATAACTTATAAATGTCTCACCAGCTTACTTGATCTTAGTCGTATTCTTTCACAAACCAAAATATAAGCTTGTTTTTTACTCCAGTGTTTGTAAACTGTAAACAGACATTGTGTATCTTTAAAACATGGTTCAAACTATCATTTTGATCTCATGTTGAGCTATGTCAATGAATCTGAGAATGGTCATATTTCTCCAGCACCAACTGTTTACCAAAAAGTGGCAGGGTGGCTGCTTTCTGGTTGTTTGAATTCCAGATTGCCTCTATAAGGTATACATTATTTTCATTTGGGGAAAAGATAAGGCAATTACAGTGAGTGGAAAGCAGGAAGCACATTTAAGATAAATAGAAACTGAAGGGGGAAATGACTTCCTCCAGAAAAGCCCATGGTATCCCCCTACAATATGCACAAAGAGAAACGCTCAGATCTGTGGGCAATCAATATAAACAGCTGACACAGTGGAGTTATTCAGTCTTGAGTAGAGTGTGATATTGAAGAGCTGCTGCAAGCCTTGTTCATTCGGCTATTCACAATGAAGTTTTCTGCTCTCCACATACTGCCCAGAAGACCGAGGAAGACTAAAGGTAAGATAAATACATATAGCATAACACATATAAATAGCCTACAATATGCAAAGGTTGTAATGTATTAATAGATATGAATAGCCTTTTGTTGACGCCCACTACTACTACGATATACAGCACATTCTAAATGATAGGATTTCATTTTTAGTGGTTGTAATATACAGCATGTGATCATTTCACATTTGTCCAGTGATTTTGTAAGAGGTTGACTTTCATCACATTGGAAGATGAGATTGAAGAGTGGAGTGGGAAATGACGAGGGGAATATTAAATGTGGTCTTTTTAATATCTGATGCAATTTATGTGGGAGGGACAGTCCGAACAGTAACATCAATGTTGTTATTCTCATCATGATTTACATTTTATCTGCAAGTGTCTCATAAGAATGACATTCAAATAATGTTTTCCTAATGATACATTAAGTGTTGTAAAGTATTGCGAATTATTGTCTTTGACAATGATGAATAGCAGTCGTTTGTCAGATGTAGGCTATCTACGCCGTTGTCTCCGCCCTCTGTACAGCAATTGTTTATACCAAAGCCTAGTCTACAGGTCTATCTGTCACTATTAGGTTACGAGTAGGTACCGAATGTTCTGAGAGCATGAAAGGTAGGCACATTTGTATTGGTCTTTGTGCACCTTTTTTGGGCACGTTATTAAATATTAAATAACAAAAAATATGTGTCTGCCTGTGTGGTGTTGTTTTGGCTAAGAAAGCTTCACTCAACTTCGGCTATAAGAGAGAGAACGGCAAAATTATTTTGCTCAAGATGCGCCTGCGGTGAAATAGTTTTAATAGAAACCGTGTGTTCAGTTATGCCTATGTTATAACGGGAACCCACTATTGTAGCCTATAACTTCGTATCCAGTTTGTTTGCCTGATTTTACCCGTGCCACAATGAAAAGTAAGGTGTGGTTTGATAATAAGTGATATAAAAAAAAATCGTGCAATGCCCTGATAGGTTTTATGAAGAGAAAATATTTACGACTGTACAAAATGTATTTTTTTTCACAGAGGAGGTGGGTGCGGTTGGACACGACCCGGAGCCAGCGACTGTTAATCTATCACCTGCAATGGAGGGCAGTCCCAAAAGAGTACATGGGAGGTTTAGGCATAAACTGAAAATGCACAAAATACTAGGCTTTGTGCTAAGTCCACGGAGCCCCAAACCCATAGTGGAGAGCAATCCTCCTCAAACAGGTATATTTAGCTACAGTATTAATTGATCAGAAGTTGTATTCGGCGTTCTCTCTGATGTTAGAATGTGTGCATAATTTATATAGGCTATAGCCTACTTTAAGGTTAATTCATGTTTTGGACACACCTACTCATTTAAGGGTTTTTCTTTATTTTTATTATTTTCTACATTGTGGAATAATAGTGAAGACATCAAAACTATTAAATAACACATATGGAATCATGTATTAACTAAAAAAGTGTTAAACAAATCAAACTATACTTTATATTTTAGATTCTTCAAAGTAGCCACCCTTTGCCTTGATGACAGCTTTGCACACTCTTGGCATTCTGTCATCCAGCTTCATGAGGTAGTCACCTGGAATGCATTTCAATTAACAGGTGTGCCTTGTTAAAAGTTAATATGTGGGATTTCTTTCCTTCTTAACGCGTTTGAGACAGTCAGTTGTGTTGTGACAAGATATGGGTGGTATACAGAAGATATGTCACGATCGTCGTAAGAACTGGACCAAGGCGTAGCGTACGTAGAGTTCCACATGTTTAATCAATGAAACTCACAAAAACAAAAAATAATAAACAATACGTGACGCTCAAGCAGTGCTCACAGGCAACAACTTTGAAAGTTTCTTCAAAGCAGTCACAAAAACCATCAAGCGCTATGATGAAACTGGCTCTCATGAGGACTGCCACAGGAAAGGAAGACCCAAAGTTACCTCTGCCGCAGTGGATAAGTTCATTAGAGTTACCAGCCTCAAAATTGCAGCCCAAATAAATGCTTCACAGAGTTCAAGTAACAGCCACATCTCAACATCAACTGTTCAGAGGAGACTGCATGAATCAAGTTTTCATAGTCAAATTACTGCAAAGAAACCACTACTAAAGGACATCAATAAGAAGAAGAGACTTGCCTGGGCAAAGAAACAAGAGCAATGGACATTAGACTGGTGGAAATGTGTCCTTTGGTCTGATGAGTTCAAATTTTAGATTTTTGGTTCCAACCGGCACGTCTTTGTGAGACGCAGTGTAGGTGAACAGATGATCTCTGCATGTGTGGTTCCCACTGTGAAGCAGGGAGGAGGAGGTGTGATGGTGTGGGGGTGCTTTGCTGTCAGTGATTTATTTTGAATTCAAGGCACACTTAACCAGTATGGCTATCAAAGCATTCTGCAGCGATACGCCATCCCATCTGGTTTGCGCTTAGTGGGATTATCATTTGTTTTTCAACAGGATAATGACCTAACACACCTTCAGGCTGTGTAAGGGCTATTTGACCAAGAAGGAGAGTGATGAGTGCTGCATCAGATGACCTGGCCTCCACAATCACCCGACCTCAACCCAACTGAGATGGTTTGGGATGAATTGGAACGCAGAGTGAAGGAAAGGCAGTCAACAAGTGCTCAGCATATGTGAGAACTCCTTCAAGACTTTTGGAAAAGCATTCCTTATAAAGCTGGTTGAGAGAATGCCAAGAGTGTGCAAAGCTGTCATCAAGACAAAGGGTGGCTACTTTGAAGAATCTGAAATATAACATGTATTTTGATTTGTTGAACAATTGTAACATTTTTGGTAAGTACATGATTCCATATGTGTTATTTCATAGTTTTGATGTCTTCACTATTCTACAATGTAGAAAATAGTCCAAATAAAGAAAAACCCTTGAATGAGTAGGTATGTTCAAACTTTTGCCGGATACAATACATGCGCTATGATGTAGCCTGTATGAAGTACTAGCCTACTACCTCAATATATTGATTTGTCAGATGTATCAGGTTAAAGAGGAACTCTAAATGAAAGAACTCAGTGTCATATTATATTGTCTTTCACCATGAGAAATTATTGGCACAATATATATATATATATATATGTGTGTGTGTGTGTGTGTGTGTCACCGTTCATTGTCACGTACAGACTGCACAAAATAACTATTCAATTACTGTACTTTGTGGTCTGTGATTGTCATAACCATTTGCCTGAATTCTACTTGTATTTTTTTCAGAGGTGGCTTTGGACTTTATGGAGAACCTGAAGGAAAATCGCTTGGTGGAGGCTTGCCAGCAGTTGCTTTTGCGAGAGGACCAGCTCTTTGGCCAAGAAACCATGACTGTAGAGGGGTTGGGTCAGGTTTGCAACGAGGACGATAAAGACATGCTCCAAAAAGACTATGAAACCCTGCTGCTCCACTTATGGATGGCAGTTCACACCACCTTTAGTTCCACACCCTCAGGAGAACACCTAGAGATACTTCGAAGTGCGGTGGAAACCATAACGCTGCTGGAAGAGAAGGACCAGCAATGGGAAGGGCGGCCCGAGGGCAGCAGGGAGGCCCCCGTGTGGCGGCCACACCAGTGCCGGCTCACCCACGACACCCTGCTTGAAAAAATGGTGGAATCTCAAATGAGGAATGCGGCAGTGGAGGAGGACAATATTAGCGTTAGCAGTGTGGACAACCTGTCAACGTCCATGAAAAGGGAGGTATGTAGGATGGGCAAGCGTCTGAAGGAGACCATTCTCAGGGTGGCCAGGGACATAAGGGACTGCTACCCCCCAGACTTTGACGTGTGCAACTTGTACGTGAGACTTTACCATCAGAAGTTCTCAGCAAGGTTAACAGAACTGGCCCGCTCTGGGCTCGATGTGGATGACTGTAACTACCTCCTCTGCTGGGTGAACAATTACTATCCAAAGTAAGTGGGAAATGGGAGGGCAGTTGCCCTGGATTCTTGAAGGGCTTGTTAACAATCAGTGGAAGTGATAAGGGCAATTGTGCAATTTTCTTTTTAAAATGTCCAAATCACATTTAAGTGATGTCAAACTGCATATGTAGTTGATTTGAGTTGATTGGGCCATTACATTTAGAAAATTGCACGCTTTCCCCTATCACTTCCATTGATTGTTAGCTAGTTGTGGCTAAAGTTAGCTGAAGTTTTGTCAGTGTCCGTGTATATGAGATGAGAAATAGAGTCAGTCGTAGAACACCGAACTGAGTAAAACATACGTATTTTACTCTTGGAAAAGTTCATCATACAAAATCCATGCAGGGATAAAACAATAAGTATACATACAACGAACACAACCAACAGTAAAACAATAACACACAAAAAATCATGAATACCAGAGGGTTTAAATAGGGAAGTAATCACAACGAAATGGGAACCAGGTGTGAACAATAAAGACATAACAAATGGATAAAGAAAGATGGATGGGTGGCAGCTAGAAAGCCGGTGACGATGACCGCCGAACGCCGCCCGAACAAGGAGAGGCACCAACTTCGGCGGAAGTCGTGACAAGTTTGTAGTGGCTGGAACCATCCCACTGGGCAAACACTGGTTGAATCAATGTGGAAAACTATTTGGATTTCCAAAAAGTCTTCAACCTAATGGAATTTCGTTTTCACCCAAATTTATACCAAATCCAATGATAGAGTGACATTTTTGGTTGATTTCACATTAAATTGACGGTAGTTGACAACTCAACCAAATGTAAATCAAAACCAGATGATGAACTAACATCTGTGCCCAGTGTGCCCTGTTTGTGGCAGATGCTAAGATGCTCAATACTTTCAGGGTGAGGAACCATTTAAAATAACATCCTGAACTTCCTGAAAAAAGGCTAGTTCCCCTTTTCAAAATGTCTGCAAACTAAAATGCTGCATATTTGGCATAGCTGATTGCTCAAGTTTGCTTACATTATCCTCCTGCCTTGTACAGTCTTTGAGTGTTTCTGAGAGTTCTCGTATGGTTTCTATCAATGACATGATGTCATTTACAACATGTTATACCATTTTTATATCTGTTTCAGTGACATCTTAAAACACAAAGACCTTGAGGGGCACATCAACATTGAGTCTTTGGGAACTCTTTTATCTGAGAAGGATCTCACAACATTGGAGGAGCAGTATCTACTACAAAAAGAGGTAAACAGGATGCCAGAAACAGCTAAATCTAAGGAACAGGCTAAATCCAATTGTATACTTCTAGACCATCCTTTCAGAGTAGCCTGGTCCCAGATCTGTTTGTGCTGTCTTTCCAACTGCTATGGTGTCTTAATGACCATAGGGTTTGGCAAGATAGTACAAACATATCTGGGACCAGTCTACTTTCAGAGTGCTTTAGAATTGGAAATAATGGACTATTTTATAATGTTGTATACAATGTCTTTCAGAACTATAGTGTCAAACTTACAGACTTGTGATGACCTGTGCTATGTTGTTTTCAGAGTACAGTCAGGACCTGGTTCTCCAAAGCTCTCAGTAAGAAGGAGGAGGGTTGGCTCAGTGGAAAGAGTCCAGAACTCATTGACGGGTACTGCTTCTGTCCTCTGGCCATTGACATCATACAGGTTGATACCTATTGGATTACTACTACTTCTTCTAGTACTTTTCTGTGTTTAGCCCTACTCTGTCTTTGACCTGAACATGTTCTTCTTCGTTTTCATACTACAGATATGAAGTAGCTTTTTCTCCCGCATGGTTTTATACAAGCTTCATATTAACATGTCAACCTTGACATAATTCCATTTAAACTGACATTAACCTCCAAAGCCAAAGTTTGTCTGATATTTTGAGACCTCAAAACAATGAGCACTATAAATCTGAAATATTTAATAAATGCACTGAATTTCATACATTTCTACACTGAATTGAGTTGACATGGAATTAATCCCATCCCTGCTCTAAGCTATATACTGTATTTTGTTCTGTTTACTAGGCTGTTGATGGGACCATGAGAGAGGCCAGGACTATTCTTTGCAGTGAGGGTAAAGCCCAGAGAATCCTATGTCAGCTGGACAGCTTCTTGATAAGGTAGTGTATCCATTTCTTATTGCTCTGGCCACTGGGTTGTGTTCCTTACGCACCAAATGGAAGAAAACAGACTGAAAAAGAGAGAGACTACCTGGACTTGTCCAATAAGTAACACTGATTTTCCTTTTCCATTGCAAAACATTTTGGTTATGTGCCTTAATGAACTCATTCTGTCGTATTTGAACATTTACTTTTCCATTGTTCTTCTGAATTTAATCACCAAGTTTATTTTGAAAAACAAATAACTTTTCCCATTAAGTTTGAATGGTTTGGCTTAGGGCTGTCCAATCTAATATTTTACTGATGAACATGCACGTTGATATCCAGCATCATGCTCAAAGCCATTCAATTAGCTTACTATGTTCTGGTTTCACAGCCACACAGACAAATGGCATAATTCTACATGACCTTTTTCCTGGGAAAAGTTGGTAATTCAACCTTGGTGTTCTATCTACACTGTCTTGTTGCAGACTGTCTTTGACCTTGTTTAGTTTTTAATGGATATGTATGCTACAATTAAGTGATAATGGTCATAAAGAGCTAGCTAGCTGATGGATGCAAACAAAGTTCTTCACCAAAAACACAGCAAAACGACATCTGTTTCAGTAGCTATAGTTAGCTAGCTAACTGTCTAGCTAGGTTTCATCATCTAAAATACCCCTAATTTATAATTTGGGTATTTTATTAGGATCCCCATTAGCTGTTGCAAAATATAGGTCTTATTTGATTAATGGTGGTCGGACCCACCTATATGAATCTAGCCACAATAAGGATTAACCACAATAGTGGAATTAACGGTTTGCTAGTCTGTCATTGACAGTGATGCAAATGAATACAAATAGTGGAATTATGGCATAATTGAATAAACCATGCTAAACAAGGTTTGAATGTTGTTATATAAATTCAACAAAATACAATCATTTGTTAATTTGACAAAAAGCTGTTGAAATCACACTGGATGTATTAGAGTTTAGAATTGCATTGTGAGCATACTTATTTCACTGTACAGCCTTACCTATGGATTGTGGATCAATGACATGAGGTATCAGACAGTGACACCCAGAGAACATTAGCATCGTAGCTCTTATTGCAGGACTCTGAAACCACTGAATTGAGCCACATTTATTGTACCAGTCAAGCTAGCTACCGCAGAAGCTGCTAATAACATCTGTATCAAAGATATTAGCAAAATCAGTTTGATCCTGATCAGTTTGAACCTGATCTTATTTCAAATGCTCACACAGACGTTTTCCCCATTCGGTTGAAAAAAATAATGCCTTATTACCAACACGGTATTGTAAACTCATCGTTCGTGGCAGGTATATCACACTGTGTGCTTGTTTGCAGACTTTTATTTTGTTGTACAGCTTTGACAGTGCTACTGATTGTAGTGGTGGAGCTTGGCTTGCACGTGAAAGATCAGCACACACAACATTCTATAATAGAATTGTGTTATTTGACGTGTCAAATTAAAAACTTATTTGACGCGTCAAATAGTGTTATTTGACATGTATTGTTTTTGACACACAAAGACCCAAACGGCGTTCCATATGAGAAGCCAGTGTTTGGAGGATATATTGACAAGGGTGTTGTTAGGCCTGAGACGATGTCGGCTTCGAGAGCATTATCACTTTTATACAATGGATTACCAACATGTTCAAATAACTTTATTTGTATTAATTTATTCATACTATTTCATCCTTCCACAAGATATAGTCCCAAAACAAATCTAGTCTTTTTGTTCTGTATTTATGGACGCGACCCAGTCGTTCAGTCTTTTTGTTCTGTATTTATGGACGCGACCCAGTCGTTCAGTCTTTTTGTTCTGTATTTATGGACGCGACCCAGTCGTTCAGTCTTTTTGTTCTGTATTTATGGACGCGACCCAGTTGTTCAGTCTTTTTGTTCTGTATTTATGGACGCGACCCAGTTGCTCAGTCTATTTGTTCTGTATTTATGGACGCGACCCAGTTGCTCATTCTAAATGTTCCATTGCCATAATGGCTGGCAACCTTCTTATCCCTTGCTTGCTAGCTAGTCAACTACGGCTAACTTACAATCACGTCAAAAATCCAGAATAACAGCAAAGTATCTATATTTGCAATTGTTTAAGCTGTTTTCTAGTGACATTTATTTGGATACATCCATAACAGTTAACTAATGAGGCCCGATTTCGGCTGGCACAAAAAATGTGTTCACTCATCAGGACACTGTTGTTCAGAGGAGCTAGCCAACAACACAGCTAACACAATCACTTCAAACTGAAGCTGGAAAGACTGCAAACTAGCTGCACTTCGTTTCGTTTTACCTTTTTCCAATTAACATTTCTTTGTATATATCTTTAAAAATGATGCCATCTGATACATGATTTCGACTGGCTAAGAAACGCTGCCTGCCTGTCTGTCTCGTTCTGACTCGTTCATTACTATGGGACAGCTGGAGATCGAATTTGAATATTGAAACAATGTTGCAAATGTCGGCGAGACAGACAGCAATGTTTAAACAAATCTCCGCTGTTAAAAACGAAATGTTAGTCTAAAAGAAATGTGACATAATGTCTGCTTTTATAGTTGCTTGGCTGGGCTGATGAGACAGTGGATTGCGCAGTCAGATGGAACAGAGTAAATAGGCATTTTAACGTCATAGATAACTTGTGGAATAGACACCGGCTGGAATGCAGTTTTAAACCAATCAGCATTCAGGATTAGACCCACCTGTTGCATAAATGAGGAATATGTACTGCAGTGTAATTATTCAACATTTTACTGACATGATAAAGAAGAACCTGGAGATACATGATGATATTTTGTACAATGTATATTTGCAGCTATAAGAGATCTCTTGAAGAATTTGTGAAGGGAAGACGGGAGAACACTCAGGCAGTCGTGAAAGCTAACCTGGTTAACATTGAACAATTCAGGTAGGCTAACAACTGTTGTTCATTTCACCAAGTCATTTGTTTCATGAGATCACATTTTCTGTGTTAATTTGCTTGGTATTTGAAGGGTAGCTAGCTACACACGAGCTTCATAACACACGTATAATCCTTACATAAAAGCATTCATAAGCACTAAATAAGCATTTCATAAATGCTTTTTGTTTCTACTAATCCCCAATCTCATGAAACAGTCTTGATCTACATGCATGCAGTCTCATAATCTGAAGTTGTATCATTTGTTCGACTTATCTACCTACTATTGGACACTCCAGGAAAGGGAAAGGTCAGTTGTAACTGAATGCATTCAACTGAAAATGTGTCTTCCGCATTTAACCCAACCCTTCTGAATCAGAGAGCTGCGAGGGGCTGCCTTAATCGACATCCACGTCATTGGCACCCGGGGGAACAGTTCTGCCTTGACAAATTTTGACCTTGTCAGCTCGATGATTGAAAGTACCTTTGAACTGCCATTGTCATTCTATCCCTCCAATCCTCCCAACCTCTTATTTGACTTCATAAATCCAACATTGATGTAATGACATTGGATCCTCCTTTACAGAGACTTCATAGTGAGAAGAGAGGAGTCAATCCCAGAAGAGATCAAGACAAGCTGTATGTCCACATTGGCAGACCTGAGAGACTGTGGCTACGGATACTTCACCGGCCCCATACATGAGGAGCTCAGGGTAGGCTACATGGGACAGCAGAGACACCAAGCATAATAGTCTAGCAATACTCCAATGTACAACGTTACATCTGCACCGTTAATTTGGTTGACTTTTGGCATCTAGTTCAAAATCCCAGACAACCTTTCTCAAATTAGATGATTTTGACTTACCCACGAGTTACTTGAGAGACTTGTCCCGAAGCCACCGAAGTACTTTGCTCTGTTCGTCTTTCCCTTGATCCTGACTAGTCTCCCAGTCCCTGCCGCTGAAAAACATCCCCACAGCATGATGCTGCTGCACCACCATGCGTCACTGTAGGGATGGTGCCAGGTTTCCTTCAGATGTGATGCTTGGCATTCAGGCCAGATAATCTTGCTTCTCATAGTCCGAGTCCTTTAGGTACCTTTAGGCAAACTCCAAAAGGGCTGCCATGTGCCTTTTACTGATAAGTGTCTTCCGTCTGGTCACTCTACCATGAAGGCCTGATCGGAGGGAGTGCTGCAGAGATGGTTATCCTTCTGGAAGATTTTCCCATCTCCACATAGCAATTCTGGCGCTCTGTCAGAGTAACTATCGTGTTTTTGGTCAGCTCCCTGACCATGGCCCTTCTCTCCCGATTGCTCAGTTTGGCCGGGCGGCCAACTCTAGGAAGATTCTTGGTGGTTCCAAACTTGTTCCATTTAAGATGAAGGAGGTCGTTGTGTTCTTGGGGACCTTCAATGCTGCAGAAATGTTTTGGTACCCTTCCCCAGATCTGTGCCTTTACGCAATCCTGTCTCGGAGCTCTACAGAACATTTCTTTGACCTCGTGGCTTGGTTTTTGGACTGTCAACTGTGAGACCTCATATAGACATTTGTGTGCCTTTCCAAATCATGTCCAATCAATTTAATTTACCACAGGTGGACTCCAATGAAGTTGTTGAAACATCTCAAGGATGATCAGTGGAAACAGGATGCACCTGAGCTCAACCTCGAGTCTCATAGCAAAGGTTCTGAAAACGTATGTCAATAAGGTATTTCTGTTTTTTATAAATTTGCACACATTTCTAAAAACCTCTTTTTGCTTTTTCACAAAAGGGTATTGTGTGTAGATTGACGAGGGAAAAATGTAATTGAATCAATTTTAGAATAAGGCTGTAACGTAACGAAATGTAAAAAAAGACAAGAGCTCTGAATACTTTCCGAATGCACTGTACGTGTAACTGATAGATACATTTAAAACCTCTTGGGGCTAGGTGGGACGCTAGCGTGCCACCTGTGGTGCACTCCATCAACAGCAGGTGCATTTCAAGAGCGGCAAATTTGAATCCAAATAAATGTCAAAATTCAAATTTTTCAAAAATACAACTATGTTACACCATTTGAAAGATAAACATCTCCTTAATCTAACCACGTTTTACGATTTCAAAAAGGTTTTACGGCGAAAGCATAAATTTAGAGTATGTTAGGACAGTACATTTACAAGAGTTGTGTGTAATGTTTTGTCAAGTCAAAGACAGGGTCACCAAAACCATAAAACCAGCTAAAATGATACACTAACCTTTTACAATCTCCATCAGATGACACTCCTAGGACATTATGTTAGACAATGCATGCATTTTTAGTTCTATCAAGTTCATATTTATATACAAAAACAGCGTTTTACTATGGCATTGATGTTGAGGAAATCGTTTCCCTCCAATAACCGGCAGTCAAGTCAGCGTCACAAATTAAATAATTAAAATTAGAAAACATTGGTAAAATATTATATTGTCATTTAAAGAATTATAGATTTACATCTTTTGAACGCAATCAACTTGCCAGATTTAAAAATAACCTTACTGGGAAATCACACTTTGCAATAATCTGAGCACTGTGCCCAGAAAAATACGCGTTGCGATACAGACTAGACGTCATGTTGGGGAGATCTAAAATCGAAAATACTATGTAAATAATCCATTACCTTTGATTCTCTTCATCAGATGTCACTTCCAGGTATCACAGGTCCATAACGAATGTAGTTTTGTTCAAAAAAGCTCATCATTTATGTCCAAAAATCTCCGTCTCGTTAGCACATGATGTAAGCCAGCCGGACTTCTCGTCATGAACGAGGGGAAAAAATATATTTCCGTTCGTTCAAACATGTCAAACGTTGTATAGCATAAATCATTAGGGCCTTTTTTAACCAGAACATGAATAATATTCAAGGTGGACGAATGCATAGCCTTTTATAACGTATTGGAACGAGGGTACCCAACATGAAGTAGCGCGCCAGGTGTCTAATGGGACATCACCGTTCCATGGCTCTTGTTCGGTCAGATCTCCCTCCAGAAGACTCAAAACACTTTGTAAAGGCTGGTGACATCTAGTGGAAGCAATAGGAAGTGCCAAAATATTCCTAAACCCCTGTGTTTTTCAATGGGATAGGTTTAAAATCAATACAACACATCAGGTATCCACTTCCTGTCAGAAAATGTCTCAGGGTTTTGCCTGCCAAATGAGTTCTGTTATACTCACAGACACCATTCAAACAGTTTTGGAAACTTTAGAGTGTTTTCTATCCATATATAATAAGTATATGCATATTCTAGTTACTGGGTAGGATTAGTAACCAGATTAAATCGGGTACATTTTTTTTATCCAGACGTGCAAATGCTGCCCCCTAGACCCAACAGGTTAAAACATGAACATGTAGTGTGTGTATGTAAATTGTAAAGTATTTTGTCTGCAATGTATATTTCATTATATGTCGGACCCCAGTAAGACTAGCTGTCGCCGTTGGCATCGGCTAATAGGGATCCTAATGAGTCAAAATCAAACCAATCAAAGGTAGTGGAAACATTCCAGTGATCTGACTCCAAATACCTGTTTTGTTGTTTTCCTCTTCTTAAACAGATGTTATAAAGGCAGATTCTATTTTCTTCCATTTCGTTTCAATGTTGTTGTATTTTTGGCAAGTTGTTGGTATTATAATGTCCTTTTTTTAAATATATATAAAGTAAATCTGTGCTACAATTCTGCACATTCAATAACACCTCATTTAAACGTAACCTTACATTAAGGGCATATGACATACTTATTCTTATTCTAAAATGAATTCATAAAGAAAAATCCTCATCAATCTACACACAATACCCCACAATGACAAAGTGAAAATAGGTTTTAAACATTTTTGCAAATGTATTAAAAATTAAAAACTGAAATACCTTATTTACATAAGTATTGAGACCTTTTGCTATGAGATTCGAAATTGAGCTCAGGTGCATCTTGTTCCCATTGATCATCCTTGAGATGTATCTAAAACTTGATTGGATGGCGCCGACAGATATGGCAGCTCTGCTTCTAGCTCCTAAGCAACTTTGCAGTATTTCGTTTTTACATTATTATTATTACATTATTAGCCCAGAATTGTTTTTGTGTTACAGCCGGAAAGAACTTTTGGATATCCGAGTGGCGGCAACTCACCAGCATTACGACCAAGAATACGATTTTGCCGAATTGGATCCTTTGTTCTTTTTTATTTCACCTTTATTTAACCAGGTAGGCAAGTTGAGAACAAGTTCTCATTTACAATTGCGACCTGGCCAAGATAAAGCAAAGCAGTTCGACAACATACAAAAACACAGAGTTACACATGGAGTAAAACAACATACAATCAATGATGCAGTAGAAAAGAAAAAAAAAAACAGGGCAATTTAACTTATTCCAGAGGCAGCTCCGAAACACCACCGGCAGAGAAGAGGTATTAAGAGTGGACTTCTAGTCTGACTCAGGAGGCGTGCACAACATCCACCGCTTCCGAGTATATTACTCGCTAATGTTCATTCTCTGGCTAATAAAGTAGACGAGCTCAGGGCGAGGATCTCCTTCCAGAGAGACATCAGGGATTGTAACATACTCACAGAGACATGGCTCTCTCACGATATTCTATCCCCGTCCATACAGCCAGCTGGGTTCTCAGTACATTGCGCAGACAGGAATAAAGAACTCTCCGGGAAGAAGAATGGTGGGGGTGTATGTTTCCTGATTAACTACTCATGGTGTAAATGTGATAAAATACAGAAACTCAAGTCCTTTTCTTCACCCGACCTAAAATACCTCACAATCAAATGAGAATTCTCTTCGGTTATAGTCACAGCCGTGTATATTCCCCCCTCAAGCCGATACCATGACGGTCCTGAAAGAACTACACTGGACTTTATGCAAACCGGAAACCACATCCTGAGGCCGCATTTATTGTCGCTGGTGATTTAACAAAGCAAATTTGAGGAAAACTCTACTGAAGTTCTACCAACACATTGACTGTAGTACTCACTCTGGAAAAACATTGGACCACTGCTACTCAACTTTTTGAAATGCCTACAAGGCCTACAAATCAGATCACGACTCTATTTTGCTCCTCCCTTCCTATAGACAGAAACTCAAACAGGAAGTACCCGGTCAATTCAACGCTGGTCTGACCAATTGAAATCCATGCTTCAAAATTGTTTTGCTCACGCGGACTGGGATATGTTCCGGGTAGCCTCTGAGAATAACATCGATGAATACACATATACGGTGAGTGAGTTCATCAGGAAGTGTATAGGAGCTGTTGTACCCACTGTGACTATTAAAACCTACCCAAACCGGAAACCGTGGATAGATAGCAGCCTTCGCGCAAAACTGAAAGCGCAAACCACCGCATTTAACCATGGCAAGGTTACTGGGAATATGGCCGAAAACAAACTGTAGTTATTCCCTCCGTAAGGCAATCAAACAGGTAAAATGTCAGTACTGAGACAAAGTGGAGTCGCAATTCAACGGCTCAGAGGGAAAACCAATCACGTTGCGGACACTGATGTCTTGCTTCCGGACAAGAGAAACACCTTCCTCGCCTGCTTTGAGGATAACACAGTGCCACCGACACGACCCGCTACCAAGGACTGTGGCCGATGTGGCCGACGTGAATAAGCCATTTAAGCGTGTTAACCCTCACAAGGCTGCCAGCCCAGATGGCATCCCAAGCCACATACTCAGAGCATGCGCAGACCACCTGGCTGGAGTGTTTACAGTGTTTATTCAATCTCTTCCTATCCCAGTCTGCTGTGCCCACTTGTACCCAAGAAAGCCAAGGTAACTGAAGTAAATGACTATTGCCCTGTAGCACTCACTTCTGTCATCATGAAGTGCTTTGAGAGGCTAGTTAACCTGTTAGGGCTAGGGGGCAGCATTGACACGGCTGGATAAAAAACATACCCGATTTAATCTGGTTACCACTCCTACTCAGTAACTAGAATATGCATATACTTATTACATATGGATAGAAAACACCCTAAATTTTCTAAAACTGTTTGAATGGTGTCTGTGAGTATAACAGAACTCAAATGGCAGGTCAAAACCTGAGAGATTCCTTTACAGGAAGTGGCCTGTCTGACCATTTGTTGAACTTCTTTTCCATCTCTATCATTTACTAAGGATCTCTGCTCTAACGTGACACTTCCCACGTCTTCCATAGGCTCTCAGAGCCCGGGAAAAAACAGAATGTCGTCATTCCAGCCCCAGGCTGAAACACATTATCGCCTTTCTCAAGTGGCCCATCAAGAGACACTAGCTTATGCGCGTGACCCCGACCGCCCCCGCCTTTGGGATTTTTTCCTCTGTTTGCCGAAAAGGAGATTCCCTGTCGGAATATTATCGCTTTTCTACGAGAAAAATGTCGTAAAAATTGATTTTAAACAGCGGTTGACATGCTTCGACGTACGGTAATGGAATACTTAGAATTTTATTGTCACGAATTGCGCCATGCGCGCGACACTTCTTTACTATTTCGGATAGTGTCTGGAACGCACGAACAAAACGCCGCTATTCGGATATAACGATGGATTATTTTGGACCAAACCAACATTTGTTATTGAAGTAGCTGTCCTGGGTGTGTATTCTGACGAAGACAACAAAAGGTAATGACATTTTTATAATAGTAAATATGATTATGGTGAGTGCTAAACTTGCCGGGTGTCTAAATAGCGAGCCCGTGATGCCTGGGCTATGTACTTAGAATATTGCAAAATGTGCTTTCACCAAAAAGCTATTTTAAAATCGGACATATCGAGTGCATAGAGGAGGTCTGTATCTATAATTCTTAAAATAATTGTTATGCTTTTTGTGAACGTTTATCGTGAGTAATTTAGTAAAATGTTAGCGAATTCCCCGGAAGTTTGCGGGGGGTATGCTAGTTCTGAACGTCACATGCTAATGTAAAAAGCTGGTTTTTGATATAAATATGAACTTGATTGAACAAAACATGCATGTATTGTATAACATAATGTCCTAGGGTTGTCATCTGATGAAGATCATCAAAGGTGAGTGCTGCATTTAGCTGTCTTCTGGGTTTTGGTGACATTATATGCTGGCTTGAAAAATGGGTGTCTGATTATTTCTGGCTTGGTACTCTGCTGACATAATCTAATGTTTTGCTTTCGTTGTAAAGCCTTTTTGAAATCGGACAGTGTGGTTAGATTAACGAGAGTCTTATCTTTAAATGGCTGTAAAATAGTCATATGTTTGAGAAATTGAAGTAATAGGATTTTTAAGGTTTTGAAAATCGCGCCACAGGATAGCCGTGGCTGTTACGTAGGTGGGACGAATTCGTCCCGCCTAGCCTAGAGAGGTTAAGGATCATATCACCTCTACCTTACCTGACACCCTAGACCCACTTCAATGTGCTTATCGCCCCAATAGATCCACAGACAATGCAATCGCCATCACACTGCACACTGCTCTATTCCATCTGGACAAGAGGAATGCCTATGTAAGAATTCTGTTCATTGACTATAGCTCAGTATTCAACACTATTGTACCCTTCAAGCTCATCATTAAGCTCGGGGCCCTGGCTTTGAACCCAACCCTTTGCAACTGGGTCCTGACGGGCAACCCCCAGCTGGTGAAGGTAGGAAACAACACCTCTACTTCGCTGATCCTCAACACAGTGTGTGGTCAGCCCCCTCCTGTACTCCCTGTTCACCCATGACTGCACGCCTCCAACTCAATCATCAAGTTTGCAGATGACAGAACAGTAGTAGGCCTGATTACCAACAATGACGAGACAGCCTACAGAGAGGAGGTGAGGGCCCTGGGAGAGTGGTGCCAGGAAAATAACCTCGCACTCAACAAAACAAAGGAGCTGATCATGGACTTCAGGAAACAGCAGAGGAAGCACGCCCCGATCCACATTGACGGGACCGCAGTGGAGAAGGTGGAAAGCTTCAAGTTCCTCAGCGTACACATCACTGACGATCTTACCTCACTGAGCTATAGCCCATAGGCATTTACAACCAACATGGGTATTTGGGTTTTATGCAAAGGTCAAAAGGAGCGCAGTTCAACGAACCACCTCTGCAACACACACATTCTCTTATTGATTGTAGGATATGCTATCAGTTTGCACACAGTGGAATCGGCCTTGATGTCAAAACAGAGTTTGTTTTCGGTCATGAGGGGATAGCGGATAAAATCAACTGAATTGATTGATGAGTCCAAAACCAAAAGGAAACTACATTGGAACTATTACACGTGCGGAAATAAGGTCCCCAAGAACACATAGACCTCCATCATTCTTAAATGGAAGAAGTTTAGAACCACCAAGAATCTTCTGAGCAATCGGGGGAGAAGGGCCATGGTCAGGGAGATGACCAAAGTCAGAATGGTCACTCTGACAGAGCTCCAGAGTTCCTCTGTGGAGATGGGAGAATCTTCCAGAAGGATAACCATCTCTGCAGCAGTCCACCAATCAGGCCTTTATGGTAGAGTGGCCAGATGGAAGCCACTCCTCAGTAAAAGGCACATGACAGCCCTCTTGGAGTTGCCAAAAGGCACCTAAAGACTCTCAGACCATGAGAAACAAGATTCTCTGGTCTGATGAAACCAAGATTGAGCTCTTTGGCCTGAATGCCAAACGTCACGTCTGGAGGAAAGCTGGCACCATCCCTACGGTGAAGCATGGTGGTGGCAGCAACATGTTGTAGGGATGTTTTTCAGCGGCAGGGACTGGGAGACTAGTCAGAATCGAGGGAAAGATGAACGGTGCAAAGTACAGAGAGATCCTTGATGAAAACCTGCTCCAGAGCGCTCAGGACCTCAAACTGGGGTGAAGATTCAGGATCCAACAGGACAACGACCCTAAGCACACAGCCAAGACAACGCAGGAGTGGCTTTGGGACAATTCTCTGAATGTCCTTGAGTGTCCCAGCCACAGCCCGGACCTAGAAAGACCTGAAAATACCTGTGCAGCGACGCTTGAAAGGATCTGCAAAAACAAATGTGAGAAACTCCCCAAATACAGGTGTGCCAAGCTTGTAGCGTCATACCCAAGAAGACTTGAGCCTGTAATCACTGCCAAATGTGCTTCAACAAAGTACTGAGTAAAGGGTCTGAATACTTATGTAAATGTGATATTTCAGTTTTTTTAAGCAGTTTTTGCTTTGTCATTATGTGTAATTGTGTGTAGATTGATGAGGGGGGAAATTATTGAATCCATTTTAGAATAAGGCTGTAACGTAACAAAATGTGGAAAAAGTAATGGGCTCTGAATACTTTCCGAATGCACTGTACATGTCCGTACATGCACACAACGAGAAGGTCACATATGGGGAGAGGCTGGAGGTGCTTTATTAGTTTTTTTCTGTGAACCTTTGTTTTTCTTATCTAACCTAATGATAGGAAGGAAGTAGAATAAATATAAGCATTCAGGAGAATTCCCTCCTAAATGGTTTCCGACCATCATTATCAAAGCCACAATGTTTGAAGTGCAAAGTGTGATTGTAGGTTACAATGGTACAATGTGGTCATCCAAGTGACCACTCAAATCACATGGCCTGGTCCCATCTTTGTGGGTTACAGATTTTCCATGTTATTCTCCATAATGTTTTACTTTGCTCTTCAGTTGTGATGAAACAGTTGATGCATATTATTAATAAAACAAATTTGTTTTATTCAAATAGTTTACAAATGAGTGGAATAGAGAGGGAATTGATTTTAACTTGAACTAATATGAAGTTGTTATGGCAGTACAACTGCAAAGTTTTCGCATGTTCTGACCCACTGGTGTCAACTGCTTCAAGGTCAGATATTGACCTCTCCATGACTTCCTGTCTCCTCAGGTGCAGTACCGTAGGCTGTGGACGCAGGCCTGGTTTACTGGGGGTCAGATGGTACTGGATGAAGTTCTGGGGACACTGGACAGACACATGCAGCAATTCACAGACCTGAAACCCATCTGTATGGAGGTAAGGTTACACTCACACACACGCTAACAGATGTGTGAAAACAAAGACACGCACACACACACACAGGCACGCACACACACACACACACACACACACACACACACACACACACACACACACACACACACACACACACACACACACACACACACACACACACACACACACACACACACACACACACACACACACAAACACAGTGACATTACACACACAGTGACATTTGTGTGTCTGTGTGTGTGTGTGTGTGTGTGTGTGTGTGTGTGTGTGTAGGAGCTGGTGGGCCGGCTCCACATGGAGATGATGGTGGAGTATGTGAAGAGGATGATGAAGAAGAAGATGAAGCTGAAGGACAAGGAGCAGCAGGAGGCAGCAGCCAAGTTACTTGCTGATGACAGCAGCACACTGAGCACCTACTTTACTGAAGCGGTAAGCACTGAAGACGCGCACACACACACACCTCATATTGCAGTTAATATAGCTTGAGCGTGTGTGTACACAAACATATGAAAGTAATAGCATTATACACACAAAACCAACTCAAATACACTTCAAAACATTTATCCTAAGAATTGTTTTATTTCAAATGTTTATGATGCATAAAGAATAACAAAGAAATAAAGAATTTAAACAACAATATAACCCCCTAGAGTAACATATTAAAAGAATCCCCATCAAAATGTACATTTAAGCTAGAGATGTACAGTACCAGTCAAAAGTTTGGATACACCTACTCATTCCAGGGTTTTTCTTTATTTCAAAGCTGTCATCAAGGCAAAGGGTGGCTACTTTGAAGATTCTCAAGTATAAAATATATTTTGATTTGTTTAACACTTTTTTGGTTACTACATGATTCCATATGTGTTATGTCATAGTTTTGATGTCTTCACTATTAGACAATAGTAAAAATTAAGAAAACCCCTTGAATGAGAAGGTGTGTCCAAACCTTTGACTGGTACTTTATATATAGCGTTCTTTTGGCTGTTAAGTTGTTCTCCCAACTTAGACTAAGCCCACTGGAATGCATGAGAGCCTTTTCTGTAGCCAATCGGTTCAAAACCACCACCATCTGGGTCATGTTATGACTTGGCAGACTCCAGGCCGAGTCTCTAAGTAAAATCACCCACGTATCATAAACTGCAGCTGTGGTCTGATTCCCCTAAACTTCTATTTATTTAGACACTCAATAGATATTAGTATCAAATCAAATCCAACTTTATTTATGTCACGACTTCCGCCGAAGTCGGCTCCTCTCCTTGTTCGTTCGGCGATCGACGTCACCGGCTTTCTAGCCATCGCCGCTCATTTTTCACATGTCCATTGGTCTTGTTTCATACACACCTGGTTTTCATTTCCCCAATCATCTACTGTATTTAACCCTCTGTTTCCCATCATGTATTTGTGTGTAATTGTTTCATGTTATTGTGGTGTTTTGTTACACGCCTTACTTTTGTTATGTCCCGTGTTTTGAGCGCGTTTGATTTATGTAGTGCTCTCGTTTTGGAACAAAAATAAAAGTGTGCCTGTTATCATTACTCTGCTCTCCTGCACCTGACTTCACCTCTAGTACACCCCTTGACAGTTTAGAGTGAATGTAAACATCGCTATACAGTAAAGTAGCCATAACACAGTAAATGGAAGACATTAAATACTGTACATGAAAGTATGCATAATTTGACCTATCCACTGTCCACAGGGGTCCAAAATAAGCTGGCTGAGTGAGGTCCTCCCTAAAATGGCGGAGGTGGTCAGACTGCAGGACCCAGGAAGCATCCAGCTGGAGATCGTCACCCTGGCTAGGGACTTCCCAGACCTTAGGTGAGACAGACAGACAGATCCTCCACACAAGGCTAAAGACATAGATGGAGAGATTACCTACAGTACATTCACATAATCACATAACCTGGTACTACATTTACAGTATCCCAGTGACATGACCTGGTACTACATTCACAGTATCTCAGTCACATGATGCAGGACTAACATAAAATGGGTCACTCCGATTAAATGTGGGGTTGGCCAAGTGTAAAAGACATGTCTGCCTGTATATCTTTCATATTTCACATAAGCAGCAACGCCATTGTAAAAGTTGTGTGGTCAAAGATCAACTTGGCCTTAATCCTGCTGAACACAGCTGTTTGGGCCAAATTTGATCTCAACATCTCTGCTTGCACTTTCTTTGCCATCTGCTTTGTCTAAACTCATCCTTGCATGATGTTGTTCACACTCAAAAGAACACATAGGATTTAAATAGAACACAGAGAATGAACATAGAACGCATAGAATGAAAAAGAAACACAGAGGATGAAACTAGAACACAGAATGAAACTAGAACACAGAATGAAACTAGAACACAGAATGAAACTAGAACACAGAATGAAACTAGAACACAGAATGAAATAAGAACACAGAATGAAATAAGAACACAGAATGAAACTAGAACACAGAATGAAATAAGAACACAGAATGAAATAAGAACACAGAATGAAACTAGAACACAGAATGAAATAAGAACACAGAATGAAAAAGAAACACAGAGGATGAAACTAGAACACAGAATGAAATAAGAACACAGAATGAAATAAGAACACAGAATGAAATAAGAACACAGAATGAAATAAGAACACAGAATGAAATAAGAACACAGAATGAAATAAGAACAGAGAATTGAAATAGAACACAGAGAATGGAAATAGAACACAGAGAATGAAACTAGAACACAGAATGAAATAAGAACACAGCATGAAATAAGAACACAGAATGAAATAAGAACACAGAATGAAATAAGAACAGAGAATTGAAATAAGAACAGAGAATTGAAATAGAACACAGAGAATTGAAATAGAACACAGAGAATGGAAATAGAACACAGAATGAAATAAGAACACAGAATGAAATAAGAACACAGAATGAAATAAGAACAGAGAATTGAAATAGAACACAGAGAATGGAAATAGAACACAGAGAATGAAAATAGAACACGGAATGAAATAAGAACACAGAATGAAATAAGAACAGAGAATGGAAATAGAACACAGAGAATGGAAATAGAACACAGAATGAAATAAGAACACAGAATGAAATAAGAACAGAGAATTGAAATAGAACACAGAGAATGGAAATAGAACACAGAGAATGAAACTAGAACACAGAATGAAATAAGAACACAGAATGAAATAAGAACAGAGAATTGAAATAAGAATAGAGAATGGAAATAGAACACAGAGAATGAAAATAGAACACGGAGAATGAAAATAGAACACGGAGAATGAAAATAGAACACGGAGAATGAAAATAGTATATAGACAATGGAAATAGAACTCAGAGAATGACTCCCTGGTAGCTGAGCCACACCTTTAAAAATATTTAATTATATTTGTGAATATAATAAAGGCTCTTTGATTTCTATTTGACAATGAATGCCTTGCTGATTTATAAATACAAGCCATAGCTGATCCTTAGTTATTTTGAGTCCCTTGAATCCAATTATCTCCTTATCTTCCCTCTAATTCTCTCACAATATCTTAAAATGAATCCCTATGGGGGGGTTGTTGCAGTGAGGTAACTCTGGGCAAGTCAGTTATCACCGGGCGGTAACCTAGGTAACAAGGGCCTCCACTGCGGATCTCAGGTGTCTGGCTGACTACACAATATGAGGCATCTCTTATGTCATGTACTAATACAGGGAGGGAGGGAGGGAGGGAGATACACAGAGAAGGGGTGTAATATGATTCCTGTCTAATGTCTAGAACCGGCCAGCGATCCCTGCTATCCCCAGCACTGTGCAGTGGAAAAATACAGGCCAGGGCTAGAGCATCCCAAATGGCACCCTATTCCCATTATAGTGCAACATTAGTGCACGATGTAGAGAATAGGGTGCCGTTTGAGACTATTCTACCCCTTTTTGGTTCCACATGGAACCAAAATGCTTCTACATGGAACCAAAAAGGGTTCTACCTGGAACCAAAAAGGGTTCTCCTATGGGGACAGCTGAAGAACCCTTTAAGGCTCTAGATAGCACCTTTTTTTCTAATAGTGTATCGAGGCAGAGATGCCAGACACACCAGAGCAGTACTATTACTAATGTTGCTACAACAGCTGCTATAGTGCTTCACTATTTGTATTACTTCTTCCTCTATCACTATTACTGAACTAACGCAACTACTGCCACTGATGATACCGTTACTATTGCTACCGTTACTACTACTGCTGTAGTACTGTCCTACCACAGTCAACAGTAATATTACCTCTACTAGTGGGCTAGTCCAATTTGTAAGTCGCTCTGGATAAGAGCGTCTGCTAAATGACTTAAATGTAAAATGTAAATGTCTTGCTACTTTTTCTACCACTATTCTGCTCCTTTTTTACGAAAATGTCCTTCTGTTTATACTGTAAATTTGGCACATTCTGTTTATACTGGCTTTTCTCTCAAGCTTAGCATGACTTAATATAGACATTGGGAACTGTTTATTTTTATTTGGATTGTAAACTGGCATGGTCAAAACATGTTGATGCAACATAATACATGTTTTATTATATTTAACCTTTATTTAACTAGGCAAATCAGTTAAGAACACATTTTTATTTACAATGATGGCCTACCCCGGACCAAACTCGGACGATGCTGGGCCAATTGGGAGTCACATAGGGAGGCGCACAATCACGGCCGGTTATGATACAGCATGGAAACAAACCAGGGTCTGTAGTGACGCCTCTAGCACTGAGATCCAGTGCCTTAGACCGCTGTGCCACTTCGGAGCCCAGTTGATTAATATAATGGACAAAAAATGACCGTTTTGAACTTTGTTGATGAACTTTTGTTTTTTGCTCTTCCACGTTTCTCAGTTGGAGGCAGATCTCGGCCCTGCTCTCACTCAAAGCCAACCTATCCACGGCTGATGTCCGCGGCATCAAAGAGAGCCTGGAAGTGAACCGTCCTACAGTCACCTCCTCCAATACCAACCCACCATTCTTTTCCAAGGTTCCAGCAGGCACATTTTGGCAAATGCCATCTTAATTGTGTTATTTTCTTGTTGTAAACTGTTTTTTTGGTTGAGAAGACGTCATATATCCAGATTACAACTAACTGGTCTCTGTTATCAAATCAAATGTATTGGTCACACACATATTTAGCAGATGTTATTGCAGGTGTAGCGGAGACTAAAATACAGTAGAATAGAATACAGTATATATATATATATATATACACGAGATGAGTAAAGCATGTAAACATTATTAAAGTGACTATTGATTCGAAGTCTATAGGGCAGTAGCCTCTTAGGTCCATGGTTAAGTAGCCAGGTGGTAGCCGGCTAGTGATGGGTATTTAACAGTCTGATGTCCTTTTTTGGTTATGTTGTATGTATCATCATGTATGTTATCATCTAACCAGATTATAAAGATGTCCTTTGCTTTTCATAAAATATGTCATATTTATGTCATTGTAACTAGTTTTGCCCACTGGGCTGCTAGTGAAATGGTTTAAGAAAATGGTGATTCACCTTAAAGGGAATGGGTCATGACATTTATAAAGCATGTGACAAATAACGTTTCATTTGAAATACATAGGTCCAAATACTTTTTTTTCTGTGTGATTATGCTGCTTTCCAATGCTTCATAAATGTATGTGCTCAGCATATGTGGGAACTCCTTCAAGACTGTTAGAAAAGCATTCCTCATGAATCTGGTTGATGGAATGCCAAGAATGTGCAAAGCTGTTATCAAGGCAACGGGTGGCTACTTTGAAGAATTTAAAATGTAAAATATATGTTGATTTGTTTAACATGTTTTGGTTACTACATGATTCCATATGTGTTATTTCATAGTATTGATGTCTTCACTATTATTCAATAATGTAGAAAATAATACAAATACTGTGCCTTACAAAAGTATTAATCCCCTTGGCATTTTTTTGCATTCCAACCTGTAATTTAAATAGATTTTATTTGGATTTCATGTAATGGACATACACAAAATAGTCCAAATTGGTGAAGTGAAATGAAAAAAATGACTTGTTTAAAAAAAATAAAAAAATTAAAAAACAGAAGTGGTGCGTGCATGTGTATTCACCCCCTTTCCTATGAAGCCCCTAAATAAGATCTGGTGCAACCAATTACCTTCAGAAGTCACATAATTTGTTAAATAAAGTCCACCTGTGTGCAATCTAAGTGTCACATGATCTATCACATGATCTCAGTATATATACACCTGTTCTGAAAGGCCCCAGTCTGCAACACCACTAAGCAAGGGGCACCACCAAGCAAGCGGCACCATGAAGACCAAGGAGCTCTCCAAACAGGTCAGGGACAAAGTTGTGGAGAAGTACAGATCAGGGTTGGGTTATAAACAAAAATATCCGAAACTTTGAACATCCCACGGGGCACCATTAAATCCATCATAAAAGAATTGAAAGAATATGACACCACAACAAACCTGACAAGAGAGGGCCGCCCACCAAACTCACGGACCAGGCAAGGAAGGCATAAATCAGAGGCAACAAAGAGACCAAAGATAACCCTGAAGGAGCTGCAAAGCTCCACAGTGGAGATTGGAGTATCTGTCCATAGGACCACTTTAAGCTGTACACTCCACAGAGCTGGGCTTTACGGAAGAGTGGCCAGAAAAAAAGCTATTTCTTAAAGAAAAAAATAAGCAAACACATTTGGGGTTCACCGAAAGGCAGCTGGGAGACTCCCCAAACATATGGAAGAAGGTACTCTGGTCAGATGAGACTAAAATTTATATTTTTGCCCATCAAGGAAAATGCTATGTCTGGCGCAAACCCAACACCTCTCCTCACCCCGAGAACACCATCCCCACAGTGAAGCATGGTGGTGGCAGCATCATGCTGTGGGGATGTTTTTCATCGGCAGGGACTGGGAAACTGGTCAGAATTGAAGGAATGATGGATGGCTCTAAATATGAGGAAATTCTTGAGGGAAAGCTGTTTCAGTCTTCCAGAGATTTGAGACTGGGACGGAGGTTCACCTAACAGCAGGACAATGACCCTAAGCATACTGCTAAAGCAACACTTGAGTGGTTTAACGGGAAACATTTAAATGTCTTGGAATGGCCTAGTCAAAGCCCAGACCTAAATCCAATTGAAAATCTGTGGTATGACTTAAAGATTGCTGTACACCAGCGGAACCCATCCAACTTGAAGGAGCTAGAGCAGTTTTGCCTTGAAGAATGGGCAAAAATCCCAGTGGCTGGATGTGCCAAGCTTATAGAGACATACCCCAAGAGACTGGTGGCTCTACCAAAGTATTGACTTTGGGGGGGTGAATAGTTATGCACACTCAAGTTTTCAGTTTTTTGTCTTATTTCTTGTTTGTTTCACAGTAAAACATATTTTGCATTTTCAGAGTGGTAGGCATGTTGTGTAAATCAAATGATTTACAAACCCCCCAAAAATCTATTTTAATTCCAGGTTGTAAGGCAACAAAATAGGAAAAATGCCAAGGGGGGGGGGGGTGAATACTTTCGCAAGCCACTGTAAATACAAGCCCTAGAATGACTAGGTGTTTGCAAACTTTTGACTGGTATTGTATATCAAATGTGGAATAAATTAAATTGTTTCAATGGATGACTCAGTTTGATGACTCAGTCTGTCTCAGTTTGACTCATGACTCACATGTTTTCTAGTAAAACAAAACAACAAAAACCCTGATGACATCATCTTAATTTAGAGTGCCAGCCCCTGGACATGTAAAATGAGAGGGTCCATTGTCAAAGTATGTATGTATGAATGCGTTGCACCCCATCCATGACACTTTCTCAAAATGACCTCATTGTTGTCTGAAGCAACAAGTAACTCCTTACACAACCCTCACATTAATAAATGACTGACCCCAGCCAAGTGATGCCTCAGCCAATCACTGGCGAATATGTCACCAGGGCACTGACAATAGCTACTCCCCCATGCTTCTTTATTACTCTAAATCTGTGTCCCAAATGGCACCCTATTCCCTACATAGTGTACTACTTGTGACCCTTTGAGCCGTGGTCAAATGTAGTGCACTAAATAGATAATAGTGGGCCATTTGAGTTTCAACCCATATGATTTCCTCCCATACTCCCTTACAAAAAGCCCTTTGTTAATGGACTCCAATGTTACACAACTGCTCTCTGTCCTCCCCTCAGTTCTGTAAGTGACGTGGTGAATATCCCTCAAGTGTGAATTTATGAAAGGGCAAAACACATGTTGGGTGGTGGGAGGGGTGATGAGGGGGTATGAGGAGGGGGGGGGGGCTGTGGGATTTTGAAGAGGTTGGGGGTTTCAGATGTTTTCAGAAGATGGGCAGGGACTCTACTATTCTAGCTTCAGGGGGAAGCTGGTTCCTCCATTGGGGTGCCAGAACAGAGAAGAGTTTTGACTGGGCTGAGAGGAACTGTCCTCCCGTAGGGGTGGGAGAGCCAAGAGACCTGAGGTGCCAGAACAGAGTACTTGGTGTGTAGGGTTTGAGCATAGCCTGAAGGTTGGGAGGGACAGTTCCTCTTGCTGCTCTGTAGGCAAGTACCATGATCTTGTAGTGGATGCGAGCTTTGACTGGAAGCCAGTGGAGTGTGCGGAGGAGAGGGGTGACATGGGAGAACTTGGGAAAGGTTGAACGCCAGGCGAGCTGCGGTGTTCTGGATAAGTTGCAGTGGTTTGATGGCAAATGTGGGGAGCCCAGCCAACAGCGAGTGGTTGAGTGTCATCCACATAGCAATGATATGATAGATTTTTATAAGTTACTCAATCTGGAAGAGGAGCAAAGGTATCTGAGTAGGTTGCTTGAAATGTTCTGCTACAGAAATGAGTGGATTCCTGGATTAGCATCTTGCAGATGTCTGAAATGTGTTCCATGTGTGTGTGTGTGTGTGTGTGTGTGTGTGTGTGTGTGTGTGTGTGTGTGTGTGTGTGTGTGTGTGTGTGTATGTTTGCTTGTGTATGTGTCTGTCTGCAGGATATATTGTACAAGTGAGCTATTTTGTTGCTGAAGAAGATTGTCAAACAAGACTACACCCCTGTTGCCCCTGAAAACATTGAGATCCAGATAAACATTTTGCTGAAACAAGAAAATTCAGAGAATCATCAAACTGATTTGCTGATAAGTGAGAAAATGTACATTTACGTCATGTATTCAACACTCTTATCCAGGTCGACTTACTAGTAGCGAGTGCATACATTTTCATATTAGTCCCCAGTGGGAATCAAACCCATAACCCCACAACGCCATGCTCTACCAATTGAGCCACAGGAAAAATTTTTCCACAGAATTCATAAAATCGATTAACAGATTCATCCCGCAACATTATTTATTCTAGTTTCTATCGTAGAATTGTTGTCTTTTCTCCTGAATGTTGTCTCTGATTAAAATATTTTCATATGAATTGAATCTGTTATGAGCAATAGCAGCTGGTCTCTCTGAGTCACATTTTATTGTTGCAAATCCAACGAGGTAATTTTGTTCAGCATAAATGACTGTGTCATTTGGTATAGAGCTGGTCATGTCTGCCTGCTAAACTCACGCCTATTTGATGTATTGGTTTATGTGCAAATTCAGTGAAAATGCACCTTATTGTCACCACTAGCCATTGTGCGGAGAGGAAAATGTGCCATCACCCACATTCCATTGCACAGGCTTTAACTGCTAAGCTGTGGATTTGAACCCGGTCCCTGGCTGGATCCAAAGGACAAGAGAAGCACGTGCTCTCACAACAACAGTTTTGATATTCGAGTGACTATGGGAGCATCAGTCCTACCTGCCACAAACAACCCAACCATGCTGGTGTAAGGGGTTACATCCACTACTGATATTTTGTATCACAGGAAATACAATGACAGTAGCGTTCCATAGCACAGGGGTGCGGAGAGAAGTGTTGCTTTGAGATAACTAGCCTGTATTATCAGACAAAAAAAGGGAATCTGATAGTAGTGTTGGAGACTTTTTGACACCAAGACACAACTAACATCCGCAATTTTCCAGCTGTGATCCTTGGAGATTTTTTTACCACCATCCTCCTCACTGTGCATGGGGGGGGGGGGGGGGGGGGGGGGGTCAATATAGGACACACGTCCTCTTCCAGGCTGATTGTTAACATCTCCAGTTGTTTTAAACATCTTCATTATTGCCCTGATCGTGGAAATGGGCATTTTTAACCGTTGAGGTATTTTCTCATAGCCATTTCCTGATTTGTGCAGCTCAACAACCTTCTGTTGCACATCATTACTGTATTCTCAGGTCTTTCCAATAGTGATGGATGACTTAGGGAACTTGGCCTGTGTGTCAGCTCATATTTATACCCCAGTGAAACAGGAAGTCATGGCTTACCACTTAAGTGTTCCTAATCACTCAGGTGAACTTAAAAACATTAAATATGAATGGGAATATACTTCAACTAGATTTTACTCATAAGTTCTAGGGGTGCCAATAATTGTGGCACACATGTTTCGGAGAAAAATATTTAATTTAATTTTCAATTAAAGGCTCGATTTATGTGAATATTTTTGAATGAAGGACCAAGAGGATAAACAGCAAATAAAACAATTCACAGCCTGTTTTGCTCATATTTACCAAAGGTGTGAATATTAGTGGAGGGCAGTGTAGTCATGCACTAAAAAAACATGTTTAATCGAGATTCTCCTTTTAGAATAATGTTTAGTTCAGGACTAGAATTAATCTGTGTGTGAAACCGGCCCAAAGGATTTTCATCTGTATTCTTACTTAACACGTTTGTATTCTTACTTTTTGGGGGGAGGGAGGGGGGTCATCTACTGTAGAACGATGAAACCCATCAAAAAGCTCCTTGGTAATAGAGCCAATGTCATAACATGTCATGAGTGTTCCAGAAATGGCCAAGAGGTTTTCAAGCAGACAAAGCTGTGAAGAATTTTTTTTTTAAATGTGTTGAAAGTACATTCCGTAAACCTTTCGCACTCATCATACTTATATCTCCCCCCAGCGTGAGTGATTACCATTATATAATAATCTAACTATGAAGGAACAAGGTGAGACCCAGATGCAGACACGGGAGGCAGATGGTTTGAGTCTTTGATATTTAATACATCCAAAAAGGGTTAGGCAAGAGAATGGTCGTGGACAGGCAAAAGGTCAAAACCACTTCAGAGTCCAGGAGGTACAGTGTGGCAAGCAGGCTCGAGGTCAGGGCAGGCAGAATGGTCAGGCAGGCTGGTACAGAGTTGAGAAAACAGGCAAGGGTCCAAACCGGGAGGACTAGTAAAAGACAATAGAAAAAGCAGGCGCACAGGAAAACCAAGCTGGTTGACTTGGAACGTACAAGACGAACTGGCACAGAGAGCCAGGAAACACAGGGATATATACACCAGGGATAACAAGCAACACCTGGAGGGGGTGGAGACAATAATGAGGACAGGTGAAACTGATCAGGGTGTGACACAACATTAGATCGAGACCACAGGTCTCCAAACAGAGGTGCCATTGATCTGTTCTCACTGTGTCACACCTCAGGAAGAGGGTGGTGGTGTTTTGTGGTGAAGCCAAAATGCCATAGTGACTTTGTATCAAAACATTTCAGTACAATACATATCATTAGAATAAATGTGAAACACAGTACAGACCAATAGAAGCAATCTCTTTCCTCTGTGAAGTTGTTGGTAAATTCTGGGGATAAAACGTATTCGTCTACTTCTTATTTGATTTAATCAAAACTAGGAAATGGAAATGACAATAGCCCTATAAAGAGAACTCACTCAACAGAATGGTTTCTCAGATGAGACTCTGAGGGAGGAAATGAACATATTGTGAAAAGATAATGGTGTTGATGATGTTGAGGGAAATGCGTTCTTATGACTGTGATGTTGGCTTATAGAGGAGAAAGGACTGGCAGAATTATTTCCGTGATTTTGTAGAACAATGCTGACATTTCCATTACCTCAGCTCAAGCGTTTCTAGACTAACCCTAATGAATAACATGTCAAATTAATATTTCGCTAAATGTTCATTAAAGGCTTTCTCTTCATAGATGGATTTAGCAACAGCAGATGATGGATTGTGACACTTATAAACATGACTATATGAAAAAGAAATGTCAAATTATAATTTCATTTACATTGCTTTGTTCTAGTGTGTTCTTGGTGAACTGATCATTCCCGATACACATTCATAAATGTCCTATTTGAAACGATGCTGCCCTCTAGTGGATATTACTTGAAAATGAGTCGTTTTATATTTTGAGTGTAATCATTTTATATTTCTTGTAGAATTATCCTACAAATAGCCTTCAATTCTATTGTGAACATGTCATAGGCATAATGCTATTGCGGATGTTACAGTATGGTATTTTTTGTTGTTCTTTTGGCATTTATTGGAACTATGATAAAATGTTTATGTATTATAATGATATAACATTGGAATGTCATCAAATTGTTTGCAGGGCTTTTATGAATAGATATAGACAGTGTTGCACTGTTATCGGTCTTTGTGTTCCACTCTGCAGCTAAGCCACTGCATGTTGTCACCATGTTGTTTAGATTTAGTCATTTTAGCAGACGGTCTTATCCAGAGCGACGTACAGTGCATTCAGCTTAAGATGGCTGGGCGAGACAACCACATATCAAGTGCATTTTCCCTCATTAAAGCAGTTATCAGTAAACTTGTGATGTTCACTCAATTTTTGTTAAGACCTACAGTACGAAATAGCTCAAATAAACGCTCACACTCCTGGTGTCACAGAGCTGGACTATATACAGTCCTCTGTGGCTCGCCAGAGTGAAGGCTCTGCTTTCGCACCCAGAACTTAACAGGGATTGGAACAGCACTTCCTTGGATTATGTCCCCTATCCGTATTCTTCTACCACAGCTTCGTTGTGTATAGGGTGTGTCTCCTCCAGAGGCCCAGGGTTTGGGGTGTCCCTGAAGACTTGAAGCTCCAGCGTATTGCAGACGGTATTGCAGTTTAATAGAATAAGTTGCTCCAGCGTATTGCAGACGGTATTACAGTTTAATAGAATAAATTGCTCCAACGTATTGCAGATGCTATTGCAGCCCAATGGAATAAGTTGCCAAAAAAAAGAACGCTCTCCCTTGAAAACCCAATGTAAGAAAGATACTTAGACTGGCTAAATCAAACTGGATTTTGAACACTGTTTTGGGCATCACAATGCAGAGACAAAGAGAGAAATAATAGAAGAATAAAAACCCTGAATAATAAAAGGGATACATGATTAACCGTAACTTGGCTACATAGACTGGGTATCAGTACCAAGTCGATATGCAGGGTACGAGGTGATTGAGGTAGGAATGTACAAACAACTAGAAATAAAGTGACTTGGCAACAGGATAGATAATAAACAGTTGCAGCAGCATTTGTGATGAGTCAAAAAAAAGTGCAATGGTACCGCTTGCCTTGCGGTAGCAGAGAGAACAGTCTATGACTTAGGTAACTTTAGACAATTTATAAGGCCCTCCTCTGACACCGCCTGGTCCTGGATGGCAGGGAGCTCGGCCCCAGTGATGTACTGGGACGTCTGCAGTACCCTCTATATGGGCCTTGAGGTCGGATGCCAAGCAGTTGCCATACCAAGAGGTGATGCAGCCAGTCAAGATGCTCTCAATGATGCAGCTGTAGAAGGTTTTGAGGATCTGAGGGCCCATGCCAAATCTATTCAGCCTCCTGAGGGGGAAGAGGTGATGTCGTGCCCGCTGTTGGAGTCTGGGTTAAACTTGGAACATTGTTATACTCAGCAATATAGTATCTGGGGAGTGACAGAGACTGTTTTTACATCAGAAGTTAATGGTTATCTGTAGGAGCCCGATGGCTTTGGAATGTGTTGGGTGGACGGGAGGAAGTCACAGGATTGCTACAGGGGAGACGGATGGACATCTGTGGATTAGGCAGAGAAATTATGGTTTATTACCCTATTACTTCGTCTTCCTATCGAACTATAATAGATGTAAGGATTGGAGAGAAGGATTTGTTCCTAAATTGGAGTATATATACTTGTGTTGGTGGAAACATGTTTTGTCTAATGCAGCTGTATTGATCCTCTGGGCAGAATAAACTTGGTAAAGCTTTTCATATTTTTCTACTCTGAGAATTAGAACCTAACACTTCTTCATGACTGTATTCGTGTGTGTGGACCATGATAGATCCTAAGTGATGTAGACACCGAGGTACTTGAAGCTCTCAACCTGCTCCACTGCAGCCCCGTCGATGTGAATGGGGCGTGCTCGGCCCTCTGTTTCCTGTAGTCCACAATCAGCTGACGATGAGGGAGTGGTTGTTTGGCCTGGCACCACAATGCCAGGTCTCTGACCTCCTCCCTATAGGCCGTCTCATTATCGTCTGTGATCAGGCCTACCACCGTCATCAGCAAACTTTTTGTTATTGAGACTAGGGTCTCTTTCACAGATGAGCCCTGTATCAACACAATCAAACAAATATACAAAACATATTAAGAAAAACAGACACACTTAACATAGAGGTCTCCAGTCATGACTCTGAACTGACCAAAGGGGACCAGAACATCTCATTTCAGAGAGCTCTGTCTGTTAGTTATTCCACATTAAGGGCTCAAAAAAAATTAAAGCAGCTTTACCCAACTCTGTGGAGTTGTGTGTACAGGTGTTTTTGGAGATCCCTGTGTTAACTATGTGTGTACAGGTGTTTTAGGAGATCCCTGTGTTAACTATGTGTGTACAGGTGTTTTTGGAGATCCCTGTGTTAACTATGTGTGTACAGGTGTTTTTGGAGATCCCTGTGTTAACTATGTGTGTACAGGTGTTTTTGGAGATCCCTGTGTTAACTATGTGTGTACAGGTGTTTTTGGAGATCCCTGTGTTAACTATGTGTGTACAGGTGTTTTTGGAGATCCCTGTGTTAACTATGTGTGTACAGGTGTTTTTGGAGATCCCTGTGTTAACTATGTGTGTACAGGTGTTTTAGGAGATCCCTGTGTTAACTATGTGTGTACAGGTGTTTTAGGAGATCCCTGTGTTAACTATGTGTGTACAGGTGTTTTTGGAGATCCCTGTGTTAACTATGTGTGTACAGGTGTTTTTGGAGATCCCTGTGTTAACTATGTGTGTACAGGTGTTTTTGGAGATCCCTGTGTTAACTATGTGTGTACAGGTGTTTTTGGAGATCCCTGTGTTAACTATGTGTGTACAGGTGTTTTAGGAGATCCCTGTGTTAACTATGTGTGTACAGGTGTTTTAGGAGATCCCTGTGTTAACTATGTGTGTACAGGTGTTTTAGGAGATCCCTGTGTTAACTATGTGTGTACAGGTGTTTTAGGAGATCCCTGTGTTAACTATGTGTGTACAGGTGTCCCCTCTGGCAAGTATGCAATATTTTTTTCTAGATTTGAACACGATATCCCAGAAACCCCAGCTCTCATTGATGGTCGCCACTGTGATGACTAAGCATCAACATCCGCACTGAGACTTTGTGGCTGTGTTATCTACTGTAAACCCAGTGTAGAAAATATTGACTTTCTGGTTGTGGTAACTAGTAACAACCTAACATTGTGTAACGGCTGTCGTCGGGAATAGAGGACCAAAACGCAGCAGGAATGTGGATGCTCATCTTGTTATTTATTTTAAATAAAGAGAACACCAAAATAACAAAACAAAGAACGCACAAAACAGTCTTGTCACGCTCACACAGGCAAAACAAGAAACAATCTCCCACAACACCAAACCAAACAACTACCCATATATAGGACTCTCAGAGGCAACGAGAAAGCATCAACCTAAACATAGAAATACAACAAACCAGAAAGAACATAGAAATACAAAACATAGAACATAGACCAAAACCCGAAAATAATAAATCAAACACCCTACTACATACACCACCACCCCGAAACACAAACAAAATACCCTCTGCCACGTCCTGACCAAACTACAATAGCAAATAATCCCTAAACTGGTCAGGACGTGACACATTGTCAGGAAATTTGAGACTGGATGCTGAGGCGATAACAGTTACAGACAAGATTGAAGATACACTGAACAAAAATATGAATGCAACATGTAAAGTGTTGGTCGCATGTTACATGAGCTGAAATAAAAGATCCCAGAAATGTTAAATAAAGGTTAAATCATTTATCTCAAATTTTTGGCACAGATTTGTTTACATCCCTGTTAGTGAGCATTTCTCCTTTGCCAAGATAGTCCAGCCACCAGACAGGTGTGGCATATCAAAAAGATTGAACAGCATGATCATTACACAGGTGCACCTTGTGCTGGGGAAAATAAAAGGGCACTCAAATGTGCAGTTTTGTGACACAACACAATGCCACAGATGTCTGACGTTTTGAGGGAGCGTGCAATTGGCATGCTGACTGCAGAACATTCAACAGCTCTGGTGCACCTACATTGCAGGGAGACTCCAGCACCTTACAACCCAACTGCTGCCATTTCACCACTGCAATATTCTATTTATTTATTACCGAGTATGTTTACATAACAGGTTAACACTCTCCATTACAACACTGTACTTTATTCTTCATTTTGGATCCCAATTAGGAAAAATACTTCATTTGGTGATATCTTTGTAAGTCATTTTGTTTTGTGAATTTGTCCTTGGTCTAGGTGATATCAGTTCAGTACTTTATCAAAATGTTTCCCTTAGACTGTGCTTTTGTTATTTTGAGGAAAGTTAGAGACTGCCTTCCATTCTTGTTTATATCAAAACTATTTGACCCGATCTGTGTAATCGGACCGATTGTTTTCTACTGTATTTTACACCAGGGTAGTCCATTGGTCTTTCTGGATATCTACCCAACTGTAGGTATGCTAATATGACATGTAAACCATCAAGAGCATGGATATCCAGGAAAAGAGAACAGTTTAGTAAATCATTCCAAAACCATTCCAAAAGTACAATCATGATGACTATATGCTAGATAAAAGTATTGTTTCTCACAAGTTTATTGTTTCCCATGTTATCCTTCCTGTCACGTCCTGACCAGTAATAGGGGTTATTTGTATTGTAGTTTGGTCAGGACGTGGCAGAGGGTATTTGTTTTATGTGGTTCGGGGTGGTGGCTTGTTTAGAAGGGTGTTTGATTTATTATTTCTGGGTTTTGGGTTATGTGCTATGTTTTTTGTATTTCTATGTTCTCTCTAGTTTAGTATTTCTATGTCTAGGTAATTGGGTGTTGGACTCTCAATTGGAGGCAGGTGTTTTTAGTTGCCTCTGATTGAGACCTATATATAGGTATGTGTTTTGTGGGAGATTGTTTCTGTGTATAGCTTCAAGCCTTACAGGACTGTTATTTGTTGTTGTTTCAGTTTATTTTTGGTTCGCCTTCTTTGCCAACTAAATAAAAAAGAAGATGAGTGCACATTTCCCCGCTGCATCTTGGTCCGCTTTATCCGACGACAACCGTTACACTTCCTATGAGCTTATAATATAAACTCCAACATGAAAGATACTGTTTACTTTACTTTTTAATCATGTCAGAACGATGTAACAGCGGTTTACAGAATTTTTGTTAGATTTCATCCTTAAAACACACTCCACTCAAACTTTTTTTTGTTATTTCCAAAGTTACCTAAAATAACTCAAATGTACTCATAAAGGGACGATGGACGGGGCCATGTACCGTCAAATCTTGGGTGAGAACCTCCTTCCCTCAGCCAGGGCATTAAATGGGTCGTGGATGGGTATTCCAGCATGACAATGACCCAAAACACACAGCCAAGGCAACAAAGGAGTGGCTCAAGAAGAAGCACATTAAGGTCCTGGAGTGGCCTAGCCAGTCTCCAGACCTTAATCCCATAGAAAATCTGTGGAGGGAGCTGAAGGTTAGAGTTGCCAAACATCAGCCTCGAAACCTTAATGACTTGGAGAAGATCTGCAAAGAGGAGTGGGACAAAATCCCTCCTGAGATGTGTGCAAACCTGGTGGCCAACTACAAGAAACGTCTGACCTCTGCGATTGCCAACAAGGGTTTTTCCACCAAGTACTAAGTCATGTTTTGCAGAGGGGTCAAATACTTATTTCCCTCATTAAAATGCAAATCATTTTCTAACATTTTTGACATGCTTTTTCTGGATTTTTTTGTTGTTATTCTGTCTCTCACTGTTCAAATAAACCTACCATTAAAATTATAGACTGCTCATTTCTTTGTCAGTGGGCAAACGTACAAAATCAGCAGGGGATCAAATACTTTTTTCCCCTCACTGTATGTCTAATTCACTGTATCCTTTTCTCTGTCCATTTTCAATTTGGTGTTCTGAAGCTGAGCTTATCTTTCTGATTTTGATCTGTCCATGCTGGGCATACTCACTCCACTTTCTCTCTGTGGTGCGTGCCTTTCTGGAGCTGGGCCCACCTCTCTGCTGGGTTGAGGAGACCCTCTCTGCTCCTTTTTGTCCTGCCGCCGCTCCTGCCTCTCCTCTGGGTTCCCTGTCCACTTGCGACAATGGCACCGAGTGGCTGGGACACGTAGGTAGACTTTTCACAGCAACCTCCGATATTCCTTTGATTTCAGTTGAAGCAGCCATCCCTCGTCCTCCGATTCCATTAAATCTTTCTTCTCAGAGGAATTCTCAATCAGTTTGCGCCACAATGCACGATGGCTCTTTTCTTTTACTTCAGAGTCATCTCCAGTCGTGGCCAAAAGTATTGAGAATGACACAAATATTAATTTCCACAAAGTTTGCTGCTTCAATGTATTTAGATATTTTTGTCAGATGTTACTATGGAATACTGATGTCACGGTTGTCATAAGGAGAAGAGGACTAAAGTGCAGCGTGTGTGTCGTTCCACATTTTATTTAATCTGTGAAACTATGCAATACATAAATAAACTGAATAAACAAAACAACAAACCGTGACACAGAGGAGAAACAAACTACTCAAAAATAAATCACCCACAAAACCCAGGTAGAAAAACCCCTACTTAAGTATGATCTCCAATTAGAAACAACGAGGACCAGCTGCCTCTAATTGGAGATCATCCCAAACAAACCAACATAGAAATAAAAAAACTCGAACCTAACATAGAAATAGAACACATAGAATAACCCCCCCCCCGTCACGACCTACCATAGCAAATAACAGCTTACTATGGTCAGGACGTGACAGTACCCACCCCCCCCCCCCCCCAAAAGGTGCAGACTCCGAATGCAACTAAAAAACAAAAACAAAAAGGGAGGGTAGGGTAGGGAGGGTAACCAGTGTCATGATTTTGCAATGAGATATTCGATTAGTAGGTGTCCACATACTTTTGGTCACATGTATGTTCTAGCACTTTGGTTTCACTAATATGTTGAGATTGAACCAACTTATCTGTTTCTGTCTTCATTACTTTTTAAGTAGGATAGATGGGTTATATGGGTTGAATGTGATAGTCTG
This sequence comes from Salmo salar, assembly GCF_965601325.2. Classification (NCBI taxonomy): domain Eukaryota; kingdom Metazoa; phylum Chordata; class Actinopteri; order Salmoniformes; family Salmonidae; genus Salmo; species Salmo salar. The sequence continues at coordinate 29,601,123 of NC_138305.1, forward strand.
CCTATAACCAGCCTGAGTAGGCCTATAACTCCATTAGGTTGAATGTGATAGAGTGCCTATAACCAGCCTGAGTAGGCCTATCACTCCATTCCTGTTCTATTCAGAGTTTAGAGAAATGCATCAAATTGGAAATGAGCTATTATCAGGCTGGTTAATATGATGCATGTCTGTTGAATTTGGGAAAATCCACCCACGCTCGGCCCCGCCCCACCTACTCAGCCTGACAGAAGCTGCTACTGTTTTGTAGCCGTGGCATACTGCATACTTCTTACTAAACGTTACGCGCTTAATAGTATGTGACGATGAGTATATAGTATGCAGTTGTAGTACGCTAGTATGGGTATTCGGACATGGCCATGGTTCTCAGAACGTTATGTGCTAGTTCGAGTCTGAAGAGAAAGCTGGACCAGGAAATGGCAATGATTTATCTGCTGTGACAGGGTAGTACTATGAAAGGCTCCAGCTATAACCAAGCCTAGGCTTCCAGAATATTCCTTGTATTGGCTAAGATAGCATTTTCCGAATGTTTATTTTGTCCAGTTTTGGGGAAATTCTGAATATTCTGAATATGTTACATGCGACTTCTGCTATCAGAATACGAAGATGGCATTGAAAAGACAGGAGATGCACAGAAGACACTCCGTGGTCTGATTGTGTTCAGATCTGGCTGACCACCTCAGAAGGTAGTCAGGGATGCATTGTGTGCGGATTTGTCCTCAGTTTGGACGCAATCAGGCTACCGAAAGTGCATACAGTGGGCGACGTCATCAGCACACAATCCCACAAGACTCCAGAAAACCTGTGTTTTGAGATCTGGAGGCACATGTTCATTATAATGTTGAAGGAAATGTGTTCCTAGTATGTGAGGAACTTGTTTGCTGGCTTCATAAATGCTAGCAAGCTAGTTAATATTTAAAAAAACTATTTTTTGGTCTGGCTAGAGTTATGCTAACCTATTTGCAATTCCTTTAGAATTGCTTGCTAGCTTGCTGGCTAGCTACAGAGGCTAGCTGACTAGTTAGCTGCAGTAGTTAGCTACTGGCATCAGTTGTTGTTGTGTTACTATCATATTTGGCCTATTCCACCATTTGTAGAATACATTCTGGCATTTGAATATAGAGCGGGAAAAGAGAATCCAGACACACTGTGGACACGGTAGACACATCTAAATGTCGGTGTAGACGCAAAACGCGTTCGGAATTCCATGAACAGAACTCTATGATCAGAACACTAAAGCTCTATGAACTATCAAGTCTAGACACGGCCAGTTAGAGCGGAAACAGGCAGCACATTACGCTGCCTGCGGTGTGTAAAACAGGACTGTGGTGTTAGGGACTGAATAGAGGAGGCCTGTGTGCTGCACGGGACAGTCAGGCTAGGGAGGTGAACACAGCACTGATTTGCAGACGCAACACTATAGTAGCCTGTAGAATTTGGGAATAGAGTGTGTATTGTTAATAGAGTGTGTATTGTTAATAGGAGAGTGGGTGTGTGTATGTACCCCCCCTTCACACACACATACGCGCTTCCACCTCCAATGAATAATTCAGAGGCCTGCAGCGGGAAAGTGCACAGTCACCGGTGGGGGCCACTCGCCTCACACAACCCTCCCCCACCGCTCCCCATAATAACCCAGCACTTAATCTGTACTGAGAAACACACAACATCTAACCTGAATTGAGAAACATGCAAACAATCATATACAGTCACCCAGAAATACACATATACAGTCACCCAGAAATACACATATACAGTCACACAGAAATACACATATGCAGTCACCCAGAAATACACATATGCAGTCACCCAGAAATACACATATACAGTCACCCAGAAATACACATATACAGTCACCCAGAAATACACATATACAGGTCACCCAGAAATACACATATGCAGTCACCCAGAAATACACATATGCAGTCACACAGAAATACACATATGCAGTCACACAGAAATACACATATGCAGTCACCCAGAAATACACATATACAGTCACCCAGAAATACACATATGCAGTCACACAGAAATACACATATACAGTCACCCAGAAATACACATATACAGTCACCCAGAAATACACATATACAGTCACCCAGAAATACACATATACAGTCACCCAGAAATACACATATACAGTCACCCAGAAATACACATATACAGTCACCCAGAAATACACATATACAGTCACCCAGAAATACACATATGCAGTCACACAGAAATACACATATACAGTCACCCAGAAATACACATATACAGTCACCCAGAAATACACATATACAGTCACCCAGAAATACACATATACAGTCACCCAGAAATACACATATACAGTCACACAGAAATACACATATACAGTTACACACACTTAAATACAGAAACACAAGCAAAGACATACAAAAAATAATACTGGGTAGTTGATATATGGAATGCTCTCTCAGCTCTCTGATGGCTGCGGCTGCAAAAACAAGACCCGATCAATGATCATCTTAGAATCTGACACAAACAGTAGTGGCTTATGTGTACAGGCTACAACAACAACAGCACCACCAACCAAGAGATTAGGAGAGATCAAAGAAGGCCTTTTCTAATTATACTGAACAAATATATAAATGCAACGTGCAACAATTTCAACGATTTTACTGAGTTACAGTTCATATAAGGAAATCTGTCAATTGAAATAAATTCATTAGGCCCTAATCTATGGATTTCACATGACTGGGAAGTTGCGCAGCCATGGGTGGGCCTGGGAGCAAGGTCCACCCACTGGGGAGCCAGGCCCAGCCAATCAGAATGAGTTTTTCCTCACAAAAGGGCTTTATTACAGACAGAAATACTCCAGAGTTTCATCTGCAGGTGAAGTGGTCCTGGGACGGCGTGGTTGGCGTGGTTACTCGTGGCCTGTGGTTGTGACTGCCAAATTCTCTAAAATGACGTCGGAGGCAGTGACGTCGGAGGCAGGTAGAGAAATCAACATCAATTATCTGGCAACAGCTCTGGTGGACATTCCTGCAGTCAGCATGCCAAATGCATGCTCCCTCAAAACTTCAGACACCTGTGGCATTGTGTCGTGTGACAAAACTGCACATTTTAGAGTGGCCTTTTATTTTCCCCAGCACAAGGTGCACCTATGTAATGATCATGGTGTTTAATCAGCTTCTTGATATGCCACACCTGTCAGGTGGATGGATTATCTTGGCAAAGGTAACAGGGATGTAAATAAATGTGTGCACAACATTTTAGGGAAATAAGCTTTCTCTGCGTATAGGATCTTTTATTTCACCTCATGAAACCTGGGACCAACACTTACATGCTGCGTTTATATTGTTGTTCATTATATATCAATAGGGCATCCTCCGTTCCGTTAGCTTTGTTTAAGCTGACAGGTAAACACAGATGTGCCCACGTCAGTATTATAGTATTGTAGTCAGTTGAATGATGCAAAACAACATCAACCATTATGGAACTACTGATGTGAATACACTGTATTCTACTGTATTTTAGTCAATATCACTCCTACATTGCTTGTCCTAACATTTATATATTTTTTAATTCCGTTCCTTTAAATTTACATTTGGGTGTATTGTTGTGAATTGTTAGATACTACTGCACTGTTGGAGCTAGGAACACACACATTTAGTTAGATACTGCTGCACTGTTGGAGCTAGGAACACAAGCATTTAGTTAGATACTACTGCACTGTTGGAGCTAGGAACACAAGCATTTAGTTAGATACTACTGCACTGTTGGAGCTAGGAACACAAGCATTTAGTTAGATACTACTGCACTGTTGGAGCTAGGAACACAAGCATTTAGTTAGATACTACTGTTGGAGCTAGGAACACAAGCATTTAGTTAGATACTACTGTTGGAGCTAGGAACACACACATTTAGTTAGATACTGCTGCACTGTTGGAGCTAGGAACACACACATTTAGTTAGATACTACTGCACTGTTGGAGCTAGGAACACAAGCATTTAGTTAGATACTACTGCACTGTTGGAGCTAGGAACACACGCATTTTGCTACACCCACAATAACAAATCTGCTAAATATGTGTATGTGACCAATACAATTTCATTTGATGTTTTAAGGTAGGATGCAACCATTTTTATCTCAATGTCAAATTATTTCTGTCTAACAATTAAGTACCTTACTTTGATTGTTGTCAATAGCTTCTTAGCTAAATGCAATTTCTCTTGCAATAATTTTTTCAATTTGCCAATTTAAAACGTGCACAAGACAGTTCACAGAATTGCCAATTTAAAAAAATGTATCAAATTTATTCATTACTACATTTAGCTAACATTAGATAGTTATTCCAGAGATTCTTACCTTTGCCTCAAGTCTCGTCCAGATCACCATGGTATTTGTAGTTAGCAGCTAATTAGCATTTCATTTTTTTGCCTGTAAATATCGGCAAATATATTGATAAAAGTCACCTTGTCCTTGAGAGATTCACAGTTATCAAGCCTACACAAAACACAGTCCTTGTTTTAAGTGTTTCTAAAATCCCCTATGGAAAAAGAATGGTGGAAAAACGATTGGAACCATTTCCTTGTTTGACTGCTAGGTTTTATGGGTATTATGACTCTCATACTGATACTATGATACTGTGGTAATCTATGGAAGGGATGTGTAACCTGAAAACTAGCTGTTATTGGTAGAGAGGGGGACAAACTGTCTTTGTTATTGGCTTATTAACCTTTTACAAAAGAAAACACCCAGCCAAACAAGCTGAAATGTCAGGCGGTCTTTTAAAACAGCTCTTAAACCAAAAGAGCATTATCATAATTTCACAGTATTATTCCAACCTTGTGGATATATATAAAACATAGGACAAATCATGTTTTTGACTCCACTTCCCCTTTAAAATGTAATCTCAAACGAGCCACACAAAATCACTAACTGGAATATGAAATCAATAAGATACTTAATATCATCATCAAGAACATCTCCCCTGAAATAACCTGACATTTTAGCCTAGGTATGTATAGGCTACCTGAAGCCGATTTGACCATTATGAACACGTTTGACATTGGTACCTGAGCAAGGCAGTGTTGGTTGTTCACTAAGGTAAAGAAAGTTTCAGGTTGGATATTCAAAGGATTTTCATGCTTTCAAACCTCAATTGCTTTCAAACCTCTTGAGCCACAGACTCCAAATAAGTGTCATAATGTTGGAAAAATTGCACACAACATTGCACAGGTCTTATTTTCACGATTTGGACATTCATTTGCTTTCCAAAGCTAATAAACATGTGGAAATGTGAGCAGCATTTTGTATTCCAAGTTGAATTAGTTAGGGAGCATAAACAAAGTACCAACTTTTTTTACATTTGAATTTCAATAGCTCCTTGGTCATGTGACCTACTGGACTCAAACAAGGTTCAGAATGTCCACTGACAACCCTTCTATATTGCACACCCTCTAGTGTGTCCTTTTTCATCTCACACGATTTTGCAATCATTTTGTAAACTTTAGCATTTTAATAAATTCTTGGTCATGTGATCTACTAGACTCAAACAAGATTCAGAATGTCCACCGACTACCCTTCTATATCGCACACCCTTTAGTTTGTCCATTTTCATCTCAGCCTTTAGTGTGTCCATTTTCATCTCGCATGATTTTACATACATTTTGTAAACTTTATAATTTCAATAGCTCCTTGGTCATGTGATTTACTGAACTCAAACAAGGTTCAGAATGTACAATCAGTGGGCCTACACATTGCACACCCTCTAGCTTGTCCATTTACATCTCGTCGAAGGTCGAACGAAACCCTGGTCTGGCTGAGAGTGAATACCTCAGATAGATTAAGACGGGAGGTATGGGAAGACGGCAAAGTCAGATCCATAACTTCAGGATAAATAGTACCATAGCCCTTGGAGGGCTCTTCCAACCCTTACTCTGTGTGTCACCTGTTTGAGGGAGTCTCTCCAACGGCTAGGAGACAAACTGTCTTTAGCATGTTAGTACAGGGGGGGGGTAAGGGAGACAATGAGGTAGCCCTCTAGCAGGGCTCTTACAATCCCTCCCTGTCACCTGTTTTCAGGTGTCACTAATGATACAAACCAAACGGGAGTTACCTGCAGATGGTGATGGCTGTTGATCGTTTACGGAAGGTGGCAGTCGGTTCTGGAATATGGAGCTTTCAGTTAAGCATGAAAATGTGAGGGCGGTTCCACCAGACTCAATGATTTGCTGCGGGGCTCTTGTAAACCTGACCTTAACAGGAAGCCAATCTGAGAATGATGGCTCAAAGTCCTGGGAGACCGCTGATGAAAGTGTACTACTGGCATCAGTCTGATCACAGAGCGGCTGTGGTGAAACGTATAAACACGCATCCCCCGTATACTTAGCTAACTCTAAACCGCAAAGGTTTGATATCGAATGCTGGCTTCGGCTGGACCCGCTAACAGTGGAGCACTAAATGGAGATGGAATGTGCTTTGCGGTTATGGACACTGCCAGGTCTCAGGTCCGCCTGGTTGCCGGACTCTACACATTCTATGTGGGAGCTCTCCTCCATGCTCCTTAGAGCATGTAGTGGAGATGGCATGTGCCTTACCATTAGTTGACACTACCAGGCCTCAGGCTTGCCTGAGTGTGGGACACCACACATTGTAGGTGGTGATGGAATCCTCCACGCTCACTAGACTCGAGACGGAGACTAAACCCATTGGCCCTGCAGTGATAGTGCATTGCATGGATCTGGATCATGCCCTACGAAGTGGGGAGAGGTATCTCCAGCTTGTCTGGGGAGGGAGGCCTACATCTGATGTGGGTAGTACCATTCACACCCATTGATTTGCTGCGGACCCATAAAATGGATGGAAGAAGCCTAGGTTCCCCCTGGGCACGGATCACTGAATGTCAACTTGATGAAATTCAAAGGAGCGTACTCACCTGTAGTAATCCTGCTTAGTACGAGAGGAACCGCAGGTTCAGACATTTGGTGTATGTGCTTGGTTGAGGAGCCAATGGTGCGAAGCTACCTTCTGTGGGATTATGACTGAACGCCTCTAAGTCAGAATCCCCCCTAAACGTAACGATACCGTAGTGCAGCAGATCTTCGGTTGGCCCGGGATAGCCTGCCTCTTTTGGCAGGTGAGTAGAGCAGTTCGTGACGGGGTTTGTGGTGCAGCCAGATGAGTTGCCACCCCTCTCCTGATGCGCACCGCATGTTTGTGGGGAACCCGGTGCTAAATCACTTATAGACGAACTGATTCTGAGTCAAGGTTTCGTACGTAGCAGAGCAGCTCACTCACTGCGATCTATTGAAAGTCAGCCCTCGATCCAAGCTTTTGTCGGGGACGGAAGGCGTCTTCCTCCACCATCCTCCTTCTTTACTTACAGGTTACCAGGTGCACGCAGAAGGGGCCAGAGGCCAGACACAGAGTGTGAGAGAGCCCAGGCAGGCGGGAAGGCATAAGCCATTGACATTGACAAGTCCATGGAGAATAAGAACACCTCCTCCCAGCTGCCCACTGCACTGAGGATAGGAAACTCTGTCACCACCGATAAACCTAATATAATTGAGAATTTCAATAAGCATTTTTCTACGGCTGGCCATGCTTTCCACCGACCCTGCCTTTCTAAGGTCTTCGAAAGCCAAGTCAACAAACAGATTACCGACCATTTTGAAACCCACCGCACCTTCTCCGCTATGCAATCTGGTTTCAGAGCTGGTCATGGGTGCACCTCAGCCACGCTCAAGGTACTAAACGATATCGTAACCGCCATCGATAAGAAACAATACTGTGCTGCCATATTCATTGACCTGGCCAAAGCTTTCGACTCTGTCAATCACCACATCCTCATCGGCAGACTCAATAGCCTTGGTTTCTCAAATGATTGCCTCGCCTGGTTCACCAACTACTACTCTGATAGAGTTCAGTGTGTCAAATCGGAGGGCCTGTTGTCCAGACCTCTGGCAGTCTCTATGGGGGTGCCACAGGGCTCAATTCTTGGGCCAACTCTTTTCTCTGTATACATCAATGATGTCGCTCTTGCTGTTGGTGAGTCTCTGATCCATCTCTACGCAGATGACACCATTCTGTATACTTCTGGCCCTTCTTTGGAAACTGTTAACAACCCTCCAGACGAGCTTCAATGCCATACAACTCTCATTCCGTGGCCTCCAACTGTTCTTAAATACAAGTAAAACTAAATGCATGCTCTTCAACCGATCGCTGCCTGCACCTGCCCGCCTGTCCAGCATCACTACTCTGGACGGTTCTGACTTAGAATATGTGGACAACTACAAATACCTAGGTGTCTGGTTAGACTGTAAACTCTCCTTCCAGACTCACATCAAACATCTCCAATCCAAAGTTAAATCTAGAATTGGCTTCCTATTTCGCAACAAAGCATCCTTCACTTATGCTGCCAAACATACCCTCGTAAAACTGACCATCCTACCGATCCTTGACTTCAGCGATGTCATTTACAAAATAGCCTCCAATACCCTACTCAACAAACTGGATGCAGTCTATCACAGTGCCATCCGTTTTGTCACCAAAGCCCCATATACTACCCACCACTGCAACCTGTACGCTCTCATTGGCTGGCCCTCGCTTCATACTCGTCGCCAAACCCACTGGCTCCAGGTCATCTACAAGATCCTGCTAGGTAAAGTCCCCCCTTATCTCCGCTCACTGGTCACCATAGCAGCACCCACCTGTAGCATGCGCTCCAGCAGGTATATCTCTCTGGTCACCCCCAAAGCCAATTCCTCCTTTGGCCGTCTCTCCTTCCAGTTCTCTGCTGCCAATGACTGGAACGAACTACAAAAATCTCTGAAACTGGAAACACTTATATCCCTCACTAGCTTTAAGCACCAGCTGTCAGAGCAGCTCACAGATCACTGCACCTGTACATAGCCCATCTTTAATTTAGCCCAAACAACTACCTCTTTCCCCTACTGTATGTATGTATTTATTTATTTGCTCCTTTGCACCCCATTATTTCTATTTCTACTTTGCACTTTCTTCAACTACAAATCTACCATTCCAGTGTTTTACTTGCTATATTGTATTTACTTTGCCACCATGGCCTTTTTTGCCTTTACCTCCCTTATCTCACCTCATTTGCTCACATTGTATATAGACTTATTTTTCTACTGTATTATTGACTGTATGTTTGTTTTACTCCATGTGTAACTCTGTGTTGTTGTATGTTGTCGAACTGCTTTGCTTTATCTTGGCCAGGTCGCAATTGTAAATGAGAACTTGTTCTCAACTTGCCTACCTGGTTAAATAAAGGTGAAATAAAATAAATAAAAATTGGGCTCTGGATAGGTAGGGGCCCTATAGGGGGCTAGATGGTGGCAATATAGAAGCGTAGTCAGTGTACATTCTGAACCTTGTTTGAGGGAGCTATTGAAATTATAAAGTTGACCAAATGTATGTAAAATCGTGTGAGATGAAAATTGACAAACTAAAGGGTGTGCAATATATAAGACTTGTCAGTGCATATTCTGACAGCAGTTTAAGGATTTTAGGTCACATGAACAGAGAACTCTTGATAATCGAAACAATGAAAATCAGAAAAATGTATGTAAAATCACCTGAGATGAAAATGGACTAACTAAAGGGTGTGCAATATATATTGCTAGTGAGTGGATGTTCTGTAAGTAGATTGAGGGTTGTAGGACACATGACCAAGGAGCTATTGAAATTAGAAACATTGAAAAACATAGATAATTTATGTAAAATCGTGTGAGATGAAAATGGACAAACAAAAAGGTTGTGCTACATATAAGGCTACTCAGTGGATATTCTGACAGTAGGTTGAGGGTTGTATGTCATGAGACTAAGGAGCTATTGAAATTTGAAACTTTTAAAAATTCATGTAAAATCTCATGAGGCAAATGGACAAACTAAAGAGTGTTTAATGTGTAGGCCCACTGAGTGTACGTTCTGAACCTTGTTCGAGGTGTGTGGGTCACATGACCAAGGTGCTATTAAATTTCAAAAATTTAAAATAGTGCGAGATGTAAATCGACAGTTTTGAACGTTTTAGGAGTAATGGTTAAAGAGCTGAAATTTGAAAAAAATTTACATTTGAAAAATGTGATTTGTCACTGTGCAGATGGTCGTAAGGAAAACTACAGCCGAATATCCAATCTGAATCTGTTTTTACCACGGTTTTTGTTGTTCTGTGTGTGGAGACATTCAGGCTTACTACTGTCAATCGTGAGAGCGTTCAAGAAAAGCACCAGGTTTTATTTTTTTGTACCTTTGTTTCTCCCTAATTTCGTGGTATCCAATTGTCTTGTCCCATCGCTGCAACTCTCATACGGACTCGAGAGAGGCGAGAACAGTGCGGGGTCGGAGGTCTCGGCTGTTAAATTGCGCAGTCACTATTGCATTTTCCCTCTCCGATAGAATTAATAGACAAAAGTAGCAAAGCCGCTTAATTCTGAACACCAGAATTAGTTTCGGTGTGTTCGTTCCTGGTCGAAAATAAATTGTTTGTGTTTTTCCCAAAGAAAAACGTCATAGGTAGGATATTTATATATATTTTTTCTTGTAGAATCGTAAATGCATAATTTGTGTCATTGTTTTAATGCATCGAATGTTCTTTTGTATTTAGTACATATATGATGACAATGGCTAAACATTTGGAATTTTGGTTGAAATAAGTATTTTAGACAATATCTCGGGAAAGCGCATCTACCCTAGAGATATGTAGATGTCAGTGATTTGGTTTCAAAATGTTGGATGATTAAATTGAACTGACGTGAAATATTTTATCCTGGTTAAAACTGACTCAATCTAGTGTGAACAATGGTTGTATTTAACGTTTGCCATAGCAGTTTACATCGACAATGACCATGGAGCCTGTCCAATTTGCAAGGTATTGTATGGAAGTGAGGACGAAGGTTTCAACCAAAGGTGCACAGTATATACTCGCACTGTAGCCTACATTTGAATGCATGCATTTTAAATAAAGCGTTCCATTTATATGTTGTAGATTTTTGACATTCAAGAGAAAATAACAGTTGCTAGATTTGGACACCGAGGGTAGGTTGGGTGTATCCCATCTCGGTGATGAAGCCTCGTACAGACAGACTCCCACCACTTGTTTGCGATCCGGTGGAAGTGCGTTCATTTCAATGTGACGCGATCAGCGCAGCTGCAACAAGACCAGGCTGGTTTGCGTTGAACGAATCCAACTCGTGAGCTAGTTTCTTCCGTGCAGTCACAGAAACTGAAGTTGATGAACCGTCAAAGAAGATGAATACTTGTAGCTTTCGACATATGTTCATGGGATGGCTACAATATAACTTTTTGACAGCACAATACATACTGTAATGACCCGGCTGGGTCATAAAGGGAAAAGAGACGGACTCTAGGTGTGCAGGTCAGAACACAGGTTTATTCCTAAACTGGGCTATTGTTCAGGCCACAGCCCACGCCGCTAAATGCCGAACGTACACAATTATACCATGTCGAGTTAAGGGTCACTCCCATAGGAACAGATCAAGGCCCCGAACAGAAAAAGAAGATGAGACAGTAATCCCTATTTATGCATTTCCAAATCCCGCGGGATTACCCATCATACCCCCCCAACCTTTCCCTCTGTCCTGACATATTTAACCCATGCTAGTAGCCATGAGAACCATAACACACCCACAAACACAATACCGGGTCGTTACAATACATTTAAAGTACTATTTGAAAAGTTATATTGTTCCATGTTTTCTGCCATTGTATGGCTTTTTCATCTTTCACTACTACTAGGCAGGCCTACACTTTTAATTCTAAATTGAAGTTGATGTTAGGCTGAACGTGATAATTATGATTATACTTATTACTCTTATTATTATATCAATGTTATATAGTCTATATATTGTAATCTATATATTAGTCATATATAACCCACTATATTCGATTGTAATGGTTCGTCACGAAGAAAATTGTGCGGTTTCTATAAATACTGTTGGATTAACTGGTGGACAGGGTTTGGTAGTAACGGATTACATGTAATATTAAGAACGGATTACATATAAAGGTAATTGTACTCCGTTACCGGAATTTTTATTGTATTCAGATTACAGATTACTTTTGAAAACTAGACTCGATTACTTTTAAATTCAGAAACGATGTTTGCGAGAAAAAAAATCTTTGACACTTCTGTTTTCGCAATGACGTTCAAATCAGCATTGAAAAAAATGCGCAAATTTAAATTTGTTCCACCTGAGCGAGTCTGACCACAAGTCAGAGACCACTATGATGACACACCAAATGTGTTTGATGGATCGCGGGAAAAGAGCAGGAATGGGCTTTTGTAGGCTACAGTCCAAGCTATGTCTTCCAATGGTGCAACTACTGTCGGCATCCAAAGATTATCCAACTTTAATAAATGCTTGGAGGTAAGGATGACAGCAGTGCTGTAGTCTATGGTGATACGGATATCACTTATTGATATCTACATCAAATTAATTTATATGGCCCTTCTTACATCAGCTGATATCTCAAAGTGCTGTACAGAAACCCAGCCTAAAACCCCAAACAGCAAGTAATGCAGGTGTAGAAGCGCATTGGTGTGAATCACACTGCTGCTCTCTCATTTAGCTATTTGTGCCTTACTATTTGTGGTTGTGGATGGCTGTTCACAAATCAATGTGTATTTGAACCCAATAATGGTTGAATTCAAGAAGTGTAAGTGTCATGGGCGTCGTAAGGATAGGACCAAGGCGCAGCGGGTATAGTGCTCATCTTCTTAATTTATTTAAAGATAACACTTAAACAAACTGAAGAAACAGTTCCGTAAGGCAACACAGGCTATACAGGAAAACAACCACCCACAAAACACATGTGAAACAAACCCCACGAAATATGGCATCCAATTAGAGACAACGACAACCAGCTGCCTCTAATTGGAGGTCATTGCCAAAAAATCATAGAAATAGATAACTAGATATAAACAGAAATAGAGAACATAGAACCGAAACACCAAAACAAACACCCCCTGCCACGCCCTGGCCAAACTACAATGACAAATAACCCCTTTTACTGGTCAGGACGTGACAGTAAGCTGCCTGTCAATCATTGTTTTTTTAAACCAATGGACAGCAATTGAAAAATGGGCTCTTGCAATAGCTGCAAAGTGCAAATCCCAGCCTATGGAATAAAAGGGGAGCTTTTATTGCTCAATCTAATACATGCTGATAAAAAATATAAATCCATGGGCCTAATGGACACATGCTCAAACTCACACACTTTTGACAGACTTAAAAGGGGCAACCTGTAGTTGCTGCATCCATTTTAGGACGTATAAATTATATATATACAGTACCAGTCAAATATTTGGACACCCCTACTCATTCCAGGGTTTTTCTTATTTTTTACTATTTTCTATATTGTAGAATAATAGTGAAGCCATCAAAACTGTGAAGTAACACATATGGAATCATGTAGTAACCAAAAAGTGTTAAAGAAATCAAAATATATTTTAGATTCTTCAAAGTAGCCACCCTTTGCCTTGATGACAGCTTTGCACACTCTTGGCATTCTCTCAACCAGCTTCATGAGGTAGTCACCTGGAATACATTTCAATTAAACGGTGCGCCTTGTTAAACGTCAATTTGTGGAATTTCCTCAATGTGTTTGAGCCAATCAGTTGTGTTGTGACAAGGCAGGGGTGGTATACAGAAGATGGTATTTTGTCAAATAGGGCTACGTCCATATTATAGCAAGAACAGCTCAAATAAGCAGAGAACCGACAGTCCATCATTACAATTCAGTCAATGAGGACATTTAAGAACTTTTAAAGTTTCTTCAAGTGCAGTCGCAAAAACTATCAAGCGCTGTGATGAAACTGGCCCTCATGAGGACCGCCACAGGAAAGGAAAACCCAGATTTACCTCTGCTGCAGAGGATAAGTTGTTTAGAGTTAACTGCACCTCAGATTGCAGCCCAAATAAATGCTTCACAGAGTTCATGTAACAGACACATATCATCAATTGTTCAGAGGAGACTGCGTGAATCAGGCCTTCATGGTTGAATTGCTGCAAAGAAACAGGAGCATGGCGACCTAGAGCACCGCAGAGAGAGCATACATAATGGTACCCCTTACCCGGCACGTTCGGCTCCAGCCGCAGGACGCCAACCAAAGGGATGATCCCGGGAATCAGGAGTGGACCGGTCACCCCTGCTGATGCGCAGCAACCTGTCGCTGGCTGGTTCGCAGGAACCTGACAGACCGATTGAGGCACGGGAGCCTGGCGATCCGGCGAAGGTATGAAAGCCTGACAAGCCTGCGGAGGCAGGGGAGCCTGGCAATCTGGCTGAGGCATGAGAGCCTGTAGCGGCTCCCGGACCTCATTCCCACCGAAAAAATAAACACTCCATGATGCTTCTCCTAGGTGAGGCGTTATTCTGTAACGAGTGCGCTGAGAGTCAGTCAGCAAGTTCAGGGATTGAGTGTTTTAATAAAATAAACGGAACATAATACAAAGCAAGAAACACTAACAGCACACAGACAAGCAATAATAAGGTCTATATAAGGAACCAAAGGGAGTGACATATATAAGGGAGGTGATGGAATCCAAATGAGTCTGATGTCACGCAGGTGTGCGTAACGATGGTGACAGGTGTGCGCCATAATGAGCAGTCTGGTGACCTATAGGCTGGAGAGGGTGCACACGTGACAATAGGCCTAAAGAACATTTTTCACATATAAATAGCACTTTTCAGTAGTGCTCAAAGCATGCCATTCCATGAGCACAGCATTTCTTTTTCAAATCGAATCAATGAGCCCAATCAGTCCTCCATGACAACACAATCGTAAACAACAGAGTAGGGCTGGCTAATAAGTCCTTTGTTTTTGTCACGGCAGTCGTAGGATTGAGACCAAAACGCAACAGGAATATGTACACTCATCTTCTTTTATTGGGACAAAGAAGGTAAAACCCAAAACAAACACGTATACACACCGACGAATAACAGGCCGGTAAGGCACAAAGCTATACACAGCACAATCTCCCACAAACTAACAGGTGAAAACAGGCGACCTAAGTATGACTCTCAATCAGCAACAACGATGTACGGCTGTTCCTGATTGAGAGTCATACCAGGCCAACACAGAAATACAAAACTAGAACAGCCCCTTAGAAATACAAACACAAGAACATACCCAACACCCCGGAACACATAAATCAAATACCCCTCTACAATAAACACACACCCCGAACCACCTAAATCAACTACCCCCTCTACATCGACACTTATACCAATAAATCCCAGAAACACTCTACACAAAATATCCCTCTATCTAAACACATACACAAAACCATGAAAACAAATACCCTCTGCCACGTCCTGACCAAACTACAATAACAAATAGACCCCTTTACTGGTCAGGACGTGACAGTTTTGGGGTTATGATCAGGTAAAAAAATTTGGCTAATCTATACTTCCATATTTCCAAGTCCTAGTCTTGACGATCAACGGGTATAGCATTTATTGGAATGTCTGGGATTCTGATAGACTTTGTTTTTTTATTGCAAAGAGCTAATTTAATTGTATTATTATATGTAGTAGAAAGCGATGGGTTAGAAGAAGCCTACATAACCAACCCATAAAGTAAAATTTAACATCCATATATGTCCAGCTATGTAAACTTTAACATTGATTTATCCAATAGATGTCGTTCAATTGGTAACATACATTTTAGTATTCTTCTAATGCCTCTTAAGGGGAAAGTAATCTAAAAGTAACAATTACAATTTTGGACCGTTAACTAGTAACTAACAGATTACATTTAGAAAGTAACCTACCCAACTCTGCTGGTGGATGACAAGTTATCTTTCATTCTACAATGAGACCAAAACTGAGAAAGCTTCTTGCCATCACCTTAACGAATGGCTTATTAAAATAAATGATATGGCTAAACCGCTATGGCCTATGGTTTGTAGCTGCTGCCTCACTCATACTGCTCTCCTTCTCTGCCCCTTGATGTTGTTGTCTCTCAGTTTGCGCCACTTCCTCTACAATCATCCTCTGCAAACTGTGAAATAAATATTCAAATGATTAACTAGTATTAAAAACACACACACATACACACACACACACACACACACACACACACAGAGAGAAAAAAGCAAATAAACCTTAGAAACCATTACACCAACCTTTCTCCAGGCAGCAGTCTGCAGAGGTGTCAAGAATTGCTGTATACTCTGACACACAAAGCATCAAACCCACAGGTTTTGATTGATCTGTGACACATTGGTTGCACACGTTGTAAATAATACCATAAGGGAAAGTAGCATGTCTGTTTTGGGGACCTGACGCTGATGTCCACCAGATGCATATGAGTTTTGTTTTGCCGGAAGGGATGTCTAGCCCGCATTTTCCGAACCTAACGCACATTTGCTTCGCTTTTCAACTAGCTCAAATCTAGCTAGTTGGAGTCTGTGTGTGTGTACTACTGTTTGTATCACCACAACGTAAAGCAACGCACGAGTTGAAAATGTGCATGCGGTACACAGAACACAGCATCCCCAACGTACCATTGCAGACTGCTCCAGTGACAATGAATGACTGAGTTTGATGCATCTGATGGACATGAGGCTTGAGGAATGGGGATGGAAATGCTGTAATTTTAGCTATTTCTTTGAACTGGGGGTGCCTATGTAACCGATGTGAAATGGCTAGCTAGTTAGCGGTGGTGCGTGCTAATAGCGTTTCAATCGGTGACGTCACTCGCTCTGAGACCTTGAAGTAGTTGTTCCCCTTGCTCTGCAAGGGCCGCGGTTTTTGTGGAGCGATGGGTAACGATGCTTCGTGGGTGGCTGTTGTTGATGTGTGCAGAGGGTCCCTGGTTCGGGGCGAGGAGAGGGGCGGAAGCAATACTGTGACACCTAAATAGCCTACCACTGCGTCACAATTCATGCAGTATAAAAAAATATTTTAACCTTTTCGTATTAAACTGTGTAAGGTATTTGATTTGCTGTATTTCGTCCACTAACATTACATTGTTTCATCCTTGCTCAAAGGTGAAAGAAATCATGCCTTTCGGCAACAAGCTGAAGATGAACTACTCCGCGGAGCAGGAGTACCCCGACCTCAGCCAGCATAACAACCACATGGCCAAGGTGCTCACTCCAGAGATGTACGCCAACTTGCGGGACAAGGAAACTCCAAGTGGATTTACAGTGGATGATGTCATTCAGACTGGGGTTGATAACCCAGGTAAATAGCCTTATACCTCATTCACATTATGCCTTATTCACATGACATCTGAGCAGTCTGTTGCGTTTCACTGGATGTCATTCATTTCAACGGGGACCCTCCGCAACGGAGTGGTATCGCAGCGCTCCTTGCGATTGAAGGCTTTCTATTCTGGTTAGAGCCAGTTTGTGCTGTTCTGTGAAGGGAGTAGTACACAGCGTTTTACGAGATCTTCAGTTTCTTGGCAATTTCTCTCATGGAATAGCCTTCATTTCTCAGAACAAGAATAGACTAACGAGTTTCAGAAGAAAGTTATTTGTTTCTGGCCATTTTGAGCCTGTAATCGAACCCACAAATGCTGATGCTCCAGATTCTCAACTAGACTAAAGGCCAGTTTTATTGCTTCTTTAATCAGTACAACAGTTTTCAGCTGTGCTAAATAATTGCAAAAGGGTTTTCTAATGATCAATTAGCCTTTTAAAATGAGAAACTTGGATTAGCTAACACAACGTGCCATTGGAACACAGGAGTGATGGTTGCTGATAATGGGCCTCTGTACACCTATGTAGATATTCCATTAAAAATCATCCGTTTACAGCTACAGCAGTCATTTACAATATTAACAATGTCTACACTGTATTTCTGATCAATTTGATGTTATTTTAATGTGCAAAAAATGTGCTTTTCTTTAAAAAACAAGGACATTTCTAAGTGACCCCAAACTTTTGAACGGTAGTGGATATTCATGAAATATACACACCCTGTGATTTATTAGACACAGTGATGATTTAAAGATTAAATGAAATAGACTGCATGGGTGATTTAAGCCAATTATATGAATGTTGCCTAGCGTTTTAGTTTATTGTGATGGTAATGCTCTGTAAGCTAGTTTGACTTGCTAGAAAGTTAGAGAAACAAGTTGAGGAACAAGTTACTAAACAAATCATGTTTTATTGTAACCTGAACAAAATGTTTCTCCTATATTGAATGAAAGTTTTTTTTTGGGTTGTAATCTCCCAAAATACATCACGATGTGTACAGGGCATTAGAATAGTAGAATACACAAGGTGCAATTTCGAAATGTAGTTGTGCATCAACAGTTTCTCTCCTGTTATGTCAGTCAAAGACAGTTACTCACAACAACCTCTCCCTCAGTGTGAGCAAGACAAAGGAGCTGATCGTGGACTACAGGAAAAGGCGGGTCAATTTTAGCCTAAAATGACATACCCAAATCTAACTGCCTGTAGCTCAGGACCTGAAGCAAGGATTTGCATATTCTTGACACCATTTGAAAGGAAACACTTTTGAAGTTTGTGGAAATGTGAAAGGAATGTAGGAGAATATAACACATTAGATCTGATAAAAGATAATACAAAGAAAAAAACAACTGTTTATTTTTATTTTTTGAACAATCATCTTAGAAATGCAAGAGAAAGGCCAAAATGATTTATTCTAGCCCATGCGCAATTTAGACTTTGGCCACTAGATGGAAGCACTGTATGTGCAAAGTTTTGGTGATCCAATGAACCATTGCATATCTATTCAAAATGTATCAAGACTGCCAAAATGTGCCTAATTGGATTATTCATACATTTCAGGTTCATAATTGTGCATTCTCCTCAAACAATAGCATGTTATTCTTTCACTGTAATAGCTACTGTAAATTGGACAGTGCAGTGAGATGACAAGAATTTAAGATTTCTGCCCATATCAGACATGTCTACGTTCTTATTTTCTTTTGTTTCTTTCAATCTCAGGCTAATCACATTAGCCTAAGTTAGCTCAACCATCCCGCGGACGGGACACCGATCCTGAAGAAGTCACATTCACATCGACAGGGCTGTAGTGGAGCGGGTAAAGAGTTTCAAGTTCCTTGGTGTCCACATCACCAATGAACTAGCATGGTCCAAACACACCAAGACAGTCGCAAAGAGGGCACGACAACACCTTTTTCCCCTCAGGAGACTGAAAAGTTCTGTAGCTACACCATCAAGAGCATCCTGACCGGTTGCATCAATGCCTGGTATGGCAACTGCTCGGCATCTAACCATAAGGTGCTACAGAGGGTGGTGCGTACGGCCCAGTACATCACTGGGGCCAAGCTTCCTGCCATCCAGGACCTACAGTTGAAGTCGGAAGTTTACATACACTTAGGTTGGAGTCATTAAAACTAGTTTTTCAACCACTCCACAAATTTCTTGTTAACAAATTATAGTTTTGTCAAGTCCATTAGGACATCTACTTTGTGCATGACACAAGTAATTTTTCCAACAATTGTTTACAGACAGATTAGTTCACTTATAATTCACTGTATCACAATTCCAGTGGGTCAGAAGTTTACATACCCCAAGTTGACTGCGCCTTTAAACAGCATGGAACATTTCAGAAAATTATGTCTTGGCTTTAGAAGCTTCTGATAAGCTAATTAACATCATTTGAGTCAATTGGAGGTGTACATGTGGATGTATTTCAAGGCCTACCTTCAAACTCAGTGCCTCTTTGCTTGACATCATGGGGAAATCAAAAGAAATCAGCCAAGACCTCCGAAAAAAATGTAGACCTCCACAAGTACGCAAGTATAAACACCATGGGACCACGCAGCCGTCATACCGCTCAGGAAGGAGACACGTTCTGTCTCCTAGAGATGAACGTGCTTTTGTGCGAAAAGTGCAAATCAATCCCAGAACAGCAAAGGACCTTGTGAAGATGGTGGAGGAAACGGGTACAAATGTATCTATATCCACAGTAAAACGAGTCCTATATCGACATAACCTGAATGTCCGCTCAGCAAGGATGAAGCCACTGTTCCAAAACCGCCATAAAAAAAGCCAGACTACAGTTTGCAACTGCACATGGGGACAAAGATCGTACTTTTTGGAGAAATGTCCTCTGGTCTGATGAAACAAAAAGAGAACTATTTGGTCATAATGACCATCGTTATGTTTGGAGGATAAAGGGGGAGGCTTGCAAGCCGAAGAACACCATCCCAACCGTGAAGCACGGGGGTGGCAGCATTATGTTGTGGGGTTGCTTTGCTGCAGGAGGAACTGGTGCACTTCACAAAATAGATGGCATCTTGAAGGAAAATGATGTGGATATATTGAAGCAACATCTCAAGACATCAGTCAGGAAGTTAAAGCTTGGTTGCAAATGGATCTTCCAAATGAACAATGACCCCAAGCATACTTCCAAAGTTGTGGCAAAATGGCTTAAGGACAACAAAGTCAAGGTATTGGAGTGGCCATCACAAAGCCCTGACCTCAATCCCATAGACAATTTGTGGGCAGAACTGAAAAAGCGTGTACGAGCAAGGAGGCCTACAAACCAGACTCAGTTACACCAGCTCTGTCAGAAGGAATGGGCCAAAATTCACCCATCTTATTATGGGAAGCTTGTGGAAGGCTACCCAAAATGTTTGACCCAAGTTAAACAATTTAAAAGCAATGCTACCAAAATACTAATTGAGTCTATGTGTCACGGTCGTCGTAAGGATTGGACCAAGGTGCAGCGGGAAAGTGTATACTCATCTTCTTTATTTATTGAAAAGAAGGAAAAAACTAAAGAAACACATATACAAAACAACAAACGACACTAAACAGTCCTGCCAGGTGCACAGACACAAAACAGGAGACAACTACCCACAAACCCCCATAGCACAAACACCCCTATACATAGGACCTTCAATCAGAGGCAACGAGGAACAGCTGCCTCCAATTGAAGGTCAATCAACAAACCCTAAACATAGAAATAGAAAGACTAGACTGAACATAGAAATACACTAACATAGAACATAGACCAAAAACCCCGGAACACTCTAAACAAACACCCCTCTTACATAAGCACATAGCCCAACAAACCCCAAAACACTCTAAACAAACACACCCCTGCCACGTCCTGACCAAACTACAAAAACAAATAACCCCTTTACTGGTCAGGACGTGACAGTATGTAAACATCTGACCCACTGGGAATGTGATGAAAGAAATAAAAGCTGAAATAAATTATTCTCTACTATTATTCTGACATTTCATATTCTTAAAATAAAGTTGTGATCCTAACTGACCTAAAACAGTGAATTTTTACTTGGATTAAATGTCAGGAATTGTGAAAAACTAAGTTTAAATGTATTTGGCTAAGGTGTTTGTAAACTTCCAACTTCAACTGTATATGCTAGGCGGTGTCAGAGGAAGGCCCCAAAAAAATGTCAAAGACTCCAGTCACCTAAGTCATAGACTGTTCTCTCTGCTACCGCACGGCAAGCGGTACCAGAGTGCCAAGTCTAGGACCAAAAGGCTCCTTAACAGCTTCTACCCCCAAGCCATAAGACTGCTGAACAATTAATCAAATGACCACCTGGACTATTTACGTTGACACGCCTCCCCCCCTTTGTTTTTACACTGCTGCTACTCACTGTTTATTATCTATGCATAGTCATTATCTACCCTACCTACATGTACAAATAACTAGGCTAACCTTGACACCGCACATTGACTCGGTACCGGTACCTCCTGTATATAGCCTCGTTGTTGTTATCTTTATTTGACTATTTGTACTTTAGTTTATTTTGTACATATTTTTTCACTCATTCTTGAACTGTATTGTTGGTTAAGGGCTTGTAAGTAAGCATACTGTTGTATTCGGAGCATGTGACAAATACCATTTGATTTGATTTGATTAGCATGTCGCCTAACAATTTTTGAATTGGTAAATTAATCTAGCCAGCAATCTAAACTTGTAGTAATCATGACCGAATAGCGATCAGGCATGCAGGGTAGGTTCCCAGGAACCCTGACCTCCAGGGGGGCCCCATTGATTTTGTTAGTCACTCCCACTCAGATATCAGCCTTATGCGTTAACATGACATAACGCTGGTTCTCTTGCGCGCCTGCGGTCATTTCGTTCCCACGTTTAACCCACTATTGTAGCCTATAACTTCAAATCCAGTTTGTATACCGACCTTTACCCGTGCAACAATGAATGGTAAGATGGTATGGTAATGGTAAGAGGTTGCGGGTTGATAATAGGCAATAGAAAAAAATGGTGCAATGCCATGATAGGTTTTATAAAGAGAATATATTGACGACTGTACAAAATATGATTATTTTTTACAGAAGAAGTGGGTGCGCTTGGACCCGACCTGGTGGCAGCAAGGGTTAATCTATTGCCTGCAATGCAGGGCAGTCCCAAAACAGTACATGGGAAGTTTAGGCATAAACTGAAAATACCAAAAATACCAGGCTTTGTGCGACGTCAACGGAGCCCCAAACCCAGCACCACCTGCAGAGTGGAGAGTAATCCTCCTCCAACAGGTACATTTAGCTACAGTATTAATTAGTCAGAATTTGTCTTCAGCATTCTATCTGATGTGTGTATAATTTACAGCGTTTCAGAAACTATTCATACTCCATTGACTTATTCCACATTTTGTTGTGTTAGTGCCTGAATTAAAAATTGCCTAAATATGTATTTATTTCTCACACATTACCCCATAATCACAAAATGGAATCTTGTTTTTTGAATTTTATTTCACATTTATTGAAAATGAAATACAGAAATATCTAATTTACATAAGTATTCACACCCCTGAGTCAATAGTTTGAAGAAGCACCATTGGCAGCAATTACAGCTGTGAGTCTTTCTGGGTAAATCTCTAAGCGCTTTCCACTCCTGGACTGTGCAATATTTCCCCATTTATCTTTTTCAAAATTCTTCAAGCTCTGTCAAATTGGTTGTTGATCATTGCTAGACAACCATTTTCAGGTCTTGCCATAGATTTTCAAGTAGGTTTAAGTTAAAACTGTAACTCGGCCACTCAGGAACATTCACTGTCTACTTGGGAAGCAACTCCAATGTAGATTTGGCCTTGTGTTTAAGGCTATTGTCCTGCTGGAATTCATCTCCCAGTCTGGTGGAAAGCAGACTGAACCAGGTTTTCCTCTAGGATTTTGCCTGTGCTAAGCTCCATTCTGTTCGTTTTTTATACTGAAAAACTCACCAGTCCTTAACAATTACAAGCATACCCATAACATAAATAGTCCATGTCTAAAAACATAATTCCCCTTTGACATTATGCGGTATTGTGTGTAGGCCAGTGACTACCATCTCTATTTAATCCATTTAAAATTCAGGCTGTAACACAACAAAATGTGGGAAAACACAAGGTTGTGAAGTATATAGACTAAGCTGCCTACTTTAAGGTTAATCAATGTGCATATACTATGAAGTAGCCTGTATGAAGTACTAGCCTACTAGGTCAATATATTGATTTGTCAGATTTATCATCCTTAAAGAGGAACTCTAAATGAAAGAACTCAGTGTCATATTATATTGTCTTTCACCATGAGAAATTATTGGCACAATATATATATATATATATATATATATATATATATATATATATATATATATATATATATATATATATATATAATATGTGTGTGTGTGTCACCGTTCATTGTCACGTACAGACTGCACTAAAATAACTATTCAATCATTGTACTTGGTGGTCTGTGATTGTCATAAACATTCACCTGAATTCTACTTGGTTGTTTTTTCAGAGGTGATTATGGACTTTCTGGAGAACCTGAAGGAAAATCGCTTGGTGGAGGCTTGCCAGCAGTTGCTCTTGCGAGAGGACAAGCTCTTTGGCCAAGAAACCATGACTGTAGAGGGGTTGGGTCAGGTTTGCAACGAGGACGATGAAGACACGCTCCAAAAAGACTATGAAACCCTGCTGCTCCACTTATGGATGGCAGTTCACACCACCTTTAGTTCCACACCCTCAGGAGAACACCTAGAGATACTTCGAAGTGCGGTGGAAACCATAACGCTGCTGGAAGAGAAAGACCAGCAATGGGAAGTGCGGCTCGAGGGCAGCAGCGAGGCCCCCGTGTGGCGGCCACACCAGTGCCGGCTCACCCACGACACCCTGCTTGAAAAAATTGTGGATTCTCGAATGAGGAATGCGGCAGTGGAGGAGGACAATGTCAGCGCTAGTAATAGCAACCTGTCAACGTCCATGGAAAGGGAGGTGTATAGGATGGGCAAGTGTCTGAAGGAGGACGTTCTCAGGGTTGCAAGTGATGTGAGGGACTGCTACCCCCCAGACTTTGACGTGTGCAACTTGTATGTGAGACTTTACCATCAGAAGTTCTCAGCAAGGTTAACAGAACTGGCCCGCTCTGGGCTCGATGTGGATGACTGTAACTACCTCCTCTGCTGGGTGAACAATTACTATCCAAAGTAAGTGGGAAATGGGAGGGCAGTTGCCCTGGATTCTTGAAGGGCTTGTTAACAATCAGTGGAAGTGATGGGGCAATTGTGCAATCTTCTTTTAAAAAAACAAATCACATTTAAGTGATGTCAAACCGCATATGTAGTTGATTTGAGTTGATTGGGTATTACATTTAGAAAATTGCACAATTTCCCCTATCACTTCCATTGATTGTTAGCTAGCAGTGGGTAAAGTTAGCTGAAGTTTGTAGTGGCTGTTTAAAGAACTGAACCATGGATTATAGTTTCTCCAGACCCATAGACTATTTACATGATGAGGAATCATTTAACAAAGTTGTAAAATCATGACCTTCCCCTTTTAAAAAAGGCTAGTTCCCCTTTTTAGAAAGTCTGCTAACATAAATGCTGCATATTTTGCGTAGCTGATAGCTGAAGTTTTTCTACATTATCCTCCTGCCTTGTACAATCTTTGAGTGTTTCTGAGATGTCTTGTATGGTTTCTATCAATGACATGATGTCATTTGCAACATGTTATACCATTTTTATATCTGTTTCAGTGACATCTTAAAACACAAAGACCTTGAGGGGCACATCAACATTGAGTCTTTGGGAACTCTTTTATCTGAGAAGGATCTCACAACATTGGAGGAGCAGTATCTACTACAAAAAGAGGTAAACAGGATGCCAGAAACAGCTAAATCTAAGGAACAGGCTAAATCCAATTGTATACTTCTAGACCATCCTTTCAGAGTAACCTGGTCCCATATCTGTTGTGTGTGCTGTCTTGCCAACTCCTATGGTGTGACAATGACCATACACTCTTTGAAAAAAACAACATTATTTCCAATTCTAAAGCACTCTGAAAGTAGCCTGGTCCAAGATGTTTGTGCTATCGTTCCAATCCCTACACTTTTAGAAAAAAAGGGTTCCAAAAGGGTTATTCAGCTCTCCCCATAGAATAAACCTTTGAAGAACCCATTTTGGCTCCAGGTAGAACCCTTTTGAGTTCCATATAGAACCCTTTCCACAGAGGGTTCTACATGGAATCCTAAAGAGTTCTACCTGGAACCAAAAAGGGTTCTCCTATGGGAACAGCCAAAGAACCCTTTCGGAACTCTTTTTTATAAGAGTGTAGGGTTTGGCAAGATAGCAAAAAAAGATCTGGGACCAGTCTACTTTCAGAGTGCTTTAGAATTGGAAATAATGGACTATTTTATAATGTTGCATGGAATGTCTTTCAGAACCGTAGTGTCAAACTTACAGACTTGTGATGACCTGTGCTATGTCGTTTTCAGAGTACAGTCAGGACCTGGTTCTCCAAGGCTCTCAGTAAGATGGAGGAGGGTTGGCTCAGTGGAAAGAGTCCAGAACTCATTGACGGGTACTGCTTCTGTCCTCTGGCCATTGACATCATACAGGTTGATACCTATTGGATTACTACTACTTCTTCTAGTACTTTTCTGTGTTTAGCCCTACTCTGTCTTTGACCTGAACATGTTCTACTTCGTATTCATACTACAGATATGAAGTAGTTATTTCTCCCGCATGGTTTTATACAAGCTTCATATTAACATGTCAACCTTGACATAATTCCATTTAAACTGACATTAACCTCCAATGCCAACAAGGCTTCTCTGATATTTTCAGACTTCAAAACAATGAGCGCCACAAATCAGAAATATTTAATAAATGCACTGAATGTCATACATTTCTACTGTTGGGTTCTGAGAATATGAAAATATACTTATTCATGTCACTGATGGAGTGCTGAGGTTTAGAGGGTTTTTACATCAGAAGTTAATGGTTATCCGTAGGAGCCAGATGGCTTTGGAATGTGCTGGTTGGATGGGAGGAAGTCACAGGATTGCTACAGGGGAGACGGATAGACATCTGTAGATTATTACCCTATTACTTTGTCTTCCTGTCAAACCATAATAGATGTAAGGATTGGAGAGAAGGATTTGTGCCTAAATTGGAGTACCGTAATTTCCGGACTATTAAGCGCACCTTAATATAAGCCGCACCCACAGAATTTTTTTATTTTTTTTTGAACGTAAATAAGCCGCACATGTCTATAAGCCGCAGGTGCCTACCGGTACATTGAAACAAATGAACTTTACACAGGCTTTAACGAAACACGGCTTGTAGCAAA
The DNA here is from genome assembly GCF_965601325.2 of Salmo salar. Lineage (NCBI taxonomy): Eukaryota > Metazoa > Chordata > Actinopteri > Salmoniformes > Salmonidae > Salmo > Salmo salar. Next base: position 29,627,690 of record NC_138305.1, read on the forward strand.
AATAAATAGGCTTTAATGAAACACGGCTTGTAACAAAAAAACAATTAGCAGTAAGCTTTAGTTGTCTTTTTGCACTGAGTCAATTCCTCACGCTGCTGTTTCCAACATCTTATCATCGACTCATTAAGACCAAGCTCCCGTGCAGCAGCTCTATTTCCTTTTCCAACAGCCAGATCAATCGCCTTCAACTTGAAAGCTGCATCATATTGTCACGGTTTTCGTCGGTAATGGAGGACCAAAATGCAGCAGGTAGAGTAAGCTCATCTTGACGTTTATTAACTTCCCAAAATGAACGTACAAAAATAACAAAACAAGTGAACGAACGATATACCGACAGTCTGGCAAGGCACAAGGCTAAACACAGAACAATCTCCCACAATTAAACAAACAAACACACCCAACTAATATAGGACTTCCAATCAAAGGCAACACCACACAGCTGCCTTCAATTGGAAGTCCACCCCAATTAACCAAACATAGACATACAACTAACTAGATAAACATAGAAATACGTAAACAAAGATCATAACCCAAAAACCCGGAAATACTAAATCAAACACCCTTTTTCCAAAACACCACCCCGAACCACATAAAACAAATACCCTCTGCCACGTCCTGACCAAACTACAATAACAATTAACCCTTATACTGGCCAGGACGTGACAGTACCCCCCCTTAAAGGTGCTAACCCCGGGAAGCACCTTAAAAAAACAAAACAAAAAAAACACAACCCCAAACAACAAAACAAAATTTCCCCTCTACTAAAAGGGAGGGAAGGGAGGGTGGCTGCCGTCAACGACGGCACTGTGCTACACCCCCCCTCCCCAACCCACCTATATCAGGAGGTAGCTCCGGTTCTGGCCGTTCCAGGCAGTCGGGCCACTCTGGCAGCTCGGGGAAGTCTGGCAGCTCGGGGCAGTCTGGGCAGTCTGGCAGCTCGGGGCAGTCTGGGCAGTCTGGCAGCTCGGGGCAGTCTGGGCAGTCTGGGCAGTCTGGCAGCTCGGGGCAGTCTGGCAGCTCGGGGCAGTCGGGGCAGTCTGGCAGCTCGGGGCAGTCGGGGCAGTCTGGCAGCTCGGGGCAGCTCGGGGCAGTCTGGCAGCTCGGGGCAGCTCGGGGCAGTCTGGCAGCTCGGGGCAGCTCGGGGCAGTCTGGCAGCTCGGGGCAGCTCGGGGCAGTCTGGCAGCTCGGGGCAGTCTGGGCAGTCTGGCAGCTCGGGGCAGTCTGGGCAGTCTGGCAGCTCGGGGCAGTCTGGGCAGCTCGGGGCAGCTCTGGGCAGTCTGGGCAGTCTGGCAGCTCGGGGCAGTCTGGGCAGTCTGGCAGCTCGGGGCAGCTGGCGCTCGGGGCAGTCTGGCAGCTCGGGGCAGTCTGGCAGCTCGGGGCAGCTGGCGCTCGGGCAGCTGGCGCTCGGGCAGTCTGGCCACTCCGGCAGCTCGGGGCAGTCTGGCCACTCCGGCAGCTCGGGGCAGTCTGGCCACTCCGGCAGCTCGGGGCAGTCTGGCCACTCCGGCAGCTCGGGGCAGTCTGGCCACTCCGGCAGCTCCTGACTAGTGGGTGACTCTGGCGACTCCTCACTGACGGGCGACTCCTCACTGACGGGCGGCTCTGGCGATTCCTCACTGACGGGCGGCACTGGCGACTGTTGACTGGCGGGCGGCTCTGGCGACTGTTGACTGGCGGGCGGCTCTGGCGACTGTTGACTGGCGGGCGGCTCTGGCGACTGTTGACTGGCGGGCGGCTCTGGCGACTGTTGACTGGCGGGCGGCTCTGGCGACTGTTGACTGGCGGGCGGCTCTGGTGAATGTTGACTGGGTTTACGCACTTGAAGCCTGGTGACTGGTGCTGGTACTGGGCGTACCAGATAGGGAACACGCACCTCCAGGCTAGTGTGGGGAGCGGGAACAGGACGAGTCGGACTGGGTTGACGCACTTCCGGGTCCGCACGAGAGACAGGAGCTGGAAACCCAGGGCTATGGAGGCGCACAGTCGGTCTTGATCATACCTCCTGCACAACCCGTCTTGGCTGGATGGAACTAGTAGCCCTGTACAAGCGGGGTGCTTGTACAGGGCAGACTGGGCTGTGCAGGGGCCTGATGGTAGCCGTGCGTAGAGCGGGAGTTGGGTAGCCTGGTCCTCGGAGGCGTACCGGCGACCAGATGCGCTGCGCAGGCATCCTCCTACCAGGCTGGATGCCCGCTCTAGCACGGCACCTGCGAGGGGCTGGAATAACGCGCACCGGACTGTGCGTGCGTATGGGTGAGATAGTGCGCTCCTCAGCGAAACATGGCGCTCTCCACCTCATACGCTCCTCCATATAACCACGGGTAGCTGGCTTCCGGCTCTTCCTATGCCTAGCCAAACTACCCGTGTGCCCCCCCCAAAAAGAAGTCTTGGGGGTGCCTCTCGTGCTTCAACGCCAGTCGTGTTCCTCGGAAACGTTCCCGGTCCATACCAGCCTTTCGCCTTTCCTCTCTCTCTCTTACCACCTGTCCCCATGGAAGGCGATCTTTTCCTGCTTGGATCTCCTCCCAAGTGTAGGAGCCTTCTCCCTTCAAGATCTCCTCCCAAGTCCATCTCTCACCATAATCCAACTCAAAATCCCACTGCTCCTTCCTCTGCTGCTTGGTCCTGGTTTGGTGGGAGATTCTGTCACGGTTTTCGTCGGTAATGGAGGACCAAAATGCAGCAGGTATGTGTAAGCTCCTCTTGACGTTTATTAACTTCCCAAAATGAACGTACAAAAATAACAAAACAAGTGACCGAACGATATACCGACAGTCTGGCAAGGCACAAGGCTAAACACAGAACAATCTCCCACAATTAAACAAACAAACACACCCAACTAATATAGGACTTCCAATCAAAGGCAACACCACACAGCTGCCTTCAATTGGAAGTCCACCCCAATTAACCAAACATAGACATACAACTAACTAGATAAACATAGAAATACGTAAACAAAGATCATAACCCAAAAACCCGGAAATACTAAATCAAACACCCTTTTTCCAAAACACCACCCCGAACCACATAAAACAAATACCCTCTGCCACGTCCTGACCAAACTACAATAACAATTAACCCTTATACTGGCCAGGACGTGACACATATGCATTTCTCCGTGTCTTTGCCACGATGAGGGTGACAAAATGACTACCGTAATCAGAATGATGGGAGGTTTGAGAGCGCTCGATTTAATCTAAACAGTAAACAAAAAAGTTGTTTGACCTTAACCCGTTCGGCAATTTCATTGGTCTAATGAAAGCTTCATGCCGTCAAAAAACTGAGCACGTCACAGAATGTTTTTTTGGAAGAAAAAAATGTGAAAGCGGGAAAAACCCATATATTCATCATTGTTTAAGCCGCGAGGTTCAAAGCTGGGAAGAAAGTTGCGGCTTATAGTCCGGAATTTACGGTATATATACTTGTGTTGGTGGAAACATGTTTTGTCTAATGCAGCTGTATTGATCCTCTGGGCAGAATAAACCTGGTTAAGCTTTCATAGTGTTTGTAGAGTTTTTTAGTCTGAGAATTAGAACCTAACACTGCACTGAATTGAGTTTTCATGGAATGAATCCCATCCCTGCTCTAAGCTATGTTGACTGTACAGGGTCAGGTTTTATGTGCTAATACTGTATGTTGTTCTGTTAACTAGGCTGTTGATGGGGCCATGAGAGAGGCCAGGACTATTCTGGGCAGTGAGGCTAAAGCCCAGAGAATCTTGCGTCAGCTGGACAGCTTCTTGATAAGGTAGTGTAACCATTCCTTATAGCTCTGGCCACTGGGTCGTGCTCCTTAGGCACCAAATGGACTGAAACAGAGAGAGACTACCTGGACTTGTCCAATAAGTAACACTGATTTTCCTTTTCCATTGCAAAACATTTAGGTTGTGTGCCTTAATGAACACATCCTGTCGTAGTTGAACGTTTGCTTTTCCATTGTTCTTCTGAACTTATTCACCAAGTTTCTATTGAAAACCAAATTCGTTTTTGCATTAAGTTTGAATGGTTTGGCTTAGGCTTGTCCACACTGAGCGAAATAATATTTTACTGATGAACATGCACGTTGATATCCAGCATCATGCTCAAAGCCATTCAATTAGCTTACTATGTTCTGGTTTCACAGCCACACAGACAAATTGCATAATTCTACATGACCTTTTTCCAGGGAAAAGTTGGTAATTCAACCTTGGTGTTCTATCTACACTGTCTTGTTGCAGACTGTCTTTGACCTTGTTTAGTTTATAATGGACATGTATGCTACAAATGAGTAATATGCACTGCAGTGTTACTATTCAACATTTTACTGACATGATAAAGAAGAACCTGGAGATGCCTGTTGACATTTTGTACAATGTATATTTGCAGCTATAAGAGCTCTCTTGAAGAATTTGTGAAGAGAACAGGGGAGAACACTCAGGCAGTCGTGAAAGCTAACCTGGTTAACATCGAACAATTCAGGTAGGCTAACGACCGTTGTCCATTTCACCAAGTCATTTGTTTCACGAATTTGCTTGGTATTTGAAGGGTAGCTAGATACACACGAGCTTCATAACACACGTATAATCCTTACATAAAGCATTCATAAGCATTTCGTAAGTGCTTTTTGTTTCTACTAATCCCCAATCTCATGAAACAGTCTTGATCTACATGCATGCAGTCTCATAATCTGAAGATGTATCATTTGTTCTACTTATCTACCTACTGTTAGACACTCCGGGGAGGCAGGAACGGCCCGAAAGGCCCGCTCCGGGGGAGCCCGCCTGGTGGCGTTAATATAAAATGACTCAAGTAAAAGTAACCCAGTAAAATATTACTTGAGTAAAAGTCTAGAAGTATTTGGTTTTAAATATACTTAAGTATCAACAGTAAATTGAGTTGCTAAAATATACTTAAGTATCAAAAGTAAAAGTATAAATAATTTAAAATTCCTTATATTAAGCAAACCAGATGGCACAATTTTCATATATATATTTTTTACAGATAGCCAGGGACACACTCCAACACTCATACATTATTTACATCCGAAGCATTTGTGTTTAGTGAGTCCACCTGTCACGATCTTCGTCGGTTATGGAGGACCAAAACGCAGCAGGTATGTGTAAGCTCATCTTGACGTTTATTAACTTCCAAAATGAACGTACAAAAATAACAAAACAAGAGAACGACCGATTAATAGACAGTCTGGCAAGGCACACGGCTAAACACAGAACAATCTCCCACAAACACACAGACAAACACACCCAACTAATATAGGACTTCCAATCAAAGGCAACACCACACAGCTGCCTTCAATTGGAAGTCCACCCCAATTAACTCTACATAGAAACACACTTACTAGACTACACATAGAAATACATAAACATAGACCATAAACCAAAAACCCGGAAATACTAAATCAAACACCCTTTTACCAAAACACCACCCCGGACCACATAAAACAAATACCCTCTGCCACGTCCTGACCAAACTACAATAACAATTAACCCTTATACTGGCCAGGACGTGACACCACCAGATCAGAGGCAGTAGAGATTACCAGGGATGTTCAAGTGATAAATGCGTGGATTGGACCATTGTCCTGTCCTGCTAAGCATTAAAAATATAACGAGTACTTTTGGATGCCAGGAGTAAATGTATGGAGTAAAAAGTACAGTATTTTATTTGGGAATGTAGTGAAGTAAAAGTAAAAGTTGTTAAAAATATATATAATAAAGTACTGTGAGCGGACCAAGTATTTTTAGGTTGCTCTAAAGCGGAAAGGTGGAATATACGAGTCGGGAGCAGGTTTTCTTACATTGAACAAAGTTCTCCATTGAGGTATTTTCTCTTCTCAAACACTCCCACACAATCAAGGATGATCTCACAAGGATATCACAAATCTTCTTCTTTACAGGAATAAGGAACACAAGGTGAATAACTTTTAACTATAACATAAATCACGGGTGTGTCTCTGCCTTAACTATCCGTTTGTGGAGAGCTCCTTTCGGTTGGTGTTGCAGATCCCTGGTTGCCATTCCCAAGAGGTAGTTTGTCCTCTTCTTCTCCCTTTCATCAGGTAAATCCTCCCCTTTGGAGAATCAATCACCCTGTTTTTCCTCCAGTCTTCCCCACTGCCTGTTCTTGTAGGTGGAATAAAATAGGTGATTAGTACCGTCAGCTGTGCTTAACTTCCTCTGATCACCTTTACTCAAATGCTGGGCTGGGCTACTATCCCTGGGGCCAGCTGGCACCCTGGTGGTCCTTTTGGGTACAGATATCCCAAAAAACTACTTAAGTAGTACTTTAAAGTATTTTTACTTAAGTACTTTACACCACTGCATTTAACCCAACCCCTGCGGGGGGCTGCCTTAATTGACATTCACGTCATTGGCGCCCGGGGGAACAGTGGGTTAATGTTGAGGACAGACGTTCCGCTAGCGGAACGCCTAGCCAAGATCCAATGGAACAGCATGGCGCGAAATACAAAACCTCAAAAATCTAGTAATTTAAATTTGTCAAACATACGACTATTTTACACCATTTTAAAGATACACTTCTCCTTAATCCAACCACATTGTCCGATTTCAAAAAGGCTTTACAGCGAAAGCAAAACATTAGATTATGTTAGGAGAGTACATAGACAAAAATAACCACACAGCCATTTTCCAAGCAAGGATATATGTCACAAAAACCCAAAACACAGCTAAATGAAGCACTAACCTTTGACGATCTTCATCAGATGACACTCCTAGGACATCATGTTACACAATACATGTATGTTTTGTTCGATAAAGTTCATATTTATATCCAGAAACAGCATTTTACATTGGCGCGTGATGTTCAGAAAATGTATTCCCACCAAAAACTTCCGGTGAATTTACAAAAATACTCATCATAAACGTTGACAAAATACATAACAATTAGTTTAAGAATTATAGATATAGTACTCCTTTATGCAACCACTGTGTCAGATTTTAAAATAGCTTTACGGAGAAAGCACATTTTTCAATATTCTGAGTACATAGCTCGCTATCACAGCAAGCTATACAGACACCCGCCAAGTTTGGGGTCACCTAAACTCAGAATTAGTATTATAAATATGCTCTTACCTTTGCTGATCTTCATCAGAATGCACTCCCAGGAGTGCTACCTCCACAAGAAATGTTATTTTTGTTCGAAATAATCCATATTTATGTCCAAATACCTCAGTTTTGTTCGTGCGTTCAGGTCACTATCCAAAGGCTAACGCGCAAGAAGGAACAGCGTGCTCGCAGGGACCGCGCATATCCAATCTCTTTGTCCCCAGGCAGTCCACTCAGTGAATGAGCTACTATACTCTGCCCAGTGACAGGAGAATGCTCAAACAACTTTCTGAAGGCTTTTGACAGCCAATGGAAGCCTTAGGAAGTGCAACGTGACCCCACAGACACTGTAGTTTCGAAAGGGACTAGAAAGAAGAACTGCAATTCTCAGATCCTCCACTTCCTGGTTGAATTTTTCTCAGGTTTCTGCCTGCCATATGAGTTCTGTTATACTCACAGACACCATTCAAACAGTTTTAGAAACTTCAGAGTGTTTTCTATCCAAATCTACTAATAATATGCATATTCTAGTTTCTGGGCAAGAGTAGTAACCAGTTTAATTTGGGTACGTTTTTCATCTGGCCGTGAAAATACTGCCCCCTATCCTTAACAGGTTTTAACTGCCTTGCTCAGGGGCAGAACAACATATTTTGACCTTGTCAGCTCGATGATTGAAAGTACCTTTGAACTGCCATTGTCATTCTATTCCTCCAATCCTCCCAACGTCTTATTTGACTTCATAAATCCAACATTGATGTAATGACATTGGATCCTCCTTTACAGAGACTTCATAGTGAGAAGAGAGGAGTCAATCCCAGAAGAGATCAAGACAAGCTGTATGTCCACATTGGCAGACCTGAGAGACTGTGGCTACGGATACTTCACCGACCCCATACATGAGGAGCTCAGGGTAGGCAACATGGGACAGCAGAGACACCAAGCATAATAGTCTAGCAATACTCCAATGTACAACGTTACATCTGCACCGTTAATTTGGTTGTCTTTTGGCATCTAGTTCAAAATCCCAGACAACCTTTCTCAAATTAGATGATTTTGCCTTACCAACGAGTTAAACGGCCTCTGGATAGCACCATAGTTAAAATCTAGGTAACAGTTTACTGTCCTTATGCATGCATTCATATGCCATTATAACAGCTATATAACACATTATAACATTTGTCATAAGCTGTCATAAGTAATGTTCAAGACTTATGAGTCACGGCATGAGATGATATGAAACCGATTATAATGGGTGTTATAAATGACTGTTCATCCTGTTGTCATGCTCTAATGTCAACTGTTAATAACAACTACTATTATACAGTCTTCTTGACAACTTATGTCATATGTTATTACATGCTACATTAGATTCTACATACCAGATGTAATAACAGGATGTTGTGTAATTTACCAACCTCTGTGTATATAGAATGTCATATGTCCTGTTAGATTCTGGGTTAAACTTGGAACATTGTTATACTCAGCAGTATAGTATCTGAGGAGTGATAGAGACTGTTTTTACATCAGAAGTTAATGGTTATCTGTAGGAGTCAGATGGCTTTGGAATGTGTTGGGTGGACGGGAGGAAGTCACAGGATTGCTATAGGGGATATGGGTGAAGATCTTTGGATTAGGCATTAAGAGGGTTGAAGTCAGACCGCCTTAAGGGAGAAATTATGGTTTATTACCCTATTACTTTGTCTTCCTGTCAAACCATAATAGATGTAAGGATTGGAGAGAAGGAGTTGTTCCTAAATTGGAGTATATATACTTGTGTTGGTGGAAACATGTTTAGTCTACTGCAGCTGTATTGATCCTCTGGGAGGAATTTAGCTTGGTTAAGCTTTTCATAATGTTCGTAGAGTTATTTTCTCTGAGAATTAGAACCTAACAGCCCTTATAGAGTGTGCATAGATGCCTCAAGTAAAGTGACCTTAATTTGAAGTGTTATTAAACAGTTATGAATGTGCTTATACCATAGGATGAGTTGAGAGTATCACAAAACTTTACCATTCAAAGGATCTCCAAGAAACATGGTCAAATGGGAGCACAGATGTACTTTTTTTATTTATTTAAAAAAGGACCCATTATAATACCAACAACTTGCCATAAAAACAACAACATTGAAACGAAATGGAAGCAAATAGAATTTGACAACAACATCAACACTGCTGGGGCACAACAGGATTTGTGAAGGCTGTGAAAAAAAGCAAGATGTGCAGGCTACAGTAACAATGACAGCTATAGTATTTAAAAATGGCTAGTTAATCAGGTACTGAGAAGCTAGAGAGTTGATGTTGCAATTGCAACATTTTATTAGCCCAACGATGGCTAGCTATCCTGCTAGCAATCTGTTAGCACTAACTAGCTAGCTAGCTAGCTAGCTAGCTAGCTAGCTAACTTCACTAACTACAGATGGAATAAAAAAAGTACTGTCAGCAGACGGCTCGTAGCTGGTCTGCGCTTTTCTGCCACAATGGGCTCCACTGCAGTGCCTAAGATGTCAGAATGTCTACAGTAGGCACACAGGAGGTTCAGTGAGGGCTGATTCTTCTCTGCACCTGGAACAGGTCTGGTGGTGCTTTCATCAAGGCCCTGTGTAACAGCAGAGGGGTGTCGACTCTGCCCGGTGTTAAGGGTGGAGACCTCGGAGCGGGCAGGTGGGTGATGGTCTTGCCCTATGTCGAGTCACTCCCTGAGAGCAGTGGACATCGCCATTCAAACTGGTCCAATATCCTATCAATGGTCTCCCCTAAATTTCTATCAAACTGGGTCATTTCCAGGCAGAAACCAAGTGGCGCTCATTTCTACGATTTTATGAAATAACAGAAAAACAAACAAAAAATTGCTAATGAGTCTGTGCCTCTGCAGCATGTTATGACCGCTGGTGTCAACTGCTTCAAGGTCAGATATTGACCTCTCCATGACTTCCTGTCTCCTCAGGTGCAGTACCGTATGCTGTGGACGCAGGCCTGGTTTACTGGGGGTCAGATGGTACTGGATGAAGTTCTGGAGACACTGGACAGACACATGCAGCAATTCACAGACCTCAAACCCATCTGTATGGAGGTAAGGTTACACTCACACACACATTGACCTTACACACATAGTAACATTACACACATAGTAACATTACACACATATGGACGTGTGTGTGTGTGTGTGTGTGTGTGTGTGTGTGTGTGTGTGTGTGTGTGTGTGTGTGTGTGTGTGTGTAGGAGCTGCTGGGCCGGCTCCACATGGAGATGATGGTGGAGTATGTGAAGAGGATGATGAAGAGGAAGATGAGGCTGAAAGACAAGGAGCAGCAGGAGGCAGCAGCCAAGTTACTTGCTGATGACAGCAGCACACTGAGCACCTACTTTACTGAAGCGGTAAGCACTGAAGACGCGCACACACACACACCTCATATTGCAGTTAATACAGCTTGAGCGTGTGTGAACACAAACACATGAAAGTAATAGCATTGTTCTTGCTCTGACCCACAAAAACTACTCAAACACTTCAAAGCTTTGACTTTCTATGTACTGTATTGTTCTTCATCATCACTTTCACTTTCTTTAGTCTCTGACCATTCTGCATTCCTTTCTAGGTCTTCCTCTTGCTCTGCAGTGTGTCTGCTCTATTTCTTCTCCTCCTTTCTAATTTTCATGTCCTCAGCCTGTTTCTCCTTCTCTTTATTTCTCTTCTCATTCTCTGTCCTCTTCCATTCTCTTCTCATGTCTTTCCATCTCTCTTTTTCTCTCCTCCGGAAATATGCACTCACTCTCTCGCCCGACCAATATTTTTCTCACCCTCCAAACCTTCCGTTCTTTTTCGTTCCATCTCTTTTTTTCCACTATGTCCTCCAGCCTTCTCTTTCTCCTCTCATTCCGTCTTTTTTTTTTCACTATGTCCTCCAGCCTTCTCTTTCTCCTCTCATTCCGTCTCTTTTTCTTCCACTATGTCCTTCGGCCTTCTCTTTCTCCTCTCATTCAGTCTCTTTTTTTTCCACTATGTCCTCCAGCCTTCTCTTTCTCCTCTCATTCGTTCTCCGTCTCTCTGCTTGCTCATGTTTCTGTTTTCTTTCTTTCTCCAGTCTCTCATTTCCCTTTTCTCAACCTTTCTCTCCATCCCTCTTCATGCCTTTCACGAGGAGCTTGATCTTGAGCTACACTTCCCTCATCACCTGTCTGTCAGCACCTTCCTCCAGCTTTCTCTCTCGCTGCTCTATAGCAGGCCAACCTCGTCACTCCACCCCTCCATAATGAATGTTCTGTAAGATATAGGCTATCTATAAAGTAAAGAATATGAGTGTTAGCAAGCCTATGTATTTCTAACACAAGATGATAACAAATGTATTCAACTTCTTTCGTAAAAACTTTGGAGTACTTTAAATGAAATTATGGGCGGAAGGATAAATTCAACTCCATCTTTCATTGAATCAGATGGCTTATTCATCACAAAACCATTTGATGTTGCAACTGTAATTATTTTAATGCCGATGCTGATGATTCAACCATACAAGCATCAGCAACCACAGCTAATGAAGTCACTGAAACCCTTAACAAAGAGTTGCAGTCTTTTTTGGAAATAATAAACTGGTCCTGAACATCTCTAAAACTAAGAGCATTGTATTTGGTACAAATCATTCTCTAATTTATAGACCTCAGCTGAATCGGGTAATGGATGGTGTGGTGTTGAACAAGTTGAGGATACTAATTTACTTGGCGTTACCTTAGATTGTAAACTGTCATGGTCAAAACATATAGATTCAATGGTTATAAAGATGGGGAGAGGTCTGTCAACATTTTAGAGAAATAAGCTTTTATTGTATGTTTGGACAATTTCAGGGATCTTTTATTTCAGCTCATGAAACATGGTGTCACGTCCTGACCAGCAGAGGGAGTAATTGTATTATATTTGGTCAGGACGTGGCAGAGGGGTATTTGTTTCATAAACAAATACCCCTCTGCCACGTCCTGGGGTGTTTGATTTATGTAGTCTGGTGTTTAAGTTTTGTTCTAGTGTTGGTTTTCTATGGTTTATCTAGTTGTTCTGTTTCTTTGTTAGTCTGTGTGGCTCCCGATCCGTAACAGCTGTATGTCGTTGTTCCTGATTGGGAGTCATATATTAGGAGTGTGTTTTTCACCTGGGGTTTGTGGGTTGTTGTTTTAGCACTGCTTTATGTTAGCCTGCTAACGGTTCCTGTCGGTCTATTGTGTCTTGTATTTTTGTGTTCATTTTATTCTAATTAAATAGAAAGATGAGCATTCATATCCCGTCTGCGTTTTGGTCATCCATTCACCACGACAGTCGTTACACATGGGACCAACACTTCACATGTTGCGTTTATATTTTTGTTCAGTGTAGTATCAAATCAAATGCAACTTTATTTAAAGTGAATGTAAACATCTCAATACAGTAAAGTAGACATTTTAATGCCATAATACAGTAAATGGAAGACATTAAATATATGAAAGTATGCATAATCTTACCTATCCACTGTCCACAGGGGTCCAAAATAAACTGGCTGAGTGAGGTCCTCCCTAAAATGGCGGAGGTGGTCAGACTGCAGGACCCAGGAAGCATCCAGCTGGAGATTGTCACCCTGGCTAGGGACTTCCCAGACCTTAGGTGAGACAGACAGACAGCTCCTCCACAGGCTGAAGACAGATGGAGAGTTTACATTCACATAATCACAGAACCCCAGTCACATGACCTGGTACCAGTGTTGTAGTCGAGTCACTAAATCTCAAGGTCAAGTCCCAAGTACCCTGTGCTCGAGTACCTATGGCTAAATCCGAGTCGAGTCCAAGTCCGAGTCACCAATGGTCTATGGCTGAAATCTGACTCCCAGTGCTCATGTCTGAGTCACTGGGTCGGAGTTTTGAAGTTCGACATGGTTCTGGTCTCCTCTATATTTCTGATACATATTTGACATTGCACTACGCTCTTTGCACCATCTGCTGAAGAAACGTTTGTAAGCAAAACAAATGATTCAGGGTTGTTTAGACATATTTGGTATTTTGGTTACTGAAGTTTTTTGCTTGCTCGTACTGCCGGCTTGCTGGCTCTGTGCTTGTCTATTGCTAGATTCGCTCCTCTATTGATTTGGCTCGGATATGGTAGATTAAATCTGCTCAGCTAAAACTAGTGGCGGGCTGGCGGAAAGATTTTCCTGTGAGCGTTGAAGTAAGGCAAAGATTTTCCTCCTGTTGCCCAATGGTCATAATTGCCTGCAATATACAGTAGCCTATGAAACAAGGTAATTCATACACAGGCTCACACACATTTTATTTTTATATAATGTTCAATAGTTATGTCAAATCAATCATGATGTTTTCAAGGGATTTAACCTTTATTTAACTAGGTAGGTCAGGATGAATGGTCTCTAGACGAAATTGGATCCTATCAGATTGACCAGGGCCTGGTTTCCTGAGAGCAATGGAATTTAGGCTTACCTACAACAGCCTAAAGGTGTAACATGCGTTTCCAAAAACACCACACAGAGAGAACGTTCGCTAACTGTTCTCCGATCAGGGTTCTCTTTCTAATCCTACCCCTAACATTATAATGATTGCACAATACTGACCACGGATCAACTCCTAGAGAAATATTGGCTACAAATATTGATGTGGCTTGTTCTAATGTTTACCCTGTAATGATGAACTGAATCTGATCAAGATTTGGCACATCATTGTGCACGTTACACAATACACATAATGACATATATATTGAGGTAAAAATTACAGACTGTAGCATACAAATAGCTAAATAAAACTCAATTGAATTAACATGACCTTGATTTCAAAATCATTCAAATTACAGTATAAAGGTTTATGTAGCCTATAATGTATGTATCTTTTAATACTGTCATTTCATTTGAAGCGTCTTTATATCCTTCACTTGTTATGCAAAGAAATGGGCAACTTTGTATTTGCAGTCACTGTCACATTAGTTCTGAAGTTATCGGCGGTCATAGAAAGACAGATCTACTGTGTATGAAGGGCAAAAAAGCTACTAACGACATACTTAGCTGTTCTACGAGTGGCAGTCGATGATAAATAACGAGCATTTTCAAGAGCAACTTTAGTAACAATGGTTTTGGGAAACAGCTCAGAGATCTAACGATGCTCCTACAAAGGTTTAAAAAAAAATTGACGTTGCCTTAAGATGCTTTTGGGAAACCGGGCCCTCATTATTATTTGCAATTTTTGTAATTGCCCACTGATATTAAAGGGAGACTTGTCAGAACCTGGCTATGGGATGCAGGGTGGAAATTGGGAGGGTAGAGCGAGACGACAAACTCAAAGACAGCCTACTTTTCTATACTGAAGGGGCTAGAGAGACAAATAGCTAGACTATAGTTTTACTATTAATAACTATTATTTTCAATTTCGTAAAGCAGTTTGTGTTTCTTAACCAGGCAAAGCTAAAAAGTAGGCTGGTGACTGGTGGTTACAGGGAAGAAAGAGAGTCGCTTGAGCGATGTGTAGCCTATGATTGGAGGCAGAGCCTGCCTGCCCACACTTATCGCATGCTCCCCCACAGATCACCAGCTGATGTGGTTGTGTATGCCGGGTGTGGCGCATTGTTCCCACTGCTAGAGAACAGAACCCTCGCCGCTCTGCGCATACAGTGCTACTAATATTCTGCTTATCATAGTCGCCTATCCAGTGCAAATACAAGTCACGAGAAGATGAGTCCGAGTAACCAATGGTCAAGAAGGTGAGTCCGGGTAACCAATGGTCAAGAAGGTGAGTCCGGGTAACCAACGGTCGAGAAGGTGAGTCCGAGTAACCAACGGTCGAGAAGGTGAGTCCGAGTAACCAACGGTCGAGAAGGTGAGTCCGAGTAACCAACGGTCGAGAAGGTGAGTCCGAGTAACCAACGGTCGAGAAGGTGAGTCCGAGTAACCAACGGTCGAGAAGGTGAGTCCGAGTAACCAACGGTCGAGAAGGTGAGTCCGAGTAACCAACGGTCGAGAAGGTGAGTCCGAGTAACCAACGGTCGAGAAGGTGAGTCCGAGTAACCAACGTTCGAGAAGGTGAGTCCGAGTAACCAACGGTCGAGAAGGCGAGTCCGAGTAACCAACGGTCGAGAAGGTGAGTCCGAGTAACCAACGTTCGAGAAGGTGAGTCCGAGTAACCAACGGTCGAGAAGGCGAGTCCGAGTAACCAACGGTCGAGAAGGCGGATCCGAGTCCATGTCCGAGTAACCAATGGTCAAGAAGGCGAGTCCAAGTCACCAATGGTCGAGTCCAAGTCGATTGAGAAGTCATGAAAATCCTGGACTCGAGTACTACAACACTGCCTAGTACTACTTTCACAGTACCCCAATCACAAGACCAGGTACTGCTATCACAATACCCCAATCACAAGACCAGGTACTACTTTCACAGTACCCCAATCACAAGACCAGGTACTGCTTTCACAGTACCCCAATCACAAGACCAGGTACTGCTTTCACAATACCCCAATCACAAGACCAGGTACTGCTTTCACAGTACCCCAATCACAAGACACAAGACTAACAAAATGGGTCCCTCAGATTAAATGTGGAGTTTGCCTAGTGTAAAAGCCAAACCTGCATGTGCCTCATATAAGCAGAGGGTTGATCCATGAAAAGAGTGCCTTTTGCGTCCCTTTGATACACTACATGTCCACATACCTTTGGTCACTGCTCGTCGAACATCTCATCCCAAAATCACGGGCATTAATATGGAGTTGGTCCCCCCTTTGCCGCTATAACAGCCTGCACTCTTCTGGGAAAGCTTTCTACTAGACGTTGGAACATTGCTGCGGTGACTTGCTTCCATTCAGCCTCAAGAGCATTAGTGAGGTCAGGCACAGATTTTGGGGGCGATTAAGTCTGTCTCGCAGTCGGCGTTCCAATTCATTCTAAAGGTGTTTGATGGGTTTGAGGTCAGGGCTCTGTGCAGGCCAGTCAAGTTCTTCCACACCAATCTCGACAAACCATTTCTGTATGGACCTTGCTTTGTGCAAAGGGGCATTGTCATGCTGAAACAGGAAAGAGCTTTCCCCAAACTGTTGCCACACCGTTGGAAGCACAGAATCATCTAGAATGTTATTGAATGCTGTAGCCCCAGATCATTATTCCTCCTCCACCAAACTTTACAGTTGGCACTATGCATTAGGGCAGGTAGCGTTCTCCTGGCATCCATCAAACCCAGATTCTTCCATCGGTCTGGGTGATGGTGAATAGTGATTCGTCATTCCAGAGAGCTTTACATCACTCTAGCCGACGCTTGGCAATGCATATGGAGATCTTAGGCTTGTGTGCGGCTGCTCGGCCATGGAAACCCCTTTTATGAAGCTCCTAACAAACAGTTATTGTGCTGACGTTGCTTCCAGATGTAGTTTGGAACTCGGTAGTAAGTGTTACAGCTGAGGACAGATGATTTTTATGTGCTACGCACTCGGCGGTCCCAGTCTGTGAGCTTGTGTGGCCTACCACTTCACGGCTGAGCTGTTGTTGCTCCTAGACATTTCCCCTTCACAATATCAGCACTTGACCGGGGCAGCTCTAGCAGGGCAGAAATTTTACGAACTGACTTGTTGGAAAGGTGGCATCCTATGACGGTGCCACGATAAAAGTCACTGAGCTATTCAGTAAGGCCATTCTACTGCCAATGTTTGACTATGGAGATTGCATGGCTGTGTGCTCGATTCTATACACCTGTCAGCAATGAGTATGGCTGAAATACCCAAATCCACTAATTTGAAGGGGTGTCCCACATGCTTTTGTATATACAGTGCATTCGGAAAGTATTCATACCCCTTGAGTTTTCCAATTTTTGTTACGTTACAGCCTTACTCTAAAATTGATTAAATAAAAAAAATGTAATCAATCTACACACAATACTTCGTAACGACAAAATGAAAACAGGTTCAGAAATGTTTGCAAATGTATTAAAAATAAAAAACAGATACCTTATTTACATCGGTATTCAGACCCTTTGCTATGAGAGTCAAAATTGAGCTCAGGTGTATCCTGTTAACATTGATCATCCTTGAGATGCTTCTACAACTTGATTGGAGTCCACCTGTGGTAAATTAAATTGATTGCACATGATTTGGAAAGGCACACACCTGTCTATATACGGTCCCACTGTTGACAGTCCATGTCAGAGCAAAAACCAAGCCATGAGGTCAAAATTATAACTGCAGAGGCTTATGTTCTTGTCGGTGGAGGTTCCTCTCTTGGAAGAGACCTGCACTCTGTACAGGAACTTCACTCAAGCTTAGCATGACTTAGACATTTGGAACTATGTTGATGAACCATAATGGACTACAATGGACTGTTTTGAACTATGTTGATGAACCATAATGGACTTAAATGGACTGTTTTGAACTGCAGGCATGTGAAAGTAAGTAAAACAAAATGTATACATATTTGGACAAATTAATATTTGAGCTATATTCCAACCACATTCATTGATAAAAGTAACCCAATTTAACAAATCACACACAAACAGAAAAATATTTGAAAATGCAATTCAAATAAACAAAAATGTTCTTATGTAGAAAAAATGTGTACACCCCTAACTTTACCATCCAGGACGTGCCCAAAACAGGTGCAAATGATTAAGGAATCATCAAAGAGTACCTTGGAGGGCCCAGCCTTCCATAAAGATTAGAAACTTGGTCTGGTTTGGTCGTAACCATATGGGTGTGTGGTAACACATCATGCAAAGATCAAAAGACCTCCGAGGCCCTCAGAAGAAAGATAATTGATGTCTGGGAGGGGTTACAAATCCATTTCCAAGCAATTCAAAGTACATCATTCCAGTGTCCGACGGATCATTCCAGACCAATGGCAATCTACCTAGGACAGGTCGTCCCACCAAATTCAGCCCAAGAGCTGACCGAAAGATGCTCATAGAAGTCTCTAACAACCCCAGGGTAACATCAAGGGATCTACAGGCCTCTCTTACCACAATCAATGACAGTCAACTGTCAGAAAGGGACTGCACAAACTTAGCCCACATAGGAGGTCAAGAAGGAAGGAAGTCTCTGCACTCAAAAATGAATATCAAAACAAGACTGACATTGCCAGACAACACCTGGGTAAAGACCAAAATTACTGGAACAATGTGCTCTGGACAGATGAGTCAAAGGTGGAGTTGTTTGGCCACAATGCCAGATGCCATTCTTTGGCAAAAACGAAACACTGCTGTTGAACAGAAGAACCTCATACCAATCGTAAAGCATGGTTTGGGGCTGCTTTGCTGCCTGAGGGCCAACTTGCCATCATTTAGTCAGCCATGAATTCCATATGGTACCAGAGAATTCTTGAGGAGAATGTGAGGCCATCTGTCAAAAAGCTGAAACTAAACCGAACATGGATCTTGGAACAGGACAATGATCCAAAACACACAAACAAAGCTATAACAGAATGGCTCAAAAAGAAGAAATGGAGGGTTATGGAATGGCCGAGTCAAAGCCAATATCTCAATCCTGTCGAAATGCTGTGGGGGGACTTAAAGCAGGCCGTGCATGCAAGAAATCCCTCGAACATGACACATTTGAAGCAGTACTGTAAAGAAGAGTGTGAAAAAGTTCCTCCAAGTCGATATAAGAGACTGATAGACAGTTACAAGAAATTACTGCATTAAGTTATTTCAGCCAAAGGGGGCAACACTAGCTATTGAAGCTAGGGGTGCACTATGGAATTGCATTTTTGTTACTTTTTGATGAATAAATTATTAAAGTATAATCTTAAAGTTTCATTTGTTAAATTAGGTTACCTTCATCTGTCAACAGTGTAGAAGTGAAGATTACATATCCATCTGTCCAAATATTTAAAAAAAAATACCACTTTCCAGGGGTTGTGCTTACTTTTTCACATGACTGTATGTTGATGAACTATAATGGACTAAAATTGAGTGTTTTGAACTTTGTTGATGACTGTGTTTTTTTTGCTCTTCCACCTTTCTCAGTTGGAAACATATTTCGGCTCTGCTTTCCCTCAAAGCCAACCTATCCACGGCTGATGTCCAAGGTATCAAAGAGAGCCTAGTAGAGAACCGGCCCACGGTCACCACTTTCAATACCATCCCACCATTCTTCTCCAAGGTCCCAGCGGGCAAAACTTGGTGCATGGGCAGACCAGCGTGCATCTGTTATGGGGGAAGGCGGTATTTAAGCAAGGATTAGACATTGGGCAATCTACCCATTTTGGCGCTCCTCTCGAATGTCTACAATGGTACTGTATGCACATTCACTTAGCAAGTCTACTCTTGTGTAGGTGAGTGTACAAGTGGAAAGGGATAGATGGACAAGTGCATCCCACAATTGTGATTAAATACTATCTGCTTGCCTAAATGTTGATACTCTATTAGCAGTTCCTTTGTCAAAGGTCGCTATCCTTTTGGAGGAAGTTCTAGCAATCTAATGTGAAAGGAATTAAGGCATTAGATAAAATATATATACAGTGCCTTCGGAAAGTATTCAGACCCCTTGACTTTTTCTACATTTTGTTACGTTACTTACTCTAAAATGTATTAAATTACATTTTTTCCTCATCACACACAATACCCTATAATGACAAAACTAAAACAGGTTCAGCCATTTTTGCAAATGTATTAAAAATAAAAAACAGAAATAGCTTATTTACATAAGTATTCAGACCCTTTGCTATGAGACTCAAAATTGAGCTCAGGTGCATCCTGTTTCCATTGATCATCCTTGAGATGTTTCTACAACTTGATTGGAGTCCACCTGTGGTAAATCCAATTGATTGGACATGATTTGGGAAGGCACACACCTGTCTATATAAGGTGCCACAGTTGACAGTGCATGTCAGAGCAAAAACCAAGCCATGAGGTCGAAGCAATTGTTGGTAGAGCTCCGAGACAGGATTGTGTCGAGGCACAGATCTGGGGAAGGGTACCAAAAACATTCTGCAGCATTGAAGGTCCCCAACAACACGGTGGCCATGATTCTTAAATGGAAGAAGTTTGGAACCACCAAGACCCCCCCCCCGCCAAAATGTGGAAATACTTTCCAAATGCACTGTAGTACAATTGTTGGTGAAAGGGTTAGAACTGCTTTCTGGTGAAAGTGACACTTTATGCTCTTCAAGGAACAGGTCCCAACTTCGTATGGCCCTAGGATCCATGTGTACAAGGGGTGGTCTTCTAGTGACAAGGAACATTTCCCTACCTGGGATGGGGACGTTTCTTTCCGGGAGGGAAAATGGAAGACAACTCGAGATCTATAATGCTAATGTAAAAAGCTGGTTTTTGATATAAATATGAACTTGATTGAACAAAACATGCATGTATTGTATAACATAATGTCCTAGGAGTGTCATCTGATGAAGATCATCAAAGGTTAGTGCTGCATTTAGCTGTGGTTTTGGTTTTTGTGACATTATATGTTAGCTTGAAAAATGGGTGTGTGATTAATTCTGGCTGGGTACTCTCCTGACATAATCTAATGTTTTGCTTTTGTTGTAAAGCCTTTTTGAAATCGGACAATGTGGTTAGATAAAGGAGAGTCTTGTCTTTAAAATGGTGTAAAATAGTCATATGTTTGAAAAATGGAAGTTTTTGGATTTCTGACGTGTTTGTAATTCGCGCCACGCCCTATCATTGGATATTGGAGCGGTGTTCCGCTAGCGGAACATCTAGATGTAAGAGGTTTTTAACTTCCCGCCCTAGTCAACAGCCAGTGGAATCGCGTGGCGCGAAATAATTTATTTAATTTGACACCCACCAAGTTTGGCCCTCACCAAACTCAGATTTACTATAAGAAAAATTGGATTACCTTTGCTGTTCTTCGTCAGAATGCACTCCGAGGACTTCTACTTCAACAACAAATGTTGTTTTGGTTCCAAATAATGCATAGTTATATTCAAATACCTCCGTTTTGTTCGTGCGTTCAGGTCAGTATCCGAAGGGTGACGCGCGAGTGCATTTCGTGACAAAAAATGTCTAAATATTCCATTACCGTACTTCGAAGCATGTCAAACGCTATCTAAAATCAATTTTTATGCTATTTTTCTCGTAAAATAGCGTTAATATTCCAACCGGGCGACGTTGTATTCATTCAAAGGCTGAAAGAAAAAAAATTAGAATTCTCATGAACGCGCATCTCCAGTGTCACTGTTCCCAGCCTGACCACTCACAAAATCTCCTGCTGTTTTTCGCCCAGAGACAGGAGAGACGTCATTCTACTTTCTGGCGCCTTCTGAGAGCCAATGGAAGCCTTAGAAAATGTCACATGACAGCAGAGATGCTGTATTTTCGATAGAGATGCCACAGAAGAGAACAAATTGTCAGACAGGGCACTTCCTGTATGGAATCTTCTCAGGTTTTGGCCTGCCATATGAGTTCTGTTATACTCACAGACACCATTCAAACAGTTTTAGAGACTTTAGAGTGTTTTCTATCCAAATCGACTAATTATATGCATATTCTCGTTTCTGGGCAAGAGTAGTAACCAGTTTAAATCGGGTATGTTTTTTATCCGGCCGTGCAAATACTGCCCCCTAGCCCCAACAGGTTTTCAAGGCACAGTCAATTTAGTGTATGTAAACATCTGACTCACTGGGATTGTGATACAGTGAAATAATCTGTCTGTAAACAATTGTTGTAAAAATGACTTGTGTCGTCCACAAAGTAGATGTCCTAACCGACTTGCCAAAACTATAGTTTGTTAACAAGAAATTTGTGGAGTGGTTGAAAAATGAGTTTTAATGACTCCAACTTAAGTGTATGTAAACTTCCAACTTCAACTGTATCATGGTAATTGGTGAATTGAATATAGCTAGCTATAATAGCAGTGGTTTGGCTGATAATTGGCTAAAGAAGGGCAGTGTTTACATGGCTAAAGGAAAAGGATTACCATATTTATTGTTTACAGGAAACACTTTCAATATCTTCTGACAAAGTGGCCAGGGAAAATGGGTAGGATGGTAAAATCTATTTCTGTCATAGGCTAAGGAAGGCAAAAGGTGTTATGATCCTACTGAAAAATAATCTAGATCTTTAGGTGCAATCTGTTCAAATAGATCCTCAAGGAAGCCTTGAATATACTACTTGGTGATGAATCAATGTGGCACATCTAGGCCCTCATTGTAAACAAGAACCTGTTCTTAACTGACTTTTCTAGTTAAATAAAGGTTAAATGAAAATTAATAAAATATCAAATATATAAGGACGGTATCATGTACAAAAAAAAAATGCATGAAATGGTATGAAATGTATGCATTCACTACTGTAAGTCGCTCTGGATAAGAGCGTCTGCTAAATGACTAAAATGTAAAATGTAAATGTTTATGAATGACATTGTAAACAAGGACGCCAAAATGTTGTCACCCAAGCAATTGACAAAGGTGTATGGAGATGGAGATGTATGCTCAATACAAAAATATAACCAACTCAATCACAACTCTGCCACAAAAATGGAAGAGGCAATTACTCAAAAGAGAAAGGAATGAATTAGTTTGTCTGCAGCCAATCCAAAACCATGCATAGCTTAAAATAACTTGTATAAAAGGTTGAGAGCTTTGAGAACTATACCGCATAAAATTCAAGATAATTTGGAACAGATTTTTGATGTCCCAATACCATGGCATCGGGATTATGAACTGATATGCAAATCAACAAGACACATCATTCTGTTATTTTCAGCTTGAACTATTATATAAAATTCTTGCCAATTAAAAAGAATCCTCAATATATGGGATGTTGAACAGTCAGCCCTGCATGTGCGGACTGCAGCAAAGAAACAGAATCAATAGATCATCTCTTTTGGTACTCTCCTTCGGGGGCTTGGTTTTGGAATCATGTCCAGGAGTGGTTGGTGACTCAGTGTCAGTGTTCAGATTAATTAAACTGTACTCTACGCTGCTGAATTAAACTTGACTGTTCTGTACTGTACTCTACTGTATTAAACTCTACTATACTGTAGCATGCCATACTGTAGTCTACTGTACTCTACTGAATAAAACTCTGCTGTCCTGTATGTACCGTATGTTACTTTACTGTGCCATACTGTACTGTGTAGGGGTGTAACGGTACACATATTCGTACAGAACGGTTCGGAGGCCTCAGTTCGGTCCGCACTGTGAACGAATGAATAGATTAAAAAATATATATTTAAAAAAATATTTAAACACTAGGAAGGCCTATAGTATCATGAATGAGTTATGTCATACCCACAGAAGGCCACATGATGGCGCAAGAGAGCTATAAACCCATTCTGTTTTTTGCCTTAAAAACCCTAAACCTATTTTAGCCCTAACCCCTAACAATAGGTATAACCTATTTTAGCCTTAACCCTAATTCTTGGGTAGGGTAGCCTAGAACACTTTTAGAAACTATTTTAGTAATAATATTATGTTAATAAATACCATTATAGTACTAAATAGCATTTAGAAGAAAATAAATCAAAAGCTAAGTAAGCATTTTGCAGTTTTTTTGTTATTATTAGTTATTTTATCATATTTATTATTGCAAGGCAGAACACTTGCTAAACAAGCCACATGTGGTTTGAATTGGGTGTGACCTAAATTCACTCTGGAGTGCCAGAGAGCGCTCAGAGTTTGCTCTGGGCGTTCGTAAACTCAGAGCTTTGTCAGATTGTCCATTCTTAAATTCAGAGCGTTTCGCTCTTGGAGCGTTCAATCAATGAAATGTATTTATAAAGCCCTTCTTACATCAGCTGATGGCACAAAGTTCTGTACAGAAACCCAGCCTAAAACCCCAAACAGCAAGCAATGCAGGTGTAGAAGCACGATGGCTAGGAAAAACTCCCTAGAAAGGCCAGAACCTAGGAAGAAACCTAGAGAGGAACCAGGCTATGAGGGGTGCCAGTCCTCTTTTGGTTATGCTGGGTGGAGATTATAACAGAACATGGTCAAGATGTTCAAAAGTTCATAGATGACCAGCAGGGTCAAATAATAATAATCACAGTGGTTGTAGAGGGTGCAACAGGTCAGCACCTCAGGAGTAAATGTCAGTTGGCTTTTCATAGCCGCTCCTGCTGTCTCTAGAGAGTTGAAAACAGCAGGTTTGGGACAGATAGCACATCCGGTGAAGAGGTCAGGTTCAGAGCGCACACTAGATGCTCTGGCAGAGGAGTAGGGTTGACCAGAGTGTTCTGACCTCACAACGACAGTCAAGCACCCAAGCTAACTAGTTAACATTGGCTAGCTTGCTAGCTACTTCCAGACACAAATGAGAGAACACCTCACTCTGGTTAGGCTGTTTGTATATTATCCAGAGCATTGGTGACTAACTGTGCTGCTGCCAACAATTTAATTACACTTTTTTTGCTGACATTTACTGACACCAGCCATATTCAACGGGTGTTGAGTGTAAAACAATGAGTTATTCTGCGCTCTGGCACACTCGGACTAGAGTGCTCTGAAATCGGAGTAGATAGCCAGAGGGAATTTACGAATGCATCCCTAATAACCTCTGTGAAAGTCCAGCAATTGGCTGCGATAGGTGTGTTTGAGACTGATCTCAAGAATTAGTAAGAAAAATACACTTTATTTCTCAGCTGCCTCACCAATGTTTTAATGTGAATAAATTAATTCATTAATATTTCCAATATACAGTGTATATATATATATATATGATTGACATAAAATAGCATGCAACCAAAGAGTATATGTCCCACGATTTTCTAAAATGGTCACTCATTACTTTTTGTGAGTAGGTATTGAAAAAAAAAAACTATTGGGAGTAGGTATTGAGCCCCGGCAAAATAATCACTAATCAGATGCACTCAACCTCAACCCTAGTAGACATGCATTATTAAAAAAAAACTCAACATATCAAATTGGGAGTAAACAGCCTCGGAATAGAAAAGACAAGAGCACATCATCCAGCCCGCCAATAAGTTACATCATGCAACCTTCGAGGTTAGAAAATGTACCTCGTGAGAAGGCAGAGTGCTCGCTGCTGCTGACTACACAAGCTTTTGGCGGGCTTGTTGAGTTGGCTACTTTTGCGAGAAGGCCGAGAGGGTTGATGCTGGTTGATGAATTTGACAATGAATGTACTAGGAAATGCACAAGGTCCTCTAACCCGACAATTAATCCACAGATAAAATGGTAAGCCAAGTTTGTTTGTAGTAATCTGTCCTCCTTCAGGCTTCTTCTTCTTCTTTTGACTTTTATTTGACAGTTGGCAACCAACTATAAGGTGCATTACCACAACCAACTGGACTGGAGTATACATTTATAGCTAGCTAAGATATGATTTATTTTTTATGGCCCCACGTCTCACATGTAAAATGGCACTGACAGACATGACAGCTTTGCTTGTAGCTCATAAGAAACTTTGCAGTATTTTGTTTTTGTGTGTGTTATTACTTACATTATTAGGCCAGAACGTTTTTTGTGTTATTACATACAGCCGGAAATAACTTTTGGATATCAGAGTGGCGGTAATTCACCAGCATTATGACCAGGAATACGACTTTCTCAAATTGGATCCTTTGTTCGTACCCCCCAGCACAATTTAACTTATCCCAGAAGCTGCTCCAAGATGCTTCCGGTGAAGAAAAGGTATTCGGAGTGAACTTCAAGTCCGACTCAGGAGGCGGGCACACCATCCACCGCTTCCGAGTATATTGCTCGCTAATGTTCATTCTCTGGACAGTAAAGTAGACGAGCTCAGAGCGAGGATCTCTTTCCAACGAAGCATCAGGGACTGTAACATACTCTGTTTCACGGATTCATGGCTCTCTTGGGATATACTGTCCCCGTCCATACAGCCAGCTGGGTTCTCAGTTCATCGCACAGACTGGAATAAAGAAGTCTCCGGGAAGAAGAAAGGCGGGGGTGTATGCTTCATGATTAACCACTCATGGTAGGATTGTGATAGCATACAGAAACTCAAGTCCTTTTGTTCACCTGACCTAGAATACCTCACAATCAAATGCCGACTGTATTACCTCCCAAGAAAATTATCTTTGGTTATAGTCACAGACATTTATATTCCCCCTCCAGCCGATACCACAACAGCCCTCATGGAACTACACTAGACTTTATGCAAACTGGAAACGACATATCCTGAGGCCGCATTTATTGTAGCTGGGGATTTTAACAAAGAACATTTTTGGAAAATGCAACCAAAGTACTGTTCTCGCTTAGGAAAAACACTAGATCACTGCTACTCACCTTTTCGGAATGCCTACAAGACCCTCCCCACCCTCCCTTCGGGAATTCAGATCACAACTCCATTTTGCTCCTCCCTTCCTATAGGCAGGAACTCAAACAGAAAGTACCCATGCTAAGGTCTATTCAACACTGGTCTTACCAATCGGAATCCATGCTTCAAGATTGTTTTGATCACGCAGACTGGGCTATGTTCCGGATAGCTTCTGAGAATAACATTTACGCTTACACAGACACAGTGAATGAGTTAATCAGGAAGTGTATAGGTGATGTTGTTCCCATGGTGACTAAAACCTTCCCAAACCAGAAACCGTGGATAGATGGCAGAATTCACGAAAAATTGAAAGTTCACCCCACCGCATTTAACCATGGAAAGGTGACTGGGAATATGGTTAAATACAAACAGTGTAGTTATTCCCTCCGTAAAGCAATCAAACAGGTAAAACGTCAGTACAGAAACAAAGTGCAGTCGCAATTCAACGGCTCAGACACAAGATGTATGTGGCAGGGTCTACAGACAATCACGGTTACAAAGGGAAAACCAGCCACGTCGTGGACACCGACGTCTTGCTCCCAGACAAGCTAAACACCTTCTCCCGCTTTGAGGATAACACAATGCTACCGACGCAGCCCGTTCCCAAGGACTGTGGGCTCTCGTTCTCCATGGCCGACGTGAGTAAGACATTTAAGCGTGTTAACCCTCGCAAGGCTGCCGGCCCAGACGGCATCCATAGTGTCCTCAGAGCATGCGCAGACCAGCTGGCTGGAGTGTTTACAGACATATTCAATCTCTCCCTATACCAGTCTGCTGTCCCCACTTGTTTCAAGATGTCCACCATTGTTCCTGTACCCAAGAAAGCAAAGGTAACTGAACAAAATGACTATCGCCCCGTAGCACTCACTTCTGTCATCAAGAAGTGCTTTGAGAGGCGAGTCAAGGATCATATCACCTCTACCTTACCGACACCCTAGACCCACTTAAATTTGCTTACCGCCACAATAGATCCACAGATCCTCATCATTAAGCTCGGGGCCCTGGGTCTGAACCCCGCCCTGTGCAACTGGGTCCAGGACTTCTTGACGGTCTGCCCCCAGTTTGTAAAGTTAGGAAACAACACCTCCACTTTGCTGATCCTCAACACATTGGCCCCACAAGGGTGCATGCTCAGCCCCCTCCTGTACCCCCTGTTCACCCATGACTGGGTGGCCACACACGCCTCCAACTCAATCATCAAGTTTGCAGACAACAGAACAGTAGTAGGCCTGATTACCAACAATGACGAGACAGCCTACAGGGAGGAGGTGAGGGTCCTGGCGGAGTTGTGCCAGGAAAAAACCTCTCCCTCAATGTCAACATAACGAAGGAGCTGATCGAGGACTTCAGGGAACAGTAGAGTGAGCACACCCCTATCCACATCGACGGGACCGCAGTGGAGAAGGTGGAAAGCTTCAATTTCCTTGACGTACTAATCGCTGGCAATCTAAATTGGTCCACCAACATAGACAGTGTGCAACAGCAGCTCTTCAACCTCAGGAGGCTGAAGAAATTTGGCTTGGCACCTAAAACCATCACATACTTTTACAGATGCACAATTGAGAGCATCCTGTCGGGCTGTATCACCACCTGGTACGGAAACTGCACCCCCCCAGACCGCAGGGCTCTCCAGATACAGCCCGACAGGTGGTGCGGTCTGCCCAACGCATCACCGGGGGGAAATACCTGCCTTCCAGGACACCTACATCACCCGATGTCAGAGGAAGGCCAAAAAGATCATCAAGGGCAACAACCACCCGAGCCACTGCCTGTTCACCCCGCTATCATCCAGAAGGTGAGGTCAGTACAGGTGCATCAAAGCTGGGACCGAGAGACTGAAAAACAGCTTCTATCAGATTGTCAGATTGTTGTCAATAGCCATCACCAGCACATTAGAGGCTGCTGCCTATATACATAGACTTTAAATCACTGGCCACTTTAATAAATGGAACACTAGTCACTTTAATAATGTTTACATATTTTACATTACTCATCTCATATGTATATACTGTATTCTATTCTACTATATCTTAGTCTATGCCACTCTGACATTGCTCGTCCATATATTTATATATTCTTAATTCCATTCCTTTATTTAGATTTGTGTGTATTGGGTATTTGTTGTGAAATTGGGAGATATTACTGAACTGTCGGATCTAGAAACACAATAATTTCGCTACACCCGCAATAATATCTGCTAAACATGTGTATGTGACCAATAAGCTACAGACCCTGGGACTAAACACCTCCCTCTGCAACTGGACCCTGTACTTCCTGACGGGCCGCCCCCAGGTGGTAAGGGTAGGTAACTAACACATCTGCCACGCTGATCCTCAACACAGGGGTGTGTTCTCAGTCCCCTCCTGTACTCCCTGTTCACTCATGACTGCACGGCCTGGCACAACTCCAACACCATCAATAAGTTTGCCGATGACACAAAAGTGGTAGGCCTGATCACCGACAACGACGAGACAGTATATAAGGTCAGAGACCTGCCCGTGTGGTGCCAGGACAACAACTAAGCTGTGATCAAATTGAAACTACATTTCATAAACATTTTGTTAGGGTTGAGAGTCAGTCTGGCTTAACCCCCCCCCCCCCCCCAGACCTTTGCAATCATATACATTTCTCCCTCCAACGTGACTGATTACCATTAGATCATAATCCAGCATTAGATTAACATGAGACCAACATCAATTTGTAAGTCGCTCTGGATAAGAGCGTCTGCTAAATGACTTAAATGTAAATGTAAATTTACAAACAGGTGCCAATGATCTGTTCTCACCGTGCCACACCTCAGGAAGAGGGTGTGGTTTCCTAAACTCTGACCTGTGGCTCCCATTTTGGTTTTTGCCCTAGCACTACACAGCTGATTCAAATAACTCATCATCAAGCTTTGATTATTTGAATCAGCTGTGTAGTGCTAGGGCAAAACCAAAATGTGCACCCAGGTGCACTAGCGGGGGGCAATGCCCCTGTGACAACAATTTTGGACCCCCTTGTGGCCCCCCTAAATGTGGAGTATGAAATAATAATTTTTACATAACTAATTTTTGCTATCGTTCTTTTTTTATATCCGTTATTAGACAGTGGCAACGATGATGATTATGAACATGGTCTTTTGCCTGCTAATGCCTGCAATGCAGTGAAGGAAACGATATCACAACAATAACGTCTAATGTAACTGGCCCCTCTAACAGTACAACTGGCCCCAGCTTGCCCCCCCCCCCCCCCCCCCCCCCCCAGTTGAAATGGTCTAGAACCGCCACTGCCCAGGTGGAGCCCCAGGACCGAGTTTGGGAAACCTTGATAATGGTCAAGCCAAAATTCCATTAGTGACTTTGTATCACAACATTTCAGTACAATACATACCATTAGAATAATGGGAAACATAGTACAGACCAATAGAAGCAATCTCTTTCCTCTGTGAAGTTGTTGGTAAATTCTGGGGATAAAACGTATTCGTCTACTTATTTGATTTAATCAAAACTAGGGCATGGAAATGACAATAGCCCTATAAAGAGAACTCACTCAACAGAATGGTTTCTCAGATGAGACTCTGAGGGAGGAAATTAACATATTGTGAGAAAGGAAATGTGTTCTTGTTGATGATGTTGAGGGAAATGCGTTCTTATGACTGTGATGTTTGCTTATAGAGGAGAAAGGACTGGCAGAATTATTTACGTGATTTTGTAGAACAATGCTGACATTTCCATTACCTCAGCTCAAGCGTTTCCAGACTAACCCTAATGAATAACACGTCAAATTAGTATTTCGCTAAATGTTCATTAAAGGCCTTCTCTTGATAGATGGATTTAGCAACAGCAGATGATGGATTGTGACAGATATGTATAGAAAATGACTATATGAAAAAGAAATGTCAAATTATAATTTCATTTACATTGCTTTGTTCAAAGGTGTTCTTAGTGAACAGATCATTCCGAGACACATTCATAAATTTCATATTATAAACTCTGCTCCCCCCTAGTGATTATAATTTGAAAACGAGTAGGCTTATATTTTGAGTGTAATCATTTTTGATTTCTTGTAAAATTATTCTACAAATAGCCTTCAATTCTATTGTGAACATGCCATGTTGACCAATAACTAAAGCTATTTGCATAATGTTATTTGGGCTGTTATAGTACGGTATTTTTTTTTGTTCTTTTGGAATTTATTGGAACTCTGATAAAATGTCTATCGATTATAATGTTATAACATCCGAGTGTCATCAAATTGTTTGCGGGGCTTTTATGTATACAAATACATACTCTTTTCTATTTTTACCTATGACCTGTCACTGGCATTAAACAAAGCCTGTGTGTCCATGTATGCTGATGATTCAAACATATACGTGTCAGCAACCACAGCTAATGAAGTCGCTGAAACCCTTAACAAAGAGTTGCTGTCTGTTTTGGAATGAGTGGCCAGTAATAAACTGGTCCTAAACATCTCTAAAACTAAGAGCATTGCATTTGGTACAAATCATTCCATAAGTTCTAGACCTCAGCTGAACCCCCAAGTCAGCTGAAAAGTAGCTTAGATTCCAGGAACATTAGTTGACTTAGGTCTGAGGCCTTGACTCAGCACCCTAACTAAGATGTACCGTATTTGCTTAAAATAATAAAACATTTATTCTGTTACCATAGATAAGAAGAAGCAATTTATAATGTATTATAAGGGGTGTGGAATTTTGTCTCTCCAATCAGAGCTAATCTCTTCTTGGCCTCTATCCAACACCACACCCTCTAGAGGTTCAGAGTGCACATGCTCACACACAGAACCAGGAAGTGAGTGCGGCAAAATGGCAGAAGCTATGGACTCGATCAGTTGTTCGATTTGTCTGGATACACAGAAGGATCCAGTGACTATTCCCTGTGGGCACAGCTACTGTATGGGCTGTATGAAGGGTTACTGGGATCAGGATAATCAGAAGGGTGTCTACAGCTGCCCACTGTGCAAGGAAAGCTTTATTCCTCGGCCAGTTCTGAAGAAAAACACTCTGCTGGCTGAATTAGTGGAAAAACTGAAGAAAGGACTCGAAGTTGCTTCTCCAGCTCACTATTATGCTGGATCTGGAGATGTGGAGTGTGACTTCTGCACTGGGAGAAAACGCAAAGCCGTCATGTCCTGTCTGGGGTGTCTGGCCTCTTACTGTGAGACTCACCTCCAGCCTCACTATAAATCTCCTGCTTTCAAGAAGCACAAGTTGATCAAAGCCTCCACACAACTACAAGAGAAGATCTGCTCTCGTCATGACAAACTGTTAGAGGTTTACTGCCGCACCGATAAGCAGTTTATCTGTTATCAGTGTTTATTAGATGAACATAAAGGCCATGATACAGTCTCAGTTGCAGCAGAAAGGACTGAGAAACAAAGGCAGTTGGAGAACAAAAGGCAGAAATCCCAGCAGAGAATCCAGAAGAGAGAGAAGGAGATGCAGGAGGTAAGACAGTCTATGAAGTCACTCAAGATCTCTGTTCAGGCAGCGATGGAAGACACTGAGAGGATCTTTACTGAGCTGATGCGCTCCATTGAACGAAGTTGCTCTAAGGTGAAGGAGCAGATCAGAGCCCAGGAGAAGATTGAAGTGATTCTGGCTGAAGGACTCCTGGAGCAATTGAAGCAGGAGATCGCTGAGTTGAGGAGGAGAGATGCTGAGTTTGAGCATCTCTCAAACACAGAGGATCATATTCATTTCCTCCAGAGTTTCCAGTCTCTCTCCGTCCCTCCTGGATCTGAGACCATCATCACCGTCAACCAATGCGTCTCCTTTGAGGGTGTAAAGAAATTACTCTCTGGGCTGAAAAAGCAACTAGAAGATGTATTTAAGAAGGAAATTATTAAGGTATCTGGACTGGATCAGCTTACACTGGATCCCAATACAGTACATAATCGTCTGTGTCTATCTGAGGGGAATAGAAAGGTGACATGGAGTTCTAGGTTCCAGTCCTATCCTGACCATCCAGACAGATTTACCTCACACCCACAGGTGCTATGTAGCAAGGGTCTGTCTGGAGCCTGCTACTGGGAAGTTGAGTGGAGAGGGTTTGGGGTTTATATAGCTGTCTCATATAAAGGCATCAGCAGGAAATGCAGAGAGGAGTGTTTGTTTGGACAGAATGATCAATCCTGGTGTTTAATCTGCTCTCACTCGGGCTGTTCTTTCTACCACAATGATAAAAAGACTGCCATACGTGTCCCCTACTCCTCCAGAGTAGGAGTGTACCTAGACCACAAGGCAGGGACTCTGTCCTTTTACAACGTCTCTGATACAATGATCCTCCTCCACAGAGTCCAGACCAAATTCACTCAGCCCCTCTATCCTGGGCTTGGATTTCAGCATGGGATCCATTTTGGTTTTGGACCATCTGTTAAGATACTTTCATTGACACAGAAGGAACTTTGATATGAATATATGTAGACATGATTATAATAATTGCATACAGATGTAGGATCTTAATTTGAGCCCAGTTTGCTACACCAGGGGAAAAAAACCTGCAGCATCAGGAAATTAGAATTTTTATGAGGATTAAATAATGGAGATTTTTGTTCGGGTTGATCAATTTTTCGTAAGGGAAAATCAAGTCTGAAATTTCAAAGTGGAAATTTCAAACTTCAGAAGCCTTTTTAAACCTCAAATACAATGCAAGTTAAATTGCCACCATTGCAGGAAAGTTATCCTGCAACAAAGGGATCAAATTAAGATCCTACATATGTAATGATCTGAAAAAATACGTACTTTACAACTAGAAAGGCTAAATGTCCTAAAGAAAATGTGTGTGCTTGCTTCACCCATCTAAAAATATTTTTAATGGAAGTGGGAGAAATGTTAGATGTAGAATTTAAGATGAACAGAAACTGAAGCAGGTTAATAATAGCCTAGTATGGATAGGTCTGATTTCTTTAGTAGACTATATAAGTAAAAATTATGTAAGCTATGTTAGTAAAAGTATTTGTCATTTTAGTGGAAGAAGATGTTGTCGTAGCTGGTAGACAATAGCATACAGCATCTATGGTCCAAGGAGTAGATAAATATGATCAGATTTTTAGCTCGAACATGGCCACTACGAACCAATTAATGTGCATAGAGGTGTGGCCTGACAAATGTATTCTTGTAAATCAGACAGATTTGACATGCAACTATATAGCCATCAGTTGGAAAAACGGACTTTCTTCATTGTTTTTAATCCATTAGCCAAATAAAATGTGTTTATTACTATTCACAGTTTGATTTTGTCATGTTGATTGAAATCTAATTTGATTGCCCCAGCTGTTCATCTTTTGAGTGTAGCTTTGTCTTCACACTCTTGAGTTTCCATTTTGGGTTACAAGTCTATTTCTGACATGAGGTGAGGTGAAAGGTTAAACCGAGGTCACACCAATTCCAACCCTGAAGGGAGGATCTGATTGGCATAGAGTAGATGAACTGTACGTCTGGCAGGTTTTAAAAGTAGTCAAGTCAGCTTTTTTTTCATAGAGCCAGCAGCAGCATGCAATCAAATGAATGACCCCAGTTGGCTTTTTAGTGAAGTTGCTGAACCCAACCACTGTGGATTGTGGAACAGTTTGAAATTTAAATTAAGCTCACATGATGGCACAGTGTGAATGCTTGACTTGGTGGAGTGTCCGCCGGACGATTCCGTCAACATGTTGTTGAACAGGCAATATTTTTGTTAATTAAAGTGCACAATGGCATAACTGGGCACCACACTCAGTAAATTTACATTTTCAAAGTGAACTGTACCCTGAAAAGGAAGTAAGATGAATTGTAACTATGAAGCATAGCATATTATTCTTATATACACTACACTTGAGGGGGGCTATAATCTTAATTTGGTGGTCTGTAAGGGTTAAATGCTTCGCTCGCTGCTGAACTAGGTTGCCCCAGATTTCAGTGGTCAACAACAACTCCCCCTCAGCCTCCACTCTCCACCCCCAACAATAATTCCACAGGTAATCCAGGAAGGTTTCCAGTGGCCCACTCTATTCAGACCAGCATTCCACATGCTTTAGCAATCTGTCCCCTGGCCTCACACCCTGCCAGAGCTGTATTTGTTTTTTACTACAGTGGCTGAAAACACGTCCAGAGACTTCGGCCTGTATGCAGCCCTCTCTGCCCAGGCCAACTGAGCATTATATGTGTCACCACAAAGAGATGTGTTGCAGTTTACATCCAGTTTAAAATAAGTAACTGAACCACCGCATAAGCACTCTCTGATATGTTATACTTTAACATGTGCATGCTCTCTCCTAGCTTCAAAGCAACCAAGAGAGTTTTTATAGTGTTTTTTTACAGAGTTCAGCACAATGTAAAAACACTGTAAAAACTCTTAGGTGCATCGAAGCTAGTTCTCTACCAAAGTATTGCTGTAGGAATGAATGGTAATATTTTTTTAAGTACTCTATCAGAAAAAGGACATGCTTGGTTTTCAGAAAAACATATTGATCAAGCTCAGGCACTATCAACACATTTTGGGTGCATTTTCCAATTTGTTAGGTGTATAACCCTAAGAGGGTGGAACCTAACAGGGTGGACATTTTGAGCAGAAATTAGCCATAGCTCTGTGAGTG